>NC_064602.1:41207068-42407068 GCF_943734735.2 Anopheles gambiae | reverse complement strand
ACACGCGGTAGCTCGATTGTGTTGGGCAAGATTGTTCGATTCTCGCGAAAAGCTTCAGCAGGACAGGGAAGATTATCATTGTTGTAGACGGATGGTAGAATAAAATGAATGTAAGCGATTCAAGTGCGCAGAGCAGCATTCAGGAATGCATTTCACGGAAAGTTTCTGTTGGTAAAAATCGAACGAACAAAGCGTATTTAGATTAATTCCGTTCGTTTGACTGGAATGGACGTTTCTGATGTAAATATCAAAAGATGCTTATAGAGCTTTATATATCTTTGAGGTATCATGAATGTTGGAAATAGATAAACAATATATAAAACAAGTTGTTCAAAATGAAGCATTCTTATAGCCAAAAAACAAACAAATAATCCAAAAATTACAAAAATGTATCTCTCCCGACGCATCAACTCAAACGCAGGTGCAAAGAATCGAAGAAAATCCCCATTAATATAATCTTGCAATCTTTGTTCAACCTTGTTATAGTTCCACATCGTAACATTAAGAAACATGGAATATTTACCAATTGGATAATCTTCATTTTACACAGAACCATACACAATGAAAACATATTCATATAATTATCACGTAATGGCCATCCCCTAAATATGTTTTCGCATCACACATATGCTGGTATGTGATTGGGTGTAACTTAAAATGGAATGGAATGGAAAATGGTTTTATGACTGGGCTGATTGGCACATAAAGAAAGGGATAATTGCACCCTGAGCACGTCTCAAAAACCATCCATGTCCCAGCGATGGCGCCAGATGCACTCAAAACTGGGAGCATCTTTCGGATGGTTTTCACACCGAAACACAGCGGTGTGCTGTAATTTGGACATGATTATTAGTCTCCCATTCGCTCAACACACATTCTTTGCTTGGTCATACTGCCATTCTGGAATTTTCACGATGCGTATGCTGTGCTGTACTCTCGTTGGACCAATAAATGCCAAAATCACCCAAAACGCGAAACAAAACGCCAATGGACAGGGTGCCGACAAAATGCCTTTTACAAATCAAAACATAATCCCAACACCAAAACCGATCATATCACCAGCACCGGCGAGTGCTCAAGTCCGTCCGTCTGTTGTTGTTTCGAACCGGAGTCGTAAACCGTGGTTCCATTTCGTGGTACGGCAGTGACAACCGTAGGACAACGCATCACGTACCATTATCACGAACGCATGCTCGAGCGAGCCACGTGCTACTACGGTGTGTGCTGCCGATTTTCGACCTGCACGAAGTTGTGGTGCTGTTTGCTTGGAGTCAAATACGTGTACCCGCAGCAAACCCGTATTGTTCGGTGCGTCCAAATCCATGCTTATTTTGCAATTCTTTGAACGTCGTACATTCTCATGCCCGGACGACTTTGCGTGTGGGGGTTATTTTCCCTCGTTTTGCGTACGGTGATAATGTCCTCGTCGTCTTTCGCAGAACGTATCCGGAGATCTGGAATGAGGGACAATTTATCCCCTTGGATCCGTCGGTACGGCTCTCGGATACGGATGGGCAGTCCGGGCACATCCGAGGCACTTCTCCGTGCCGGGAGAATCAATAAATCCTGTCGCCTACGACCTCTCCCACTCACTTTGCCGTGCTGCAAAAAAGGAAAACAGGGAAGAAAAATGGCGTGAAAAGTCCGTAAATTTGAATCCCATGGTGGGTTGTTGCTTTCGCTCGGTCTCTTTCTCTCCGTCTCTCTCTCTCTATCCTTCACTCAGTGGTCGTTCGCTTACAAATCCACTTACCAGCGTTTCGACTTCGTGTTTTGCTGGCTATACTGTGGGGCAGTTTTAGTCAAAAATTATTCCCCACGGGGAACCGACACCGAACAGACACAGCAGTAGCAGCAACACGTTTGTAGTGTGGCTTTTCTTTGCGCTTCCCGAGCAATGTAATACCACGCGCGCTCCGGTCCGGTACTGGCTGACCTCCCAACGACCATGTCGGTCGATCGATAAAGAACCATCCGAAAAATGGTGCTTTATATTCTCATTTTTATCGGCTTAAAATATTCCATTACTCTGCCCTTGGGGGGAGATGGTGAAAATCCTTGCCCAAAACCGACATGCTGTGCTTGCGTTTGTGATGTTTGTTTTATGAGTGGTTAGAAATTGGGGAATGCTTGCGGCATTCCCACGTTACCAAGGCCACCAGCGATCGCACAGTCAGTGGTAATAGCGGCAGTAATGTTACGGCTCATCCCCCTTCCCCGCTTGCTCGGCTCTTCTTTGGAAGCTTTCGCATCGAACCGGGAAAGCGTCAGAAGCAATCTATGTTAGTTTTTCCGGGAAAACCACACTCGAGTTGTGGACATTTTGGTGTGAGGAAAAGAGAGAGAGAAAGAGTGAGAAGGGCGAGATTGAAGGTGAGGTTTACGAATTATTAAAAAACCGCGAAACCGTGTGGGCGTCGCGTGTAGTGAAAGCTGTCGAGAAAAGCCAGGGATTCTCCATATGTGGCCCGATGCCGGCACGTGTGGCCGTGGTGGAAAAGGTTTAATGAATTCCAATTTATGCTAAATGGAAATGGCGGAACAGGCCGGATTGTGCGCCGATAAAGTGTTGTGTTGTGCTATGGTTTTATGGTGGCTTAAGCTATCTGTTTCTATACGCGCGTGCCTCTTTGGTGTGCTTTTGAAGAGGTTTATAATGACACAAAAGATGGTATGGTTTCACTTGATAGTGCTGATTCTGCTGAGGTTTTGCAAAAGAGCAAATTATACATCACAAGTTGTGTGGGAACGAATGTATTAATAATTGGTGGTTTTCAGTTATTTGTTGAGCCAGCTGTGTTGTTCTTAGCAGGAAGAACTTCAAGTTTATACTGAATAACTTTAAAACATCAAAATATTTAAACAGAATAAATTGAGTCATTTAAAATGCTGTGGATCGTTCCTACTAAACAAAAAAATGCTAGCTTAAAGTTTCCTGCTGAAAATATCGGCGTTTCCTTCTAAGCTATTTTACTTTAGCAGTACAGCTTTTAGACACGAAAGGCGATTTGATAAAATATAAAAAAATATGCCAATTTTATTCATTGATGGAATTATCTGTTTAGCTTAGTTTGTCATTGAGATTTCATGGCATTTGTTAATTATTTTACAGTTTTTGTTAAAACTGGACTGGATACGATTTGCAAAACATGATTAAGTTATTACTACGAAGGTTGTAAGACTATGACTATGTACTTAAATATTATAAATAAGAATTATTTGGTGATTACAGTACGCTTCAATTTGATGGGATGAAAACGATCAAATATGTTTGTGAACCGAATCTGTTTACATTTTTCATCTTCTACCTAACCAACCTTCCAAACATCTTGTAAAACATCTTCAACCGACAAAACTTAGTTTCCATGGAGAAAAATCCGCGCATGTCTCGAGTTCACGATGCTGCCATCGAACAGCTGCCATTGGAGCACGTGCTTCGGATTAATTCGAGAGGTTCCTATAAAAAAAGACCCCGTCAGTGCTCCAATCAAACTACCCCAAAGGTATGAGCATCCTTTTGCTTTAGATTTCTTCTCCCATCGAGTGCGTATTTACATAGAGCACAATCCGGTAGCATCTAGTGGTCTCGCCAGCTTACTCAGAACCGTTTAGTAAAAGTGCCACGTAGCAGTACGTACTGCGATTGAGCGGCAGTCCCCTGGTAGCAGCAGCAGCAGTAGTAGTTGTAGGTTCTAGTGGCCATGCATATTTCCACACCCTTCACAGTCAACACACACACTTCACATTTGTGCTTTGTGTACGTGTGCGGATGTATGTGTATGTTTCTCCTATTGTTTGAAGAACACTAGAAAGCTCGTAGGTTGAAACATAGCTCAAGGAATTTACTCGCAGTAATGGTGTGCTATGTGAGTACTTTCGTGCTTGTCTCCGTTTTACTCCATTTTTTTTGTTTCTGTTCTGTGCTCCCCCAACCATCCCAACACTTCCAGAACGCCGTTGTAAAACGCTGTAAAAGAAAATGGCAAACACAGAAACCGAGGCCAAGGTTAAACAACCGGACCGTGTGTCTTGGGAGCCAGCCTTGTAAGTACATTTTCTTTCAAGCTTACTCCCTCCACCAGTTTCTGTCTGTGGGGTGGCTTGCGTGGTGTGGGGTATGAAATGAAGGTTGTACAGGAATGCGACGAAGGTTGAGACTGCTGTGTTTGATGATTCGCCGCAGCTCGCCCTTTTACCTTTCTCTCTCTCTCTCTCTCTCTCGTCTGTTCAATCCATTGCTTTCCATTACATTCCTTTCCCTTTAATCGGTCTTTGTGTCAGTATTGATGTTTTAAATCGAAATTAGGCTCGCCGGCCGGAGCACAAATAAACGGGACGTGGACAACTTCACACGGCGGTGGCTCACCATTACTGACACTCGGTGTGTGACCGTGCAGTAAGTTGGTCGAAGTCGATATATACCAAACTCCCTTGCCGACACTAATAGGGTTGAGGAAACGCCAGACCATTGGAATGGAAAAGCGAAAGCAATGGGATTACATCGAGTCTCCCTCATCAGGACAAAGGATGGGAAGCAGTGTTTAAGAATGGTCTCGACTTTTCTTCGTTGTCCCGGACTTTTTTTTGTTAGACTTGTTAGACTACCGTACGAAGACACTCTCGAGAGCAGTTTTTTCAGCTAGACTTTGTTGTCTAAGCTTGACTGCTTAGAGAAGGGTTAGAGCGTTGATGAGGCTATAAGATCCGCCGGATCATGGGCACTCTCCAGAGAGGTGAGGAATGGCTAAAAAAGGGACATCTTCGACGTTCAACGTTTCTTTCCACAGACCGTCTACGATCAAAAGGGTTTTGTTGCCTCACTCAACAAAAGAGCTTTAAATTTTGCAAACAAAACCCAGCCGAGAAGTAGATTAAATGCCGGGATGCCGGAGGCAAAACGTCCCTTGGAGCAGGAGTATAAATGAACTCCCTGCGACACCCAACACACACACTAGCGCAGCGTGCGCACAGTGCTTTAGAGGGAAATGGTAGAGCATTTGCGTTGAACAAATAAATCCCAGCATTAAGCAAAAAGGGGTTGCGGGTTTATCCAAGTCATACCCGGTAAGGGTGCTACCGGTCTGTGGATGTGTAAAAAAATGTTTGTTGAATTATGAAATTTGATTGTTTTTGCACAAAACTTCTCATTTCTCAGTAAATCTGTTAGAGTTTGTTTGTTTTGTTGTGCTGAAGGATAGGTACCCATGCTCACATGCGAATAATAAACACGGTTGTAGCGAGTTCATTTACCACTTGGGTATGTGTTTTTGCGAGTGAAATGTGAACATCGCTCGACGGAATTTATTGTAATGCGTTTTAAATCGCTGCTTAATGCTTAATTGGAAAATGGAAACTTTGTTGTACGCGCTTCGTGTGGTAGTTGTTTTGTTGTTGTACAGTCACATTAACTTTAAGTGTTGTGGAAGGTGTTCGATTGGATTGTAGCAGGGATCATTGTAATCTATTTCTGTAACAGAATGTATTGCTTAATTAGGACTGGTTAAGATTGTGATTGGAGGAATTTAACTTAGCTTTCAATTTAGTTCTATTAGTTATAAATCAAATATCAAATTTCCATTTTAGTTAGAAATAAATTTACTATAATGCAAAAATAATGTAAAAAGTATTCTCAGTCTACTCATATTTCGTGCATTTCGTACAACAATAATCTAAAAAGTGCAAAATGTATGTTTGGTCGAAGAAATATAAAATAATCACCAATATGCTGCTCAAATCAAATTGATCAGATCTCGATTCAGCTAAATAGAGTTTGATAGGGGTTAGGTCAATTGAATTTCTTATACGTAAATTCTATGAAATTCAAAATTCTAGTAAATTCTATTGGATTGCGAATTAAATTTACCTCAATTTTATATTATTCTATTTTCAATGAACTTTTTACCCGATTTTTGGTATAAAATGACCAAAATCACACTAGGACTGGTCGTTTTACACGAGTTGCAACTTTTCCGATTATACCTGAAACATTACACTCGATTGCATACAAACATAGTCATTGTGGTTGTGCATGGGTATGAACGAAGATAATATTGAAAAAAGGAAATACATAACAAAAATGAAAGAGGTTTGCGAGCTGAGGAAACAATTGATCTTGCTGGTAGCAATGAGAAAGCAATTACTACAAGAGAAGAAAGTAAATTAACGAAACTACCAAAGTAACTCTATCATTCACTTGTTGTACAAGCGCAAAAAACAACAAATTTGATCTTAGCCAAATTGGAATGTGCATGTTAAAGTTGTTTTTTTTTTTAATTTTAGTAAAATTAAAAGATGTTTTTCTTTCAAAAATATTAAATTAGTTATCACGGGGGACTGTATACAGGGGGAGACGTTATACACGTCAAAATACGGTACTTTAGGGTTTTATCGTGATTTTTTTTAATGAAGACATCTATCTTCGAAGGGGGAAGACATTTAACCAATCAGATTGTTACGAGGCTGCTCAAAAACATGCAACATATTTTCGAGATAAGCAGTAAAATGTTTGTGTTGTACCTAATTTGCATTGCAAGTTAGAAATAGAATTTTACTGGAATGATTCTCAAAGTGAAATAATTGTCATTCTGTTCCACTGTTTATTACTCTGAATTAATTTTAAGCTGCTGCTCTACCTATGCTTAGTCTTTTGAACAGTTAATCCCCATCAAAATGTGTACAACAGTAAATTACTAATTTGTTCAAATACTTCTTTCCGCGAGGCGAGCGATTCCTTCTTTCATGGCGTGGTTTTAAAATTAATTACTTTACTCGAGTACCTTTTTCACGCTAATCCTCCATCATAATTCTCTTCATTAAACGATTACTCACTCAGATCTGCAAATGACAGCCTATCGCTATCTTCCCTACCAGCTAGCTCCGCAAAAAACTTACCCGGAAACCATAGGCTTATTACACCAGTGCAAAAGATTATTACACTGAACAGACGCTCCCAGGAGTAGGTCAATGCTGTTTCCGAGCTTTCTGGGCCGTGCACTTTAGCGTCTTGAGAGCCAGTTTCGACTTTGGTGAAGTTATAGTTTGCTCAATCAAACTTCAATCGTAGTTTAGCGTGTTTTGTACTGTTTCATTTTTTTGTACCTTCAATTTCACCATTTCTTTCCAGTCTGATGTGCCTTACTTCCTTCAAGAAAGTAAAACGGCTAAGTTTACTTCCCCCGTTACTGTGCTGGGGCGATATTGCATCATAATTTATCACTGTCCGCAACGTGTGAAAAGTTGAGCGGAATTTAATTACGTTTTACTCTCGGATGGACAACTTTTGCTTATCTAACACGATCGTTTGCTTGTTCGGGAGTATGGTTTTGCGAAGCGAAAGTGGAGATCATTCCCGTCCAAAGTGGAAGGATGAGTATGATTTATTGTGTGTATATGGTGTGCATGTGTGTGTGTGTCTTCTACTTGTCGTGTGATGCATCTTGTATGCATGCTAGGAAGCTAACAAGGAAAATGGGTAGGAACAGTATGTTACAAGTCGAGTTACAAACAGTGACACTTGGATAGTGCTTGGTGTTCTTGGAGTTCAAAGCGAAGACTGAGAATAGCGCGAAGAATGTTTATTTACCTTTGGGAAGAATGTAATCTCAATCATGTTCTGGGAGTGTTCCTCAAAAGAAGAACCGTCGTGCATTGCATGATTTATGATTCGAAATAGTAACAGCTTCTTGCAGACTGTGCGTCATATTTTAAACACAGATTTTTTAAGTAACATAAGCCAGCATCTGACAGCTGGAAGTGAACATAAAAAATAGCGTGTTACAGCATCAGGAAATATGTTGTTGTTTGGCATATTTGAAACATTTATAACATTTTTTGTAGCTCTTCGCCGTCCATCAATTTGTGTTTACTGTAAGAAACATCGCTATCATTTCCAGTGATCGTCAACACGTTGATGCCAATCGATTACATTTTGCGCCATACTTTACCACACTTTCACACCCATAATCCTCGTTATCGACTATTTATGATCCGATGTAGGAGCAGTATGCTGGTTCTTGTTTTTTTTGTGTTGTGAGCCTGAAATATCCGAATGGTGGCGGGAGTGGGATGTGGGATTTATGATGATACATCGTAATGGAAGCGCAACAACATAAACCCACCAGGATGACCACTCAGCGTAGAATGAGTGAATCAAGCGTACCGGGGTGTCTGAATCCTTACTCATCTCGTTGGCAGCTTTTCAGTGCAGAGTAAGTACGGTTAAAAAACACGCACACATTTATTTTACGGCTCACGTATGTCGTCCAACATGGTGCTGGAAAGCGCCATTTGACGTAGTTCCGTTTGTATGAGGGCTGTTACGCGTATAACTCTTTTCCAACTTGGCTCCAACACATCCATCCATCCATCTGCCCAGGGCTGGGAGGAAGCTTTGGCATTACATGGTGCAAATAAAATCCAGCAACCCTTGAAACAACAAGCACACAGTAGTATACCGTTGTTAGGAAGGTTGTTACGGATAGATAAAGGCTTGGAGGGAACAAAACAAAAAAATAAAAACTATCATCACCCGACATTGTGCCGGACCAGAAGGCGTTTCCAGAAGCGCATCCTTTTCCTCTGTGTTGTCTGTATGTGTGTTTGTGTACTTTTTTTAGCCTTTATTGTACCGCCTCATTTCCGTTTATGTCGAGTGTCAGCTTTCCGCCTGTTGCGTTATTCGCAGATTGCATCCGCTTGATAAGGTTGCTAAGGGGGACGAAAATAAACTCCCAGTGGATCGAAAATGGGTGCTGCTGCTGGTCCGATCGTTCGTCGCATCAACCTTTGTTTTTCCCACACTGTGTTGCATTGCAAAATAGTTATTCCGTGTTTTTTTCTATTTGTTATTTCCATCTTACTTTTTGTTGCGCTTTGTTGTTGCGTCAGGATTTCGTATTTTCCAGTAGGTGTCATGGTAACGGACGCTTCGAACTGATTGCATCCCAAAACTGCCCCGGCATGGGGGGAAATGATATGGCGAGCTAGCTAGAGACACGATTGCAACACCCGGGAAAGTGATAAATGGATTGCACTCGAAGGCATCAAGGTCTGTAAAGCGGTGGATAATGGGATTGAGATGTTTATCCGGGGCCTTATGGATGATGGCAATGTGTTTTTCCTTCCCATGCCGGGTGCATTAGAGGCAACATATACACTAGCAAACTGCTTTGGTGCGTACACACTACAGCGTATTCGTACGGTGATGATATATTTGTTGGGAGAAATGTGTTCATTTTTTGGATAACATTGTAGCTAGCCTTTTTTCTTCGAAAGGGAATAAAGATGTTGCATTTAAACAACAAAAAAACTGTACGAAAATCTATGCTGAAGATCAGTTGTAGAGGTGTTTTTAGTTGGTTTTGGGAACATAATTCCTCATTTTGAAAAACCTTTGAAAAACATATAAAATATTTAGCATTTACTTTGCCTTTGTCATAAAAATCTTAAAATTTGCCTGTTTTAAATTATGCCATTTTGCCTAAGCTGCCAAGTTTTGGTGGTGTTTGAAGCTGGAAATTCTACCTTTAACTATTATTTTCATACTTATTTTGTGTAAAATATTGAATAAATGTAATGACGATTTCATCAAAAAATCACAATTTTACAATAATTCAAAATTTTTCTTCAATAATCCTGTTTACCAAATCATTTTCCATGCGTTTAGTTCGCGGTGAAAAGCATTACCTATTTTCTCTATCAAACAACCATGAAACGTTCCTGCAGACGTTCGGGTCCGGTTCACAGTACGCACGTCTTTAATTTCCACATCGTTTACCGCCGGCTGCTCTCCATTTCCCATTCCCGGAGTGAGCGTTTATTTGTTTTCTCGGGTGGCAATAATGTCGTGAAAAATATGTTTCATTGAATATAACTTGACGCTCGTAAAAATGCTCGAAGGGTGTGAGAGTGTGTGTGTCTAGCGCTGGGAAATGATAAAAACAAACAACTAAACCTCGATTCATTTCGACGCACTATCTTGATGGCGGGAGCTATCTTCTTCCCGTCTAGACGAAAACGGTCGTTTAATGTGTGCAAAATTATTTTCCGCTTTCCGATCACAGTGTCACACTGGGGCGTTAATAAAGCTCCAGGGCTAGCAAAAGAAAAGAGGAACTTTTCTCTGTCGATGGTACGATTGAGGCTGATTGAGGATGTCCTGTTGAGTGGTGTAGGATAATTATTGAGCTCAAATGAGAAAGAAACAAAGGCTGGTGTGTGTTTTTTTTCCTACGTTGTGGCCGTAGCTCGTTAAGGGAGTAAATCACGTTGCGAATTTCCTCAAGCAGTTCACAAAAGGACACTGACTTGACCACCGGTGGCAATAAGATACGCTTGCCAAGACGCCAGCATGCGGTCGGCATGTTGCTGTTTTTTGTTTTGCTTGTTTTTCTCCACTTACGATGAGCCTCAATCGAAATCGAAAGAGCGGTCTAATGAGCTTCGACCATATTGATACGCCAGCGGGACAGTGGATTGTAATGAACTAAAGACCATTTCATCAGCCTTAGCATGCTCGGTATAGATACCTCCCGAGGATAAACAAGCATTCGCCGAGTGTCATTGTGTGTTTGCTGAAAGGATAACAACCGGGAAATTAGAACCGTTTCCAGGAAGAAATGCTTAGCAATACTGAAGGCGAAATTGTGAGTATTACAGCAACGAAGCAGTGCGGTTGGGAGGAAAAAAAAGTGCCGTAAAGCGATAAAAAGAAATCTGCATAGATTCCTTTCTCTACTTTTGTGGGAATTCGTACTTGATTATAGTGCCACTTCTGGGATGAAAAGAAAAGCAGTAACACGATTAAAACTCCCCCCTATGCTATTCAGAACGACTACAACAGCTAAAGCCAAAGAAATTCCTTCCGCTAGACACAGTTACACCTTCACCGCCTTACAATGTTAGCGCTGTTGTGGATGGCTTTTGTGTCTTAAACCACCTTCATTGCATTCATTTCCCGGTACTTGATGGCTGTGTTTATGCAACGTAAATGCAATCATTAACACAATGCACACGCGTCCAATTCAACCCAGTCCCTTATCTAGTTCTGTATATCGTTCGTGTATCTTAGGTTGGTCGGAACAGGTTGAGTATCTCATTATCTGTTAAGTGTATGCAAAAAAAAGAAAACAGTGAGGATTACCAATTTTCCCAGGTGCAAAAGGATTTATCTACACAACGTGCTTTGAAATGTGTTTTGTTGCGGAGATACAAGAAACGATGCGTGTGCTTCTTGTTACGGCACACGCTTTCCAAGGTAAAGGTCAGAGTTTAAAGGTTTAACAAAGGTAGAGAAATTAAAGCTTAATATATGCAAAACAAAATCGTTGAGGTTTCATTTTGTCCACTCCTGGTATAAAGTAAAGTCTTTAAGATCTTTTTATGAAAATTGTCACAAAATAAACTTTCATTTTTAATGGCCAGTGAAGGTCCGGGATTAGCAAATATGAATAATTTAACAAAGCCGTTTTTTTTGTTTTACATTTTACACCCTTTCTTTTCCCTCTGTTTGTAACACGCAGTGCTATTTTTCCACTCTGATAGACAAAATCTCTTTTGCATAGCTGGCGGACAGTTTCATTCTTTTTTTGCTTTGCGTAAACCAACCGAGCATCATGTTTAATCGTTTTAGAAGTGAGGCAACAATTTCTCTTTTTGAGCGCTCCTTCACAATTTTTCATAATATTGCTGTCCAATCCTGAATAACAAAAAAAAAAAAAAAATCTCTCCATCCAATCCTTTTGCCACCAACGTGCGCAAGTTGGGTCTATTTTCCGCCTCGTTACCATTCTGTGCGGCACTTTGGGCAGCTCAGCGTTGTCCCACGATTGGGCAACTGCTACTGGGTGTGTGCGTGTGTTTGTGTGCCCACGAAGACCCAAAGCCTTTGGCCCCAAAACACATTGAAAAGGGAGTGCAAAAAAATCTGTATCGTGACCCTTTTTAATTAGAATGTACCACCAAACAGCCCGCCCGGAGGAAATCGCTTCTAATCGCTAACATCCTGCTCAAGGGAAAGGGAGCCTTTGTGATACTGAGAGGGGGAAAAATATGCACAACACTGTGCGGAAGTTCACCTGCGGGGCTTATCATGGGCGGGTGGTACGAAAATAAAAAAACCTGCCAGATTCAGCTGCAGCAAGGTCCGGGCAAGCAAAGGCTAGGTAAAAGGATTCAACACATGCTTGACTGCCCCTACCGGACAGCTTCCGCCCGGTGGAGGACGCCTGGTCGTTCATGCAATTGTAGCAGACGGCAGCGGAAAAGAGGAATAATAGCTTATTAGGGTAAAGCAGTGTTTGTTTTTACTATTTTTAGTGGTTGTATCGTTTTGTGCTTTCTTACTTTACCCCGGGCACACACACACACACACACACAAAACACCCAGGTGAGTTGGTTGCTGAGTTTATTTTCACAGCTTTCCGAAGCATTACAATGGACCCCTGTTGGGCGCTTTCATTGGGACAACCGTTTTGCCTGCGGCATTGAGGCAACACACTCACACAGGAACTCTAATATGCAATACACCTGAGAATGGAAATGGGAAATAATGAAGCCCAGATTATGTTAGCTTGCTCCCCCCAGTGGGTGTGCGGTGATTTCGTCAGGTAATTTCCGACCAATTACGACTCGCTACAATGAGCTCGGGTTGTGATTATTTGTTGCTAGTTGTTTGTCGCTATTTCCTCTTTTAAATCATAGCCTCAATGTACAAGTGAAATAATTGAGCTGTAAACGATACTGAGAAATTGATGTTTCCTCGACAAAAAATCCCTTTGAAGGATGTGACATCAAGGGCTGATAAACGTGCAGTGAATTGTTGAGGGATGTGATTAATTATACCATTACAGTATAATTTTACATTCTTTGCGCTCATTTGTCCCCAGAAACATACTTAAAGCAGGGGTGTGACAAAAGACCGAAAGAGTGTGGAAAAAGCTTGTTAAACGAACGCTGTGTAATGAACGAGCTTCTTTTAATGGGTGTAATTTATTTCCACATCCTTCGTCATTCAAGTTGGTTTGCCTTTGCATGGAATGTTCGCTTCATTTGAGCGTTCATCAAAAAGGAACACGTTGCTTGAGATTTGCATGAAAATGATGACAGATCAAGGTGTAGAATGTTACAATAAAAATTAGTTTACAAATATTTCTATCGACTTAATTTGTGATTTGTAAAACGAAAGAGCTCCATGAATAGGTATGTTGGATTTAGTTGAATATAAAAATCAAACTATCAACAGTTTTGTATTATGAACAACATTCTCTAAATTGTTAACTATATTTTTAAAATATCGATTTAATTGTGTAACTAAACAACCTTCATTCGAATTGTAAGTAAGTTCAATTACATTCTATTAAAAAAATCACAAAAGTGTTCTAGAACGTCTTGCTTTCCGCAAACGATTTGAAGCATTCGACCGGATGCATTATGAAAACTGCAACGAAACGCCCGCAAGTCATGACCTTTTTAACGTACCATTTTTCCGCTCAATCACTTCACTCAATTTATGACCGCTCAAGATAAACGTGAAATGTGTTCCCATTACCCGTTCCGAACAAATATTTTTCATTTCGAAATGGATTTCGTTAGATTTTCAGAGCGTCATAATACATTTTTGTACGCCATGTTTCCACTGCCCGATAGTGCATTGTTTGAGATTGAGTTGAGGATCTTTTTTTCTATCCTTCACATGGATGAAAACAAGATAGAAAATAAGTTCCTTAGGAACTAACATACAAATATTGCGTTGGGTTCCTCTGTCTATAGCAACGCTTTTGTGTAGTTTTTTCCCCGATGTTTAAAGAAGAAACTGTTGGCAGAGGAATTTATTGCAATTTAAGGGTTTAGGGGCGCCACAAAAGTGGTCCCTAATTTTTTATGTCGCGAACGCGTTGGGTTTCGTGAGTAGGTAATACGGAACTTTATTTTACACTATATTATGAACGGTTGCGCACGTTCGTGCGAGAGGGTTTCACGTTGAGGAAGTTTCGAGCGCGGAGCGAAGGAAGAGGTCTGTTCGCTTTCGAGGTTGGGTCGCAAGAGAGAGAATGTGCTCGCTGACAGCAGGAAGTGTAGCGCTGGACACGCGGCGCACGTCACTTTGACACATTCGTGTGCCTGGTGAGTGCGCTCCACGGAGATCCGTGTCTTTGTCCCTGGATGTCACGATCGCTCACGATTCTAACGCCAGATGGCGGTCTGGTCGCTACAGTACTCCCCTCCTAGAGCGGTGTCACCGGTAACGTAGAGGTATGATGACCTTCCGCTGAGACCTGGTGACGCCGGTCGATACCGTCTGGTCGTTGCGGCGTAGGATGGAGGGTGGTGGGGCGTCGACGGCGGCTCGGTCGGTTTGTCTCGATGTCGTCGGGTGCGATGGTGGTGCGGGTGTCGTCTGATTACGCACTGGTTGTTCGCGCGACGTCGGTTTGGAGGCTGCGGTGGCGTCTCTGCGGTCCGAATTTGCCTGGACGTCCGGTAACGGCAGAGTTTCCGAGTGGTCGGTTGTTGGCGGCAGCAGGTTTGTCGTTAGCCCTTCCCACGAGCACTGCGGGGCCGGGGTGGCTTCCTCTTCTGCGCCATACGCTGGTTTTAAGCGGTCGATCGAAACCAGCGTTGGCTGTCCACGTAGGAGTATCTGAAAAGACTTAGGATTGCGTGTAAGAACCTTATATGGACCGTGGTAAGGTGTAGTTAGTGCAGGTCGGACGGTGTCGTCGCGTATGAACACGTGAGTACACTTGTTCAGATCGGAATGCACGAATGGTGTGCGGTTGGTATGCCAAGCGGTGCTCTGTGGTCGAATGCTGCTCATCGTCTCCTCTAACGTTTTGGCGAAGTCGGATTGGTCGGCGAGAGCATTTTGCGGTTTCGCGATGAAGAATTCTGCCGGGATGGTCAACGTCGTTCCATACACAAGTTCGGCTGGCGAGGCGTTGATGTCATTTTTGAACGTGGTTCGTAGCCCAAGCAGTATTAGCGGTAGGTGTTCGCTCCATCTTGCGGTGTCTTTGCAGGTGATTGCTGCTTTAAGAGTGCGGTGCCACCTCTCGATTATTCCATTTGCCTGCGGGTGATAGGCTGTCGTACGGATGTGTTTCGTTCCTAGGGCTTTCGTCAACTCTTTGAACAAGGAGGATTCGAATTGTCTCCCTTGGTCCGTTGTTACGTGCGCCGGAACTCCGAATCGGGCGATCCAGTGGAATAGTAGTGCTGATACGACGGTAGATGCGGTGATATCCGAGATCGGTATTGCTTCTGGCCAGCGAGTAAATCGGTCGATTATCGTAAGGCAGTATCGGTTACCGTTACTGATGGGAAATGGTCCAATGATGTCTACGTTGATATGACTGAACCTCGCTGTTGTTGCAGGGTATGGTATCAAGGGGCTTTTGACGTGCCTTCCTACCTTAGCGCGCTGGCAGGCTAAGCAGTTCCGAGCGAAGTCCTGGGATTCCTTCCTTGCATTGAGCCACACGAAACGCTCTGTTATTAGTCTAGCTGTGGCGCGGGCTCCGGGATGACTGAGATCATGTACGGCGTGGAGAAGTTGTGTTCGAAACGATCGGGTGATGTACGGTCTGATGATACCTCCAGGGCAGTCGGCGTAGAGTGACTTGGGGCTCCCCGGTATTGGTGTCTTCTGCAGGAACAAGTCCGTCTGAATTTTCCCACTGAGAATGTCGGAAAGTTCAGGGTCGCGCTCTTGTTCTTCTGCTAATCGCTCATAATCGATGGTCGGTGTCGCGTGCACTGTCTCTATGCGGGAGAGCAGATCGGCTGTAACGTTGTCTTTTCCGGCGATGTGACGGATGTCGGTGGAAAACTGGCCAATGAAGTCTAACTGCCGGGCTCGTCGAGGTGAGGCATTGTCGTGCGTTTGTCGGAAGGCGAAGGTTAGAGGCTTGTGGTCTGTATAAATACAGAATTCCCGACCCTCTAGCTGGTATCGGAAGTGTCGTATGGCGAGATAGATGGCGGTAAGTTCTCGGTCATAGGTCGAGTACTTTTGCTGTGCCTTTTCGAGACGTTTCGAGAAGAAGCCTAGTGGTTGCAGGTCTTCGTTGGTGCGTTGGTGAAGTACGGCTCCGGCTGCGAAATCTGAAGCGTCGGTCCATAGAGAAAGTTCGGCGTTCTTCACGGGATGTGCCAATAACGTTGCACGTTTCAGTTGCTCTTTGCATTGGGCGAATGCTTCGGAAGCTTCTAGCGACCAGGTTAATGGCGTTCTGTCCTTCTTTTTGTTACCTGGAGTCATCTCGAGAAGTATACCTTGCGTTTCCAGGGCGTGCGGCAGAAAACGTCGGTAGTAGTTTATCATGGCGAGGAACTTCTTCAACTCCATAATCGTCGTTGGCTGTGGCAGCTCGCTGATGGCTTGGACTCGATCGGGGAGAGGACGAATACCAGAAGCGTTGACCAGATGGCCCAGAAAGGAAATCTCGTTCCGGTAGAACTCGCACTTGGCTGGATTGATGGCTAGTTGGTGCTTCTCCAATCGTTCGAAAAGTTGGCGTAAGTGTTCGTGGTGTTCTGCCTCGGACGTTGATGCTACGATCATATCGTCGATATACGGGAAAACAAACTCGAGTCCTCGTAGGACATCATGGATAAGGCGTTGGAATGTTTGCGCTGCGTTCCTCAATCCGAAAGGCATGGTAGTGAACTCGTAAAGTCCAAAGGGTGTCGTGATGGCTGTCTTCGCTATATCATCCGGATGAATTGGTATCTGGTGGTATGCTTTGTGCAAATCGACCTTGGAAAATATGATCTTGCCTTGCAAATGCATCGTGAAGTCCTGTAAAAACGGTAGTGGATAACGGTCGGGTACGGTTTTTGCATTTAGGGCGCGGTAATCACCACAAGGGCGCCAGGTGCCGTCGGCCTTTTTTGTCATATGTAGCGGGCTGGCCCAGCTGCTATTCGAGGGGCGGCACACTCCGAGCTGGACGAGTGATTCGAACTCTTTGCGGGCAGCTGCGTACTTTTCGGGTGGTAATCGGCGAGGTCTTGCGAATGTTGGTTGCCCCGTCGTTTCGATTCGGTGTGTCACTTCGGACTGCAGTAAGGTGCCAGGAGTGGATAGTGCAGTTAACCCGGGAAATTCCTTTAGGAGAGTGGCGATCGGTGAGGTGGAATCACATACTTTTACGGTTGGTTCCGACGGGTTTTGGCTCGGCACTCCGGTAGAACGTACGTTCGTTAAGGCGTCGACAAGACATTTTTTGCGCAAGTCCACGAGCAGATGGAAATGTTGGAGAAAATCGGCTCCAATAATCGCTGTCCCCACGTCTGCGATGATGAAGTTCCAAAGGAAAGATCGGCGAAGTCCCAAATCGAGAGTATAGAGCGACTCTCCGTAAACCTGGATTGGTGTAGAATTAGCGGCGAACAGCTTCATGGTGGAGGGTTTACTCGGGACGGAACTGTGTTGTCGAGGGATTACTGAAACGTCTGCACCGGTATCGATTAAGAATTTGATGTTAGTTTTTGGATCGGTTATTACGAGACGATAGCTATGGGTCGAAAGTACGTGTATCTGTTGAGGTTGGCCTCTGGTTAAGCGTCAATCGGAAGCAGTGGCCGAGTTACTACTCTGCCGCCGATTGTTGAAGGAGCAGGGGGGACGACAGTTCCGCGCTGCTTGCCCGTACTGCGTGTGGTAATAGCAGTGTCCGCTGGGTGTTACCGCATCCTGGTTCGGTTGAGGTTGCCGGGTACGTGAGCGTGGTCGCGCGCGTTCTCGTTCGTTGAGCTTGCTCAGTACGGCGTCCAAGCGCTGACCTAATTCCGTTACTTGCCGAGAAAGACGTTCGAAGTCCTCGTTGCGTACTTCGTGGATGGTTTGGTACGGGCCCGTTCGGTGGTATAACGCGAACGAATCCATAACAGAGTCTGCTACTTTAGCTCGATCGTTGGTATCCGTGTTAGTGGCAATAACGGCGGACTGGACGTATGGCGGGAGACGGCCGATCCACAAATCTACCAGCATAGAGTCCGTCATTGCTCCATTTGCGGCGCGGCGCATCTCCGCTAATAGCTGCGATGGTTTTCGGTCCCCGAGGTTCATTTCGGCAAGCAGACGATGCAAGCGGCTTCGTTGCGACTCTTCAAAGTGCTCAATTATTGCACGCTTTGCTACCTCGTAACGGTCCGTAGCGTACTGTCGAATGTTCTCCAACAGGGGGCGAAGCTCAGGAAGGACACGAAGCGGTATACGCGTTCTAAGAATGTTAAAACGGCGAATATGTTGGTTCGTGGTGATATTCCACGCATCGAACCAGTTTTCCAATGCGAAGAAAAAGGTTTGAATGTCAGTGGTGTCCATCTCCGGTGGTTTCAGCTGCATGGCATTCAAAGTGTCAATCTGCGATTCGGGCGGCATAAACATGGCGTCGCAGGCGGACGGCCCTGGTACGCGCGGGGTATTCGGAACGGGCGGTGTTGGTACGTGAGGCGATTTGGATCCACTCGCGGCTGGATCGGCACTCGGGGTTACGCCATCGGGAGTCGATACGTCGCGGATCGGCGGACTGTGCAACATCCTTACGACTAAGGTTAGTTAAAAAAGGGTGGATCTTACCTTAGTGGCGGGGGCGCAAGCAAGTCCAGCTGAGGTTGGCTAGGTCGATCCTTCGGCGACGAAAAATCCGCACACGCGGTCGATCGTGTTAGGATTAGTCGCTCGTTGGCTGCGTTCGTCGATGACGGTGGTGGTGTGAGAAACGAGGGGCGATGATCTTCGGTGGCGTTCGGTCGATGGTGTCGGCGAGAAGAGAACGATGGCTGCGTGCGCTGACGACGTCTTCGGTACACGGTCGAAAAAAATGACGAACGTAGCTCGAGCAAAATTCTGACGCAATTCGCTCGGTGTCGGCCTGCGCACATTCACCCACACACACACACACACACGGTGCACACACAAAAACCGCGTGGGTCTGGAGCGCGCTCGGCGGTACGTGTGAGGTTATGATCGGCGGGTGCGCAAACACGTACGGGTACCAAAATGCTCGGCGGGTGTGCGACACGGCGCGGGGTGTGTCAGCAAAATGTTCGGCGATCGCTCAGCACCGAGAGGAAACTTTTCCGCTAGAATCGGTCGCTCCGTCGGGTAAAAATGTTCCAGAACCGTGTTCTTCACTGTCGGCCACCTTCGGTGTCGATTTGCACTCACGTGGGTTCGGGGTTTGTGCACGGGGGTTTTTTCGCTGGCTGCGCTTGCGTGGTGCCTCCTTCGTGGTCGGCCGCTCCTCGATGATGGGGGGGAACGTTGTCGTCGGACCGGACCGTGGAACAATGGAAACACGTTTTTTCCGGCTGGACACGATGTTCGTCAGCTTACCACTCACTCACTCGCGCACGCGATCACGTCGGGGTCACCAGTTTTAGGGGCGCCACAAAAGTGGTCCCTAATTTTTTATGTCGCGAACGCGTTGGGTTTCGTGAGTAGGTAATACGGAACTTTATTTTACACTATATTATGAACGGTTGCGCACGTTCGTGCGAGAGGGTTTCACGTTGAGGAAGTTTCGAGCGCGGAGCGAAGGAAGAGGTCTGTTCGCTTTCGAGGTTGGGTCGCAAGAGAGAGAATGTGCTCGCTGACAGCAGGAAGTGTAGCGCTGGACACGCGGCGCACGTCACTTTGACACATTCGTGTGCCTGGTGAGTGCGCTCCACGGAGATCCGTGTCTTTGTCCCTGGATGTCACGATCGCTCACGATTCTCACGCCAGATGGCGGTCTGGTCGCTACAAGGGAAACAGCCAAAGTTGCAGCAATTCATTTAGCACAATAACGCAAAAGTCTTCAACATACACTGACTATATTGTTGTTTATGACGGAAACAAGTAGTGAGGGGAAGAGAAAACCATTGGATCAAGATTCTTGCCATTTATTACCCCATAAACGTGTCTGCCAGATCGATGGCAATGCCTGGCGTGTGTACAAATTTATCTTCGGCTCAATGCATGCAATTATATTGCGAAAGCATGGCCTAATGTTTACGTTGATGAAAACTGACAGCGGTGCTAATGCGTTGCTGGGAGTTCAACCAACTCATGCGGGGAGAAAGGGCAGTTGGACTGTACATTGTTTACCTCAATCAATACCATCGATAGTTTGGCTGACAGACGGTACGGCTAAGCTGGAAGGGCTTTCTTAACACACAGACACACGCAGACACATGTAGACCATCGAGGAATGGACCCAATTCAAAGTGCATTAAATGGCGAACGGTTCAGATTGACACACGATTTGACCGAACTGCTCGATCGTTTGCTGGGGCAGGCAATATCGATACTGTTCTGCCTGAGTGAGTGTACACCGAGCATCCAGGCTATATTGAACACATCGTTGGGCCATTTATCTATCGAACCCATTTTGCTATGATGAAATGGTACGCTTCGGAACGTTCGACAGCACATTGTGACATCTGCCAAAACTGGGAAGTCAATTTCCGCTGGCCAGTGATTCATCTCTCAAGCGGACCATCGTAATATTGAAATGATATCGCATAGAGCGTTTCGTTTGATTTTCGAACGGGATGGTGAAGGTGAGTGATGTAGGTGGACTGTTTTTTCTGCTATGTTCTGCTTCACTTGTCCATTTTTGATCGAGTGACTATTACTGAAATCCCAGAGAAAGGTTAGCAGAAACGGTCAAAGTCATATTTTTTCACTTTTTATTTTTGTGGGACCACAAATTCGAGACAGTGGATGAGATGATTGCATCTGGTGTTGATTGCCTACCACAGGACAGCTGTGTGGCATATCAACTTTTTTTTTGTTGTTGCATGATTTATACTACATCCCTCCCCTACTGATCAGCATTTTCAACAGCTTATTTTTTGCAAGCACTTTTTCAACTGTTCTCCTGCTCCTGCCGCAATCAACCTATCAAGAGCGGTCAAATCACATCCATGCTTGAGCTTTTTATCATGATGTTTAGGACAAGGCTCGTTGAAGGGATTCGCTATGCCTGTGGCAGAAATCTGGTTGAATTATGTTTAATGAAAGAGAACAAAAACCCCCACGACCAGAGAGCTTTACACAGTCATAATTAATTTTCAAGCCTTTTTCTCTTTTTCCTCCCCAAAAAAGCAAAGCTGCCATAGGCACTATTGTCACTGTGGCTATGAAGGTTACAGGCTGGAGGTGATGGTACGCGAAATGTAATTAAAAATTGGATGCACTTTTTTACCGCTACTGCTCTGCTCATCGTATGGTTGCGCTACTTTTTAAAGTGAAACAATGATCGATGGGGTGGCGTTAGTGTTTGTGCGGAGCTGAGATTAATTTCTTTGTGTTAATTTCGAAGTCTTAATTAAACTCATCTATGGAAGGTAGATCTACAATCGGTCACCAATAATGCGCTAGTAACAGCCTTACAGAGTTTCAAGAGGATGTTTTACTAATTTTAATAGAAAATGGGTAAGCGTTGGTGCTTAGTCAATTTATTACTGCATAGGGTACGCAAAAGAATAGATGGGAATGAGTGAGACATTTTTTGTATTTAATTTATTGACTATTTTATTCTGAACTAGGGGCCTTTTACAATATTAGTTAGCCTTTTTCTATGGAGTTTGACATTTTTCAGCTGAAATCATGTCAACACTCCAGACAAAACCACATACAAAACTAGCCTGCGATTTTCAGCCTAGGTTATATCAGCCTCAAAGCTAGAATTAGATAGAGAGAGGAATCTAGAATCAAAGTGTCTGTAGGCCAGGCGGTTTCATCCCATTTAGTTTGACTAATAATTTATGAATAAAAAATGCTCCACAATCCACAATCAATAATGTACATTTAATTCTTAAATTGAGTATTTCATTCAATATCAAACAAATTCTCAGTATTTTGATAGTGGGTTTATTACTTTTTATTATAATAATATTATTATAAAAATAATTCCAAGGCTGAATTATCTACCAAAAGTTAGTGAAAAATATCAGAAAATAAAATAATTGTTTTTATTGGTCTATGGTTATGTGTTGCATGGTTTGGTATTTGCATTTGTGTCTCAAAATATTATTGAGATGTTCATTTGGTTGCTTTCAACAGTACACACTTTTTTTCTATGTAATTTATTTTTGATTATTATTTGAGCAAAAAATTGCTACAACTTTTCACAGAATTGAATTCAATCAAGTCCATTGCAACCAACTGAAACGAATTTCTAATTACTCTCACTTCGACTGTGCCACATCATCAATTGAAACCACCCGAGCGCGTGCAGCTGCTGTGGTTAAAATGATTGCTCATGCTTAATCAAACACCAATCACAATCACAAAACCGTGAAACCCCAGGATTTCGGCGGTTGACATTTGTCCTCGCCAGGTGGGGTAAAACCAGAAAGTAATTGGTTGGCTTTAAAAAACCACCTGCGACTACCACAAAAATAAAACCACATTGTGCTGGGCGTACGTTGTGCTGATGAAATATCGCAGCGGGACGGAATCTGGTTCAACGATTTTACTCATAAATTTCCATTCACGTACGTCCACAGGAATTGGAACAATCCTCGTGCGCCAAAAGTTAAGCCATCTGCATACGTTCCATCATCGCGAAAAAGGGGTAATAAAAGTAGAATAACCCATCTTTTGCACATGTAAAAGTACCACCGCCTTTGTTCGGTACTATCATCGCAACAAGTTCTAAACATCGCAAAACGACCGCACGCACTAGCGGAGTAAAAACTTTTGTTATCATAGCGGCGGGGCAGATAGCAGCACACTACTCAACCACCACACAAATAGATACATTCCCGTACCACCGCTCTCGATAAACATTGCGCTGCAGCGTAAAGTCAATAAAACAACCCTTTCCTCCGAGGCGGTTGAAGATGGTTCTTAAATCATTTGTTAGTCGGGGCGGAATAAAGTCAAGGGATCCTAAAAATAACTGGCTCACTAGCACACACACGCACACCCACCAGCATCCGGTTTGAAGCTGTAAGGGTTGGCCTGTTTGTTCGTGCTCACTTATCATAAAACCTTTCGCCTCTACTTCTGTACTCTCAGGTGGTACAGGTAATCGGGTGCGTTTAGCACCTTCGAAAACATTGGCCGATCTGTTTAGTGTTTGAACAACTATACGAAGGCTGCAACATTAGCGCCGAGGCAAACACCGACGGATAAAGCAATAGCTTCCGGCGGTGGTTCGAAGCAGATCGCGTCTGCTGGTATGCAAATTAGGGGTCGTTTACCTTTTCGGCGATAAGATGTAACACACTCTCTGGTAGATTGTATCGATTAGAGACAAGCAAATTGTTCACTTTCTTACGTAAGGCAGACAAATAACAAAATGGAGATTATTTCTCAAACAAAAACACATCGGTGGGTGCAAAAAAAAAAATGTATGCTTGTGATTTGCCTCGATTATATGTGAGTGAAAAAGGAGAAAAAAAGGAAAGCGACAGACGGCACGATACCATTCTTACGAGCCGTACAGCTCAATCGACAAAACTAGGGTAAGATCGTTCGTTACGGCTCATTTGCAATCATAATCCACAAACGATTATATCCGTCGTATCGTGACGCAAACTCCGATGTGTGTCTCGACTACTCATCGACACACTTCCTGGCACATCGGCAAGCGGGGTCGCCAAAGGTTCAGGGTTATTTTATGGCACGTCGTAAAATGCGAGATCAATATTTGAAACGGTATGCCCGCGTGTTTCCCATTTATCGATGCTGATGCATCGTAAAAACGCTTGCGAGCACCGTGCGAGCGATAAAGCGGGATAAAGTCCACACACACATACACACTCGCCAACTTGTTGCTTAACGGCGTTACGGTAGATAGAGGTAGATTAATAACGGATAATTGACGGAGTTGGATGCGAGATGCAAGATCGAGCCGAGGGATCAGATCACGTTGCAGTAAATTTGCATCCCAATTGCCTGTCAGGGATGGTCGCCCTTACACGCCCTTACTTTGTAGCACGATGGTAACTAGCAGGTGAAAAGGGCAGCTCTGGATGTTCATAGTGTCACCGCGACAACGATCCTTTACATCCACTTGCTGTAATTTTCAATCCATCACACATTTTGCTGAACATTATTAATCATCACGAATATGATACTGTGCTGCACGTTTGGACACACGCTCAACATCATCCAGGCTTATGACGCTCACTTCCTGCTCACACCGCACGAAGTCTGTGCAACCACTTAGTGCAACCACAAGGCTATCGCAAATTAACTAATTGGCCGATGGTTGCGCTCTGGTTGCTGCCAGCAGTTGCTGAAGAGACAAAAACCACCAACCCAGAAGTGACAGCCGTATGATCGAGCATGAAAGGACGGGGAAAAGTGGCAAAACCAGGAATCAGAAGAAGTAAGTAGGAGTGACAGGGGCTCTCCCTGTTAGCTGCGGAACAGTAGGAAGCAGCCATACGAGTAAATCCGTCCGACCGAAGAACAAGATTAATGATCCGATAGCACCAGCACTGACTCACTTTCCCCGTTGACATTTCTCACTCATGAACGAGCGCATGAGTACAGATCGTATCATCTCACTCAGCTCATCCTACCGGGCAACAGTAATTCAATGCCACCGGACAGTGGCAGCCACAACGAAGGAAAGTGTCTGGCTGACCTCAAATGTGTGTCATCCAGTGTCAGCTTCATTCTGCTTTCACACCTATCCCTAAAAAGAGGACACCATTTTGTACAACCACCACCAGCAGTAGGGTTACTGCTAATTTAATGGGTAAGCTCATCCATCTTTGCATTCGCGTTTCGCGTTTACATGGTTAGGATGGTGTGGCTAATTTTTGCCCTTTCTTTGTACGGTGGAGTTTCGGTTACGCTTGCAGTAGTACAGCTGGTAATGGGGGGATTTTTTTCTTCTTCTTTCACACACTTTTACGGGACGTTGGTTGGACAGGAGTTGCTTGAGCAATGCTTTTAAGTGGATTCGGTAGATGTTAACCTATAGAGGTTTGTGGGACCAAAGGATGTCCATTAGCCGCAGGATTAGTCGACATCGTGTTTGCCTGGTTGGTAGAATAAGGATTGGTGCTGGGATGTAAAAAGGGATACAGCGATGCTGTGCTGTTCTAGGAAGAACCCTTTCTGCTGTGCGTTGTTTAACGGGTTAGGTTTGCAAAATAAATTGCCAAAGATCATGGGTGGCACGCAGCTTGAGGCAGTGTTACTACTTGTAGGACCTTTTACAAAGCTCTCCCGTTTATTGAGTAATCCAAAACTAATCTACCCTTTGCGTTTCGGTGTTGATGTTCCGCACGCAAGGTTTGGTTCATTATGTTAATGTCTTTTAAAAGCAAAAGCTTATTATTTAATTATTAAAACAATGTACACCCAAATTGGCACCAATGTTACCGCACTGTCACATGTAACCCATGCTCGGTTGCTTGACTTGCTCTTGCTCGGCTTGAAATGGTTTCCATATGCATGATGGGATTTAATTAAAATTTATAACAGTAGCGCTCAAGTGGCTCCTTTGTTCATGTGCCATGTACTGCGCAGAAGAAAGCATACCGACACATCAATCATTCCAATCTCGATGAGGTGAATTGAGAGCGTCTTTGGTAAAATGCATCATAACTTGCATCATTCGGGCCAAAATCAGGTCGACATGGTGCTCGAATATCAAAAGCATACAAGGTACAAATTTACGCCCGTCCTCTGTGTGTGTGTATGTGTGCAACGTTCCTCCATTGCTCCATTCTACCGGTGTACGGCCACTTGACATACAGCGGCAACAAAACATTGGCAGCTTGAAACGATCCTCTCAGCATGCTTAAAACTTTTACGTTCGCATTGTCGGTTGCAACAAATTTTACCCATCTTCATCACCTTGGCAATATTTGGCAACGGGCAAGGAGTGAAGCCGTGCGGTGGCGATGGTGCTGTTTAACTGGACGGTAACAAGTTTTCCTTCCGTGAAACTTTACCTTTTGCCATATCGCTGCAGTTGTTGTACACTTTGCGCTAAAGATGCACGGTGCGAGAAGCCATGCCAGGGTTTAGGGTTTCCTTGGAAGGCACGAAGGAATTTGAGGATGGTTCAATGGGTGTGTGTATGTGTGTGCGTGGGTTTGTGGTAAGTGTAACAACCGCAAACAGTGCTTGGTCGAGAATTCGAAGCAAGAGCAATAGAGTGTGGAAACAAGTTGCTAACAAAGAAGTTTCTATGGCACAGGTAATGGGGAAAAGCCACGAGAAGCCGACAAATAATTTTCCCACAGTGGGGCTAATGATTGGTAGTGAAAGCATAATTCAACGCAGAGATCAAATGCAACTCTATTATGTTTACAGTGATGTGTGATTTGCACTCAGGTGAGCGTATTACCTTGGACGTGTGAGTTGCTTTTAATTTTTAGAAGTATTTTTTCTTCTAACATTATAAATCATTGTGTTGACTAATGAAACACTTATATGAATGCGTGAATGCGTGACCACATATAAAGCTAACCAGCAAACGGACGAGTTTTACATTTTTTTGCAATCGGTATCAGTCTTAAAGGATTGCCATCTGATAAAAATTAACAAATTTTTATGTTTCTGTATTCTGTTAATTACTATTTTTTTATTAATATTATTATTATAAATTTTACTAATATAGGAAATAGATATTTTTATTAATATAGGAAAGGTAGTAACCAATTGTTCTTATAAATTGCAAAAGCATGACTAATTGAAGTGTTATCGTTTGTGTCTTAAAACAAATATAATCATAATCTTTAACAGAAAGCCTATAGGCATGTATACTAAATTTAGCTGTGTGCAATATCACAACTGTGCAATCCACTAAATATCACAACTGTGCAATCCACTAGAATTTCTCAATGAGAGCTCGGAGTAAAGACATTTTAATCCGTTCATTTGTGATTGTCCCTTTCAATCATTTATGTTGGGTCACAGTGGTGTTGAACCATATTATGCGCTAATCTGTTTCTGTTCTTACTGGATGATAATAAGCGCTTTACAAGTGATTGTTTAAATTTTCAAGACATTCGTAAGGGTTAGCTAAACTTTGCGAACAACGGACTCTAGAATGAAGTGTTGTTTAATAATATTTGCCCATATCTAGACGTTATTTAACCCTTGAATACGAAATGTTTCCGAGAAATAAAGGAAAACCATCTGTTAAACAACATATTACTGTTATCTTTTTAATTATACAAATCATCTTCAAGTCGCATCAAAACGACTGTACGGTGTTTTGCTTAAAAATCAGCAACAAAACGTATTATACACTATGTAATATAAAATCACAGTTTATAATTCTTGCAGCAACTCGATTTAAACTGCGTACTCGTATTACAGTGCATTTACAAAAAAGTCCACAAAATGATCTTAAATTTCATGTAAATTTCCAATCTGTAAAAGCAATCTGTTCCGTGGTCAACGATCTAAAACAGTTGCTCATCATGTTAACACTTTCGGTAGCGAAAAACCCGGACGAACCCAATAAAATCTCATCCATAAATCCCCATCCCAACCTTCTGCTACTATTGAACCGGCTACGTTCCAAAAATCTAATCTCAAGTCGATACAAAGTAATGTGCGGCAAATTGTGAAAATGGACAAGCAAAACAACACCGGAGCACACGGAGCTCTAACCCTGTTCCCATGACCTTATGCAAGGCCATGTATAGGGTGGGCAGGACTGCTAGCTGTCGAAACTCAATCAATTAGCCAGACAAAACTTTCCCAATCAAACCCGATCGAAACAAGAATCTGATTAATGGCAGAGATTAAAGTAAAACCTTTTGCCTCCCAAAAACTCCATCGATTCCCAGGGAAAGCTGGGCAAATGTTAGTACACGGGATGAAGCTGGATCAATCGTGTGGTTTTTGTTTGCCTTTATGAAGGTCACGCCCGGGTAATCGATCGTGTGGCGCTGGGAGCATTATATCGCCGTACGTAGGATGCAAGGAAGTTGATTAAATATTTACACGCGTTCAAGTGGCTTCAATTTAATTGCCTCGTGTACATTGTCTGTGTGGATTAAACGCAAATCGAAGAAATCAGACAGTTGCGGGTGTGATAACAATCCCACACAGCCCACAATTATCACCCCTCACCGTGTGATGTGTTAAGTTTGTAAACAGTTTACCGTGAATGTTTATATGTTTATCCTGTCCCTGCCAGAAGAAATAACAATCTGTTGTAAACTTTTCTGTGCGAACGTGATAGACCGTAGAAATAAAACTCAATGAGCAACCGTTTACTCTAACTGTACGGCGAACGGCGCATTCATAACCATTGCTTTGGCAATTTAGAATGCAAAACAAGGCACACGCACATTGATTTGCTTGTGAATTATAAATTTGGCGAACGTTCCACTCTCATCTTTATGCTGCGATTATTTCCGTTGCGCTGCTACGGTCAATAAAGTTGCAAATTGATCGTCATTTCCGACCGGCTCCTTCGAAGTGTGGCTCGATTCGCTGGCCATTAGAGGCATTCATCTGGCATTCCGGACAGACCAAATTACATTTCGGCTCTGTTTTACTGGCGAGTATTGCCATCCTCTTCCTTCGCCTACAAATATGAGCAATTTTCTCGCTCGTTTTCCGCCACTTACTTCCACCTTCGGCTTCGGTCAAGTTCATTTAAATAATTCCAAAAATAGATTCACCCATACAACATCCAAGTATAAATCTTTTTTTCTTTTTCCCATTTTTTTGCACAGAGTGTAAGAGGGAAATAGGTTTAGGATTTAAAAAATCTGCAAAAGGAAGCGGGCAGCTGACAAGACGTGATGTCAACAGATTTATTAAGTTGCCAACTTTGCCTTCGTTCAGCCGGTTAACGTTCGCTGAGCTCGGCTCGGCTATGATGGATGAATTATTAATGATTTTCCAGCACTAGCTTCCACGGTTCCTGGTGTGAGCTGTCCATTTGCACAAGCGACAGAAACAGCAGCACTCGAGGCCGTTTAACTTGGAAACAAAAATGATGGGAAATACATCTGAACAGTAACGGTCCGGTAGCCAAATTCGTGTGAGGAATTTTTGAGTAACTACAGAATTTTTTATGAGACTGGAGGGGTCTTGAGTATTCTGCCGGACGAGTTTATGTATTTCTATGCAATCGTTATGTGTAGCACATTGCTCTTTCCGTAGCCGAAAAGTTACACCAAGACAAAGTTACAATCTGTCATAGTCAGTTGACCAGACTTGGCAATGGACTTGGACGAAAACCTAGTTCATCTTGATTTAAAGTTTCAACATTAGGCAAACTTTTTAATTGAATTATTCATAAAGCAATGACCTTCTGGCAAAATTATCCAGCCCGGTGACGGTGACACAATGCAGTGAACATAATAAAACGGTCCCCTTGCCCCACAGATACAGAACAGCAAACGTCGTCCACGAGGGCAGTTTCTTGCACGGGACCACCAATTGTGCCGCCAATTGAACCGCGTGTCTAAGCGCTCGCTCGGAAGGAAAGTGGTTTACTCGCTCTCGAGAAGTTAACTCAATCGAGAAATGCGTGTTCGCTCGAGCACACTCATGGCTAACGTTTGTCGCTTGAATGGGAAGAATGCGAGCTGGTAAGCGTGGTGGCGAAGGAAAAATGCTACCCAAGCGTTAAAATTGAACCAATTGTGAGTTAAACGAATCATTGCTTAATTTAATTAGTAAAATGGTTTGGTATCAGAAAATAAAAACACTGGTGCTACTGTACGACAACTTGCAATTGTGTTCTGAATAAAAACAGATTTTATAGAAGAGAAAATAAGAGAAAAGAAAGGATTAGGGTTTGAACGCATTACTAAGATTTGTTGCAAATTTTGTTGAAGAAATTTAATTTTATTATTGATCAATATTCTGTCAATCAATCAACATCATTATCTGCAATATTCTCATCAATCATCAATTCTGCAACATCATTATCTTTAAATACGATGTAACATTTGAGTAAAATTAAGGCGTATTGATGCATAAATGATAAAATTAACATAAAAATAATTTGGATTCGATCATGATCCCTGCTCCGTTTAATAAACAACTGATTGACAAGATAAATAATAATGATAACTAGTATTCTTATGATATTATCTACACTCGTCCGCCACGCAGGCTTAACGAACTGCTCAACGAACGAACTTAGTACATTTCTAATAAAATATTGACACTAAGAATAGTGCAGGAAATGAGGACAAACATTATAAACACAATAATACAAATTATTTCAATTTTCCGTGATTAAATTCTGTGACACTTGGAAAACTTTGTTTGTATGAGTTTGTAATGTGATGAGCGTACAACTGTACATCGAGTACCGTCGCGGTAGATCAGTGTTTCGCTGACATGTATCGAGGTAGAATAACACTTTGTTCGAAGCGGACTTTTCGACACTAGATCGTCCAGGCGATCATAGAAACCTTTAGGAGGTTTCCCTTACTGGAAACGTTGAAGTTTAGAGGCCTTACCTTGGGCAGGGGGACATAACTAAACTCTTTAAATGAGAAGTTGATAGATGTTGGATGGGCATAGTCCTATCCTGACAGTCCGAACGAATCTGACTTGTCATGGTCGGAATTGGTTTTATTTATACTCAAGATATGTTATGGGTTTCATTGATTTGGAATGTGTTATTGTCCTAATTAAAGGTTATTGTTATTGGTAACAATTTATAAATTGAAATGGTGTGGGGTGTTTGTTGTTGTGTGAATATGCTTCGGTTTTACTGTATTGTGAAAGAAGGTTTCAATTATTGTTGCTAAAGAATGGATGTTTTCGTCGCTGAGCTTATAAGTTGCCATGCGTACTCGGTTCACCTAGTTTGTTGCAGTAACGTCTGATTTGCTTATTATGCGTCTTTCGGGTGTTTTCAAGAAGTGTGGCCCAATTGTTTTATATGAACGGTGAGGCCTTAATTCTTCCGGTTGCTTTGTTCTGGTATGATCTGATTTGCTGAGTGTGTTATAATGAATGTGTTGCAATAGTGTGGTTTGGCTTTCCGAAGTGTGTTACAATGAGTCTATAGCTGATAGTGTGTATTATAATAAATTATGTATAGCAGATATGCTACAAGTTGAACCTAGTGTTTTGAAATCAAAGTAGCTCGAAAACGCATTAAGTTGGCGTTTCATGGCCGGTAAAGGAACGTTGGCACCATATAGTGTATTGTGCCGGCGTTGGTATAAGATTTGCGACTGCTTTGATGATAAACGAGGTACGAGGAGTCTAAGATTTTCAAGCATTGATGGTGCATCCATCGTGTTTCATAATAAGTCTGCATTGAAACTAGACTTATAGTGTGATTATTAGCCTAGGAAGTTCGGAAGCATAAAATTTGTCAAAAATATCCATGAGACAAACGAACCATTTCTTATTTCTATTGATGCTCTAAATTATGTTTTGACTGAACAGTTTTTCTTAACATCTCAAATGGAATTAATAAAAATCACTATAAGCATTATTAAGCTTATCCGTTGGTCTCTATCGCGAGATTTTCTGCTGTTCATACTAGCATAGATATCTGCTATACTGAAAGAGAGAGATAGATGCTCTAGCCACATATAGGTAGGGACAAATCTACCAACTTAACACATAATTGAGTAGATTCTGCGTCACTTAACCGACATTTGACGAAGATTATTGCGGTTATAACGTAACTGATGGGAATAGCAGGAGATCCACGAGACTCTTGGAACTGGATGTAGCATAAGAAATCTTGATTTCCAAATCATCATCCATAATTTACGAACTGTGTATAATTAATGTTTCTACAAGCAATGTACGTAAAGCCTGCAATAAAACATTTACAACATTTGCTTTCCGTTTCATTTCAGAACAAATCCCATTTGTCTTCAGAGCTCATCGAGCTGATCGCTATCAAAATGGTATGTAATTATTCCATTTCCTGTCCCGATCAAGCCCACTCTAATTGTCAGCCCATATGCCCGGCTTCATTCGTCCAAAAGCAAAAAGGTGCTCGTTGCAGCTACCGGCAACTACTTTCCCGGTGATGACGGTGCACCGACCGCAGACTAGTAGTCTTAAGATGCCATGCCCTTTAGCGCTGCCCGCCCCATTGTACCACCTTGGGGTAGGCAAGCATAAGTTGCTCCCGATTTGTGCAAGCTCAGCAGGTGCACTTTACAGCAAAACCTTTCCGTTGTACCACGGCATAAATCAGATTATCTCCCACCGGACACGCCCGCCGTAAGAAGGGCCAGCGAGAGACCCACATGAGCGGGTTTGCGAATGGATGCCAACTGCAACCGGCACGGCATGCAACGACACACACACACGCCAGCAAAATGCTGCAACACCGCAAAACCGACGTGTGTGCATGATGAATGGAACCGCACACGAACACGGCCGATCGTAGGGCAAGTTTTAATTAACTTGTTGATGTGATCCCTTGCTGGGCGGCAGGGTTGACGGGTGTTGTAGGGAGTAGAGAGAACCAAACAGCTTTCTTACGCTCAAACGGAGCGGGACGGATATTACAAATTGATCCAATCATACGTTGCTTTGCGCCAATTAATAAATTATTGGTCGATTGATAGTGCACCCGGACGGCGGACTCTCGCCCAGAAACGCTAAACTCTTGTGCACACGCCGTCTAGTTCTGTGCACACGGCTGCAAGCATGGCTTGCAGAACCCCCGTTTGCACTACCGCTGCAGGAGGGGAAGAGCACGCTTCCGGAATAGATACAGCGCGAATGTAAAAGCGTGACCCACAGCGGGCGGTACAGACTGGGGCAACTTTGTCTAAATTGTTGTCAGATTTATGGGGTTTTCGGGTCCACTGGTAAAGACATTCGCTCGCAGTGCAGTACGCGGAAACGTGGTGTAAGAATCGTGCTGTGTGAGAGACTGTGCCGGGGGGCCAATTGATTGGAACGCTTTCGGTGGCACCACCTTTCGGGATCGTGTGAATAAAAGTGCAGCTGCAATTGGCAGTAAATCAAGTGGAAGAGGAAATCGGTGTTAATGGTGTGGCAATAAAGAAGGAATAGCAACATTCACGGCTCCGGTGAGCATGACTCTTGATTTGGTGCAGGTTCGAGCATGGGGTGCTTGCTACTCTGGCTGAAATTTATGGCTGTTTTGATGATTGCTAGAGCCTTTTGAATTGGATTTCTTGGGGAATTGTTTGCTTATCTGCATAATCGCTTTAAAGTGAAGTAAAAAATTAAAATAATTTAAAAAAATGTTCTAACAATTTAATATCGACCAGTTTTTCAGACAATGAAATTGACCAGTTTCTCAGATCGATGCAGAAATAGTCGTATCAATAGTCAAATATTGTATAATATTATCAAATATTGACATAATATTGTAGTGTCTTTTAATATTTAGGCCAGTTTGTAAAATAAATGCAATTTAAGCATAAACTAAACGGCTGCTGCCGCTACTCTTCGAACAAGTTTTGGGAATGGCCTGAATATCTACAGCATGATAATTGGACTGGTCTCGTGGTACAGTCGTCTACTCGCACGACTTAACAACATGCCCGTCATGGGTTCAAGACTCAAATGAGTGTGGCAAACTCACTGAAAGCCAATTCCACTACAGGCAGGCCAACCACCAACAACGGTTATTGTGCCAAAGAAGAAGTAAAGAAGATAAATTTAGTTAAAGTTAGATAAGCTGGAAAACATTTCCGCTTCGTTGGATTTTAAACCTACTACTATTTAATCCTGAGCTAGGCTCTAGAAACATAAAAACTGGTTCTGAAACTAGTCTAAAGGCCGGAGTACATTGTACGTTCTCGCTAATGTAATCAGGATTTTCACTAGCGTATCTGGCAACGAAGCACCGACTGAAGCATTTTGCCAACAATTTGGAGCCGGTTTAGAAAATGTGTTATTTTTATATATATTTTTTTTACTCAAAATGGACTGGAAGAGCTTTTTAATTGATAGATAGATATGTTCTGCTCGTATTGCATCCATTCTCTTATCGGAAAACGATGGAAATAATACTTTATTTTGATATCCAGCTCGACCATACCGATGACCAAAAAAGCTCCGCCGTAAGATGCGCTAGTGAAAATCAAAATTACACTAGCGAGTACAGACAATGTACCCCGGCCTTAACATGAATAGTATAGAAAACTAATTAAAGTAACTGTATAAATAATAAATTTGTGATATTTTGCCGTACTGCTTCGAATTACGGACACTTAATACGTTTTTGGTGTGTGATATTTTCTAGCTAATTCAATTTTAATCGTCCAAACACCTATATTACTCACTTAACTAAACCAAACCTTCTAGATTCGAGAAAAAAAAATTTCCAATTTTTTTCTCGAAACATTGCAAAATGTAATGAAACTGCAACGATATTGATACCTATTCCGGACAGTTTCTTGCTCATGTTTCATATTACGGACGTTTTGATTCATACTCCGGACAGCCTCAACATCTTCAAATTTGTCACATACATCTTCAAATATCGTTGTTTTCTTGTTATTATAACTGACTAAAAAATGTTTGTAAGCATTTAATCATAATTCACTTCGGCTGCCCGGAATTAAAAACAAGGTATAAAATCTTGCTTTGAATTCCGGACAGAATTAAATACGTGTTTTTATGAAATTCAAACCACCATATGATAAAACACTATTGTTTTTGCGTTGATAAGTAATTCCACTATATATTCCGATGCATTTCAATGCACGTTGACGTGTTTGAAAGGAATTATCGAAGAAATAACACCGGTGTCGGTTTGAAGCATAACTGCTAAGAATGCCTCTGGTGGTGAACTGACCGATAGGAAATATTTACAGGGCTTACTTGTGGTCAGACAAATTTTTAATTTATTCTAGTACATTATGATAATTATTAAAAATAAAAAGTGGTATGACCAGTGCCTAGCTATGGAGATTATCAATAAAAACATGCCAAATGTCCGTAATTTGAACCGTTACGGTACATTATGATTATTTGATCTCTTTTTTTATTTTTTTTTATAGATTTATACCCCATTATCAGGAATGCAATGTGCCAAACTTGCTTAATTGTGGGAATAAAAGTATGTACAAAAATTGTCTCAATTCTTGAATCTATTTTATTGAAAAATAAATAATAATAATGAGCCTGTGGCTTCAATTTTCATGCAATTAAAACAGTAATTATTTAAACGATACGCAATTGGATTCATAGCATAACCCAGCTATGACACACAGCACAATCAGTGTAAACGATGTACTGTAAAACAAACCGAAAAAGATAAATAGTGTCGGCGTTAGTTTCTGGTAAGCGAAAGCAACCAATCAGCCGTTGGCGGTTTCGCTCCCACCATCTATCATCCACGCACTCGCGGAACACAGCATAAAGCAGACACACAGCACAGCCCCCGGTCTCGAATGACCTTCTGGCAATGGCTACCGGTCTCAATGACTGGAGAAAGGGTCGTACCCAGCGGCACGGCAAGCATACATCACACCAACAAAAAAAGAAACCCGTCTAAATTGAATCAAAATGATATAAACAAGCTTGTCAAGCGCGGAACATCGCGCATTATTTATAAGCACACTTCTTATCGCTCTACTGTATGGTTGGCTGCACAAAACCGCGCGCCCGTGGCCGTACCGTTCGTGATACTTCACGGTGGTCAGCGTTTGTCCAAATATAGAGAAGCTGGACTGGTTGGTGGGCCGCTGGTAAACTGTGTGCCCTTTTGGCGTATGATCGTGTTTGGCTGCTGTTCGTTTGAATATTCAAATGAGTGACTGTTGAGAGGTAATATTTCATCGCAGGTTCTGAGATTTTGTATGCGAATTGACCATTGGGGAAGTGTTTGTACTTTATTAAATTCACTTCAGTCGGTAACCCACATAATCAGAAAGCATGCAAGCAATGGAAAAGCACCAGTAGCATTAGCATTGGAAAGCTGTGGTGAGTTCATTGTTCACAGTGCACATCTATTTCAAAGCGTACACCTTACGATTGATTGAAACGATTGATGCAAGGGGTTGAACAATCAGGAACATAAAAGCCACTGCTCTTCGTATAGCTTTACTTTCTTACCATTCCCAACCCAACCTCGATTTATTGCCGTGTGGTATTGTAGAAGGGTTCCCAGAGAATCTGGGCAAAGACCAAACATCAAACAAACCGCAAACACTTGCTGAAAGGTCATCTAGGTTGCAGACTTTTCAATTCACTTCTCGCAAGAGGTTTGCCATCACTTATACCGAAACTATCTCAAACATTGTGTTTTGAGCGTGTTTTTCTTAAACCTCCCATTTGGACCACACTTGGATTGCATACTTCCCAGAAAAATCTACGTGAATCTTCACCTGGCAGGAAATAAAGTCAGCTCGTCCAGAGTGCACGAAGCGAAACCTGAACAATTGCCACCCTGAGGCACTCTGTTGTCGTTTTACCGGGCGAGGGAGCTTAAAGTCCCACAGTATAATATTGACCGTCTAAAGAACAGCAGGGCGAGTCTAGCCACTCCGCCAGTGCAACCGCACCGAACCATTGGCTTTATCGGATAAAGCCACACCACGAGTGGCGACGGTACTACGGCTATTTGCAAGTTGTCCCATTCCTCCCAGCAGAATTTGTCTTTCCCAGGCCACCCCGGGCTAAAGACAGGCTAGAGTCAAACAACAGCAACAGGGATGTAAGAGCAACAAATATCCGCAAAGCATAAACAACTTGGATGCTTCACAGGAAAGCACGAAGCATTTGTCTGTGGTTGTGTAGCGTAAGGAAAGAGGAATCTTACACGTGCCTTGCCCCTCCAAGCAGCAGCTGGAAGATATGGCGAACCATCGTAAGGACTTTCTGCCGGTGCCGTGACATTCTTTTGTGCAGGAAGAATGCGGTCTTCTTCCCATTGAAAGGTGAAGAAAGAAGATGAAAACGTTCAGGTTTACCCGTTTACATTAGCCCCCATGGGCGTAGTAGTGAGGGAACACGGAAGCAAGAATGCACTTTTATGTTCACCCAGTTTAAATGAAATGTGCCCCGTTTTCATCAAATGTGGTCATGGGCTTTGCTTCTATTTCTGTTTGAGCATAAGCGAGAAGTAGAGAATAGGAGAGAAAAAAGAGAGACAGATAGAGCTTAGTAAATGATTGTTTGCCTTCCACTTACCGACATGGTTTTACTTAGTTTGTACGTTTCTTTGGAGTTGGTCCTCCAATCGAGAGGCAGAACGACATAAAACGATAAGGGTTTATTTTTAATTAAACTTATTTCGTGTGGTCATGTTTCCTGTCCGGATTGCAATGAATTCTACTAACAGTATCATTGTAATTCTAAATGGAGTTTTTGGGAGATTCTTGCCATGATGCTTCCTCTTATCTATAGTGGCATTTTCAATGACACTTCCGCTAATGTCATTTCCGTATTACACATGTACGATTGACGTTTAATTCAAATGACTTCAATTAATTAGCATCGGGCCATTAGTGTACTGTAACACCATACTGGGCCCAACTATTAATTCTATATTTGAAAGCATTCACACCTTCACAAACGATAAGAGCTTTCTTCCGCATGTTTTAAATGCCAAGATGTCCTGCTAAACCAGGTCACCGCACGCCTCTGGGGACATTCGGTTTTCATTATCATTCCACCACTCAGTGCATCAAATTGAGTTCAAATGCAAAATTGAAAAACCTTTCCTACACCAACGTGACGGAAGCGTGCATAAAAAAAAAAACAAAAAAAAAACCCTCCATCTCTCCCGTGAACGTGTGGGGCGTGTTGCTTGTCACGCGGTTTGACACACGCCTTCACGTCTTCCTTCCGAAGCGCCGTGTGTGTATGTCTCTGTGTGCGAAGCCTTTAGCCCGGTGAGACACACCGGGTATATTTGTAAGTCGTTAGCAGCGACTGCTGCCCGCGATGGCTTACATTGACAAACGAACCACTTTGCATACCGTGAGACACACGAGTAGCGCTGTCAGGCGCGCATCACACGGCACCGTACCCGTGCGGCCGTGTTGGTTCTTTCACTTATAGTCACCCGCTAGAATGTGTGGCCCAGAAAAGAAGTGCCCGGTGAAGTATCCAAGTGTTTGGGCGGTGTGTTGCATAAGGCAAGATTAGTTGGTAAATGGTAAAAGCGTGTGGAGTGCGAGAAATGGAAGTATGTGTATGTATGTTTACGGGAAAACGCATGCAACCAAGTGTGGCAGGAATCGATTTTGCTTCCATGTGCTGCAGTTTCTTTGGGATTTGAGGTAAGCAGCTCTCCACCTCGCTTTGAAGTACAAATGACGAAGAGCATCAACACGGAGCGAGCGCACCAAACCGTATCCATGTCGCCTTGCCTCTTGTAACTGTTTCGTACGTCAAGAAATATGGTTATTGGTGTCTTTTGATTCTGACGTGATTAGAATGGAAATGTACGGATCGAATCACGTCCTTGTACGAGTTCGCTAGTATAGCAGTGACACATGTTTGCGCATAGAAATTGCTTATTTTGCAAAAGGATTGCAGACAGTGTGATGGAAAAAGAAAGGTGCTTAAAAGATCTTGTACAGGTTTGTGATGTTCGATTGTTTCTTTATCAATTCTACTCTTTATAACGGTAGTGCAACATGTAATTTTTACTTAGAGTTTATTGATTATGGTCTTTGTTCAAGCAAATTTTTCCAATTTATTCACACCGGATAGGTTTTAATTATTGTACTCATCTAAAGTTTTCGTATTATTCACTAGATAATAAAAAAATCGAGGGGAGATGCAATGGTACAGTAACCAATTTGTACAATTCAAAAACATGACCCCATGTGTTCAACCCTCCACACGTTACGGGCTAGCGTACCGTACCGATCATTTTTGTATGGAGAGTTTGATAGTACAGTACGCTACACGAGCCCAGTATGTGTGAAGGTCTTGTCGTATGCCCCACACACTGAACTATATTTTTACTTAAATTTTTATCTTCTTCTTTTTGGCTCAACGAACGCTGTCGGTCAAGACCTGCCTGTGCCATTACTTGTGGGCTTGGCTTTCAGTGACTTATTGATCCCCCCATAGCAGGATAGTCAGTCCTACGTATGGCGGCACGGTCCATTTGGGGCTTGAAACCATGACGGGCATGTTATTAAGTCGTACGAGTTGACGACTGTACTACGAGACCGGCTACTTAAATTTGTATAGAAAACATTATTTACAAAGGAAATGAACTTTGTTTACACTTTTCGTATTAAAACAAAACAATTTTAGATGGTACGGTATGAGAGGACGCTAGAGTCTGCCAGTCAAATGAAAAGCCAAAATTGACTCAAATTGAAAATTGAAAATTGAATAGCTAGAACAGAGTATCCGGCTGCGCGGTGCTTAATCCGTCTAGTAAGATTGATGTTCATTTGCATTATGTACGGTACAAAATTTGAAAATTCAACATTCATAGGTAGATTTTGATAGTTATTCTATTACACACTCTTAGGAATGTTGTAGAAGCTATAACACTTTTTTGTCAACCAATTTCCGGTCATGTCTGAAGTGGTTGCACAAGATGCAATAATTTCATTCACCAAACAAACTGCATTCAGTCGATAATTGGAAAACTATTACCATTTCATTAACAAGAGCTAGAGGCCTAGGATGATATCAACGAGTTATTTTTCCTTTCCGAGCGGCTAGCATTAGCGACTGCACAAATAGGAATAAAAAAAAGACATAAAAAGCGAAACAATACATACTTAGCGACTACATTTAAAGGGCATGCAATGTAAAGCAACCACCAGTTACAATCAACAACAACAAAATTGCAATGACTTTATTGTCAACTTAATTTGCAAAATTGACCAAGCGAATTAAAAGTCGCAATAAGTACTAAATACTAAGTTACTACATATTACGTCTTCACAAAGTGCACTTAAACATTCTCCTTGATTAAAATCAAGTTAATAATTGTTCGGTATGTCGTGAGAAATTATGCCCGAAACGCGTGGCAGATCCCATTCATTCCTAAACGGGTCAAGGATAGTCATAAACACTTTGATTCTGTTCCACTACAATGCCATAATTAATTCCTCATGCAAGAGTAGAAACACAACGCGTTATTACCACGCCTTTGCACCAACACTAGTAATGCAAAGTGCAAACCGTGCCAGGTAGCAATTAAAACAGAGCTGCATACATTACCCCCAAAAGGGGTGCTATCCAGTAATCCGGTGCGTTACAATCGACCTAAACCCCGGAAAATGTGTTTGGCTTTGGTCAGCCACGAACGTTTTGCTGGCAATGATTGGTAAATAATTAAATTATTCCATTCTTGTAAAAGCTTTCGGTGGTGCTCTCGGTCCAGGAAATTTGGTGGGAAAGAGCTGTGTAAGTGATGCTTTGGCGATAAAGAAAACCACACAGTCGATGGGTATGGTACGGTGCAATTTTGGCTAATGTATGGTATTGGTATCATTGCTAATATTGCTTCATGGGCGGAAATTGGTATATTGTTAGCACGGTAATGGTTTACCCGTGAAGCACTGCGACACAAGACAAATATGTGCCGGAATGGAGGTTTTCTCGCTGACATTAGCATAATTTCTGTCCGGGACCGTGTTGGATGGCTGGATGAAGGTTTTATTCCCTCAGTTCGGTGACAAGATCGGATGTACACACGACAAATATGTTTACCGGAATGGGACAATTTGTGACGCGTGTACTGCAAGCTTCCCCTTTGCAACATTGAATCATACTGCCCACTTGGTTACCCCGTTTCCCTGTTTCGTAATAAACAAATTAAGCCACAATAAATCCATAGCACAAGCTGACACACTTTCACTCTACAGTGAATGAACATAAATAGCTCGCTTATGATGGGGATTGGATTGTCCTATGAAATAGTTCCATTTAGAAGAGCTGCACAAAACGCATGTGTGGTAAAAAAGAAGCTTCACAACTATTTTTCAACAATTTAAATCAACGCATTTCAACTGTTCACTTATATGTGTAAATTACACCAATTTTAATTCAATTTGTAGCGGTACAATACTGTTCTCTCGTGCTGCAGCTATCCGTTTGCTGTCTGTGTGTGCTGCGCATATTACGCGCAACAATTAAAAATGCATTGCTGTTACAAATTATGGTGCCGTTCTGATGGTTGGAGAACTGGAGCTAGCTAAAACGCTACAATCTAGCTCTTCTCGTTCTGTAGCGTATGTTGCAACGCTCCTTCATGCAATAATCGTTCTAATGGGAGAGAAGCAGGAGCAGGAATTTTAAATTGAAACAGCCTTTGGAGGGGTTGTTTCACACACACACATTCCGGAAAAGATGAAAACTTGATACTTTGTATGGAAATCAATTACACATGTGCGTCAGTCACATACAGAATGTGGAATGTGCACAGTGTTTCATGTTGCTATTGAATGTAAAATATAGTCATATTAGTGATTAAATTCACATCAACAGATGAGGATCTATTGTTTAGAGTAAAACGAACAAATGGGTAACAAAACAATAAACACAAAGTTGCCGTATAGCTTTGCTTTTTGTGTCATTTTGTTTTACAATCAAACCTTTACAATCAAACTTTAAATCTTAGATATTTGAAAAATCAACTACAAAAGTTAATTTTAAAAATTATCATATTGAAACAATCTATTCATATGGCCTTATTCAAAGGCATTGCAATAGGCTGTCGTTTTAGTTAAACAAACCCTTCTATAAAATGAACAACGGTGCACATTGCAGTCTGTCGCAAGATTGATTTTGTTTTACAAAATTTTCGAAATGTGTCCCTTATTTTCTTGAGTTTTTAATCCAAAATGGTTTTAATTATTTTTGTTGTTTCAAAATGGATAGAACTTAGCCAAAGAAATCATGAAACGAATAAAAAATAAAAAAGGCACATCTTATTTAACAAAAATCCGAGAATGTCTAAAAATCTTTTGAAAATAAAAAATAAATAAAATGTTAAGAATATGAAAATTATAGCATGAAAACATAATATTTGTTATCAGAGGCTAGTTTAATTGTGTTTTGTTTTTTTATTTGTGTAATTCAATTCAAAGTTATGCGTAATTGTTTCACTCTTTTAGATTGTGTTAGGACCCATTCTTCAATATTTATCCATGAATAATGACTTTAAAGCCTTTGAAGAGTTGAAAAAGCGTATGAAACAATCTTATTACACAAAGGAAACCTGCAAAAACTAATTTAAAAACTCCTCTTTATCATATCAACAATAATACAGTTATTTGACATCTGTCATGAAAACAAAGCTCGTAATATTAAGTGTGAATACATTCTTTATGTATAATGAAAACAATTTGTATGAAAAATTAAATTTATTTTATTATGTTTCTTCGTTCAAAAAAAAGTTTTTTTAAAATCTATTTTTAAAATGTCAGAAAATAGCAGAAATTATCACTCTAAAAGCTCTACGCTCAGTATGGTCAGCTTATTGAAATAATTTGAAAGTTTCACTATTATACAACTAACATGATTCGCCCATATTGGCTGATATTAATTCAATTAAATGAATAATCATATCTCCAATACGGATGATCTATCGATTTCGCACTCCCGAATAATGATACCCGTCTCGAAACAGGACATAATTGATACCAGATAGTCATCAAACGATCGGCTCCATCAATTGCCATCGATCGGCAATTAATCCCCGGACATTCCCGGCACGTGGCGCCGCAATAAAAATCTCATACATTTAATTCGACACTTACAATTCACTGCCCGTTGCATTACATTATTTATTTGCATTGGCTGGCACACTTTTACCCATGCCGGCAAACGACACATGGGAACGATGGTGACAAATACCATCCGCCCCTAGCGCTGCCGACGGCCTCACAGATCGATCTATCGAATCGTGATTTATGGTTCGGCCGGTTCTTTGATCGCCAGTTGACCGCCGTACGGTTGCACCGGTGACGCTCTGCCGCCAATAATTGACGCACTTTCGGCTCGAGTTAATTCGCATAATGCCTTCGCTCATCGATCGTGAGGATTGACTTTAATGGAGGCAGAATTGGGATGAGCATAGGCATAAAAATGGTGCCGCAAATAGACGTGCTAACGTGACACAGAGTATGGGAATGTTAATGTAGCACTAATTGAAATTGAATTTTCATAGGCAGACTATCGGCGTACACATTATTGAGGAAAACTCTTGGCTGCTGCTGCTGCACTGGCTACAACAAATTGGAACTGAACGAGGCTGATGGATAAAATAAAGTGGCAAATGGAAAAATTTAATAAAAACCCCCCCACGCGATTGTCGGTAATTGATGAGCTGTATTTGGGGAGACAAAGTTTGGAAACTCGGTCAAAATGAGCGCACATTTGTGAGTGGTTTTCTAGAAATTCCCTTTTATGGTAGGCAAGCATAATAGACCTATCATTTGTGGTCTGCTTCCCTTACGGCAATGCTTCTAATCTATTACGATTACGAGGGAAAGGTGGGCCAAATATCTGAGAAATGAGCAATCGATTTTTATTTATTTTCCCCCACTTGCTTTTGAACGATAGAAGAACAAGAAAACCTCTCGCACCTTAGCAGCATTTTCTTATTTCGCTTCGTTTTGGTGCGGAAGTTTTTTATCGCTCTCACTATCCCAGTAGAAGACGTTCATCCTTTTCGCATTTGTGTGCAAACGCTGAAATTTCCCGCACGCTAAGAATTCCAAATTCTTTACAATTTGCTTTTCGCTCGAATGATGCTTTTGAGTTTGTTTTTGTCTGTAGCGTTCCTTGCTCGGCTGTCCTTGCTTCAACACCCAGGCAGCGACACAAGTTTCGCCCTTTGAGCTTGGCTACATTCCTATCGCGTTTCGTTAAGAAAGGTTGTGCACAAAAAAATGGTAAAATTGTTGCCTGCTGAATGGCACGCCGAATTCGGACGGAATATTTCAACCCACTTGGTGATGTTTATTATTTTCTGATAGCAAAACATTTCCTTTAATGGGTGGGATGTTTGTATCTTCTTTTTTTCTGGTTTCTGTTATTGTGCTTTTCTTGTTTGGGCGAAGAGAGCAGCTTGTCCGAATGAATTTCTATTTTGCAGCAACTTGATGAGCATGCTCATATTAGGGTTCGTTGCCTTGGTGGAATGTAAATGAACGGTAAATTACATTAAACTATTTAAACACGTGGAAATTATCTCTTTTTATAACACAAGAAGGCTGAGAAATTACAATACAACTTGCACAAAAAGCATTAAATCGATTTTAAAACCATTCACATTATTGCTCATTTTCAAGTTCTTTTTAAAACTCTTTCGATTTAATGTTTCCGGAACCTTCGTGACAAACAAACGTCATGTAGCAGTAGTTGTAATTTTCTATCTATCCTAATCATTCACGCATGAAGTTTCCAGAAATGTTACGATAGCAGATTAATGCTTCTCTGAAACCATTGTTACCCACGTGTTGCTTTAAGCGCAATACAGTTACAAGGAATAACAATAAAAAAACACAGAACCAGTTTATAGATAACTTTCATCCGGCTCGAATAATAATGAGCTCAGAAACCAATGCAAATGTCCCGGCATGCAATCAAAGTGGAATAATTCCATAGAACTGTGGTGCGGACAACAGCAATGCTTCACCCGACGTTCAACAGACTGGACGGAGTCTGATTGCATAGTTAGGCACGTGAAGACGATGATGATAATGAATATCGTTTCAATGGTTGATTGCAGAATTGTTATGGGAGGCAGAATTTAAATTACGATGAATTTCTGCTGACGTTGAACGACCATGTTGATAAAGCGTTGCGGTGGACAGGGCAGCTTGGTTCAGGGGTGATCACGCACATGCGACAATAACAAGAAGAGATAATAGCGAGCACAAAGGAAGATGAGATATTTCGCTCCGTGGTATGATGCTTTTGGGGCAAGTATAAAGCACAACATCAGTTGAAGCAAAACGAAGGTTGCTCTTATGATTTTTCGGTAGCCGTCATTATGTGTTCGTCTCAAAAACACTGACCGAACGTATTTATGCGACCTTCCTACACGCACACAAATACACATTGCTGGAATTGTGTCAAAGGTTAAGGCAAAGGATAAGTGGCCGTGATTGGAAAACATCATCGCTGCTGTATAAATCATACACTTGCTTCTTTCGCATCAATCCACACACTCTCGGTTTGTTATATTCACACTCTCGGTTTGTTACGCTTCGTTACATCCCCCCCAACACGGGCAGCTGAAAGAGCCGCCGACCTTCTAAAGCAAGCGCTTGCATACACACCCTCACATAGGCTCCTGAGTTTTCCATTCCCAGTCAAGGAGGCAAGGTCGTGCGGCGAATGAATTATTGATGTTAATCACAGACCCAGCTGCCAACAGGCTGTTAGATTTATGAAATTTCAATTGCCCTTTCGGTTTCGGTTGTACGGTCGCTCAAGAAACCGTATCGGCTACAGCAAGCCCCTGTGAAGCGAAAAAGGGAAAGCAGAAGAAAGCAAACCGCCCACGGCTTGCACAGCAGCAGCAAAGCCAAAAGATTGCTTCCACTTCCTCGCTTCTATTTGTTCTTCCATTAGCGTAATTGAGTTAGTATTGACCTTCTAAATTGTCTGCTACGGCTGCCGGTTTAGCTTGCACGTGCTTAAGCGAAAGCAAGCGAACCCCTCGACGACCCCACCAAAGCCCAGATGATCAAATGACAGATCATACAACGGAATGGAGAGGCAGGAAAAAAAATGTAGGAAGTAAACGAAAAACTGTTGACTTGTGCCAGTTCCGGTCAGCTGACAGTGTCACCCACGGGCCTTCCCTATGCCGCCTGTACAGCGTTATCCGAACGCACACACCGAACGAAATCGAAACGTTGATAGATTAGATTCTATAAACGTTGCAGAACAGCCAAGCATAATGATGTACCGCAAACGAAAGACCAAAGCAGAAGGACAAAAATGTGCCTTAATTTAGCATTTTTGTAATTCTTTTCCTCCGTGCTGTCTTTCCATCGCCCGAGGCAGAAAAGCGTTATGTTCACCCGACTCTTTAAGCCGGACTTGGTGCTTAAACGGAATCTGATTGGCAAGGAAGCGAAAGTTTCGAGACAAACTTTTTAATTACAGTTTATAATCACCATTTTCTGTCTTAACCTGTCCGGTGTCCTTTTTTATCTGCAACGTGTAGGTCCTGACTCCGGTTATGGTTTTGATGGAGGTTAAAAACCGATAAATTGACACCGGAATCGGTGAGATGGAAATGATGAGAAGATTGTAATGGAGTGTTTTTTGCAGGTCTGTGGGTTCAAATTTTAAAGTTTAAAGTTCAAATTGCCACATTCACTGACGTTTTATTAAGTAATGGAAATCTAAAATTCTTTAAAATATTGTTCATAATAATTGCGATGGTTAAAAAACTTAAAACTTACTGAAGATTTTCTATTTAATTCATTTTCCGTTTTCGCTTCCGGAGCGATAACGCGAGCATGGATCGGTACCTTTGAACAATCAAATAACGATGTATTATCAACATGCCGGAAGCTCATAAAATGAGGATTCCGCCTTCGTGGTGTTTCATTTTCGAATCAATGCCACAGCATCTTGAAGACTGATGCTACACGCCCGGGATATCTTATTTCCGGCACACTAGCCCATTTGCTCACACTTTCAACCGGCGTGAAAAAGCAACCACAAACCAATCCTCGGAAACTCGAGACGTCATCCCCGCTGGCTCCAAACGATATAATCATAAAGCAACTGCCGGTGGTTGAGCTACTGAGTTGAGCTTCCGGCCCTAGCACAAATTGTGCGGTGTGGGTTTAGTGTTGCCATTTACTTCCGATTTCCAAGCCAACATCATCATCATTGCCATCGTCGTCGTAGACTCGTACATTCAAACTGGTGGGTGTTTCCACGCAAGGATTCGAAATGTGCATTTCCTTTCAATATGACACAGTTGTGCACAGTCGATTGAAATGAACATTCCTTTGTGGATGTGTGTGTGTCTGTGCGCGTTGGAACCCTCACCAACGGGTGTGCGTGGAAGTCTGCCACGACACGGAAATAGATCCACCGTCGTGCGAGTGAACAATTGGCAGGATTGCCTGCAGACCCCGGCAACTGGGAGCGTTTATCGAGTATGTTCACTGTTCTATCGACTGTCGGCTGAAGTATTTGCACACTTCAATCAGATCTACATTCTTGAAGTGAGCAGCCAGGGAATGTGACAATTTCCGCATCGAAAAGGGGACTTGTTGCTGAAACGGGAGGCGAACAGAGGGGAAAGCTGTCCTAGGAATTGGCAATTGGAAACAATTTTCCCAAGCCAGTGGTTGGAATGGTGCTGCAGCTGATCCTGCAGCTAGCTTGTGTGATGCGAATGTAGCAAGTAAAATGATAGCCACTCGTAAGACACAAAGCAAAGATAAAAGGGAATTGATTTCAATCACTATTGCAATCGTACGTTAACTGTAATGATCGTTTTAAGCAAAGAGTATTTGTGTACAGAGCACAGTCTTTTTCATTGTTGCGCATTCAATTAAATACCAATTTGGATACAATGTGTAGCAATATTAAACGAAGATGTTCCTGTTGATCTGAGGAACAAATATTTTGTTCCTTTCTGTATCTGTACCTGTTTACGCACCAAAGAATGTGATTTATCGAAAATGGGATGTCGTTTTTATCACATCTGTTGAAGCAATAGTGAATGAATGCCAATGATTGGATGACTTTCATCAAAACGTTTTCCGTTCGTCATGAAGCTAATCTTTGTATTTGCCGAAGTCCCCGAAGAAGTGTGCTATTCTTTCTTTGACTTCCTATCTAGTTTTGTACAATTTTTTGCTTCCTGGAAGTTAAATACTGACGAATTGTTTCCTTTGCGCCAAGTATAACATATCCGCAGTATAGATACGCAGCAACACTGCTAACAACCTTCTGTGGAACTTGCTAAAGGAACATGCTGAAATTCATCCTTCAAATGAAGGCATCCAATATTGGGGCCCTTCACGATTCTAGTCAGTTTTTTTATGGAGTTTGACAGTTGGCCACACATAAAACAATCCTGCAATTTTCAGTCTAGATTATTCTAGCCTCAAAGCTAGAATTAGATTCGAGTACCTGCTCGAAAAATGGCAAAACAAAGTGATATTTACATTAATCCCAAGGTACATTAAAGAGATCAGGTGATGGAATATAGAATCACAGAGTATGTTGTCCAGGTGGTTCCATTGCATATTTTTTTATAGCCAATTTTGAATATCACTTTTTGACAGGATGGGTGAAAACTTTTGTTCAAACAAGCTTTCTGGAGGCTTGCAGAATACACAAAACACTCTTAAAATCTTCATTCAGAAACAGAAGCGATAAAAATCAGCCTTCTAAATTCAAACACCTTGGGATAAGCCTACCTGTATATTATACCGACTTAGATAGCTGCTCAAAAACTGCTATACAATGCAAACAGCTGACAGGCTGAAATTTCAGCCTAGTTTGAGTTCGTAGAAAGGAAAGCACCCCATTGGCAGAATGTCATCATTGTAATATATATATTTATATATATTAATTTAATTTTTAATTTTATTATTATTTTAATCACTATCCCCACAAGTAAACAAAAACTCTAGCAAGATTTTTTGGTGGTTATTTTCTATCTAGGTCAGCAGTCTGCAAAATTTGCGACCGAAAGATTAAAATTCTACAACATTGGTTCGTTGAGTTTCACGTACCGAGCTAAATTATTAAACCAATTGTTCGTATATTTATGAACTGATTAGAATCATCATCTCAATGCGGAACGCGAGCCGTACTGTTCCGATCGCTGACCTAGGTAATTTAAGTTACTGACCTCCTATTGCAATTGTGTCAAGATCGTACTATCTCTCACAACTCTCATCGTATAAAGCTTTCCGATGTTTTAACGATAAGAACAGTACCCTCTATGCCTTATCATCCATTGCACTAAGCTATTTTAGTTTATCTGTGCTGCTATTTTGATGCATCACTTTTCATTATTTATTGTCTAGAAGGTGACTGTGAAGTCTAAAAATAGAATGCGTGTCTCTAATATGTCACTCGAGCCACTAATAGGATTTAATGTAATGCAAATATTTTGTCCGCTATCACACGGCTGCTAACGAATCTAAACTTACCATCTTTTTGCATACACCATCATAAAATAGTTGGCTACTGGTAATAGACAACAGTGGCGGATCCAAAACTGAGAAAGGTTGTAGCAACGTGGAAAATTCTCCCAAAAACAATCGTGTGTGATTTATGTATCTTGATTTACTCATTCGCATTTTTGTTATTTTAATATTTTCACCTAAGCTATAAACGATTTAATGTTTACAAAATTCCTTAGTGTTGTGCAAGTGATTGTTTAAATAGAAAAGTATTCATTCAAGTTCGAATGTCTATTTGATTGTAAGACAGGAATGCAGGACAAAATTTAAGCACTTTTTACCGAATCAAATATGCTTTAGTAAAAACGACTGTAGTGGTGGTGCTGGTGAAAGGACGATCGACCATCTGAAAAAATATCTGTTCAAATTTAAAAAGATGTTAAGACTTTATGCTGATTTGTGTGTGGATAATTTGATGCACAAATCGTTTCCAAGTTGGCGAACAACCTGTTACAGGTTTAATCCGCTGTTCTGCACCATGTTGGGATGCCATTTTACACGTCAATACGGGTCAAACGATAGCTTTCCGAAGGTAAGAAGATTGGTTTGTTAATTGTTGCTTAAAACCTTTGCATTTTAGATTGGGACTCAGGACTAAAATTCAATCACCAGCATACAAAACAAATCGCCAAAAGAAGAAAACACTCAAACCTGTCAAAGCGCAGAGAGAATCACTAATTTGAACAAACCAGTTAAAACAGAGTAGCTGTGTGGAGACAACTCAACAACTGGCTGATAAAGTTGTTTAGAATTTTTTCTTATTTATTTTATTTTTATATGCGAAGGGTGTTGGTGGCGATACATTCTATATTCTTCTTTTTGTTCTATGATACAACAACCGTTGTCAGTCAAGGCCTGTCAATATCACTAGTGGGCCTGGCTTTCAATGACCTACTGATTACATATAGCAGGATAGTAGGTCCTACGAATGGGGGCACGGTCCAATTGAGACTTGAACCCATGATGGGCATGTTCTAAAGTCGTACGAGTCGACGACTGTAGCACGATACCTGCCTATTCTATATTCTACTTCTATTATATTTCACTTTTAAGGCTACTTCTATATTCTGTTATGTTTGCTATCACTTTTCAAATCAATTATTCAATCGAATATATACTCTGTTTTACAACAAATTTTGCAATGTGTACTGCATATTTTGTCGAACACGAAAATTACTTTGACTCCTAGTACGTACTTGGACTGGTCCAATGTTAATTTTATCCTGTTCAAGTTTAATTTTGACAGCCCTATCGAGTGGCAGGTCTGCACTAAAACGGAATAAAGAAGACTTAAGCTTTAAAATGATGGGTCGTGTGATCCATAACTCGTTTTTTTCACTGAATAATTAGCAGTTTAAAATGCACTCCAAAATTATGTACACTCCAAGTACGTACGAGTTAAAGTAAATTTCGTACTCCACAAAATATGCAGCATACATTGTCAAATAACTTTTAATACCCTGTAAGACTTTGTTTTGAATTAATATTTTCTTAAAACCGAGTACACTATTACAAGGAGGAAATACTTAACAAAAAAGAATGTTTTTAATATTAGGATTTTTTAAACGTTTTAAAAATTAAGTAAACAAACATCAAAGAATGACTGAATGTATTAATGCTTTAATTTTGTTCCATTACCTGTCACAGTTTGATTGTCCTACTCGAAATTTAACCATGCATGTCGTTAACAAAGATCTAATTTTCTTTCAATCCTTTTTTCTGCTTCCAATTACAGGCAGACCGCCCCATACACACCTCTGCGGCATAATATGCGCTCACTTAAGCCAAACACCGGTACAAACCAACCCGCAGTACGCTGCAAGTGACAAACCCCCGGTCCATCCCACTCACCGCGCTAAACGTTGAGCCACACATACGCTTCCCAGCGAAGCTTTCAAGTTCTCGCGTCAAAACCACATCCTCCCCGCAACCACGCAACAGCATGGCCCTCAGTACGACGACCGATGCATCGGTGGATGAGATCGCACAAAAACGGCTCGAGTGTCTGGAAACGCTGAATGAAACCGTCGACACGACGATATCGGGTAAGTGCGTGTGGTTGAAGCCACCATCAGTATATGTGAGTGTGTGTGAGCGAGTGAGTAACTAGCTATAGTGTGCTATTCCACTTCCTGCGTGGTGAAGTAGCAGAAAGGAAACACTCACCACCGGGTGCAAAGCATCGCGCAAACAAAAACGCCAAAGAACTGTGGTGAAAATCCAATTAAAAGTTTATCTGATTAATGATGGAGCAGTTTGCCATTTTGCTCGAAGAGAAAGCGACGAAGAATAAGAAACGTAAACGCGCTGCGAAACGTGTAAGAAAATTCAGTCTATAAATGCCCCAAAAGGATGCAGGATGGGGATGGGTGGAAAAGGACGAAAGCGATGTAATGCAATGGAGAGTGCATAATGATTGGATTTACAGTTAATTAGAAGGTTGAATCATTATTTGTTGCGCAATCGATCGATGACACGAGATTGGTTTGGTCTGCCCGCCCGCAAGACAAGACGGCGGAAATTCACGTCTTACTGGATGGACGAGGGCAAATTGTTCTTCACCCTGACATCTCTATTTTCTTCTCTTTCCACTCGGTTTAAAAAACACAAGGACTCTTCTGCCCCGGGACATGGGATGGGTGGTTATGTTGGCCGGACACTGCTGCAGGTACCTCGGCATACGCCCTCTGTCCCGCCTTCATATCAGGTTTCGATCCAACGAGTAAGTGCAAACAACCAACTCCTTTTCGATCGATTTTCCACTTCCACGTTTTCCACCGTTTCCACACTAAACGTGTGTCCTTTTCGTTTCTTCTTCCGTTCCGTTCGTTTGCAGGGTTTGCGCACAAAGTGTGCAGTGAGAATGGGGAATGGTTCCGGCATCCGGAGACGAACAGGAGCTGGTCCAACTACACAACCTGCATCAACCTGGACGACTTCGAGGTAGGTGAATGGCATTAGTGATCACCGGTTGTTTTTTATCGTGTTGCACCTCTTCTCACACCTCTATTTTACGTTCTCTCACTCTCTTACTCTTTCTCTCTCCCTCTCTCTTGCCCTACCCACAGTGGCGGAAACAGGTGAACCTAATATACGAAACCGGATACGCCATCTCGCTGATAGCCATACTGCTATCGCTCGCTATTTTAAGCTACTTTAGGTAAGCACCCGTTTCAGCGCTCGACGGCGGGGTTAATGAATTTCGTTTATGCTCATTAGGGTTAAGTTACGATGCGACCGTCGCAAAAAGGGATGGGCTTAGGCAGTTGGTACACGATTGAGTTTCAGCGTGGTTTAAATAAAAATGGTAGCGGATGGACACGGGCATCTAGCGGTTTAATGAGCGTTAATTATCCTTTTTAATTGGACAAGGAAGATTCTGAACGCGAAGGATGGTGAGACCGTGGGCAGTAGCTTTCGAAGGGCTACATTCGCTGCATTGTGTTTAAGTAAATAAAAAAACTCTAATCAATTAAAGTATTCGATTGAATGAGACGTAAGACACGACAAAATTATTGTTTGTTATGTCTTTCAGTCTCAGTTTTAACGAACGTATTTATGGAACACAATATTGGAACGATATCCTATCTGCTATCTTGTCAATGGCGAATGGGAATTTGTGTAGCAAATTTCCATTCGTTTTTCTTTCATATGCTCTGCTTACAGGGTTTCGAGTCATATAATGGAATAGTTTAATCGGTTGAGAGAATGTTTCAAACCGGTAGTGGAATTGTGCAATCATTCTATGGAGGTTTGCAATCATTTAATGGAGTGTTGCAACCGAATTGTGGAATTTTGCAAGCATACTGTAGAGCTGTCATCAGACTGTGAGAGCCGGTGTAAAAAGCTTCGAATTGATATCGATGATGTTTTCTAAAAGCATCATTTTGAATGGTTTTCATAGGGCTGTCAGATGTACACATTATAAACTGAATGAATCCTGCCGTGGAGTCTTGATTAAACATGGTAAATAATAGTGACAGGCGGGTCGGCCCGAACCTACCGGGTCGGAGCCATCCGTCGACCCGAACTCGCTGCACCCGCGGGTCGGATTTGATTCCGACTCCGACCTAGCGCACCCGCTGCACCCACGGGTCGGAATCGATTCCGACTGGCTCGCACCCGACTCCGGGTCGGGTCGTGAAATGAGTCGTATGACCCAACACTAGTAAATAAGTAAAATTAATGAAAATGTTTTGGGGTATTTACAGAGGCACCCACAGTCTGACAACCGCTCCACAGTATGCTCGCTAAATTCCAAAAAATCTATTAATACTCGAAAAAACATCCCAAAATATCATATTTAAAATATTAATGAAACCTGTGCCAAAAAACTCTCAAGAGCTTCTTAGGTTTTATGTTCTATACATTGTAATCTGCACCATTGCCTATTAATTCGCAAAAAAAACTATGTGCAACCGAGCGCGACCACGAAAGTTATGGTATATTACTTGTTTCACAGTCAAAAATACTAAAAATACATGATTTTTGAAAATACAACCTCGATGATATTAAAACATTAAAAGCAGCAACACCATAAATCGCAAGAACAATAATAGCAATCAAAAAATCATTTAAACGTCTCTGCTAGCGTTAATCCAAATATTCCGCTTAATAATGTCAGCGAGCCTTATCCCGTGTTTATTACATTTTATATTAACCAGAGGGTCAGGTGCTGCCACAGGTGGTCACATTTAATCCATTCCCCTATCTTAGATAACGATTAATGTCTTTACGCAGCTTTTAGGTACGGTATTACAACACTACCACACTTCCGGAAGAAAATGCAACTCCCCACAGCCCATGCCCATGCCACCCGTCTTGCGAATGAAAAAGCGAAATTCAATAACAACTATCCCTCACCGTCGTGCTGCTATTTTATTATGTGTCCCTTTTACGAACATCTTTATCCTTTTCGCCCTTCACCACTTTCCAGATCGTTAAAATGCGCACGAATAACGCTACACATGAACCTGTTCGTATCCTTTGCCTGCAACAACTCCCTCTGGCTGCTGTGGTACCGGCTGGTGTTGACCGATCTCGATCTCCTGAAGGAAAGCGGTGTAAGGCTCTGGTCAAACGGCTGACCCACCCGTTGCGAGACACACCGACGGTCCCAGTTCACTCACATTAACAATCCACCCCACAATTCCGCTTTTCAACCATTGCAGGCTGGCTGCATCACGCTGCATCTGGTGTTGCACTACTTTCTCCTGACCAACTACTCCTGGATGCTGTGCGAAGGATTCTACCTTCACACCGTGCTGGTGTCGGCGTTCGTGTCGGAGAAGAAGCTGCTCAAATGGTTGCTGGCGCTCGGGTGGGGTTCGCCCGCCTTCTTCATCGTGCTGTACGGGTTTCTGCGTGGATATGCCAGCCCACCGAACGATACGATAGAGTAAGTGAGGGTTGAATAAATAAAAACTCATCGTGTATAATGGGATTGAATGAATGGTTGCCCTCATAAAACGTCAATCGGTTGATGCATTGGGCGTTGGCCATGGTGCGCTCAACGGTTGATGCGTTTGCTATTGATGGTCCAATTAAGTGCTGTACTTGCAGTTGCATTTGCATTTTACTTTCCTTTTCCTGCACCATGCAGATGTTGTGGAAAACCAATATAATTAATTATTTTGTAGTTTGAATTTAAATTCGTTTTATTTTTGCTTTTAAATTTTAAATAATCTACCAAGCATTCATTATTTAACTTTTCATTTTTCTCATGGTTCCTTCCCCTACTTACATTGTTTCCGGGTGCAAAGGCAAAACACAAACTGCCCGTAACAATGTAAAACCCCTGTGTGTTAGTTTTTGCGACTAAATACATACCCTTTTTCTTCCGGCCCTGCTTTACTCTGGTGCAATGAGAACTAGCGTGTGTTAGCTTTTTTAGTTTGTTTTTCTCTCCCTATAACATTCATTTATTCACTCGCACAAACAAAAACTCCTTTGAATGCCAAATCTCGGTACTGTTGGATCGTTTTACTTTACCTATGTTTTTACCACTCTTCGTTCCTCAGGTGCTGGATGAACGATAGTTCCTTCAACAAGGTGTTCGTCGGACCGGTGTGCATTTCGATGCTGCTGAATCTGGTGTTCCTGTTCAACATCATGCGGGTGTTGCTGCTGAAGCTGAAAGCTCCGGCCGGCCCTCAGGGTGCCGGTCCGTCTAGAACGATCTTGCAAGCATTCCGGTAAGTACGTGAGGGGAGCTAGGTGGTATTCGCACCAACGAGCTTTGGCTGTATTTTGGGGGTAGATTATTCATTCTCCTTTTTCGAGACTGTGGTATCGCAGTCAGGGCAAAGGTGTACGAGATATGGTCGTACGAGCGTTTTGGCTGTTACCGTTTCAGTATTGAATGAGCAGAGTTTAGTTTCATTAATTCGTATCCTCTAGGCATACTTACTGTCTGATTGGGTGTGTGTGTGTGTTTGTCTTGTTATGTAAATCCTGTGCACTGGGGACACAGATTGCAATTAAAACGAGCAAGAGCAATTGGGTTTGTTAGCTAAATTAAACAGAATACGCTGAGATTGCAACAGTATGTAAACCCTGTAAAAATTCTAGGGGTTTTTAATTGCTTCAAACACAACTGTTCGTATCCGTTTTGGGTTATGAATAAACTGTCTATTTTTTCAATACATTTTATGAATAAAATCTCTAAAACTTTTATTTATCCGTTACATTAAAATAGACCTCGTATATGTTTTGGACAAATTAAAATTGACTTAATCGATAATTATGTTTACGATAGCCCGGAGTAAGTTTTAAAAAAATATTACCGGGGATCTTTATTTGCGAACTGCTAAACTAAGACTAAAGCTAACTTCTGGATTCGGTACTATCTAGCTAGGCTGGTGTTTTCGGTGCTGCCAGGTTTGCCGGTCACGTTGTCGTCCACGTTTATGATGATCATGTTGCCTCGGTCCGTCTGAACATACGACACCACATCTGGTCGGGGGAACCTGCTTCCAGTGGAGTTCCCGTTGGAACCTGACTCCGCGCGTGGAGTAACATCGATGGCTCGCTTGCGACCGTTTTCTTACTCAGCACCTGTATCATAGCGCGTAGCGCATGTGTACATAACTCTATATTTTTCAATAGAGTTTTAATTATTTAAACTGCAGTCTTTAATCAAATGATCGATCATTATGTTATTGAATTGAACAGACATGTTGCTTCGTCAAATTATAATTGTAATTGTAATTGTGATTGCCAATTGTCGCATTGCTTTATCAAATTGTAATCGAAATTGTTTCTACAAAAATTTAGTAATTACAATAAATGTAGTCCAATGTAATATGCTTGCGCTATTTAAAACAAATCTAAATCTGGGGTGCTTTCCGTTTTAAGTTGGTAGGCTGAAATTTCAGCCTGTCAGCTGTTTGCATTGTATAGCAGTTTTCAAGCAGCTATGTAAGTCGGTACAATATACAGGTGGGCTTATCCCATGGTGTATGAATTTAGAAGGCTGTTTTTTATCGCTTCTGTTTCTGAATGAAGATTTTAAGAGTGTTTTGAGTATTCGTCAAGCCTCCAGAAAGCTTGTTTGAACAAAAGTTTTCACCCATTCTGTCAAAAAGTGATATTCAAATTTCGTTATGAAAAACATGCTATGGAACCACCTGAACTACATATTCTGTGATTCTATATTCCATCACCAGATCTCTTTAATGCACCTTGGTATAAATATAAACACCACCTTGTTTTGCCATTTTTCGAGTAGGTACTCGAATCTAATTCTAGCTTTGAGGCTAGAATAATCTAGACTGAAAATTGCAGGCTAGTTTTGTGTGTGAATTTGTATGTGTTTACATGATTTCAGCCTTCAACTGTCAAACTCCATAAAAAAAAACTGACTAGAATCGTGAAGGGCCCCTCTTATGGAATCTTCTTTACAAACACTGCCTTTGAAACATGAAACCTCAGGATTGCGTTCAGCTATTACGTTCCTTTAAAAAATAAGGAATATTCAATTTCGTACTCCAAAATATGATTGAGCTATGAATGATTTGGTTTGTATATTCACGCTTATTCAGCTCTGATTTCGACGCCAATAAATTCAAATCTGTTTGAGAAAATATACTCTGCAACACAAATTCATTGACTCTATAAAGAAGTATCTCGATTGAATATAAATAATACGCGTAGTTCTATCTAAACTCAAATCACCAAACTAATTATAGAGAGAGGAATAAATTGATAAAGAGCAATAGGGAGACTGTGACATAGGGCAGAATAACAATGTCTTTCCTATAAAAAACACGAATATTTCCTATCTTTTGCTTTCCCTACGATCCTTTTTTTGTATTAAAAATAATAATTGCCCCTCCTCCATTCTCCCTCTAAAAGCGCAACCCTTCTTCTGGTGCCCCTGCTCGGCCTCCAGTACATACTGACGCCGTTTCGTCCGGGTAATGGTCACCCGTACGAGCGAACGTACGAAACGATGCTGGCGTGCACCTCCTCGTTTCAGGTGAGTTTGGCCACGGACCAAAATTGTTCGATTGTATTACATAAACTCACGGACGTGTACGGTATATGTGGGTGTGTTTATGTTTGTATGTTTCTCGCAGGGGCTCTTTGTGGCGGTACTTTTCTGCTTCCTGAACGGGGAGGTCATCGCACAAGTGAAGCGCAAGTGGCGCACCGTGTTCCTGCGTACCCGCGCCAACTCGTACACCGCGACGCAAGTGTCCGTAAGTACGTTAACGGTCCTACGTGTTTGAATGATTTTTCTTTTTTTTTTTGGTTTTCTTCCGTTTTTAGCACCAAAGGTACACACAACACGACACCCCCTCACACGAATGCCGATAGCGTTTGACACTGTTGAAATGTCTCGTATTCAAAAAGCAGTATACAAATAGAACGCTTTTATTTTGCTCATTTAGGCTTTCAACTTAATAGTTTGCCTTGTAGAAGGGACACATTAAACCTGACCTCCATTTAATTAGTGCAGAACGTCTTCACATCGCACAGCACAAAGTACCACGGTCCACACCCTGACACCGATTCGTTGGTCCTACCCGGTCCCTATCCCTGCCTCTCACGTGCCCTCGATCTGGTCTTAACGTTCCACCCACCCCAAATGGGGGGTCGTTTAAATCAAAACTTAGCTTGGCGCCAGCATTGTTTATTCTCGTGGCCACCGTGTTAGTACGGTACGGTGCAGCTCATGCATTTGCGCTACGATGTACCGGGGAGTGATAGTGCCTGGGATTAGAGGGTGATAAATAAAACAACCCGCACCCTCTTCACTCTCTCACACTCTCCGCTTTTATCACCTTATCGGCGTTAAGATTGTGGATTGAGCTAGAACGTAGAAAATGAACGATGCAGGGCGAGCATGGACTAGCAGTAGACTTCACTTTACATCCTCACCCATTCACCCCATACATGAAGCAGAACAGAGAACTCCCTTTCCCGTTTGATGTATAGTTTTTCCCCTCACAAATGTATCACACTATCTCTCTCGCTCTCTCTCTATCTCACGCTCTCTCTTTCTATTTCTCCCACGTTTCTTCTCTTTTTTCTTGTTTCGTCCTATACTTTCAGTCCTACGCTATATCTGAGACGAGTTTTTAGAAAAAAAATCAATTGAATGCAAGTATCTTTGTTTTTCATTTTTTTACTCTACTTAAGAAAAACAATTGACGTCAGTCCTTTTTCTACCTTCTTTCTCTTCACATGTGAAAATTTACCTTCTTTTGTGTTCCTCTTGTTTGCATATTTTTTGCCTTTCATTTTCGGTGAACCAAAAATTTGTAAAATCACACCAAAAAACTATTCATCAAAAACAATAGCCGTTCCGTTCCAGCCGCAAAAAACAGCTGTTGACTTGTTTTTTGTGATTTTTTTTCTTCTCTTTTGTGTTTTTGTGTAAAATCGTTTCACCTGGGACAGTGTTTGTTTTTGATATTTTTTCAAGTCTTTTTGTTCGTTTCTTTCTTTCCACTTGTGTTTGTTTCATAAATTCGTGGTTTCATTAAATTTTTCTACATTTTAAGCTGTTTTACGTTTTCCGTGCTTTTTTACGATTCCATTTTCAATTAAAACGTTCTATTATGAACTTTTTTCAAAAGACTTCATTTTTATGTTATGCATTCATTTTGTTTCCATTTACACATTCCCGTGCGTCTCTCACGTAGGACACAGTAGCCGCACCAGCATTTTTGTATTTTCACATTTACTTTGTACAATTTTTAGTCACCTTGTTCCACCATTTTTCCACCTAGTTGCTCCTTTCTCACTGCTCGTTCTATTTTCCTCCTCGCTCACCCTCTCGCACCTTTTTTCTCTCTCACAAACACACTCAACCGGTTGCCGTTGTTCTTCATCACTCCACTCTGTCTGTACCTTGTACTCTACCACTCTTCACTACTTTTCTCTCCTCCTCCCTCCCTCTCTCTCTCTCTCTCTCTCTCTCTCTCTCTCTCTCTCTTTCTCTTTCTCTCACTCTCTGCGTGTATTTTATGTCTGTACTGTCCGAAGTATAAAATAAATCCCCACATTCTAATCACAGCCGGTCACCTTGCAGTTCGTCCGTTGCGGTCCACCGGTCCCAGGTGAGGAGAAGGTTTGACTAAAGGAGTACACCGACCGTGGCCCTGCAAAATCCGCCCGCAAACCGTTTTCCTGCCGCACCCGGAAGCGTTCCTTGCTTCTGCCGACTTCCTGCATGAAGGCGTCGGATGCACCACCTACCAGCACAATGTCACGGACGGACCACCACCGTACAACGGTCTTTGATCCAACCGTCACAACCGTCACCTCGGCTACAACGACCACGGCTGCCACCGATACCGCAACTGCGACCGCTCAACCAGCTCAAAGAGTACACTTCCGACCGGAACTGGTGGCCGATGCTGGACCGGATGGTAAAGCTTCGCTCGCGGAACCAGCGGCCACAACCAACGGTCACACCCACCGACAGCCGGTGAACGGGTTTCACGCAGCAGTGGACGACCTGCCGGACGACGTTGAGCCACCGGCGGATGAAATCCTTTAAACAGGTCCGCGTTACGCTCCTTCGGCTAGCTTTAAAACGAGGTTTAAGTTGCAACGGTGAAACTAGTTTTAATAATCGAGAAGAGGAAACAATACGGCCAAACCAAAACCAAACTATCGTACGTAACTATCGTGTTTTGCGTGAAAATGACGCGTTGTGGGGGGGAGGGAAATAGAGGGTTTTATAAAATACTTTTAAAATAAACAATCGTTCCTGTCCTCTTTGACGCTATTTTACGCGTAACGTAAGAAGTCTCTGCACGTGTTTGCAGCATGTAGATATGATAATTTGATTTTACTTTAAAGCACGGTATACCCGCTTTAACGATCGCTTCCCATACCAAATCCATGGTACTGTGTTGTCAGATACAAAAGGAATATGTACTTGTGTTTTGCACGGCAAAGAAAACAGACCGATAAATAAGAATAAATGTTATTACAATGTAGTGAATGGTTTATAAAAGGTGGGAGAAACGAAAATTGAAAGAGGAAAAGCCTCTGGATTGTTCGTATATTCATGACTGTGTCATTTGCCAATGTGAAATAAACGGTTCTGTAAACAGGTGGAAGAAAATTTGTACAAGGGAAGCATTAACCTTGCAATTTCCCGCTAAGATAAAACCAAAAACAAAACCAGAGTATAGCTACACTTAAAGAAAAATACAATCCATATAAAATCACTCGAAAAAAAGCCGTCGTAATGTTAAGCCGTTCGTGGATAGGATCAACGCAACCTACGAGCCAATGTAATGAAAGAAAATTGAATGAAACAGTTTCGCAAAGCGTTCGGCTATACTGTGTGAAAGTCAGTTGCGTTATTATTAAAACTATAGAATCAAAACACAATAGTACGCAACCACACACATAACACACACCAACTCATCTAGATAAATACAAAACGAGTAGATAAATTGTAGGTTTATACAGAATGGAACGGCAAACTGTAACTCAAGTGAATGTTTCGATTTTTTTTCTTATTTTATTGCTCTAAAAACATAAACGTAATACGCGGCAAATGTGAAACGGAAACAAAATTTGTGTAGAACAAAATAAAAAATGAAATGAAACAATCTATGAAATTTTACCATAAATTCATACGCACTCGTTGTTGGTGAAGCAACAACTTCATCGTAATGGAAGGGAAAAAACGCATGAAATAAAGAAATCCAATTTGCAAGTGAAATCAATACGGTTTGATTGTACATTTGTTTGATTTTGCATGATATTGATAATACAGTTGCTATACGTACACTTTTTTTTGCTTTGCAGTTTATTGAAAATATGTGATATTAGATTCTTTGAATCAATCTCGATGATGATCAGAAGCTGTAAACTTGATCAACTATCAGCTGGACTATTAAAGTTTTTGAAAGGATTCTAATGTTCAGTCCAGTTTTATTGTTTATTCTATGTTTTAAAATATATCATTATTTCACTTGTTTTTGTACAGTCTGAAAAACAAATATGAAAGAAATTTACTTTTTGATTGTGTATCGGTTTCATGAAAACATCAACGTTGCCTGTTCACTCCTATCTCTCTCTCTCTCTCTCTTCTTCTCTCTCTCTCTTTCTTTCTCTCTCTCTCTTTCTCTCTCTTTATTAATCTCTCTCTCTTTCTCTCTTAGTTGTTGGCCTGCTCACGATAGAGCACGTAGGTGTGACATGGCTCGGGCTGGTTTCTCGCAGAACTTATTAATATTCAGCATCTAATAAGATTTTGTACTAGCCTTTATTTCAAACGAATAAACCACTGAACCATTCACCAATAGGCTAGTTCTATTTGTTCGGGCGTAAAGAGCTTCTCAGACAGGACAATCTGGTTTTAGAAACTTATTAAGTACTACGTAGCCCAATAGTCACTGCTTGATACTGGATGACGGTCTATATGAGGCTTGAACTCACGTTTGGCATGTTGTTAATTTTTGCGAGTGATTTACTGTACCACGGGACCGTCAGTAACATTGGCTGGTCAAATAACCTATTTAATCAAGATCAACACAATTGCCAAATCATGAATGCCATATTACAGTTATTAGTCTTTAATTTAACACCCATTCCTTGCCTTCTGTTTCAATATTCCACTGCACAGTTTTTTTTTTGCTTGTTTAGAACACAAATTGGGCAATAATAAGAAAAAATGACGGTATAATTTTTGATCCACATTCTCCAAATGCCGCTTTACTCCAACTCTGTGCAGAAAGGTGAAAGAAAAAGGTGGCAAAGTACACAACCAAAGTTTAATATACCTTCTGCAAGTATCAGAATGTATCAAAAGTAACAGAACTGCTGACTTTGCCTTCCTATTTAAAAGAAAATTAGTGTTTCAGAGAATGTGAGTTAATGCATTCTATTCGCCTTTGGTGTAATGATTAGTAGGTTGTCGATAGTGTTTTATTAAACTAATAATGCTCACGTATTTTATTTTGCTTTGATTTATATTATTCACTCAACTTCAGGTAACATTGTTCCCTTTGACCAGCCAGCGAATACAGAGTCAATTTCGACCACAACATGCTTTGCTCAATGGAGACGCCCAGTAGTAAGCGAAGGGAAATCAAATGGAGACGCCCTGTCGTTGGTGGGGAAATGCTACTTTATGGGATTGTGAAATGTAATCTTACTGAATCCAGCAACCAAACAATTGTCATTTCATACATCACATATCGCAACAACTTAACCCCATCAAGAATGCCGATAGCATGCAAACTATTTCGATACTTATCCATACCGATCGCATCTGACCGCACATGGAATGTCCTTTGACAAATGAAGCGATTTTGTGGTACGATTTCACAGCAAAATGCCACACACACACACTCCTTGTATCTCACCCATCATCGGCAACTGGGTCCGATGTTGATTGCGCTGCCATTTGAAGTTATTAGTCATTTTGAAACATTCCAACATTCGATGTCACCACCACCGCCGCCGCCGCCAGAGTGCTCTTAATTGATGTTAAGCTTTTGAGCCATCTATTCAAGCGCCAGGCTGCTTGACTGGATGCCACAGCTGGTGGTGTGATTCTCGTTGATGCAAACCGCCCACTACAGCACATCCGAAACGCCGCACAAAATGACAGAGGTTCATTTCCTTGGCCGGTTAAACAACTGTCTTGCCATCATCGCTCTACGGCCCCGTGCGAATATGAAGGAAATCCATAAAGACGTATTTGTTTTCCATTGTGTCACCATTAAAAACAACTAACGCGAGGAAGCTGGTGCCGGGTGTGCACCACATTGCATGGGATCGGTGTGTTTGTGTTTCATTTTAGTAGGAATAACATTTCCTCAGCTTTCGCATTACCAGGTGACAGCTGTGCAATGAGCACAAGAAGCATGTGACATAATACAATTGCAATTATTGTCATATGAGCAATATGAAATATGAAAGCAATGCTAATGATTTAATACTTTCGCTAAAAAGTTTAAATTAAATTTGTTTTAATTTAGCTTCATATTATTTTCATATTTTATAAAACATTAAAATGTTTTTCTTTAAAACTCTTTATAATTCTTATTGTGTGTAACTACCAAACAAGTAACCCATAAGAGAAATCTCCACTCGTTTTACTCACCACTAAAGAAAACATGAAATCCGACGACGATATTAACCGCACCGAATCATTCGTATATCTGTTAACGTACTCGACCACTTAACTTCCGCCGATGTTCACTTCATACTTCCTGCTTTTTGGCGTTTCGATTTATACCCTCTACCAACCCTCTCTACCACCCCTCCTTCCCTTGCCCCATTGTCATCAATCAGCGTGGTTGGTTCGCATTATGTTCGCACTCTTTCGACTTGTTTGACGTACGCACCATCACCATGCCATCGTGGCGAACAGATCGAATTGAATTATAGTCATGGTAAATATTATTTGTGCTCTGGAAAATTGATTTCCAAAAATTCCATCGCACTTTTGCCATTAAACGTAGGGCAAGGCAAAGGAAACCGATAGGCAATTCGGTACACTGCTCATGATTGATGTTGTTTTTGTTAGGGACGAGAAATAATGCGCCAATCCCCCATCTTTTTGGATATTTTTTAGTTTTTTCAGCATCAGACACAACATACCAAACCGTTGCATCTCGATGCGCCATGACAACACATTGGCCCTTAATGCAATCAATAAAGCTTGTTATATTGCACCGATGGCATAATTGGTTGGACAAATTTTAATATACCATGGCATTTTCTATCGCACGATTTTCTGAAGCTGAGTTGAAAGCCATAACTATTCAATTGAAACCAAATCATTCTTTAATTTTTGCAGCGAGTGTTTTTGATTCATATCCGAATTTATCTGAATTTGAAAGAGATCAAAGATTTAAATTCGTTATGTAATAGGTAAAAAATGTATCATCACAACCAATAAAAGCAACAAGTAATTATATTTTATTTATTTTCCATATTATGTTTTTTTCTTTGATAAAGGTAAGGGAAGGCGAGGGTTCTTGGGCCGGTCTGGTGGTACAGTCGTCAATTCATGGGTTCATGGCCGTCATGGGTTCAAGCCCCGAATACGTGTAGGACTGACTGACTATACTTCTATGGTAACAATAAGTCACTGAAAGCCAAGCACACTTCACCAGTGGGTACAGGTAGGCCTTGACCGACAACGATTGTTGTGCCAAAGAAGAAGAAAGATGAGGGAAAAACTATTGCGATGAGATATACCTGGAGGTGTGTTAGACGAATTTGTCAACGGTTAGCGTTTGTTCATTGAATTCGAGCAATTCTTCTAATCAGGAAGACTATACCTATTGGCAACAAATTGCTAAAGGATTGCTTAATTTGGTGTAAATAACGAAACACTGAAGGATTTTCCACACAAACACGCTGAAAGTTTTGAGAAAGAGAAAGAATTATATTAAAAATTTTAGTGCGAGAATCCTCAAGGGTTAACAAGCATGTTCTTCAACTCGGTTGCATACAAGTTGGGTTCAAGTTGCATTAAATTTAACAGTTTAGTTAAGTTTTTTTTTTATATTCTAATCGCCTAGAATGTTTCCTAATAATATTCCCTTATCGTAAAACATAAGATTTCTAAAACTCCTTAGATATTCATAGAATGCCTAACGATTTTGATAGCAAACGATTGTTTCCATACATTAATATAACACTGGGACAAGAAAGGTTTAAGATGTGCAGCTATTTAAATATTTGAATTGGAGCAGATAGCAATCGAAACGATTGTGGAGGTATATATACTCAAATAAATAACATGTTGATTTGAATTTTCATCAAACAAGCGATAACTTTGTAGACCTTGGTCTTCTTTGACGCAACAATCGTAATCGGTCTAGGTATAATTTATCCATCGCTATGATAGGCTATTTGTGTCTTGAAAGAATTTCTAATTGCCGAATGGCCAGTCATATACTTAAGTACGGATCACATGGGGCTTAAACCAAGCATGTTGTTAGAATGCACGACTTCAACACTTTGAGTGCCATGGCTATCATATATGATACCCAGTTATGTTTCCTGAGGAGTCATGGATATCATATATACAACTCTGTCACGCAATATTTCATTATTGATTGTGTGCAAGTATGAAGATTGCATGCAAGAAACGTAAAACGATAAAGTCGGCATTTGAATTCATGAATGTCGACAAAAATCGACTTTTTGAACGTAATTTACGTTTTAATCGTTGGATTGAAATTACATTTCATCAATTAATATCATGGATGAACTGTGATTTGCTTCGGAAAACAATAAAATCCACAATCATGGTTAATTCCGACGTTATTCATTTTTTTTTTGGTAAAAATAAATTGATTTATAATAATTTTGACCTTGTTATGAAACATAAACATAACATTATATCATGTTTCAGATGGATATGTTTTCATTTTTGTGTTAGTAATTAATTTTCATTAGTTTATTTTTCTCCTGTACCTTCTTCTACTTCTTCTTTGCGCAAAAACAGGTGTCGGCTAAGGCCTGCCCTATACTACTAACGGGCTTAACTTATTGATTCAGGAGGATAGTCAGTCCTACGTATGGAGGACAAGGTACATGCGACGCTTAAAACCCACGGCGGATATATTATTAAGTCGTGTGAGTTGATAACTGGATCATGGAACTGTTTTTTTTTTAATTATTTTCAATGCTTTCTTAGCGTAATAAGCGTAGAATGTAATGAAAGAAAGAGAAATTGGCAATTCCTCTGAGCAATAGCAAAAGAGCCCGGATCAGTCTCTCTACTCCGTTGGTGAATTGGTTCAGGTCCTACATCTCTGAACGTAGCTTCTTCTTTGGCACAACAACCATTGTCGGTCAAGGCCTGCCCTTGTACCCACTTAACTATTAACCACTTAACTTAACGTATTAGAGAGCTCATCTGGCGTTCTTTAGGGCAGGACGTCACACTGGCCATTACGGAAGCAGATTGTATGCTCTATGCGGATGATGTTAGATTGTTTCGTGTCCCACGGAACAATTCCGATTCTCTTTCTCTGGAATGATCGGATGATATGTTTTTCTGACTGGTGCAACAATAACGACCAGCTAATTTCTGTTGATAAGTGTACGTCAATGTTGTTCTTTAGAATGGCTAGCCCGATAGCATAGCATATCAGGGACACAACTGCCGGGGTGCAATACGGTCAGGGATTTAGAGGTCAACCTGGATCGCAAACTAAATTTCCAACAACATTACTGTGATATTTTAGACAAAGCTAACAAAACACTAGGATTTATTCGAAGATGTAGTTTTAATTCAATGATAAGGCCGCTTGTTTGGCCAATCACTTAAACACAATAATCAAATTAACAATTAAACATTTAAATATTAAAGTGCTGTCAATAGAAAGACTAATGAAACTAGGAAATAGAATGAATTATGATGAAGGGAGAACATTGATGAAATTAGTCAGCAATTACGTGATAAGTATAATGAAAAGTGAAATTCACCCGCAGGCATGAACACAAAAAATGAAGCAGATGTTACATTTAGGTTTAAAGGATTAAGTAGGTTACGTTTAAGTTAATGTTACTATAAAATAAAATTTAGAACTTCTTAAACATACAAAAGCTAAAGATTCGATGTAGCCAACGTCGTACGTAAGATTGATTTGTGCTGGCCTCGTTACGATATAAAACAAAAATGTTTGCGTTTCGTCATTGTAACCGGAAACCTACGTCTGTGAATGATTGTTTACGTCCTGCCCATTTATCAATGTTCCTGTTGCCGTGTACGTCATACTTCATTTTATCAATGAAATTTTCGTATTTTTTTTTACTTCAGTAGCACATTCCACGGCGGGAGATGCATCCCCAATTTACAGTCCCAAAGCACTTTATCACACACCTCCCCGCGATCGAACGGGTGAGTAGCAAGCACGTAGATTCAAAGCATTCAAAGCGACACAAAACATATTTACACTAAATGCACGCAATAACACTCTAATAAATAGGTTTGTAGATTTAGCACAACCGTTGTTTAGAAATCATCTCCCGACCTAGAGCTAACTATTTAATAGTACATTTTTTCTCCTCGAAGAAACTTTCACAATCGTGCACGTACACTTATGGAAAAACCATGTCTTTCCAAGCGCTAGATAAGACCTACTGACCTCCACGACGGAAATTTCGGCTGCGGGCACGAAACAACTTTCATTTTATCATTTGCCGAGCGATAAAAGAGTGCCTCAGCAACCGACGCGATAATAGGGCAGAACCATTGAAAACTCTTCGCCGTATAAAAGGATACTTGCCCAGTTGACGATCCTCATTCGTGAAGAATTTTCGCGACTAGTAACACCGTTCCGTATTGATTTTTCGTACACTCGGAGTGATTGAAAGAGAGGAAACAAATAAAACAAAAAGGTTACGTTTGTGGTGCATTTTCTTGAGCTTGCGATCGCCGACAGTGACTTGTGACGATGAACTTCTCGATGTCGTTCGTGCTTATCTTGGTTGTCATCGGAATGATGCAGCTGTCACCAGCGAAGGGTCAATATACAGGTACTGCCGGGAAGGCCAACATCGTGTCAAATAGTAGCACCCCAGTGAACGTGTACGTCTTTGGTCTAACAAAGTGCAGTGATCAATTCTTGTTTCTATACACCACCCATACTGGCGCCAATTGTATCTAGCGTGCGTGGGGAACACAAGGCATGTGAAACGTGTTCGATTGATTAGCTTGTTCCGGTAGCGAGATACGTCTTAACATGTCACCCCGATAAGATCATCATTCTGATAAGGTGACGGAAAGGAGACAGAAGGCATGTGCTGGGTAGTGAACTGATAAAAAAGTTAGTGTGATGCTCTACACTACTATTGTGCATATCATAAGAAGGATGGTCCATGCGCACGGAAATAGACCTACTGATGGGTCTAAAAATAACGATAGGGTTTTCCCTATTTTAGTACCTTCGGTGTTTGTTTGATTGCTAAAATGATTACAGCAGATAAAATAAAAATGAAAGTAAGAAAAAATAATTGCACATACACGTTATGTCCAGACGTCTGGGAATTTCGTACCATGGCAGGAATTGCGATATGATCAACTTTATGACATGGGTGCACAGTATTAGGCAGACTTTGTTGCAAAGTGTTAGGTAAAACGTAATGATCGAATGATCTCCTGATGTTATTTCCATTCATCACTCATTTGCCAAAGCACAATGTCTAATCGGTCCTATGATCATCACACTTAAACGTTAAGCTCAAACTGCCCTATGATCCTATTGATTGTTGTTTCAATCTTACATTATTTTACATTATTTTTTTTTTATAAAAACATATCTTTACTTGAAAACGAATTGTATTTTATTCTTAGTTCATTCATGGACATGGGTGATTAGTTCATACAACTATTGTACCAAAGAAAGATAGGCTATTAAACTGTAGAATGGCATACATCTGCTAAAAATATATTGTCCAAAGCTTGTTTTCAACATGAATAGATGTTAAGAAACAAAAAAATGAGCAACAATACCGTAAACAAAATAAAATAGATTGTAGTAATATACAGATAGTAAGTGGTTATATACTTTGTTTAATTTGGCTCAGATGTGTTTGTATAATATTGAAGTATTTTGATATCATATCGGTCTAATTCTTCAACTATCAGTCACTATTTGATGTCCAATAGTACTCGACCTACGTCATTAGATTAAGTTTTCAATTAATTGGGAGAGCAAACTTTACAACCATTAGCTAATCCTCATTTTTAAAACAAGGGTAGCAATGGGAAGTTTTACTCGCAATGTCGATGTTAAGTAGAATTTAAATTAATGTCATTATTGTCAATGTTGTGTTTGCAAAAAGTATCTCCACATATCAATGAATAATAGTTCATTCAATACCCTAGCCGTATTCATTGCCCAAAACCAAAATTCGAAAAATCTTTTCTTCCTGACCTCTCAATAGACTGGTTATTCCACCGACGATTTAATGTTTTGTCCTTGCTGCAAATCCCACAAGCAAATCCAAGTAATATCCCAACGAAACCCGATTAAACAGATGAGATTTCCTAACGCTCTACACCAAGTCGCACCGCAGGCAAACGGCAAGAGCCATCTCTCAAATCTGGCAGGGAAATTTACACATCGCCTAAAGTGTGTAGTGGTGGAAATCATTTTTCGATCTCTTGAAACATTGGTAGCTGCACCATCAGCAACGGTACGGGGCTTTGGCCACCACTTATTTCATCCTTTACCACCGGGATTAGCTACCATTAGTGACGGGGTGACAACAGACCGCCGTCCAGCAGCAGAACGATCCAGCTAATCCCTACCTACACCTCCGTATTTCTACAGGACCTACACTTGCCTGCGGTGGTACATCCTTGGTAAAGACGACGACACTGCTCACCCCGAACAACATTGCTGCGAACGGGCTGACCTGTGTTTACACCATCCGCTCGCTCAACACGCGCATCTGTCAGGTAAGACAGACCATCAGGCCATTGCCAAACCGCACCGAAATGACCCACCATTGCAGCCAACTGACCGATTGCTCTTTCTTTCCGTCATAGCTTCGATTGGATTTCAACTCGTTTAGCCTTGCCCAGCCGACGCTCGATCCGTACCCGCGATGCATCAACGATGTGTTTTCGGTCGACAACTTAAACTTCGATTTATGCGGTGAAAATAGCGGTCAGCATGGTGAGTGTAGGGAAGGTTTTGGTGTGGGGAATTGAATTGAAATTGATTTTTGGAGGTGTTTTCAACCAGCCCGAAGCACTGATAGAAGATGGATGGTTTGACTCAAGTGAAATGAGGAAGTTCTTTTGAGAGTGAGCCGACTCATAATTTTTGGATATTAATATTTTTTATCACTCTATATGATCGTGTGTGTATCCGTAAACGTATGCTATAAATATGCCTATAGAAAGATGTGTTTTGTGCATTAACTTTTAGCAACAAATGTATAAGATTTTAACACACTTCATCTCTTTCTCCCCAGTATACGTACCCTTCAACCCCACCAGTGCCGATCGTACGATGACGATCACCTTCCGCATTGCCAGCCGCTCCCAGATCCCAACTCTGGCCAACCCTCACTGGAGCATCCGTGTGCAGCAGCTCGAGTGTCCGTCGGGTATGGCAGCCGCTGCCAAAGACGCTACCCGTCAGCTGGACACTCCCGACATGCTTCCACTGATGGCACGTACTCTCTCGCACGGTGATATCGGTCTGCTTGCACCCACCGGCTGTCTGCAGTACTTCCAGGACAACTCTGGTACGGTCGAATCGTTCAACTTTGGCAACGGAGTTGGTCCGTACCTTGGTGGAATGAACTATGCGATCTGCTTCCATCGACCCCGTAACAGCCAGACACTACGCATCCTACCGACCACCTTCGAGATTGCATCCTCTGGCAATCCGACCGCACAGAATCCGGGCGTCGATGAGCTGTGTTACTCCAGCGTTGCCATCGCGGCACGATCCGAAGACAACCTGCACATACCGAACGCGGTGGTCCGCTTGCCTACACTGCCCGCCCTGCGAGCCAACCGGTTCTGCAGTAATAGTTTGAGCAATGGTGAAGTTGATGGTAAGTCATTGGGAGACAGATTACAATTTCAATGCAGATTAAAAACCATCACCAAAAAAAACCTCTCTATGTCCTTTCAGTTACCGCGCCGGGACCATACATGATGTACTTCCAGAGCGATCAGCTATTTGATCCATTCCGTCGTGAAACCGGATTCAGTATGAGGTATCTGATTTTGTAAGCCAGTTCACGACCTCATCAAACCGGAATCGGAACAACGCCCCGGAACAGACCAAGGAATAACTTCCAATCGCTCGCTCAGCAATGCTGCAGGTTTGCCTGCGTACCATTAAAATAATAATGTAGCACGTTGCACACTACAAATGCACTCCTGATCATTGCTCAACGTTCTATTGCATGCGTTGCACTAATCAAATAAATCCTACTCTAAGACATTTCCATGACAACAAGAGAGAGGCGATGTTTGTGACAAGGTGTAATAAACTGTAACAAGAGATGACAACAATAATTGATTGGTAAAAGAAAGACGACAACGAGTTTGTTGAGAGGAATGTTTATATTTTAGTAGAAGGTAATACTAGCAATGTATTTGAACTAATTTGCTGTTTACACTATTTTCATTTTCAAGATCAGTGAGTCCAAGATCAGTGACCCAATTTTTTTTACAAATGTTCTTATACTGACTTTAATTGATTCGTATGTAAAAAACAAAATTAAAATATTCAACACATGACTCGTTAATGACAAACGTTTGCATCTGGAAGTAAGACTGGACGTGACGTACGATGATTAATACCTTAGCTCAGTTTTGGACTTAATCAAACACCAGAGCCATGCCTTGCTGTAGTTGTTACGGATGGACACTTAAACGATTAATTTTTTCGAACATTCTTTCGTCCTTTTACTATGATCAAATGTGATACGATGGTAATGTTCTCTCATAAAATTCATAATATTCCTATTTATAGCTGGAATCGTTCATTTAGTAATTTGTCTATGACCCTACTTCGCTGTGGACATTATCTTCTTCCTCTTTGGCACAAAAACCGTTATCGGTCAAGGCCTGCCTATACCACCAGTGGGCTTGGCTTTTAGTGACCTATTTATTACGTATGGAAGTACGATCCATTCAAAGCTTGAACCCATGACGGGCTTGTTGTTAAATCGTACGAGTTGACGACTGTACCACCAGACCGGCCAAACTGTATCTGGGGAGGGGTAATTTCAATTCAAACGCCTTGAAAATGGATGGCAAGTGGCTTGCTAGCTTCTTCTTCTCCTATTTAGCGTAACGTCCTACGCGGACATGCCGGCCTATGCAGGGTTTCAAGACTTAATTCATTACCACGCAACTGGATAGTCAATCCTTGCTACGGGGGGACGGTCAGACGGGGTTTCTGAGCAGACATATTGCTCTAAGGATCGGTAGAATTTAAATTGTCCTCTCTATAATACAATAGTATTTTATCCCTAAAGGCATTTTTGTACGTAAGTGCTGCAAGGTGTTATGTAGGTTGCATACAGTGGGGCTTATCTGAGACCGCCTACTTTTCTAAGCTTATGGATCTAACTCCGATAATCAACAGATATTGTTGATAAAATGTCAACTGCTTTTCTGTAGCTAATTGTTCGAACTAGTACTGAGCCTTTTCCCTCTTTTCAATTGAATTCAATATGGATTCAATTGAAAGTAAAGCTTTCAAGAATCTCTTAGAAATAAAAATTGGACAAATAAATATGCATTCAATTCAAGACAACCCACTTATAATTTTTAGTATTAAGTCATCTGTTTAACAGTCTTAAGTCATCTGTTCTCAGTCTGTTTCAACACTTAAAAGAATACAATCTTAATAATTCTAATCCCATACTCACCTTACCCAACACTTCGCAGAACGCTTAAAAGCTGCAGTATGGTAAGCTTAAAACACTGGAACAGCTCACTAGACCATGCTCGTCAGCTTGCCAGCTGAGACTTTTAACGAAAGGCATCAAAAATTAGTATAACATGCACCAAAGCCATCGTCCCACGCTCTCCACGCTTCCCACGAAATGCCCAAATCACCAGAGCAGGAACGGCACGTCCTAATGCCGTTACATTCTACACGCTCGTTGAACATGTTAAAGTGAAATAATACTCTGCAGCCGAAACATGGGGCGAAGTGGCAAGTGACCGAGGAAGCCGGCAGATCGTGCCGCATCGACAACCATGTTTTGCGGTCGTTTTCATCCTTCTTAAAGCACTGGCCGTGTAGCGAAACTGTGCAAAACGGGCTAGAAGTCGCCGAGAGAGACACATCCCCGAGAGTATGTGGCCCTCTAGGGGGGAGGGAAAAACAAGGAAACAACAACATAGTAGCGCGCCCTCGCACAGCCAGACAGGGACAGGGAACTGGGATGGTTTCGCCGGATGAACCGAAATGGGCCAGCAATTTCCATTGATATTAATAATTAAATTCAATAAAACTCCATAATAATAAAATAATCTACACCGAAGAAGCTCTCCGAGGTCCTTCCCGAAGGCGAAGCTGCTACGGTGATCCGGTGTGAAGTGTTGTAATAAACTTGAGCCATCGTATGTTCTCTCTGTCTCTCTCTCTGTCTGTCTCTCTCTCTCTCTCTCTTCATCTATCTTTCTCTCTCTCTCTCTCTCTCTCTGTCTCACTCCCTTTCCCTCTCTCTCTCTCTCCATCTCTCTCAGGGTTGCTCGCAGGTTACCACATTGGAGATGGTGTGAGGTTGTGGACACGTGGGAGTAATCGTCCTCGTGGACGAAAAGGGGTTAGTATACGAAGGTGTGTGTGTGTGTTTCCTCCAATACACTTACCTTGGAATTGCTTGGCAACATTAAGGTGCAAAAGGGGTTTTCCACAGCGATGGATGATGTTTTGTGTGATGATGATGTTGAGTCTTTTTCCGGGTCGCTGGACGATTGCCATTCTCGCTCGCCATCGGGGTGGTTTTCTCGAATGGACGAACCATACGCTATACGGAACATTTTCTACGTGCGGTCGTGTGGCTTTACCGATTTTGCGAAGCGGAGGCTAAGTGTATGTTGAAAGTGTACGACGACGAGACAACACAAATGACACAATGCACGGTAAGAAAGTGTTTTAGGAGCTTCATGTAACGGTTAGAAAAATGTTAGCCATTGACGTTTAAATATCACGAATTTACTTGAAAGAAGGTAAACAATAGCGTTTACTTTACAGATATCAGTACTCCCGGAACGCAATAAGGTAACAACATACTTTTTTTATTGTTTTTTTCATTAGACTCAAAACAGTAAATACCATTTACTTCTCACGATTGTTTTCCTGAAAAGGAGCCTCATTTTCCCTTATCAAAATCACGAGCTGAGTTTCTAGTGTCAAAAACACTGTATGACCTCGGCCTTTACTACCTGTGGATGCTAATACCTCTTATTCTGCTCTAATACGCTCAAAACCTTCTTCGCACTTCTGTTTCGTTTGATAATTCTACCTTCTCTTTGAAGGTGTTATATCATTGCTGTTATTAACTACAATGGAGAGAAAGTGTAAGCCATTTTTTCATTTGTATTTCCGAACAAAACGCTATATCGTATAACCAAATGTAATAACGTCCACAAATTACATATATAATGAATTCTTTTTGACAGGCGGCATTACTCTTCACGGCTTTTTTTATTCAGAAGAAAGTTACAATTAAATTATGCAGAATAGAGCGTAATATAATTTTGTCGTTGGTTTAAGGATTTCTAATTGAAATTACCAATACACTTTCTAAGACTACATATTATTACATTAAAGATAATTTAAATATTATGAAATTGAAATTACAATTGAATATATACGATGTAAAAAGAAGCCTGCTTCAAATTCCAAATTGATCCAATTTTAATTACTGTATGAAAATATGGTTCAATCAATCGCCTATTTATTATCACGCCACGAAAAACACTCTGTTGAACACTTGCAAAAGTTATATAAATTGAAACACAATATCAATTATGAAAATGAAAAAAAGTTTCACTCAATTGATCATCCTTACCATTAAGTCCATTGCTACCATTTACCATTTAAGGTGACGGCTTAAATGTCTGCAATATGTCAATTTCTTCTTCTTCTTCTTCTTTTTTTGGCTCAACAAACGTTGTAGATCAAGGCTTGAACCCAATACGGGCATGTTGTTAAGTCGTACGAGATGACGACTGTACCACGAGACCGGCTAATGTCAATTTACTTTATATTTTTTCCAGTTTGGGTAGAAAATTTATAAAATGCTTGATAAAAACATATTCACTTAAGTTCAATGTATTAAAGAGTCAAATTGTCATGACTTTTGTTTTAATTCAATATTCACTTTCTTTTTTATTAATAATTATTATTTTTTATTTTTTAACATTTTTACGATAGATAATCCGTTTTTGTTAACCATACATTTATGATTTGAGTATTTTTTAAGCGAAGGTGCTCTCGTTTAATCATTGTTGGTATTTTATTTCAGTATTATAAACTACTCACATAACTGGATAAAGTGACGCTTATTATCGTCTAACTAAGATTTAATTACATAGTATAACAAAAAAACAACAAAACACTTATTTTTAATTAATTATTTTCGAACTTATATCTAATTCAAATAAAAGTAACGCACTACCTTAGCAATAAATGTAAATAAACAATAAATTATCAATTATTGCTTTGCTATAAAAGGAACACCCATTCCCACATACAGTTTGTCTTACAGTTCATACTTTTATTTTATACATAATTATTTATTTCTGATAAACAATTTTCAGCATTATTCATCGATAATTTAAGTTAAAAAAAACACATCATCACAGAGCACATCTCGCCTACGGGTGATACTTGTTGGTAACCATAACCTGTTTTTGTGCTAAACATTTGTTAAGTAATTTTAAGCGCCACGTTCCGAGGCGCCGGAAAATCAATACACCAGCGGCGGTGGAATGTGAGCCTTGGCAACAATTTCTACTCACCCAGCGTGGAATGTTAATAATATTTCGCTCCTTGCTCGCACCGATTTCCCAACACCCCTTTACGCTGATGAGACTAGAGTGCAGAAGTACACGGGCTAGAGGGAAGCATTAAGAGAGCAGAAAGAGAGTGAGAAAGACAGACAAATAGAGAGAGAATGACAGAGAAGGACGCTAATTTTGGGTAATTGCATTTTGTCTGTCTGCTGGTTAGGTTGTTGGTTGATGATTTGTTATGAATGACACAAGCCACAAAAGGGAAGGCACGTACTCGGATGCGGATGATTGTTGCAGCATCATTTGCCATGGGGCCCGGGACTGGGCAACACGTTTTATTAGCAAACCAATATTAAATGCTCCCTAGTGAAACTAATCGATTCGGTGTGACTCGTGTGCGAGTTGAGGTGTCTGGTGTTCATAACATAATTTAGAGCAACATAGTACAATTATTTTCACTGCTAACAGCACTTCCGATAATTGCTATCAAAAAACGTTTTAGCGAAACCACTAGAAAAACGCTTCAACTGAAGCACTCAATCAGGAAAAACACGAAGGAGTTCAACATGAGCTATTCCCCGTAACGAATGCCGTACACAAAATCGATCGCTTAGGCGCAAAAGATCAATTTACATCGATTGATCTCTTTACAGCCGTTTCGGAAAATTCTTTTCCCTTTTGCTTCTGTTACAGGAGCGTGAAACCTGGCTCTGGTCAACCTGCAAAGTGGCACTTCCTTCCGGCGACAGGATGGGCAGTTCATCCCCTCCTCGCGCTCATCACTCCACCCGCCTACAGCCGAAATGGTAGAATTGGAAGGGAAGCGCTTCAATCCAACAAAATGGGAAGTTTATCACGGAAAGGAACACAACACAGACACAAAAACATACCCATTTTCGTGTTTGGCTACCGAAAGATACTTTTACATCATCAATCAATTCCTATGAAGTGTGGCCAACCCGCCCATCCGCCCGCAAGGATGGTTGGACGGATGGAAAATGAAGCGCCTTTTTCCTTTTTTCCCAGCTTGTTTTTTAGATAGATTTTCTAAGGCCCGATTGAAAATGGGGACGGTTGAAAGGTACTAACACGTCATCTCCGTCTGCTTTGGCATTTCGTGGTAAAAGTTTGAGAATGAACGTGGAAACACACACGCACACAAACACATACCATACGCTCGCAGAGCCACATACGGGCACACCTGAACGCGTATCCATCGTTCACGCGTGAGCTGGTTCTCTGTTCGCGGCATTTACAGCTTCACTTATCGGGTTCGGAGTTCGCCCGCCGTGGCAAGCGGTAATCGGATGGTGACGCTTATGGGCTTGGATTTGTCTGTTGTAGGGCTGCTGCTTGGTGCGAAATCGATTGGTTTGGTGGTGGTAGGTTGAATTTTGGGCATGGGCATAGGACGGGAGTATGACCCCCGATGCCACGCGTTTATTGATTTTGATTGAGGGAAGCATTTCGTTACACCTGAGAGTTGTAGGTACCTAGAAGGATGAATGGTGGTGGTGGATTGTGCTTTACACGTACGGAATGACATCGGCTGAGAAGGTTATCTAATGTTACAATTTAGCTCCTACCACGTGTGTATTGATTTGTTTGAGAGAAGGTGTTTGAGCGGATGGCTGCATAAGTAGTTTTAAATTATTAAAAGTGCGCTGGTTGTTTTGAATGTTTCTGAGACTCTTAAATGGTAGCTTTTCTTACGTTATGAGGAACAAAATTATATAAAAATGGTGCATTTGTTTGCAAAATATTAAATAAAAAATCAGATATTAAGCAGAAAAACGTCATTTTGTTATTCTAAAAATCCCAAGCAATCTTAGGAAAACGTTTAATTGCTTTTGTCAATAATATGACAAGAGGGATCATTTCTAATTTCATGAAAGTATTATTATACTATGTATTATTGATAGCCATGGGTTCAATACCTTTTAAGCCGCTATTCATTTTTTGGGGGGTTTTCCGGGTTTTTACCTGGGTAAATATTAGGTATTTTTGATTGAATGGGATTTTAAATGATTTTTCATCACTTATATTAGGAATATATCTGCAAAGTTTATATGAAATAGACTTTTACACATTCCTAAATGCAGTTTAGGTAAATACATGGTTTCTTTACTTAAATATTAAATAAATGTGATTCTATTGCTAACGAGCCAATGATATCCTAGTTTCCAAATAACATAACCGTAAACAGAGGATTAACAACTGCTGAAAGATCTTTTAGCAAGTTTGTGTGGATGCACAACAAAACGTGTAGCAGAATATCAGCTGGTTGAGCTGGAAAAATGACATATTTGTCGTACAATTACGGTTTAAGAAAACGCATATATTCCACAAATGTTTGTATCATACATCATGATGCAATAAAATTAACAAATTCTGAAGTTGAAACAAATTCTGCGAATTAAAGTGCGAGAAAACAAATGCAACTCCGATCAGTTGGTGCGAGTTCGGGTCGGGTATTGAACCTACTTTCACCCGACCCGACCCAAACTCGCCGCACCAACGGGTCCTAGTCGCTTATGCTTTCTCGCATCTGCTGATAATTCGGGTCGACTCGGACTCGCTGGACCCACAGGTTGGGCTAATCCTATCTTGTATTGACCTGATCTAAAATCGCTGTACCAATCGGTTGGAGTCGTTTATGGTATCTTGCACCTACCGAAATCGTTCCACCTACTGAACCTACTTGTACCTTTCTGCTCGTCCCGTACAAATCTGGGTCGATTACTGATGGCTCTAGCCCAGTAGGCTTAAGTTGACCCGCTCATCACTAATACAAGTGCTTAGGCGCTTTCTGTTAGGAGTTTTAGCTTTGATGTTTTCAATATTTAAACTACATTGTAATGGAATCACTCAAACATCGTGCATCCATGCTCGGCACTATCACTTCAAATTTCCTTTGGATACCGTTCCATCTTAGCCTCGTCATAGATGCCAATAACATCCAATATGCAAATCTGACATCAGCTGTAGCGCCATTGAATAAACCCAATGTACCCGGGAAAATACCGTTTTTTACCGGGTACTACCCGTGGGTACTACACGGGTACAATTTCAAATAATCTTATGGTTAAACTACACAAGCAGTTTTGGCTTCAACATATTTCATTACCATTATTTGATAACTATTACTATTACTATTAATACCTTCGTTCGGGATCGTTTATTAGTTATCTTTGTATATTTCATGTTGGATTATGTTTCAAACCTGTTTTGTTACTTTTACTGTCATCAATTTATTGATTGAATTTGTTTGTGACCTTTGTTTGTAACCATTAAAGGTACCTTTAGACTTGGCGTGAAAGTGAAGTTTTAGTCTTCGTTTTGCTATATTTAATTTAATATTTATTTTATGTTTTCTACTCTATTTACAATGTATTATTTTTACATTGTAATTGAGAATTAAAACTCAGGTGTGGTATTATTTATTAATTATAAAGCAGATATGATTTAAACAGGATCAAATTTGTCAAATAAATGGCAAGAGCCAAAATTTTTGCATTTTTACGAAAACGAGTTGTGCTGTGCTATATTTTCATAACAGATAATTCCAAACCCAATATGAAACCCCCCGAACACTATATGAAACAATGTAAGCTTTTTGCAAAGATAGAAGCTTTAAAGACGTGCAAATATTCTCAACGATTTTACACATCTCCTATTCTTTCCAACATGCTTTTGTTTCTTCGCATTGTGTCACACAACTTCAATCTATCTCATCGCTAAAATACGATGAACACAAAAGCAAAAACACACCATGACACTAGTTAAGCTCCATCTAGCCGCTATCGATTCCAAAAGACATACACATACACACCCAGAAAGAAACACCTTGGTCGATCCCCAAAACGCATCCAAAAATCCATGGTAATCATGATTTATGAAGGTTCTCATAAACCTTTCGCCCCGTGCCGTACCTTGCGCGTTTTCATCATCATCATCATCAGCATCATCTTCCTCCATCGTCATCGTGGTTCACCGGTAGTAGAAAACAAAAACCGATCGATTGAAGCAAAATGGTAGAGCAGTGAACAGCGCACCTACCTAAACACACATGCCGTGCCGGGAGGACCCCAAGTACATGCGTCGAGTTCTTTAATTTTGAGACCAAACTTACTTTCCTCGGTGCTTGTGGGTTGGCCAAATGACGAAAAAAAAAAACGATCTAACGCAAACAAACAGGAAAGAAAGGACACCTCCGTATCTATGTGCCAACGACAGTGAAGATAAATTTTAATAAAACCTGTGGGTTTCGTGGGATTTTAAGGCAAGGAAGAGACTGTCATAGGGGAAACTCAAAGTTCCGTAGAAGAAAGGACCACGGCTGGTGGTACCTGAAGTTTTACCGCAGTTGACATTACATTTTTTTTTTGAATTCTTATTTATTTCACAAGCTCCCGGTTTGATGTTATTTTTTTATTCTTGTTGATATTTTTGGTACCAACAAAAACCTAGTCCCTTCCACACAATTTGAAACTCACACAACAATCCGTTGTTTTTGAAGAAATATTACTTGAAATGGTTCACCTGAAAAGCCACAACCGGCAAGCATTACCTCAAATCTTTATTCCAGCACAACTTTCACGATGAGAAAACTGCCGCACCCAACAATCTACTTTATAAGAAGCTTCGCTTACACATCGACGCAAGAGTATTTAAAAGATAAGCAACACTCTTTGCCCTTCCAGCACCATTTCCTCTTGCGACTCATTGCTCAAAGTCGAACTCAGAAAGAAAAAAAAGAATAAAAAACAGAGAATTAAAGTTTTCATTTACACCTACTCATCCCCGGATTTTTTCATTCTTTTTCATTTCTCAAACCCCACACTTTACACTTGCTGACTGCGTGCTTCCCTATAAACTCGGTGAGTACCGTCCCTGTTCGTTGCATTTCTTTTCTCGCTATATATCGATTGAAAAGTTTCTTCTCGCCTCTCGTGGCAGGGAATTTCCGAAGGAAATCAATGCCGAGCAGAACGAAGCGAAGAAGTATGGCATGAGCTAAAGAAAACCCTCTGTCCCACCGTTTGGCAGCTGTATCCCGGACCATCCTCAACAACTACCGCCAGCTCCAGGATGATCCTATGTGTGTATGATTGTGAGTCAGTATATACGTGTGTATGTATGCTGGTGTGTGTTCCGGAAGATTAGTCTCGGAAGCAAGTAAAAAATGGGGCATAATAAAAAAGAACCACGGTTTAAGCACGGTTCCGTTCTTTGCCTTTCGGGCCAGCTACCAGGAAGATACGAGCAGATTCAATTCAAGTTTCGATCTTCTCTCCTTTGCATACTCATTTCTGTCCTGGTTTATGTCGATTTTGTTTATGTGTTTTGCTCTGGGCACTGCCGTGCAATTCGATAGTACGGATAAGCCGAACACAAACATTATCCGGTGACAAATGAAAAACTTTGGCAAAGTGTGCCGAATGCAATCGGGTGCCGGTAGGCGACAAAGAGCGAAGAAGGGCAACAGCAATTCTCACTCTTGTTCACATTTGACTTGCCTCTTTTTTGTGTGTGCTAAATTTCAATATGTGTTGTCTTCGGTTCAGTCGGGGGGAGGGTGTACTTTGGAGGAAAGTATGATATTAGCATACTACTACTTTTAGTACTTGAGTCTTTTTTCTGCTTTTTTTTCGGAAGTTTCTTTTCCATTTTGCAGCAAACCTTCTCTACATTCCATGTCAACAAGAACAGGGAAAGATGCTTTCTCAAGCACATGTATAACATGCGGCTATTTCCTCTGACGCTGTGTAAGAGAAATAAATAAAACCTCTAACGTTCGTCTTCGGCACGTCGTTGCCACACTCTCAATCAGAAATGAACGAAATTGAAATGAAATGTATTTTAAAATAGTACCAGTCGGACAGATGTTATGGAAGTGAGATGAAATTTGTTTTCTGAAGGAGACATATATTTTAGAGCGTCTAGCCTTTGGCAGATTTGTTGTTGCCAGTAGTGATGGGCGTTTCGGAGCGCACCAACGGCTCCGGAGCCGGCTCCGGACTAACGGCTCCGGAGCCGGCTCCGACTTTTTCCCGGAGCCGGCTCCGCTCCGACGGCTCCGGAGCTGGCTCCGCTCCGACGGCTCCGGAGCCGGCTCCACACCAACGGCTCCGTAGCCGGCTCCGGACTAACGGCTCTACACTCACGCCTCCGTTCCATAAATGAATATATATTCTCGCACGTGTGGAAGCTAACACACGATATGATTGCAGTATTGACATGCATGACGTTGTGTAGCATTCGTTAGTCTCGTCTTTCTTAACAATATTCAAAACTAATCGATGTATTTTTTTTTTTTTTTGATAAATTCTTTTAAACATGACCTACTCCGCTATTTACGGATTTCCTCGATTGAAACTTCATTGAAAAAGTTCTTTTGGTAATTTGTGTTAAAACCGGCTCCGGAGCCGGTGGAGCGGAGCCGCAGGTGCGGAGCCGGCTCCGGAGCCATTGGTGCAGAGCCGGCTCCGGAGTCGTCGGAGCCGGCTCCGACTTCGGAGCCGTTTTGCCTATCACTAGTTGCCAGTACCAAGGATTTTAAAACTATCACATTTGTATCAGTTGTCACTTTTTTATTGGAAATTAAATTTTATACACAAATATTAACAATCAGAAAGATACAAAACAGAGTTTTTAGATTTTACTCATAATAGCAATCATATATTGCCATGATTCATATAGAAAATAAAATGAAAGTAAATATGAATAAATAAATAAATTAATTAATTAATTAATTAATAAGCTTATATAAAATTAACAAATAAATCAATGAATCAATTAAAAATTGTAAAAAATTATAGATATTTAAATAAAAATAAATAAAAAAATAAGTATGATAATTTAAATTTTAATTTGGAGTTCCTCGTGAACTATTACTCCTACATACTTGATTTGGTTAACTACTTCAATTCAAAAAACAATTAAATTATCAAACAAACAAATAAAAAAACATAAATAAGTAAAGAAATAAAAAATAATTAAATCTAACAAACAAATTAACAAACATGAATACGAAAAGAAATAAAAAAAAAAGAAAAAAGCAAAAACAAAAATTATTTTATCGTTTTATAAATTTTATTATTATTATTTTTATTTATACAAACAAACAATAATACATTAATAAAAACAATAAGAACGATAAAAAATTAATAGATAAAAAAATAATTTAATTATTTAATGAATGAATAATACAGTAATGAACAGTTTTCATGAATAATGAAATAAATGAATAGATACAGTAAATAATTAAATTAAATATTAAATTAATGAATTCGTTAATATATTAACAAAAAAAGTGAATAGATTTATGAATTTCTGAATTTATAAATTAATAAATTTATTAATTAATACATTATAAATTAATAACTAAATACATTAACAAATAATTGAATTTAAATATGAATAAAACATGAACATCAACTTGAATAAAAAAAACCCAAGTGCAGTTTATTATATTTCTTACCATTCGTTCTATTTAGAGCATCACTTGTTGGTTACGTTAAATTCGAATGAAATAGTTTAATAATTAAGGTAACAGAAATTATATTCTTATTTTGACACCTTTTATGATTTAAATAAAAAATAAAAAATATTGTTTTCGAAATGGATTTAACTAAAAACAAAATAATACGACAAAGCCGTTAATCCTCAATAAAAAAATACAAGAAAAAGTAAAGTCTCTCTAATCTAAATCTTGTTGAAAACATATGTACAAAGGTACAACGAAATGTGAACCACAAAGAAACAATTCATTTTACATAGATTGCAGCTAGCAGCACATTTACTTCATAGCTTATCAACGTAGTTGACTTTGACGATAGGCATAATTACAAACATTTTTTTCCAATGTGAGAATTTATTGAGCCTTTGTGTCACATTATGAGGCAGATTTTGTAGAACTAAATGCTTTACTAGTTGACGAAATCCACAAAAATATCAATCGAACATGTTTTCGACAATTGACTCTTTTCGACATTTTGAATATCAAATTATTGATAACATTGTATTCCACACATTTCTCACAACACACAAACGATGGCGATTAATTCAATCCAATCTATTTCCCTTGCATTCATCACCGTCCACCACCAATCCACTGCAGAAGTGGTAGTTATTCTAAAGCTCTACCAAATCAAACCTCATTTCCGGCAATGGTCTTCATATAAAAAACAGTCTCCCATTTTCCAATATTCCAACCACGAATCATTTTGCTACTGCCACTTGCGGGACGCTTGCGGACGTGTATCGGCCGAACAAATCAAAACGCAATCACCACCCGATAATATCTCAATTTATTTTTCGGCCTTATTGTTTCAAAACCAACGGTACCGAAACAAAACAGCCCGGTACACTGGACCACCTGGTGTGTCACCTGAAACGGATTGACGCTGGGCAATGCACCCCGTAGGCATGTTGGCGTACAAGCCTGCCAGATTTGGAGCAAAACTTCCACTCCAGTAGCATCCGGAAGCTACCTATTGAGTGCCAAATTTTGCCAAACTCCACGCCGGATAAACTGTGCAATATTTTCCCATCTCTCTCAGCCCTCATCACACACCGGACGGTACGCCGGTTGGTTTGATGAATTACTTTACAAAACCTGTCCCCTTTACGGTGACGGGGATGTGCGTGTGCGAGAGGGTGTATATGCTCATCGAAAGGCTTCGGCAAAGAGTCACATTTCGAGTGCCATTGGCAGCTCCAGCCCGATGAGCAGCGCGGTTCCGATTTTTGGTTGCAAGCCAAATGCTAAATCGATCGATGAAAATCCATTGCCAGCTTCCCCCGCTGTGATGGATGGATGGATGGATAGATAGAAAGATAGATCGATGGATGGATGGATGGATGGATGGTTCGTGTGATTTGATGCCTTCACGTCTAGACTTAATTGCGGATTGATTGAAATTGAATGGTTTCAAATGATGCTGAACGATCAAACCGCCAATGCCAGTAGTGGGCTTTGCGGGAAGGAACCAGGAACACCAAAAAATGTGCCCCACCAATGGCGGCTTTTGCGGTTTTCGGCCGTGAGCAACGGGCTTTTGTGAGGAAATTTTGGGCCAATTTTTGCCCCCCTCCTGTTTGGTAGTTGTGCTTTTTCAGTGCTTTAAAGCCAGTGGCAGCTTCTTTTTGTTTTATGGCCACTTTGACACGTAGGGCGTGATCGGTAAGTGATCAACCGGAACGCCTTTCGGGGAAGCCACAGGAATGCGTCCTAGGAACTGTAGGTAGGTGGTTGAGCGATAGACAACAAAAGGGGGGGGAGGGGGGGGGGGGCTGATATTTTATCGTCGGTTCCGTATCTTATTCAAGGATAGTAAAATACTTTGGTGCAATCCATTAAAGCCTATCGAAGAGATAAGCTCTTGTTATCATTGTAAGTTATAATTTTGTTTAAGCGTTTTACCAGTTTTGTCAGCTCCCGTTTGTATAATAAAGGGTCATTTTATTTAATCGTAGTAAAAAGTAATTAAAACTGTTATGTTGCATATTTGTTCTTTTCAATTGGCGCTTCAATGTGTTTGAATGCCCTACACATAAAAATACTTTTGTGGAATACTATATTTTTAGTACTTTAAGGAATTTATTTATAATTGTATTGTTGTTTATAATTGTATTTATTCAATAATGAATTGTTTCCCATGTTTATAACATCTTATTTTAAATAAGCTCTTGATTTAACCTTAAATTTGACGGATCCTCACAGAAATATACCTAAAACATCGAAAAAATAACAGAGAAACGAGAAAATCCTGGCATCTGATGCGTACGCTCCGGAAACGAAAGTGGCCGAGTTGTTGTCCCTAGTTAATGTGATTCGTGCTTCACGTATTATTCTTTAGCGTCTTAGTAATTTTTGTGTGTAAGTGTAACAACATTCAAAAACATAAATATTTTAAAATGTAAAACTGTTTAACTTTTAAACATCGAGTTGGTTTATACAGTTCGACGAATAATTAATAAATATACAATAAGAAAAACAGCACACAATTCATTTAATTCATTCAATTCATTTAATTTATTTTTTTCATTCACTGTCTGCCTTTTAGGTTTAACTGAGTATCTTAGCTTTACTAAAATATAACTACAATATTTCAAAGATGTGAAGAAGCAGCAAATAAAACAAGTAAATAGAAAGAAAGAGAAAATCGTAAACTTAGAAAAACCAATATAATATGGAAGGAAGTATGAAGATAAATTACGAGGACGGTTGAAAGGAAAGGGCACGAGAGTAAAAAGTATTTAACGAATAGTTAAAGTTAAAGAGATCTTGATAGTAGTTAAGCCATCTGAGACAGGACAAAAAAGGATCATTATGACCATACGAGGAGGACGGCGACGTAGGGTACGGCATGGTAGAAATAGACAAATAGAAGCAAACAAATCAGGAGCATCAATAGAGTAAGCAAGTAACCTGCCAATGAAACAAGCTTGACTCACATAACGTCGCTGGGATACAGATTGCAAATTAAACAATTGTAATCGCGTTTCATAGGGAGGGAGTTGTGCAGAGCAAAAAATACGACGAAATGCAACCCTGGTGAAGCGTCTTTGAACATTTTCTAATCTAGTGCATCTCTCAATTCTAGAAGGACTCCATACAATACTAGCATGTTCCAAAATTAGACGAACTAGACTGCAGTAAAGAGTTCTTAAACAGGAAAGTTCTCTAAACTCAGATGTAACCCTGAGTATGAGTCCCAGGGTTTTATTTGATTTAGTTATTACTTCCTCCTCCTCCTCCTTAACAACATGCCCGTCATGGGTTCAATCCCCAAATAGACCGCGCCGCCATACGTAGGACTGACTATCCTGCTATGGGGGGGAATCAATTAGTCACTGAAAGCCAAGCCCACAAGTGGGTACAGGCAGGCCTTGACCGACATCGGTTGTTGAGCCAAAAGAAGAAGAAGAAGATTACTTCCTCCAACTGTTGCTTGAAATTTAACTGACAATCAAGTGTAACTCCAAGGTCACGAATAAACGTAACACGAGGCAGAGATACATTGAGAAGCTTATAATCAAAAGAATGTCATGATATGAAAGGAGAGCCATAGGGAACAAGAGCATTACCGTTGAACAAATATAAACTGATTTATTAGTATGAACAATATGTACTTTAGTTTTTCATTCTTGTGAAGCGTTTTTAAACATTTTACTTACTTCCTTCGTTTAAAGGATTTTTTTAATTACATTATTTTTTACGTGTTTAACTTCCTCAACATTTTCTATTTTAATCATATGTAGGCACTCTTTTTGTAAACCTATCGTACCTTACTTGATATTTCAATAGTTTAGTTTTTTTAATTCCGATCAGTTTATCCTTTTGTCATTAATCTACGAACTCTAATATCCGTCCAACATCCAGTGTGTGTGATCTTTTCTGTCGTTTAATACCTTTTATTACTCTTTTTACATTTCACACTTTTTTGGTAGTTTGTGATGTTCTAAATGTCTACTCACTTTTTTCTTGTACCAAAAAGTTCTAAATAGACAAAAAATCTTAAGTACACGCAAATAAAAAACATTCTTTCAAGAAACAATTTTGGCAAGGCTAGTCAATAACATGCACCTTGTTGTTCTGTCTTTTTCCCTTTCATCTGTAAGTGTACATGGCTTTTTGCTGGTATTAAAGAAACCAGCGGTTTAACTATTCCTCAGTTTCATGGCTGCTAACTGTCCTCGTTTATGGTCATTTTTATTTAGATCTCTCTGAATCGTCCTCTATTATGTGCTATAGTCTCAGCTATGCCATTGGTTGTTTTCTTGTTTTAAAACATATTTGATCATATTTTATTTCACTTAAATGCCATTGGGTTTAGGTTGCTGTAACTTTCCAATTAATATCACCACTACCTTCTACCTATTCATATACATTAACTTTAGTTCAATTCCATCCTACTACATGCTATTACATATCGATTCGATCCCAAACCAAAAACACTCTCTCACCCACATGCAGTGTTCCCTTCAAAACAACCGATAATCTGGGCCACCAAGTTTCCGCAATGTAACCTCACATGTTCCCCTGGAGCCAGAAATGACACCAAATAGAAAAGACAAAGCACATAACAAAATATAAACCTTTCCCTACCCATATCGGTGTCAGTTGCACTAACCTAAAGGACCCGCGGTGTTCAGTGCAGTCACCTTGGGCCGCTGGCACTGTTGGCACGGTGCGAGAGGCGCGGTTTTAGGTTCATTGAAGTGCATCTCAGTGCCACCCAGCACACTCGGGGTGTTGGTAGTGGCACGTATACTGCTAGTGGGTCGAGTAGCCCACTACATCACCTTCACCTCCGTAGTGTAGTGCGCTCCCTCCCTGTCGGTTGGTCGTATATCAAAACAGCGTATAGCTTTATGTTCGACCAGGAAAAATAAATGGAAATTTATGACATTTGCTAACCGACTCAACAACACCGATGACGACACCGCCATCGTCACCACTACAAGCAAGCACCGAATCCAACCAGGATCGGACGGCCACCAACCCATTCCGTAGCTGGCGTACCTACTATTTGCCGCCTCTCAAATCGATACACAGACCACGTGTGTGTGTGTGCGTATGTGTGATTGTGACCTATAGAGATCGTTTAAACCCCGCAGTGTTACTGAAGGAACAACAGGGACCGTGGGAAGGGAAACGAATCGATGGGTGGATTTTATGGAGTTGCCAGGCGTTTTCGCGGAACATCCTTTTTTTATAATGGCATCCATGTAGTTCCTCTCCCTCCGGCGGCATGGTGTGTGAGTGTGTATGTGTTTTTCCCGTAAATATGGCACCGTTTAGAAATGAACGGGTTGGGACGGGCAGGGGCAAATAGTTCCAAGTATATGTTCAGTTTTTTTTGTTCAATGACTCCCATCCTCGTGTTGGGTGTACGAGGAGCTTTCACAGTGAGTTATGTTGGCGGCTGACATTTAAAACAATTTCGCCCGGCTGCCAAACGGGCGATTAAGCTCCGCTGTCGAGTGGGACTGAAGTTTATGGATTTCACTGTGTGATCGCACCACACGGGGTCAGCCGTTTGTGAAAGAGCATTTTACCCGCAGTTCGTGCGTCTGATAAAAATGGATGTGAAATTGAGGTTGTATATTTCGTTTTGCACCAAAAACTATTTCCCATCCATCCAGATGAGGTGCTGCATATTAAATAAGGGATCAGTACGCTTTGTTGCGTGCAGTGAGGAAGGTAAAAGTATTTTTAAGCAACACGTCGAAACACATTTCGCTTCCAACGCTTCCCAGTGTACCTTTTTGCTACTTAAAAGCTTCTTTTTTTGTGTGCAAAAAGACATCGACGCGACAGGAAGACTCATTACGCGACACACCGAAAGCGAAACGTCTAACAAAGACATTACCATAAGTTGTCGGCACTAATTTCATCATAGTGCATTACATTTCTCGAACGCTTCGAACACATCGCCGCTCCGCGCTAATGACCGGGCGCAAGATGGCAAGCTGGCGACACATTTTTTGGCATAAACCGTGTCTGCTACTACTACTACTACTACTACTACTACTGCTCTCTGCTGTCCTGTCCTCATCAAACTCTCTCTCTCTCAGACACAAACAGGTTAAAAAAACATGATGCGAAGCTTGACGGCAAGTGAAGCAAAATGTCACGACATCAAAAGTGATCGAGACAGACGATAAGGACGATGTGCTAGCGCTGGTCCCCCTCCCTGGTGGTGACCATAGACGATGGATCGCGATGGTGGGAAAAATGACGATGATGATGATGATGATGATGATGTCATCTTCGTCCACAGTTTTGATGCCGGCTTTCCATTTCCCGTTGCTCGAGATGCCTTCCCTGACACAGGTCGCCTAGGCGGAAGGTTGTGTGCTCCAAACGCAAACTGAAGAAACAGTAACACTCTCCAACCTTTCTGCTTCCCGCTTTCAAGCTCACACAATTATTTTGGCAAACGGTGGCTGGCTGCTGGTGAAGTTATCGCTTCTCGTTAGCGTGCGTCCTGTGCTGGGGCTAAGGGATTGTGAAAAATTTAATTAGTGAAGCCACATATCTTCCCCAAAAAAGCGCTTTCCATTCGAAGGGCTGTTTGCCTCTGATGGCCTCCACTCAAATCTGTCCCTCAAAGCACATCGGCAACAACGGTTAATCGGTTACGGTAAACGTCGTTAGCAAATAAAAAACAGCTCGCACCACCTTCACAGGACATGAATAAAATGTGTGTGTGTGTGTGTGTGTGTGTGTGTGTGAGAGAGAGAGAGAGATAAGACCCGGAAAGAACCCGGTAGATGTAATACGCCCAGATCAAGAAGTTCGGACGGTCATAATTTACCTGCTTTATGATGCGATTCCACCAAGTGCGCGCGCGAGTTGAAAAATCGAACAAAAAAGGCTCAACGACGTATAAAAGGGCACGATAAAGGGAACCAGGGAAACGACAGTTAACCAGCGAGCATGGTGCAAAAAAGTAGGACAACTAAAGGGAAAATTCAACCGGGCAATGGGAAGGAAATTAGAAAGATATTACACCCGGCAGCATGCACAGCCCATGCGAAAGGGCAAGCGAATGAGGAAGCTCTAATTTATGGTTTTTAAATTTATGTGTGCTGATTCCTTCTCGTTTGTGCTGTTATTACAACATTATTAAATTTTTAAGACTCTTCTCTCTCGGTGCTCGTATGTGTGTGTGTGTGTGACAAACCACTTACACGACTTCCATTTCATTACATCGCTTCAAACACCGCAACGTCCAGATCGTCCGATTTGTCATCATTCCTAGGGACTTTCCGTTGAGTCCGAATGTTGCACCGTGTGTTGTCTGACGTTCCCGCAAACACTCCCAAGCTGTCAATGCGTATTCGTATGCTTATTTCTGATGCCCCTACACTGTCCAGTGGTCTTTATCGAATGTGCAAACCAAAGCCACAGGATAGCGAGCCATCGGAGCAGGAGATACCGTATCCTGAAGTCCTTCTCACCGTCTGTGTGTGTGGTGGAATGAATTTTAATTGAAATTTACGATTAACCCTATTGAAGCCGATTGCTGGACATTTACGTAACGGGAGTGTTTGTGGTGTGGTTTGCCTGCCTGCCTGTCCACTCGACTGCCCACATTTTCCCATCATTAGCTCGACGAGCAGCGACGACGTGCTGTGCTACGGATGCGTGCGGTATGGAACGCCAGATAAACCTTCGACCACCATAGAATGGAACGATGCAAATCGAGCTGACTGAGAAATACCCAATGACCTCAGCATGACCAAACGTACAGTGTGTGTGTGTGTGTGTGTGTGTCAAACAGTCGGCTTCTTATGCTAACATCTGTTTTGCTTTCCACCACCCTTGAGCTTGACCGTACCGTAATAAGGGAGCGGTAGTGCGAGCTGAAAAGCCACCAGAAGCTAAAACGAAATGCACAAGCAAAAGCGAGTCATCTTACACCCTTTGCTTGTGGTGCTTTCATCGATCCTGCCCTTTATCAGGGATCCAAACTGCCCCCCCCCCCCTTCTCCATCCAAACTAGAGGAAGGAAACACATCATCGTAAAGCAGGAGAGGACGCAAGGAAACTCTCCTCATCCGCAACCCATGGCGGACGACTTTATGCTAATACGCATACGCAACACTTGACAGCTAATAAGACAAATCGATAAACCTGGGAGCCACAGAACCGGAGCATGACGCTGGGTGGGAGGTCCTCTAGGGTTCGGTAGTGTTTGTTGTTTGTGGTCACAGTGTGTGTGTGTGTGTGTGTGCCTAGTAGCGGGGAGTTCACTTCGGAGGCAAATTATTTACTCTTGCCATTGCAATGATGAACGAATTCTTGGCCTGCAAGAATCATGCAAATCACCAGGGCCAGGGTTTTACACATACACGGTGTTAATAATACTGGAAGCACAGGAACGAGATACCACACCAAGCAGCTTATCGTTACGTTGTTGTGAGGGCAACATAGGTTTGCGCGCTTTCATGCAACTAACTTTAATATTTGCGGTTTTTCGGTTGCAAACGGGACAAGGTTTTGCACGTAAACTATGATCGTTTCGTCACTCCAGCGATATCCCATCATCAATCAACTGGGCAAGAGAGGGGCGCAAGTCTGAAGTTGCGTGGAGGAGTAATGCTACCGTACGATTTCACTCATAACGCATCGTAACGGTAGAGGGAAAGCACACGACAAACCCATCCACCTAAAGGACCACACGCATCGGACCACGCTGCTCCGCTATTGATTTGCTCGTGATCGATGGACGCTGCTATCCAACAGCATTCTCTACTAGTGGCATTCTCAAAAGCCTCACATTCAATCACTCATTCAAACGACGAGACCGTTCGGTGCCCCGTGCGCTCATTCAAACCCACCAACCGGGGTGGAGTAAGCTGGACAGCTGGCCGGACAAAAAGGCCAGCCCACGGTGGCCTTTTCTGTGCAACGGAAGATAAGCAACGGAAAAACAATGGCAAGCACATCCCCAACCATAACGTTCCCGTTTCGCACATCGTAAACGGAGATTAACGTTCTCGGATGGTGTGCGTTTTAAAAAAGGGAGAAATCCTCCTTCTCCGACATCGATTGATGTTGCGTGCACTTCATGACCTGTGTAAATGCAGCATCTCGGGCGACGGATATGTTTCATTTGATCTCGGCGAAGGCGAAGATGTGTCCATTAAAGGATGTGAGAATGCAATGCATTTGAAGCGATTGTATTTATGAAGATGAAATGAATGACAGAGCTCTGCTATTTTGCGGACGAAACGGAAAAGGGGTTCATATGAGGTCCATCGCTTGATTAGATGCTTCTTGGGATGATTTGCTGCCGAGGTGGACCATAACAAGCTGTATGATTAGTACTTAACAGATAAATTGAATTTCTGGATGTATTTAAGAAAGTTTCATAATTAATACACCATTTTTTAATATCATTATAAAATTGTATTCTTGGATAAGTACAGCAAACATCAGCAATTTTACACATATCACGATTTACAATCACGTCCAGTAAGATAACACGGTTGTGCTTTTAGACTTTAAGAGCGCCACCCTCTGTTCCAGATCGTGAACATTCTGAAAAGAAATCAATATCGCTCCCATTTTGAATTACATTACCCATCCCGCTCGATAACATCCAATTACCTTTCGCCGCGTCGTTGATTCAGCATGGAAGAACATCCGAACTGCAGGGAAAGCTCTATAATAACTCATTCACTCAATCCTCGTGCACACAAATACACTCACATCCCCCCAAGGCGTTACCACGAAAAAGCTAATCCCTTTTCACATTGCTACTTACGACACAGATGGCAGGAGTGGTGATGACCCAGCAGAACTTCCACCACGACAGCGGATAGTAGCCGATCATGTCCTTGATGCCGTCATAGAAACGGTCCACACCGTACGCCCACGAGATCGAGACGCACTCGAAGAACATCAGGAACAGCAGACAGAAGCCACTGACCGCGTACGAGTCGAGAATTTGGAACACATACATACCACCCTGGAGGAAGTGATGGGGAAAAAGCAAACCATACCGTAAGCTATCCTGCGAGAATGAGTGTTAGCGACCTCCCATTACGTACCTCCGTAATACACGTCAAACCGACCAGGTAGCTGATCATACACACGATCGCAATGAAGATCTCCTTACGCTTGCGCAGCAGATGCGGCCACTCGTCAATCACGGCCGTAATGAAGCCCTCCATCGTGCAGAACTGTGAGTCGAGACCGATCAGCAGCAGCATGAAGAAGAACAGACACGACCAGAGCGGTGCGCCCGGCAGCTGTAACACGGCCGACGGGTAGGCCAAGAAAGCGAGACCCGGCCCAGATGCTGCCACTTCAGCGACGGGGCGCTGCTGCTCGTGCGCCATAAAGCCGACGACGGAGAAGATCACAAACCCGGCAAACATGCTGGTGCTCGAGTTGACCGTACACACAATCAGTGCGTCTCTGTAGTGGAGCGATCGAATAGAAGATTAAATAGAAGAGAAGAAGACAACAAAAGCCATGCGGGACGTACTTGTACACATTGTTGTTGAATTTGTTGTAGCTACCGAGCGCGACCAGTGTTCCCAGGCCGAGACCGTACGAGAAGAAGATCTGCGTCACTGCATCGATCCATACCTGATCATGAACAACGTCAGAATAGGTTAAACAATTCAAAAACCTCTTGTTTCCATCTTCCATAAAGTGCATACCTCTGATTCGGCTAGCTTTGACAGATTCGGGCTCACGTAGAACTTGATACCTTCGAAGGCACCCGGCAGCGTAATGCCACGGATCAGCAGGATCGTGAGCAGGAAGTACGGGAACAGGGCGGTAAAGTACACGACCTTGCCAGTCCATTTCACACCCTTCCAGATACAGAAGTAGCACAGGATCCAGACGAGCAGCAGCGTTCCGGCCAGCTCCCAGCGGATCGAACCAACCTGATCAATACCGCTCGAGATCATCAACGTGCGGCGTCTTGAAGGTGACAAAACAAAAAGTGGTTTCAATGAAAGGTTCTCGGGGAAAATGGTAAAAACACTTACTCCCAGAACTCCTTAACCGGATCGGCCAAATCGCTCATGGACACGTTGTTCGAGTTTAGCGAGCAAATCTTGGTCAGCGTACCATTCACGCCGATCGTTTCCCAGCAGAGCAGATCCTTACGATCGTACGGATTGACGCAGTTGATCGAGTTCCACGCATTGTCACACGTGCGCCAAGGTACGTCTGATAAGAAAGAAGTAACACGTGTTGATGCTGAAGACTGTATGCTACGCCAATGCGTCAATCAATGGAGGACACATACCTGCACGTAACGACATGAAGAAGTAGAATATGGCCCACGCTAGGATGACGATGTAGTACACGTTCATCCAACACGACATTACGGCCGCTGCATAACCGATTCCTGGTTTTTTTAATGTTTAGAAAGGATAAAACAACGACGATCGATTAGAACGATGCTCCCTCGGATGAAGATCACTCGAACGCCGAACCGCGCTTACCTTTGAAGATGGGCGCAATCTTGAACACACCCAGCCCACCGATCGTCAGCATCTGGCCGAGCGCCAGCTCCATAAAGAACATCGGTATGCCGGCCAGGAACAGTGTGACAAAGTACGGTATCAAAAACGCGCCGCCACCATTCTTGTAGCACAGGTACGGGAATCGCCACACGTTGCCCAACCCGATCGCCAGCCCAACCACCGACAGGATGAAGTCGAGCTTCGATCCCCATGACCCGCGCTCGGGCAGGTTTTTGTCCGCTTTCGACACCTGCTTTGTGCTTTGCGACATGGCGACTGCTTGCTGTTGGCCGTCCCTGGACTGTTCCTGCTCCTTGCCGATCGCGACTAGCTCGACGGAAGAACCTGCCGCACTCGTGACCTCGATACGTACACCGACCGTTCCGAGCTCCTGTTCCGGCGTTTCCTGTTGTGGTTGCTGCTCCTCTTCCTGTTGCTGCTGCTGCTGCTCCTGCTGTTCGTTCAGTTCGTGCAGTGTGTTATCTAAACATTCAACTGTCGGCGCGGTGCCCTCTGTCATAATATTGATCGAATTGCTCGCTGCTGCGACGACTGCGGACGGTCGGCGTTGGCTGGAACCGGGTGTCACACAGGAAATGGGTGGAGGGAAAGGATCGGAATCCTTTGATTTGATTCGGGCGATACAAGTAAAACAGAATGGAAAGAAAAATCGGAATTAGCGAGGTTCAAAATAGGGGTCTTATAAGGAGGATCAAGAAAAGAGCATTAAGCTGAGCGATGCGTTGCGTGTTGTTCGTGTTGCTGGGAAGATCTCGACGGCACCGGGACGATATCTAATTGAAAGAAATGATAAAAAAGATCACACATAAGACAATTGAAATATGAATTGTTCTACAACATTCAACGAAACGCCATTCCGAGTACAGTCCGTTCTGATCAATCTCGCCACGCACGTTCTCGACACGATGAACCATGCAACTGTCATTTGGACGCTCAGCAGGAAAAAAAGCAGCTCATGTCACCCAGTTTGATGGACGTTTTGAGCGGGCAACAAACCCTCCCTACCCCTGGCTGTTGCTCCACAATACTCTCAACATTCCGAAAGTCCACCGAATCGTTCCGATCAATCTTTCCTGTTGGGTGCTCGGAGCTTTACGGCCTCACGGAACACCCGGCTGGGAAGTGTCTTTCGTCATCATTTCCTTAAAATCCTTCCCAACTCGTTTTCGTCGACAAGCATCACATACACACACACTAGTAGCAGCAGCATCGGCAGCAGCAGGATGCAACATAACTGAAATGAAGATGACAAAACCCGCTCGAAGCGATTGTGTGCCGTTCGTACACCGTCCGGTGTGTCACACATGTGTCCCTGCGTCCCTTGCGCTGCATCCATACGGCGGTGACATACGACGATGCCTCGATTGATGGAACCCGTTCACCGCCAGCTGTCGATGACAGTCAGTGCTGCACATAAATCATATTCATCCACCAAACAGGGAAGCGTAGAAGAGAGCAGCATCACCAGCATCGAACCTTCGTCTTTAATCATTTGCCGAAAGGATTCGTAGATAGTGGCGTGTGTGTGTTTGGCTATCCTTTCCTTCTCCAGCATCACCGATGGGGCCGCGAAAACGGTCGGACGTGAGAAGGGCAAGAGTAAACACAACACCCCGGCAGAGAACCCGGTTGATCGGTTGATGGTTCGAACTAAATCAGGGGTAAACGGGGGGAGGGAAACAGGAACGGATGGGAAGGGCAGGAAAAACAATCAGCGTAGATTTTCCCTTTAATTTCCTCGGGGAAATTTGCACCGCTTCTTGCTTCGGGGGATATGTACGCCGACACACACAGACACACGTAAGGCATGCAAGATTCATTTCATCAACCACTCGAGTTCGACGTGATGTGTTGGTGTGTGTGTGTTTTGATCGTGTTTTTTCCGGAGGCACTTTTCCTAGCGAACGTACACGCGAACACAGCTCCCGTTCATCTAGAGCCGGGGTCCCCCGCGTTAGATCATTATAATTTACGGCATGTTGCTCAACACGTCCTATCGATTGAGAGATGAGTATTCGACCCCCTTGGATCGTGAGCATACAAAGTAGAAACGGCTTCACTTTCTGGTGCGCTTTAAATGCGTATGCGCGAATTATTCCTCTGCCGAAGGTCTCCCACCAAACAAAAAACCCGAAAAGGACTTTCCAATTAAACGGGAAAGGTACGAAAAGCAATACTTTAACTCAGAGCAGTGAACCAGAAAACCAGGCATTGGTAAAACCCCTTTCAGTACATTCTACTTTCTGTGTTTTTTTTATTCTGTTCATTCGCGCGGGGGGCGGCAAAGTCATTATTTGATGCTTTGTGAAGTCGTGATCGCGCACAACGGGCAAAGAGACGAGTCACAATGAACTAGTGCGCCAAATAGCGGAAAAAGGCTCACAGCACAGTAGTAATCGCAGCATCCCGATACGCCAGCGAAATGTTCAACAACAAGCAGAAAAAAAGCAGATAAAATGAGGAAAAAGTAGGCAACAAACGTACAGAACAGTTTCGAAATGGAATAGCAAAATGGAAACCATTGAGGAGGAAAGAAAGAAAAAAAAAACAATGCACCATAAAACCACAATCACGGCCAACAAACAGACGAATGAATAAATAGAGTTCCGGAATGGGAGTACAAACCATGAAGCAGGAAGGGTGGAAAAAATGGTATAAAATCTGTGATAACAAGAGGGACAGAGAGAGAGAGAGAGAGAGAGAGAGAGAGCGAGAGCGAGAGAATGTGGAAAAAGGGCAACATCACCTTCTGCATAGTTTTTTCTCCCCTCTGCACTTTGGATGAAAGTTTCCCTGTCAGTTCTACCCACTCCGATCATCACCACCCACGTCCAACCGCCCCACAAAAACAGAATGCGCACTTCTCGCTGACTGAAAATGCGAATAATCATGATAATAATCAGAAAATTCGCAACACTACCGGATTTGCACAGATTTGTGCGGACGTGCCCCATCGCGCTGCGGTTCGTTCGCTCGTTCGTTCGTACGTTCGCTCACGGGCACCGTCAACGAATAAAGCAGAAGGTGAACCACCACGCTCGTGATTTATGAAATCTGGGTATGGGTGAGTACTGGAATGAGCCTGAGTTGGACTGGGCTGGCTTGCATCCTCCCCCCCCCCCCCCCCCCCTACATCAAATGGGAAGGATCCCGCGGGCATGTTGCTTTCGGTTTTCGGTTGCATTTCGGTCGGAAAAACGGGCACGCGATAAAAATATGAGTCGTCGGTCGGTCCGTCGGTCGGTCGGTCGGGATTGCAATTGAAAAATTCCTGTGGAAAATTGTAATGTTGAACGAGGAAGGAAATCTGCGCCTCGAACGTGATGGGAAATGCAAACTGCATAGCCAACAAAAAAAAGCAGGGAAATCTAAAGCAATAGCAAGAGTAGCGGCATTAGCTTGACTTGTAATCGCTGCACCTTTTGTAAGGTAACCCAAGATTATACTGTGAGCTGCACGTCAGTATTGCATTCCTTGTTGCACCGATAGTTGTCTGTAGAGTTGCTGAAAGTTGTACCTTTACTTAGTTCATTCAATGTTTTTTATGTTCCTTGATGAAGTATAATTGGAAGAAAAAGGAAAGTGAAAGAAATAAATAGAGAAGCTAAAATGATATTTTCTTTCATAACTTTTAATATACAAAGGTATTGAGAGGTTTTGATAATTTTGAATCAGTGAGGAATTTCCATTGTACCTTTCCAAACAGGGTGCCGTAGAGTCCACTTCCTTTAAAATAAATAAAACTCACTTCCCATTAAGAAAGAGTCAAGAAAGTATCCCAAAATGATGAGAGCCCCTGTAAACCTAAGTAAGACATGTTTAAAGAAACCCTGGAACATTCTACTTCTTATTGGTGTAACGACCTACACGGCCATGACGACTTATAAACAGGGTTTCTAGACATATTCAGTACCACGCAGCTGGATAGCAACTCCTTGCTACGGGGTGACAGTCCATATGTTTGTGTTAAGTCTTAGCACTAATGGGCAAACCGTGTTACATCATTTGGAATCATTGGATAATTTATTTCCCACAATTAGCCACATTTACTGCCAGATTAATATATTCATTTGTTTAAGCTTGTGTAAGATCATTGTACAGCTGTTTTGGTGAATAGTATTTTTCAAATAAATGAATAGGATGAACCGCACATGGCAATAACATTCCTTATTGCACTGAGATGGAGATTGGACCCTTTCATGGTTTAAGTAAGAAAGCTGAAATTTTAGCATACTACGATATATATATATTACAAAGGTACCGTTATGATTCAAATTACGGACAACTTTAAACTCCAGACACTCATCAAGTTTTTTTTTTTTAATTTCTTCACATATATAGATTCTGGCCATACCACTTTTAAATTTTATATAATTGCCATCATGTACTACAATAAATTAAAAATGCGTCTGATCCCTAATAGACACTGATCCCACAGAAAATAAATATTGTTCTGTCGATCTTTTCATTCCCAGATGCATTCTTAGCTGTTTTGCTTCAAACCGATACCGATTTATTCGAATTCGGTCGAGTTAATTGCGTCCAAGAGCATTAAAATACATTGGAATCTATTTTGAAAGTTATCCGCGTGACTTGGTTTAACAAATGTTTAACACTGTCCGGAATTCGGAGCAATTTTTGTTTCTTGATTTTAATTCTGGACAGCTAAAGTAAATTGTGACGAATTGCATAAATTATGTATTTTAGACAGTGATAATGACAAGAACATTGATTCAGTGATAATAATAAAACAAAGATATTTGAAGACGGGTTTGCCCAATGCCTTAAAGGCCGTATAGGAATGATCTTCAAATCGCGCAGCAGATCTTGGGTTTCCATTAATCTACAAGTGCAAGAAATAAACCGCACCGAAACCCCGTTGTCAGTAAGACGTCGATCCAGTAGGACACAGACCCTCAGAATTTAGTGTCCGAACGTTAAAATTAGCTAAAAACAAAAACAAAATTGGTCATATGTGTGTGTTAATGTGACGATTATAAACGAAATGTGGAAACTATCCGAAATATGAATCAAAATATCGTTACAGTTTCATGAGTTTTTACAATGTTTCGAGTAAAATTATTGGAAATCCTCATTTTATTTCAATTGTAGGAAGTCTGCTTAAGTATGAGCAATAAGTAATAAGTGTGTTATTTTGAGGTATGGTCGATTGAATTTGAATTAGTGAGAAATAATTACATGCCAAAAATGTCCAAAGTGTCCCTAATTCAAAGCAATACGGTACATCTCAAAATCGTTCTTTTCTGTTTGAAATGAGTTATAATACTTTTAATGGCTTTTCGTAAAACAATTAGAATACTTAGATATTTAAATGTTCATGACAATATATTTTAAATCATGACTTCAATGTTTGTTGACATTTGTTCAGGCTGAAATAAATTGTCTATAGCCCATAGTATAGTATATATGACTATAGTCGAGGCTGAAAACCTGAGGCTTAACATGTATGGTGTTGTGCCAACTGTCAAAATCCGTGTCGACTGCCGCCAACTGTCAAAAACGGTACAACAGAAAAAAAAAACACCACACAGGCTAGTATCGTGAAAGATCCCATTGTTTGTAGAACAAGATAAAGCAGCACATTTAATTTCTTCGTTTGATGTCATTCTATGAAGCTAAATTTGAATAACACAGAGAAATAATAAGACAGTGCAGGAGAGAGCGAATAAAAAGAAGAAAAAGAAATAAATACACACACTTTGAAGACAAACCTTTAACGCTAATGAGCGCCATTTGCACATTTCTTTCCCACAATCAGGCACATGCTATTGTCGGTCTAATATTTCCCTCCGGGTGAACTGCGCTGTGGGCTTTGTCACTGGTGGAAAACAAAAGAAAAATTACTTTCCCGCTCCACTCACCCACTCTCGTTCGCCCCTTTCGTTCAATAAAAATAACGGAAATTAAAAACGTTTCCACTGGGAAAATCAGTTCTTCAATAGGGCCACCTTCCTCCGTTTCCCCGTGTAATGCAGGATTTACTGATTTTATGTTTGCCTTTCTCATTGGGTTTCTCCACAAACGTGCGGATTTTGCACACGATGGATGCTACTAGGATGGTCCATTCTTCTCCAATGGAACAGATTTTTCGCAAACAATACATTACGAAAGCGAGGCGAAAGATAGCCGTACACCCTTGGGCAAATTTTTCTTTCCTGCTAGTAGCTGGGCGCATTATGTCCGATCGTGCGGACAACGATAGTGCTCGTCAGGCGCCTTCATCGTGCTTCATCATCATAAGGATACAAGGAAACCCCTAAGAGAGAGAGAGAGAAAGAGAGAGAGAGGGAGAAAGAGAGAGAGAGAGAGATAGAGAGAAGGAAAGAGAGAGAGAGAGAGAAGGAGAGAGAGAGAAGACATATCGACCAGGACACACCGTACAATTATCTACAAAATAAAGGAAAGGAATGAGCTATATCCCGCAGCGTGTCCCGGTCTCTACTCTTGCATCACTCTATCAGTGCTACTCTGGCCAGCAGATGCGTCAGGGCCACGATGTTGACGTATTACATTGCGCGTCCCGAAAACTATTGTGTGGCACAATAATTCCCACCGAGGAGGATAATTTTGTGGAGAGTTTGGTTACGTCCTTCCTGTCCCCGGCCACGGAGTACGACGAGGTTTTAATTTCTTCGCCCGTCAACCAATTTTACGCCCCTCCGGGGTAGGCCGGAATGCCTGTTGAATGTGAATACAGGGTTTTCCACCGGTTCTTTTTGTTGTCAGACACTTCCTTGACTCTTTTTTATTGGAAGTGAAGTTCATATGTTGAAAATTGGTCTCTATGGCGCCCTTTTTTAGACAGGCTCTTTGGAAATTCCTATTGGGTTTGTCATGCAAGGGTGCTATAGAGACTAATTCCCATTGCATTAAGTTCATTTCACGGAAGAAAGAGTCAATAAAGTGCCCTACAGCTAAGAGTACTCCTGGAAAACCCTTCAATGCTCCCTGTTTCTTGTTCAACGATAATTACAGTGCATAAAACCTCAGAGTTTGAAGCAATCAGTAAGTATGTAAGGTATTGGGCAGTGTAATTCACATTTTCAGTATTTTTAGAAACAAAGAATTGTTTCTGTTGTAAGGCAATAACTAGAAAATTATGACTCCATGGGTGCCTATTACAACACCATCCAACTCCAAACTCAGCGCAAATACTATGTCAAGAATCTTTCAATCTGAAAGCAAGCATAAATGTTTCCGTAGTTTGTCCAAAATAAGGCGATACTCATCCTTCTCCTTTTCTTGCATGCTCAAAATTCCTTACAACCAAACACCGAACACTGAGTTAGACCTTCCACCATCGTAACACCACTTCTGACTCGACCTCACATCTTTACTAGTCGCCCCGCAGTCTAAGGATGGGCTTCACAATAGACGTAGTACAAAACCGAGCCCGAGATTATTTGTGCAACCAATCGATAACTAACCCCGTACATTCCACCGTTGCGGTTTCCACAAAGGAACGGTGCGTGGCCACGGTTTGGTTCATTTCGCAATCGCAGCTACCCCCAGACGGAACTGCAAACGGAAACTTTGGCAGCCATTCCTTTCGCGGAATGGGTGGGCAGTGGTAGACGGAACCGGAATCTCCGGTCCTACACCCTACATTACTCAAATAAACTTCAAAAAACCGACACCGAAAAGGGTTAACCGCGACGACGACGACGACGACGACCACACGCCCGAGACGACGAGAAATACGAGCGAGGAAGTCGGATTTGGCCACGAGAAATTCGATCCCCCTCTCCGGTTTGGAGTGTCCGCCTTCCTTCCAAACTCGGCAACATTGCAACGGAGGCAATGCGCGAAGATTCCACCCAGGCGAGTGCATTCCGGACGCTGTTCGGCCAAGTAGAAGTAATAAGTTGCGAATGCTGCATATTTCGTAGATGATAAATTTTATCATCCTCCTACTGCTACTACTGCCTTTGCCCGGCGCTGTGCTGAATCGGATGAAGCTTTCCCGTGGAAAGCGTGGACGAGTTTCAGGGTTCCGGGTGCATTGTTGAACGGAAGAATCGGGACACTACTGCTGCTGCACCACGTGCACTGCACAATGACGAGATGCTGCTGCTTCAGCTTCGTGTTTTGAGGGGTGGAGGTGGGGGTGTGGTGCACCTTGAGAAGGGATGTAAACTTTTGCTCTGGGGATGTACAAAAAAAACACACACCAAACGAGAAAACCCGCCCCACAATTGTAAATACTGAACTATCAAATTTCGACACAAAAGAAAATGGTTCACTTCCTGGAGACACGAGCGGGCTTGGTGGAGGATTTCCCTATTCCCTCTCTACAAACATTTCCGACTCCGAGTCGTTCGTAGCGTTCAGGTTGGAAGCAGCGTGCGCCTGATGCCCTCCTTTGAGCGAAGAACTTTTCAACCTTGAGGGCGTCCCGGGATGGCGGGTAATCTCCCCTAAGCTTGCAGAGAGACGTATTCTGTTCGGCCGCATCGTTTATCTTGCCGGCGTGCAGCGACCAAGCTTAAACTTCGCGTGTTCGGCTGCTGCCGCTACTGCCGCCAGACAATACAACGCTGTGCGCGATGGGCACTCGTCGCACGCCTGCCGTAACGGGGTTTTGCAATACGCAATAGCACAGCAAATGTGCAGCAAGGGAAAAATAACGCTCGGCTTTGCCTACTATGTTGCGCACTATGTAGCAACCGTGGGCTAGGATTGGTTCGAGAAAACGGAATTGGAGGTTGTGATGGAAAATGCCCTCCCACAGAGCAAACGAATGCATCAAAATCATCCAGAGTTGTGAATCGGAACGGATTTACCAGACATTCTCACCCTTCATTTTCCCCACTCGCCGGAAAAGGGTAGACAACCCCTCACACCCTCCTCTGGGGTAAGCTATTATTGCACACACGCTAAGAGATGCTGCTGCGTGCCGGTTTCGGAACCACGTAGGAGTGAAAAACATATCATCATTCAGCCCCAAAACCACGCTGCTACTAAAAACGGAGCAGGTTTTTCTTACACACGCAAAGAAATGTAAACTTCAGGATGTGTGGTGTATGCGCATCCAATAAAGAGATCTTGCCATAACAGCAGCACCACCGGCAGCAGCATCCACATTCCAGCCAGGGATGAATTTGAGCGAAATAAATGTCTTTTTCTCCGTTTGCGTTAGCTTTTTGACTGTGTGCAAGCGATGTGGTGGCAGCAGATTCTTGCAAAGTTAAGCACAGAAAATAGGACCCGACCGGCTTGGCCGTGGCAATGCATGCATTGCGGGGAGGGAGGTGCGTGACCATAAATCATAAATTCTGTAAAGAGACATTGATAAAACGCTTCTCCTTATAGCGTTCCGTCACGAAAGACAGCCTCGGCTTACAATACTTCAGTGTTCCGCAGGGCTGGATAGTATCTTGCTGGATAATGTTCCTCCGCCGGTCGAAATGAATCACTCTACCGAGACATACCAGATGCTGCAACACTTCGCTTTTCCAATCGGAGTGCATCAACCTCCGCTTGACGCCCAGGTGAGGGAGCGCCCACGTCGGGAAAATTATGTCCGTCTGAGCAGGAGTTCGTCCCAAAAATAGCCACAAGGCAAGAACCACATAAAACCACAAGTCGATATCCGGAACCCTCTCTGTGCTGGATTGGGGTTGATGGAGTTTCCTTGATCGATTCTCGACGATTTTTATGCTTCTCCGTCACCAGACACCAGCTGCCCACACACACTCGCGCGCGTTGGCGCAATTGGACATGAAGGGCATTGTCCCTCTCCGGGTGTATGTGTTTTGCAGATGTCAATCGAGACACACCGTTACAATCTCCTCCAAACAGACAGCTGCCGCCCCGGCTGTCGTTGCATCATTCAATCTTCCGGCGTTTCCGTCTCAGGACCAACAAAAGGATACAACACCACCCACACACACAGAGGGTTGACAGCGGCCCATAGGACACACCTTTTGCTTTCCGGATCAGCTGTCAATATAAAGTTGTTGTAACATTATTTGCAGTTGCTGCAACCGGGGCACGTCGGCGGCGGCAGTGCGCAAAACCCAATCCAGTGTGTTAACGAGTGTACACGCGCGCGGTACGGGATTTATTCCGGTCCGGGCTTCAGCTGTCCTTTTGGTTGATGCAGACATAGGATTACACAGGCAGCCCGCAGGTAAATTCGAAACCAGCCCTTGGAAAGGTTATGTCGTCGGTGGTTTTTGAATGGTGATCCTTTATTGGCAGACACATCCGCAGTGCCAGGTAGACGCGCAGCGACAGGGATACTTCTCAGCATGTGCCACTGAAAGACAAATAAAGATGCTGGTTCTGGTTATGTTCATCTGGCGATCGGGATGGGATTGATGTGAAATAAATGGTGCAATTAGAATTTATTGTTTAATTTTGCAAAAAAAAAAAATCAAATATCTCACATTCAGATCGTTGGGCAAACACAACACAGAAAAAAACGAATATTTAAGCATGCTCCCTTCGCGGCAAGCTTCACTGCACAAAGCTGTACTCCTCACACACGCAGGGAGGGATAATTTGCGCAGGCAACGCTAAATTAATAAATTAGCCTGTTTGAATCGAAAATGATTTATTCAAATAACGATAATGTCTCGATCGACTCCAACGCGCCCCTCACCACAACGCCGAACGCGGCACGCTGAAAATGGCACGTCAACGAACGTACGCACACCACAGACTCACTACTGCCTTTCCCTCTCGATGTATATTTACCTAATTAACTGCCACTCAAATGGGCCAGCGGAGCGAGCAGAGTGGGACAGCCCGGTGGAATTTGTCAAATTAAATGAACCGTAACTGAAGCGGAAACTGACTGCACACACACACACAGAGGAAAAAAAGGACCGCTCAAATTTGAAAGTATGTTAAACAATTTGCTCGTGGCAGTAAAAATAATGTACTGCGCACGGTGGCCCAACGATCCAACGATACCAAGCATGATTGCGTGCTGTCCTTCAAAATTCCAGAGCCTCCCCGAACGGGAACCGGTTGAACGATGCGACCGATGCTGCTGCTGCTGCGGTGGCACCACAAAAATTATGATCAATTTCAATCAACACATAACACACAACTGACAAAAATACATATAAAGGGGAAGCAAAGTGCAAGGGGACGCATAATGCAAACAAGCGGGATTTAACAAAAAAACGGGAAGGGTGGGAGATATGAAATGATAATCTGCAGATAAAATCAATTAAGTGCATTGCGGAGAAGTGCTTCGGATTTTTAATTTCATCCCCTTCCCTACTCTCCCCAGCGGGAATTGCTACTCCTTCCCGTGCACAAAATGCCGCATTAAGTAGCAGCAACAGCGGCAGCATAATTGAGCCCAATCCCGCCCAATTCCACCCCCACCACTGGTACACTTTCGCATACATCATTGCTCCAATAGCCCTCCGTGGAGGCGATATGCTGGAAAGTATATTAACATTTTGTATCATAATAATTCGCTCAATCGCGAACACATTCCACCCTGCACCCGCCCGGGTACTGTCAATCGTAACAGTCAATCTTTGTCCGGCTGCTGTCATCATTACGCTTGCTTGGTCATCGTTTTTGGTATTGGTTTTGGGAGCATTTTTTTTCTCGGGTCTGGATTGGGAAACTCGTTAAAAATTGTGTCGCAATACAGCGGACACCACTTTTGTAGGCACAAGTGTGGTGTGCTCTGAGTGTCTCTGCTTCTGTGTCCCGCCATCCTTATTTGGGGCTGTTTGGGGGGAGAGCGTAAACTATAAACCAGAACATAATCCGCTGCGTAACAAAGTGCTACAATCTGTCGATTGGCACGGCACGGCCAGCAACAGTGCCTGCGCGCAAACCAGCGCAGTGAATAATGCTCGACGAAGTGGCGAGTCTGTTTAAGCGATTGTGTGTGTCGACGATACGGGTTGTTTCACAAGCGGAAGGGACAAAAACAAAAACTGGCCACCACAACGAAGAAACCAAAATCGGCTAGCCACTTAACAACAGTCTTCTTATCGTGTGTTAGGGCCGTGTGATTGTAGCCATTTTCGAGCACAGTGTGTTTGTAGGAAAAGGGAGATAACATTAGTCAAATAAACGGTTTTGTAGGCCATTCATACCCAGGCAGTAGCGGATTTGATTCATTCCCTTCCTACGGGAAGAGTTTTTGTTTTCTCCAGTACAACAAATATAAAAACGCCCAAAAGTATGCAAAGTGTATAGCACTAAGGGATGAATTAAATTTAAAGGGCAATTTGAACTATTTGAACAAGCAATATGATTGAAACGTATTAATGGTAGAAAACTTAGTTGTTTTAGTAAAAACTACATCTCTGCAGCTATAGCCAGGATGAGAATAAATTCGAATTAATTCGAAGTTCGAATTCCTTTCGGTTATGCTTATCGGTTTAATTTAAGTTGGCGAGCACCATTGCTAAAAGTCTATTTTACTCATCTGCTAAAGCATTCAATTAGTTTTTATTACATAAAATAGTTGAAAATATCGAACTTACAGCTTCCTTACATAAGATATAGATTTTTGGCTTGTATAAATTTGATTCATTATAAAATACAATAATTTTGTAATTAAAAACCCTAAATACTAAACCATCTATTTCTATATTGAAAGTTGTAAAGGGAATCATCATTGGCTCTTGATTGCTCAAAATTTGCATAGATTAGAGTAATCTGATTTTCAATAATTTTCGTTCGCATTTTTCTTGGCCTATCACATCAATTTACACTGCAAAAATATTGCATACTTTCAGGCGCTTCAAAAGACCTTCACAAGATAATTTGGAGTTTATCTTCAAACTGAAGATTAAAACAATTATTTTCAAATTTGCTAAACATCTTCTCAAATATTTAATTTGAGAGGAGTATGAATTTTTGCCAGTAGAATGAATATTACAAAACGAAATTTCTTTCTCTCATACTCGATCGATTTTTCTGTTAAATTTTGTTATACTCTTACAGCGTCCAATTGAAACGGGTTACAATCGCTTAACGAAAATAAAATCTAAATTCATTATGATTACAGTGACATAACTTACGACGTGCCTGACTGAATCGCACATACAAGCGCCCGAGAACCTCTAACAACCGGCTTATCTTATCAGCATGACGAATCGAGCCCGCCGTTTTGTCACGCTAAAGAAAATACATCTAAATTATCAACACACAAACAACACACAGGCACACTGAACTGCTCTGTATTTTTTTTCTTTTCACCTTGTCAGTATCTCAGTTCGGGATCGAATTGCAAACGGCGTTCTCTTTCTTCATCCACATTCCGATTCCATTCGACAAAGAGCACTCCTCTTCAAACTACACACACACAGTCTCTCTCTCTCTCTCTCTCTGGCACACACACACACACACATGATTATCCCACGGTGGGTAAAGGTGACCCGGGCCCTTATCAGTTCTCCGTCCAGTTGTTAGAAAGCACACGGGGCGAAAGAATGATAAGGGTTCGAGTGCACCGGTGCATTTCCGATAAATGAAATGAAATCGATCGACTGCAGGGTTCTGCAGCAGCGCAGCATTTGGGCAGGATGGTAAAGGTTGGCGTTGGGCAGGGCAGGGTGTAGGTTGGCGTTGGGTGGGTTGTGGTGGAGTGTTAGTGACGTATAAAGCAACCGAGCAACCAGCAACTGTGAAATCGCACACCGTCGATGGATGTTGTTGGATGGGGGTTGAGGTGATTGCAACTGGAAAAAAGGTGGTGGGGCTGATTGAGCCGATCGCTCGCTCGGGACACTACACAGATTTATACACACACACAGATACAACGACACTACATGGATACGCTACAACAGGATGTACACACTTACAGGATAGAGGCGGGTTTTTAGGATACATTTTACAAGGTATTAAATAGGCGATGGGATAACTACACACAAATACACAAACACGCAGGGATTATGGCTTTTAGCGGTTTCGCGCATGTCTTGCGACATCAGAATCGAACCACGCGTGACACCACAAACCGGATGAAGGGACAAAAACAGATTTGAATTGGATTGTTTTTTTTGTAAGAAAAATCCTACGACTACGAAAAACAAATGGAAAAAAGCGATGTTTCATCAACAACATAAAACACACTACACAAGGGCGGGCGGGAAAAGCATGAGGAGTTGGGATTGTGCTGTGGTACCATTCATTATCAGGAAACACACCGCCGCTTACGAGAATGTTAATCACACACGCTGTGCACACACACGCGCATCATGTTGCGAAGCATGATTCACTTCCGGTTGAAGTTCACCGATTAGTAGGTTGCACATACACACCACACGCACTTGGGGTACACTTTGCTTTGGAAAGTGCGAGATGCGGGAATGTTCACTGCCAGGGAATATTTCAACTATTTCCACAATCTCCATCGATGCCCGTGTGTTTCGGCTCCAATGCGAAGGTATTTATGAAAAGTGGATTTGAAATATTTGAACTTAAGATGATTCGAGCTTCATCGCGAATGCCTCTTAACTAGCACGCACTTTACAGTTGTTTAATGAAGGGTTTGATGGAACGAGCATTTTTGAAAGCCATTGAAGATCTTCCTGTAAAGATGATACGTGTACAACTACAGTTAAAAATGATGGTCAATAATTTAATATCACTAATGGATGTTTTACGCTACTCCTCCTGCTATGTCTGCCCCATTTCATCGATGCTCAACAACACACGGCGTTGCAGCCTCCACAAATCGTTCCAAACTCGAATCGAGTTATTATCGGCAAATGAATTGGCCTCAAAGAAGCAAAACAAAAAAACGATACGTCCATGTCGAAACAATTTCGATCCGTCATCCGATCCGTGTAATAAATCCCGCTTGCCCGCGCTATTGGAGCTATTGCCCGCGCGACATAGCAGTAGGGTAAATGAAGGTGGTACGCGGGAGGGTTGCTGATTGCTCCTGATCCTGGAAACGGTACAAGAAGAGAGAGAAAAACATACGAAAATTAAATTAAAATCATTGCTTTGTACACACACACGGAAACAATTTCGATTGAAACTGAGTGAAAAACAATGCCGTCGTTGTTGGATATGATGGCTTGGTGAGTGTCAGTGTGGCGAGGAAGGAAACCGCATGCGATTGATTGATAATACGTAACGCCGCCGCGTGTGCGCTGGGGGAATTGAGCAATCATTCCGATCGATCGGTCCTTCAAACACACACAACAGTGCACGATTTTTCTGTTGTTTTTTTTTTCTTCTAAAAGTCTTTCGGGAAAGGCACAGCGTGGAAATTGGTCAATCACATCAAATCCCGAGAAGACTGGCAACGGACCACCCGCGGGCCCGATTTGACAGATATGGTGTGGGACAGGCAAAAAAAAAGAAAGATCATAGCATTACAACGATCGTCAGAAGTATGCACTTCTCGTCCTCGAACGTATCCTTGGAAAAGGGACTTAACTAAGGGACAAAGAAAAACTCATGTAAAAGAAAGATATCGCGCAGCTCAGTGTTACTTATGGGGGACGGACATAAAGGAGAAAAAAAAGCAAATGGAAAGTTCATGTTCTTTCCACACCCTTCGCAGTGATATCCCTCTGCTCCAATCGAAAGAAGTCGAAATCGAGGGCAGCAACAGCAACAAAAAATCGGGCACACGGATGGCAACAGTTTTGCACTGTCACACACCACCGACAACCCCCGAAAGAGGGACCATTTTTTTGGGTGACATGGTCGGGGAGGGGTGCAAAGTGATAAGAAAAAGTTGTATTTTCCCTCGCCCGAGCCACTCGATGATAACGACGAGGCTCTATATCTTTCTTTCTTTCGATTTCTCTTACTCGGTCGAAAGGTGGGTGGTGTTGTAGGCGCTAATTGAGATGTATTCGTATCGTAACTGAACCGAAACAGTCCCCCCCTCTCCCCGCCTGACGGTCTTGTAAGATAGAAGATATAAGTTTTTTTGCCTATTACTAATACTTTGGATCTGCCCACGTCTCAACACAGAGTGGAATTAGGTGACATTAAGAGAGAAAGACTGAAGGAAAAAGCGTTCTATTTTTAATAATGCATAAAGGAACACAGCAGAGATACTGTGAGATTTTTTTGCTGATAAAATATTGCATTAAACACTCAAAATATGTTGCAAATGAAACTAAAGTTATCAATAAAAGTTGCACAGAAAATAGCGTATCTGGAACATCACTGTCCTCCGCTCCAAAGTCCAAAACGTACAGCACAAAGAGGCTGTGAAATACGAACGTGCTTTATCGAACCTTTTTACACTCTCTTTCCCTCAATCATCATTCCTCCCTTGCGGTCCTCCCTTACATTCATTCAGCACTGCAACGTAACCCCAATTCCCGCTGCTCATTTTGCATAGGGAATATCAAAAACCCTGTTATCTAACGCGTTAATTCGATGTAACGAAGTGGTGCGCGATTGAGTCTGCAGACGATGGCCACCGTTTAACCAACCAGAAACACTTGCTCAAGCTGCGCTCATCATGGTTTGTTCTCGCCAAGCGTCAAGGTCTTGGCAATGGCACCAAAAAAAAAAACATAGAAAGAAAAATGCTTTTAGAGTGGGTGTTTGTCTCTCCCCGCCCAACCAGCAAGTGGTGGTGATGCTTTTCGAATCATTCGGCTGCTGTACATTTCTTGCCCTAACGTCTCCAGACATCGCACCAGCCAGCCATCGCACACATGTTGTAAATGCATTACACAGTAAAGTCGCGCTTTGACTTTATGTTATGAAATAACAGAAATGGAAGAGAGAAAAAAAAGATGTCCAGTGCTATTTCAAGTGCTCTCTAGTCTAGTTGCTCTTTTCGTTGCGGACGCAGACCTCGCATTCTTCTTCGTAGCAATGCCCAGAACCCGCACATTGCACTGCCGATGGTTACGGAGGGCGGCGGAAATACCAGCTCTATCGGGATGCGGTACCAGCGATGAGCATAAATTGAGGGCAATTTGTAAACCGTTGTGTGTATGTGTGTGTGTGTGTGTGTGTGTGTGTGTGTGTGTAAGTGTGTGTGTGTAAGTGCGCGAGCGCGCGACCCCTCACTACAGTGACCCCCGACCATTGTTTACAAACGAACGAGTGTTTCCGGCCCCTGTCTAAACGGGAGCAGCGGCTGCCTCGCTGGCTGGCTGGCTGGTCACTTGCACCGGATTTGTAAACCGACATGCTGCTGCCAGGGAGCTATCCATCACCTAACCCTCCCTCCAACCCATATCAAAGCTCGAACACGGCACAGAGACACTAAATTTTACACACGTTGACAATCTCTGTGACGACCAACAGAGAGCACAAACACATCTTCCGCCCACAATGGGGAGGAACATCCCTCTAACAGAGGAACAATAATAAAAAAGACATCACCCTACCGGAAATGAAACACCGGAAAGGGTGACAAGTTTTGCGTGCCTGCCCGGTGCCCGCACATCAGCGTGCAAAAGCCGCGCGGTTCGGGTCACGCTTCATCGACATAACCCCACCAACCACGCTCAAAAGGCTCAAAAGGGGAGACAACGGGGAGCAGGGGAGGTGTGAAGGTGTCTACATGCCGCTTAACATTCCATTTATTTTCCTATTTCACCACATTATCGGGTGAAAATTGGTAAAAGCCATAAACTCATTCCCATATCCGGTCAGCAGTTAAGCGTCCGCGTCCGCGTGTGCGCGTGTGTGTTTGGCTGTTGAGTGAATCCGTGACTTCATTTTGGAAACCTCACGCAGTACGATAATGGTCCTGGGGCATGACCACGAGCAAGCTATTTGCTTCGTGTGTATGTCGCAATGTAATTTTACCTTCCAAAAGGTTATCAGAGTTTGGTCATGCCGGATCGCTACGTAAATCGAAACCTTCAGGAAATGGAGACGCCTGGTAGGAAGGGGCTGCCAATGCAAAATTGCAAAAGAGTTGCATCCGGAACAACCCATCGGGGGAGGCATGCATCGGAGACATGCCGCATGGTTGTTTAACTTACAGCACAAAACGGAACAACCCAGCCTGAACGAACGAACGTATTGAGAACCCCGCCATCTCGTGCCCCAATCAATGGTCAATTCAAATCGCAATGGATATCCTGCGACCGGCTGTGGCTTTATACAGTGCCCGCAACAGAAGCATCATCCCGCCCCGTGGGGAGCTTTTCATGTCAAACTCTCCCACCGGACCAGTTGTGTTCCAGTGGTGCGCGCGCGATTGTAGCTCGTTATCCATCGAGCCCTATGTGTGTGTGTGTGTGTGTGTGTACGGTCCATAACACGAGGCGAAACATCAGCAACAGAGAGCAACTACCATAAATTATGCTCCAAAAACATGTTGCTGGTGCTGCTGCTCGCTGCGTCAACGATCGCCAGTACAAACGACTCGATTTTAGATGACCCTAGGCATTACGTTGCCACCTCTCTCTCTCGCGTCAAATTGTGTGAGGGGACACGGGGGTTTGGGGAGCTTTGATCATTTGTGGGCCGGACAGGACAAAGACACCCGCGGACTGAAGCGACATTGCTCCAAAACGATCAGATTACGCTAGCCAGCAGGCAGGCAGGCAGCCAGGCAGCAAGTAATAATCTGCTCACACAGGGCATAAAGCAGGGTTGTGCTCGGGGATGGTGGATGAGGAGGGGCATACAAACATTGCCAACAGTTCGGTAGGGACAGGCGGGCAGACAGCATGTGTGCTCTGCTGTACATATACAAACAAGCCTGATAACACGAGATTTCGCCATAATCGCACGAAATTAGAAACAGACGCTGACGCCGAACCCGTTTCCAGGGTCTTCTGCTCCGTCCAACGGCTAGAGCCTGTGGGGACGAGCAGTAGTGCGGAGGGCTCATGGGATTTAGATGACAAATCCACATGCTTTCCTGCTCAAATCCGTTGTTGCCCTCCGTTACCCCACATCAGCCGGAAAAGAGTTCCGAAGCTCCAGTAGAACATTGGCTTGGTAGATGATGTTTTCGTTTTTGTTCTGTGTGTATATTTTTTTGTGTGTTGTCACCGAAATGAATGGAAATCACATTTGTAGCCTATCAAAATGTGAGCAACACGTCCCACACTTCTCTCCCTGCTCCCTCCAAAACGCCCCAAATCACTTCAAGATGCTTCCGCAAACCGCCTCCAACACAGCGTAAACAACGGCACATTCCAGAGCCGAGGGGCCGCGGAAAAGCAAAGCAAAAGAAACGGAGATCACACACACAACCCTCTTCCCTTTCGACCCCCAAACACGCTCCCCAAATATCACCACCACCATCAGCGAGAATGTTCCACCAACGTCTGGCTGCCGCGCGCATTTCGCGTAAACATTTACATAGGTGAAGCAACGCTCGAAATCGGTTGTCCGCCAGAGCGAGGAGGTGGTGGTGACGGCTTGCTACCAAACATCCCGAGTTGCACACTCGGTCGCCCCGCGTTATCTCACAGCTGAAATCACCCTCGGTGCTCCGTAAGCAGCAGTAATGGTAGCAGCAGCCGCCACACTCCGCCCCACCGAACCATCCTTTACGCCACAAACACAATCGCGTAGACACTGCTAACCCAAGGGCCCATCATCTTTTAACCTCGATTCTCAATGAACCGATTCTAGATGGGGAGGGGATGTGTTGGCCGAAAGGAGAGGAAAATTTAAAGCAGCTGCCATCTGCTGTACCCAAACGGTAAAGATGAAGCGCAAGAGGGCAATGATGTTTGCGCGTGCGGTTTCGGCGCAGGCAGCGAGCTCAGCGCTTAAAGATGTTTCTTCCCCGAAAAACCTCAAACCGCGAACAACACCACACACTGGGCCGCAGGAAGGGCCTGCAACACCCAACCCACACGCGTTTTGTGCCATTTAACGTTCTTCCACCATGGCACCGAAAAAAAAAGTATGCGATTTGGCGATGTGCCACTCGCAAAAAAAAAAAGAAATCTTTGTGGTGTTAAGGGATACCACCACCACCTTTCCATCACCTTCCCCGTTCACATACGCCTGCGTGCCATTACTTGTGGCACCATTCCCGGCTCCCATTTTCGGTCGTTATCATCCGGCCATTCTCGTGGGGTCGGGTGATTACGCGCGCTTTCCTCTTGTGCGCGAGCACGCACACGCACACACACACACTGGCACACATTTTCCAACATCATAACAATTTATTTATGTTTTATCTAATCAACTGATTAAATATTTGACGGCAGCAAACACATCCGCATATGCGTCGTTAGAGCCCCACTCTGTTGGGGAGCGGGAGGAGCTGGATGGTGGGATTTTGGAGGTTTGCTAGTGTCAACAGGAGCAGGGAGCGGTTGGTTGGAAAACCGACTGACACGCGGGCAGAAAGCGACGGTTTCCCGGTAACCTTAAACACCGTAGAGAGATCCCGGGACCTTTCAAGGGATACACGGGCTGCTCCAAAGTAAACTCCAAAGCACACACACACACCCTGACGTCCTCAGCAGGGCCCATAATCTCAGCGCCTTTTTTCTGCCGTTTATTGGTGAGTCTCGCTGGTGATACGATCCCGAGATTATTCTAGCTAATGCAAGAGCCTGTGGGACATGTGCTCGGGGATGGCCAATATTGTCGGGGATGTTTGCCATCACCGGTTATGCTTCGCATGTAATTATAAGGTGAATTTGCAATGTGCCTTTTTTTGCTAGACGACCTTTTTTGCCTAAATGGAAAATTATACTCACAGTAAAGCATAATTTATCTAAACTGTGCCTTGCGCAAAAAAACACAAAAGATGCCAACCATAATTAATCATCACAAAAGGTAGCGTTTTAATAGGAAAATGTTCCACGTTTTATGTGATCTTCTTAGTTCGCTAAAACAATTTCCCGAAAACAAAAGTGCCCTATTTTGGGGATCTTTCGCCGTCCACAGCAATATCGAATTTCCGGTTCCACCTCTTGCTTGGTAGATTTTTGTCAGTAAGTGTGTGTGTGTGTGCGAGTGCTTGTGTGTGTGTCTGTGTTTTCCTGATAAGAAAATTCCATCCCGCTTTTTTTGTGCTGCTGCCACGTGTTCGGTCAGCATGCTCCGGAGCAAAGAGCACTCTCACTCTCTCCATTCTGGAATGCCATTTCCGTTCATCCGTCCACCTTCCCGCAGCAACAGCAGCAGCAGCAAAGGGGCAGCAAAACTTCTCAACATTCGCCCATCTGTTACCAGACCACACCGGGCGGTCGATCGGTCGCCCGTTGGCTGCTGAGCATTCGCCACGGGATTCCCAAAATAAAAGTGACCAAATGTGGACGCACGGAAAGAGAAAGTAATATTTCTTTTCCTTTCCCTCCCCCAAGCACACACACACACACACACGCACACATGGGGTCGCTGGTTTAAGGATGGCAAATTTGGGCAAATATCTTACCACTCGAATGTGAATGTGTGTTTGTGTGGATCCCGCTTGCGCACCAGTGGGGGGGTTCGGGTGTGGATTTATTCGGCGCGGCTTTAAGTGAAGCGGAAACGCACGCAAAAAGGAACGAAGCGGGGTGCCTTGCTACGTGGACATGCGGACCATGCGCGGTCGATGGCACACTAATTTCCGCTTCCGGCAGCCGGATGTTGATAACCTCAATGCCATCGCGGTCGTTTGCGGTATCGAATTCGCTTTCGCATTGGAACGTGTGGCCACGATGCACAAGCACACACACACACACAGACGCACACATGTAACCGGCTGTAAGCTTAGTGGAGTCGGGTCGGGTTCTTTTATTACATTCTTTCCCCATTTCGTGTGCTGAAGATGGACCGTCAAGTCGCAGCGGGACAGAAAGCAACCCTAGTGGACGGCTGCTGCCCAACATAGCACGCGATACAGGGGTGATTGGTTGGTAGAGGTGCAAGAGTGCTAGAAATAATTGAAGGATGTTGTAAAAGTCATCGATATCGCAACCTTCGTTTAATGGAAGTGGCTGCTTGATTTGATCGGATGGGGGTATGATGAGTGGACTATGAGACGCATGGCACTTCTGGCATCTAGCTTTATCCCATAAATCGTCCACATAACCCCACTACCCAGCTCACCCTGTCGGCTCACTGCCCACGGTGAGGACGGATTGTGTGATTCAATTCCTTATGCTTCCCATAGCAAAAGCTGCTTCGTAAGGCGGGCCACGCCACGGACAGAGAGAGCAAGAGAGTGCTGTGCGCTCAAGTCCCAGTAGGATGCTGGCGGCAAACGGAAACATAACGCTGCATCCGCTCCTCCTACCCTGAAACTCCCTGGAGTAAATCATTTAAATCAATTACACAGTCCCTTTCGGTAGCAGACGCCACCACACAGCAGACAGGCGCGCGCGTTTTCTTGCTGCACGGCAGGGAATTCATCTCTCTTGCGAATTGCTTGCTTCCTTCCAGCGCGCGCGTGTATGCTTGGTGGTTATAATTGAATACTAGTAACTTGATGCATGAATTGCACAATCTTCTGTGACATACACACTGAAATTGAATAAGATTCGAATATTAGTTTTTGCTCTAGGAGAGAATTATATGCGTGATTTGGAAAAGATTTCAGTGAAACATCAGCGCGTACCACAGCTCTTTACTGTACTGAGACATCAAAGTAACCACAATTCCCGCAAAGCTGTAGTAGACAGTGGAACAGTTGAAGTGGAAATTGAGTGCAATTGAATTCTAGCGAAATGCCACATTCATCTGCCTGCTACGAGGAACTGTTTGTCCCAGCTTTGAACTCGTCAAGACTTGTCCAAGCTTCACGCACCAATAGCTCTGCTGTAACCGATTCCAGAAAATGTGCCCCACCGATACGAACAGTTGCTGCTTCTGCTGAAACAAGTAACTGCGTAATGAGCAGCCCTTTCACACCGCAGCATGCTGGCAAACGCGATCCAAAGTGCTAGAAAAGGGCCAAGGGGGATTGAAGTGTATCGTACCATATGGAAGCGCTAGACGAAGAAGTAAAAAAAACGCTTCATTTTCTTCCTTCACCGGAAACGATGGTTATAAACCATTTCTAGACCGGCAGCGAGGGCAAGCGAAAGAGAGCACCAGAAGCGACGAAAAATTATGATGATGACGTATGTGCACACACACACACACATCTCGTCGAGTGCCATCATCTTGAGGCGAGCGCAACAGCATCCTACTCGTCGACATCGTCATCATCATCATCGTCGTAGGCATCGCGACTTGTTCAAAATTCCATCCCAAAATTTGCAACCCAACGACGTACGCTACGTACCACCAAGTGCGCGCGGCTTCTGGACACTTCCTGGAGACGGCGGTGTACGGCTCGTTGCTATCCAGATCCTTTCTTACCACTTACACACACACACACACTCACACTCACAAACACACAGCCGCATACATGGTGCAGAAAATATCCTCACACCCTTTTCTTTTTGTCTACCGAAACGGTGGCGACCGTCACAGAGAGCCGACCGACCAGACAGCGCTTGGAAGGGGGAAGAAGAGGCACGCGAGCGCCCTCTTCCGGCCATCCTTTGCAAGTCACCAGGAGCCGGTAACGGCAGCCAACACTTCTTCCCTGTCGAATGTTGTCTTTTTCTTCGCCAAAAAGGGACGACGGGGTTTGGAAATGGACTTCGTCTGGTGCCCTTCTCCTGTCAACTTCCCAATCCCAGACGGATATTGCACACTGCTGCTGCACCCGGTGGTAGAGTTTTTCGAATATGTACACATACACACAAGCACACACAATCGTTTCGCGACGCACTTACACACACACACACACACACTGAAAGCGGGGTAAGAGGGAACGCAATATCGACGGCCAAACGCACGTGCGCTATGGCAAAGTGGTGCGATGTAGCTTGGCCTTCTTCGCAACCACATCTGGAAAGCAACAGGAAGCATGTGTTGTGGCTTATCTTCTTGGAACGTTTTTTTTTCTTACTCTACGTCGATCGTCTTGTGAACCCTACACCTTAGAAACGCACAGTAAATGAAAACCAAACGTTCCTATCGTGCACCACAAAATGGCACCGATAACGTGCTTGACCAAACGTGAACTTACACACTACAAAGGGCACAGTTCTTCCCGTACCGATCGAACGACACGCTTCGACAAAGTGGAGACCACTTTCAACGTCCGCGAAGACACGTCCGCACGGTTACGAGTTCACAGTTGAAATGAGAGAGTGAACTTCACACCGAACTGGAGCTGTCCAGTTGGCCGTTCTTCGGGCGCAAAAGAGAGCGACGATCATAGCGGGCCGATAACGGAACGAGTACGCATATACCATTTTCGACCCGAAACACCAGAGAGAGAGAGAGAGAGAGAGCGAGAGAGAGAGAGAGAGAGAGAGATAGAGAGAGAGAAAGAGAGAGAAGCAGCACTCGCGTGAGAATGCGGGAGCGCCATTTTGACAGCATCCTGTACGAGCGGTCTACGGCCATAGAGTGAAAAAGATGGACATATCAATCTCTCCGTCGGTTTGGAAGGACTCTTCGAGCTAAAAGGAAGCTGACTGACGGTGTGATTTTTTTTTGCAATCTTCTCCTGCCAACGGTCTGTATTGGTGAGTGTAAGCGTGTGTGTGAATGTGAACGATGGGAATCGGAATGACGGATAGTAAATGTGTGTGGGTTATTTTGTGTTGGTGTGTATTTCTATCTAATCTTTTGCACAGAACCGTTTGAGAGAGAAAGAGGGAGAGAGGGAGTGAGTGAGAGAGCGAGAGAGAGAGAGAGAGAGAGAGAGAGAGAGAGAGAGAGAGAGAGAGAGAGGGGGGGAGAGAGAGAGAGAGAGAGAGAGAGAGAGAGAGAGAGAGGGAGAGATTATCGGCATTTCTTTTGTGCATTCTCGTTCGCTCCAGATTAAAAGCTGCAGCCACCGCATAACCGTCTGCCCTTCCCGCCTGCACTCACACCTGGTACAAGGATCAAGGATCAACAGTACCGAACACGTTTGTTCGCGATATTTGCCCATCATCCGCACACCACGTGCACTCGATTGAACTTTGGTGTCTGGGTTTGGGATCGGGTGAAAATCCATCCATTTTACATGCCAGCTACGTGGCACAATACATCCGAGGACTAAGAGCACGCGCGCATTGTAACAACCCTGCATGTCCTGCGTCCCATGATGAAGAGACATAATTACGCGAAAACAATCCATTACACTGCCTCGGTGGGGTTTGGGCAATGTGGCTAGGAATTCTTCAGCTTTGATCCATTGTGCCGTGTTCTTACCTCGCTGTTTGCTATCCTTTATTGTTGTGGCTCTCCGGGTAAGCTAAACCAAAAAACAAGCAGGCTTTGGATTTCTTTTCTGTGTGCTTTACCGCTTAAAAGGACAATAGTGCGTACAGTGACGTGTAAAGCGTGTGCCGAAAACTGAACCATCTCGTTCGTGGTAATTTAAACAGATCCTAAAGAAGGACTCGTCAACGTGAGTATGCATCATCGTAGTAAGCTGAGCTTCAATTTTTCAAGAACCTACACACATCTATTCCCGGGGTCTCATCGCTGCTTCTAGGAAACACATCCGATGCTATCCTTACCACTTTAACCTTCCTTAATCACTGCCAGGCATAAATACATAATTATGGCCCGTTTCATTCGTCACATTGTCGGCCCGATAGCGGAGAGGTCGACGGACACAGAGACACATTCGTAAAAAAAAAATAGAAAACCCATCACATCAACCGTGCACTCATCCGTCGACCGTATGCATCACCCGGTTACAAATCATGCTCGCTTCAGATACGCGCTTCGGTCGACGCTTCCTGTCAACCCCGTGCGTCCGTTCCATTCCCTTTCCCGACCGATTGTGTGTAGGCGGGTTGGACGGAACTCCGGATGCTCTTAACCCCCGCCACGGCCGCCATGTCTATCTATCTCGCGATGTCGAAGCATAAAAAAGAAGTAGAAATACGCAGAGCAACGTACACGTCCACGCATGACGTACCGGGTTGAAGAATTGGATAAATGCGTACACAAACGGGGTAGAAATTCCGCTCAATTATGGATTGTTTCCATTAATTTAAATCCCTTTTCACCAGCCTCCTGTCTCTCTCTCTTTCTCTCGTGCTCCTTCACAGCCTCTGTCTGTCTCTCTCGTGCTACGTGTAACCCACATGGCGGTTGTATGCTTTATGCTACACGCCACCGAATCCTCCACACAGCAGCCGAGATGCCCCCACTTTACCTCTGCGCTGGCAGTTCGACCTCGGTACGATAATATTTTTCCTTTTGCATATTTATGCTGTGCCGCATTGACCCAGTCCATCTTCCTACTCCCAGTCGCCGTATGAATGAAGCTCCCTGGGCCGCACTTTTTGGATCATATCACAGAAAGGGAATGTGGTAGGAGTTCCAACAATTCTCACACCTCTCACTGTGCACGGCTTTTTCTCACGATCTGTATGGTTTTTTTTTGTTTCCGAACAAAAATTGTACCTTTTTCTTCTTTTTGATGTTGAACATTCGTGCCCAGACAGACACACAAAAGGATCACTTACTCGAGGTAAGATTTCAACACGATTTTTACCCATACACACACACACACATGTCAACCTTCCTGTACCCGTTCGTAACACGCGCGCGATACCCGCCGTGACATGCCAAGATCTTGAGGCATTAGATTCAGAGCAGAAGGGCATGATAATCTTGATAATTTCCCAATTCCATTGAAACATCATTACGGTGTGACGATATTCGACGCCTTTGCCTTGGGTACAGAACAGAGATTACCGACACCTACGTGTGCGTCCTGGAACCCGCCTCTCGCGGAGAGCACGGAGCACCACTTTAAACCGAGTTCGTTTCGTCCGTTGCGGCGCAAAGTGCGGAAAAGGGAAAAGTGAAAGATTAAGCTTCGATTCGGTGTATGAATATTGTATTAGAGCATAATAAAGTAATTACAGCGGATTTTCCAGCCGGAGCGAAACATTCCAAAAAACGGAGGTTTGCTCCACGTTCCCGGCAGAGCTTCAATGTCATTCGCTTGAAGCGAACCCCAAACATCCTTGTAATTTCGCTAACGATCTTAACGAGTGGCGGATGATGGTAAATCAAGAGATAAAATCTTTGCACGCACTTTTGCGATTCGGTAACGGAAAGACGAACGGTTTCCATCGGCAGCTTTAAGAGTATGTTTTATAGCGAAGCCTCTAATGGTTTAGCAGAAGGAAAGATTTACGGAACCGCAAGTGAGCAAACTCGAGCGTTCCAAATTATTTCTAATCAAAGACGGGAAGCCAGCATACTTCCGAGTCGTTCGCAGTATACACATGTAACGCTCCTGTGCCGGGTGGGTGGTGTCGAAATCTTGAAATTAACTAAACGACGTCCTACCGACAGCATCCTTATCAGCATCGTTGCAATGTGTGTCTTTGGGGTGAACGTATGTGTGTAAGACGTGGTGTCGGCGCTGGCTGGTGTCGCCATTGGGGAACAATAGAAAATAACTTTGCCAGCATAATTTCTTCCCTACTAATGAATTATTTCGTACTCGGTTCCATCTTAACCGCAGCCGCAGTGCCTCTCTCTCTGCTGTCTCTGCTGTAACTCAACGTTGACTAATGTTTGAACACACAAACACGCTCACATCTCAAGTCATTATCCTGATTCGGAGTTAACCTCACTCAGAGAAAACCATCGAAAACAACCGTCTGAACCATTGGGAACACTTAAACGAACCGAAAAGTTGAACACGGACGCATTAGCACGTTTCACATGCTTTCGGTTTCCTCTAGCAAGAACAGGGTAAAAACAAGTAACTGAGCGGTCTAGTTTGCTGTATTTTCCCATACATACCCTGACGTACATGTCTAGGTGTGAGCCTGTATCCATCGCGACCTGAAATGAAGTGTCCGCTTAGCTGGTTGTTCAAAATTTTCATATTTTTTTTTTCCAAAAATACTATGGAAAACAACCGTGAATCTGATTTCTTTTAGCTCATTGTTGGGAGTAATCCTTTTAAGGGATCCTTTTTTTTCTTCCTATTCCATTTTCAGCTCGATTGTCAACAGAAAGGTCACCGGTAGGATGGGAAGTAACATACATGTTTCAGGTGAAATCTGCCGGAAAAGTCTTACTCCCTGACAGGAACAACCCACAAATCTTTACCGGGGGAGGCAGGTGGATCCAGATGATGGGGACGACTTTTGTTGTGGACGCGTGAAGTATCTCTCTCACTCTCTCTTCCCTGGGCCTGGAGAACCCGTACGTGAATCGAGACCGTCAAAAAGTCACACAACCACCGGTTCAGGTGGGTTTGGTTGCAGGGCGTGTATGGTGAACTATTTCCAAACTGGTAGACGACACCGCATGAAATATTAAATCATGCTGCTGCTGCAAACGGAAGATAGGTGAAAATGTCTCACGGTATTGTGTGCCCGGTTCAGTAGGTTCCCACACACCCGGAGATGAATTATTTCAGCTTCGGAAAGTTTCTGATAGCTGTTTGTGTGTGAGTATGGTGTACACAGGCTCGCACAGGATATTGCCTCGAACGGGGTGAATGGTCGATAAATGCTTGTGCTTTGGCTAGGATTGTTTCTTTTCTTCTCGGGAGTAATGGGCGTACGTAATCATTATTAACTCTAGATTGACCGAAAGCTACGGTGGTTGGTGGAGCATATCATTTCACCATTATGAGCGAAACATTAACAAAATCAAAGGAATATAACGGTATAATGAATTTCTCGAATTCATTACACATTATTCCTGGAACACATTGAATGCTGTCAATTGGATGTTAAATGAAGTGATTTCGCAATTGGTTGTTAAATGAAGTGAACTGAATACTTTTCTTACCTTATATTATACCTTACCTAACCTAGGTTGGGCAAATATAAAGTGACTTCAGGTATCCCGCGATGAAGTGATGTGATTTATGATACCGAGCCCTCCCTTTTTGTGACAATGTTAGATTGTCCGCCCACTGCTCTAAAGCTTTTCCTTGTGATTTTGGCTACATTTCACCGCAACAAAACAAAAAAGTCCTTTCAAATTTTGTGGTTGTCTTGTTTCCCGGTTTTGTTTTGCTTTTTACTAAAAAACACTAAGGCCACAACCACCGAAGGTACTAGACGACAGATACATAAACAAAACATCATCATAATCATCATTGGAATTGTACATTCATTTCCTACAGCTGGCAAACCTTCTTCTCTTCCGGGTATGCCTGTACCATCTGGAAAAGCATTTGAAACATTTTCTTGGGTGGAAACATTTCCCCCTTACGAGCACAAAAGTTAGTCAAACATGTTTGGCCTTCCGGAAAACGCCTTTCAGAGAAAGCGGTGCATAAGGCCTTATAGAGCCTGTACTGCTCGGGAGCAATAGGAATCTTTCGGCAATAGGAATATGTCAACCATGTACCTTCTGGCAGCCGTACATCACCATGTGTCTAACACCATGCCACCAGCTCGATCCGGAGCTTCCCTTTTTCTGTTGCTGACCAACCCGTACACAGTATTTTGTTTATTGTTTATCTAATGTTATGACGGTTTGCCCTGTTTTGCGGCAGATTCAAATTTTCATTTTTCTCCGTCCATGTGTCCAACGAGAACAATTGGGGAGCAAAAGGATGGATGCTGGTTTTTTTTGCCCTAACTTTTTCCCAACCCATTTCATTCGTCTTTCTCCCCTCCGCTTCGATTTTGCGCCAATGGTCAGTCAGCATTTTGAGCGTTTTGGTTCGGAAAATCGAAACCGGAACAAAAACGAAACAAAAAAACGAGTAAACGGATTCCATTTTCTTTTCCATTTTTCCCTCCCTAAAGCACGGCTGCACGGTCATGGACAATTCATTCACACAAATGCGATTAATTTCTGCCGTTTGCCAGTGCCGGGAAATGGTCCCGAGCGAGGCTGAAATGGTAGGAAAAGGTAGGATTCTGATGGTGTTTTTTCCCCTTTTCTGGTCAGCATAAAAGCACAACGCTTTTCACAAATGCTTCTGCTCGCTTATCGCTTTCCAGCGTCCAGCGCTTCCCGTTGGGAGTCCGGTTTTGTTGGGGGTATTAGTCGAGCCCCCCCTCTCCCCCATCTCCAAAAAACAGGCATAAGAAGCAAGCATATCCAGCATAGGAGAGATGGGTGTAGAGGAGGCTAGAATTAACCACCGAGCGTAGCAGAAAGTAAAGGATCACACACTCATACACATTCAAAGAAACAAAATAGAGCATAAAGAGCAGCAAGAAATGGAACCCGATTTACGAACCCGGCCAAAAATGGTTTAGGTAAGCTGCCAGGGAGGTGTACGGATGTGTCCCAAAAACTCTCTAGTTCTACGGTTTTTGTGGCTCCAATTGGCTTATGCGAAAAGTACACGTACACAACCACTCAGCCGCCCACCAGACCAGGCCCCGTTTCCTTGGTTCGTGGAAAGGCGCAGAGCAAGGGTGGAGTTTTCCGCTCGGATATGACACTTGGGAGAAAAGCTCGAACCAATTTGGCACCGAGCCAGGCGTTTGTTATTAAATCTTGATCCAGGAACTGGAACGAACGCCGTCCGTGTAGTCCTTCGTCCAGCCGGCAACGTACAATTAGCTCCGCCAGCGACGCTGCACGGGATGGAAATGCACTGCAACGAATGGTGCAGGGTTCGGGAAAGCTCGGTGGATGATTTTGGGACAACCCGGGTGCTGAGCATTAAATCGTTTTGCCTTGGAAAAGCAGACTCTCTCTCCGCTGCATTCGAAATAAATAAGTTCAATTTGTGTCCACCCGGAACGGGATTTTGGTTGTGTGGATGAATGGTGTGCCGGATTTGGTGCACCGTTTGCACTGTTGGAGTGTCTCTGTTAATGATAAGAACTTTATGGTAAAAGTGGTTTGGTGTATTTTTTGGCAGCTCCAGGTACGAATCGAGCGGATCGTCCTATCCTGAGGTGGTGTGGAATATATTAATGTGCGGTGCGGTGTGTGATTGCTAGCCTCCAAGCACATCATTCATCATTTCTGCACGACGCTCCACACATAGGATAGGCTTAACTAGCGCATTGAGTTGACCATTTATCATTGCATCTTGTCGCTTCGTGTCAGCGTGATCGTCTGCGATGGGGCGCTGGCCAAAAGATTTGCAGCGACAGTGGTCCATCAACGGGTCAGCAACATCTTTCGCGACATGAGTCGGCCGGACGGATATGCGGCCTGTTTGGAGCGAATGATTAACATCGCGTCAATGGTGTGATGTAATCGTACCGAAAAGCTGCTGCTTGTGATGGGATTCATTTATCATGGTAGAAAAGAGTCACTATGTATGGAATTTAGTAGCTCAAATAGAAGGATTTATATCCTTATATATGTTTTGAGATAATAATACTACTCAAAACATTTCCAACATGTTTTATAGGACCAACAAAACGCTCATTTAATGATCATTTAAGTGTACCACTGCCATAGGATTAATTCGGTTACGATTCAAAATAATCACATTTTCATCACTGTATGTGTCGTCTCGCTTTGTGCCTGTGGAGTGTTGAAAATCTAGACGTACTATTGCAGTATGTTTTATGTTGTACAACATTTCAACTGTTTCTTTTCCTTCTTCTCCCACTTAATGATCCATGCCGTAAGCAGGCAAATGCAACAGGACGGTCGGCATAAGGTTGGTTCCTTCCCCGACCAGCATCTCTTCACTTACCTGAAGACAGAGCGCGTTCGGTTCAACACATCCAAGCGCTAACCCAAAAGTGGTTACGGGCGTGATGCATGTTTAATTTTTTGCCTCTCCCGTCTTCTTAGCAGCCCCATCAGCCAAGTTCTTCTTCCAGGGTTCCAGGTTTCCTTCCAGGCGGCCACCAACACATCCACGCGTACGTTCGTGCCATTTTGAAGATTTCCTGCAAACAAACGGGAAAATGCAAATCAATTGCTATTTGTTTCGCATAACGAGCATTCTGCTTGCTTGCATAATTTATCGCCCATCATGCTCGCTCGTTCATTTAGAGGGGTGAGGAATCTTTATGCTAGAGTTTTCTTAAAGTCTCTCAATACGCTCCAGCGACCATCCATCCAGCAAGCGGGTTGGTGTGCAAAACAGAAACGACTTTACACAAAGTCCTGCTTCCTGTTTTGACCATTAGAGGATTAGGCTTTCGGTGGAAAATAAAGCTGCGAAACAGTAGTCAATACAAGCAGAGGCGGATATTGGTGGGCTTAGCTTAACGCTTTGGCCAAATGGCAAACGCTTTGCTGTCGTGATTATCGGTGGAATGATGGTTGAAAGCTAGTACGGCGTTATAGAACCGCTCAGATTCTTCTTGTAAAGTTGGAAGTGATAATCCAGTTGAAAATGGCTTTTCATGCCACCGACCAATGGTTAGAAAATGGTTAGAAAATTGTGTTTTTTTTAAATGGTCCAAGAAAATTCTTCGTCAGTTTGAGTTGAGTTTGAGCAGCATCGCAGGGACTCGTTAAAAGGACTCGTGAAGCGACGCCATGCATAATTTTGATTTTTACTTTACTAGGAATATTTCACAGTAATATGTTCCCCTTCTTTCCAATATTTCAATCAAACGTATAGCTCAAAATTTAATTAAAAAAATTGTATATGAAATGTTATTGGTTGTTTAATTTTAAAATTAGTACAAATTCCTTGGTATAAATAATCAATCAGGTATAAAGCATTGAAAATAATTGGCTATAATTACGTTAATTTTGCTATAATCTTTAAAATGTCTTATTTTTATTAAATGTTAAATATCTATCCGTGACTATTTCTGTACATTGTATATTTATTATTATTTCAAACGTCCAAGACTTCATAGAGCATACACATATATTTTTGGAAAAGTATGGTTTGCTTAACTTCTCCAAAATGACATTTAGCATTTTATTTATTTCATTTTCTTAATTTTTGTTTCGTTAATGAACATTCCAAGAACAAACTTTTGAAAACCGACTTTCTCCGACTTTAAATTATGCACACAACTTACTCAAATTAAAAATTTCATCAAAATACAATTCAACCAACTTGACATTTTCTTCATTTGTTTGATCTGTTTGCTCCAGCTTCCCTGTTTTAGATCATAATTCTCTTTCTAATGCCCATCTTAAAATGTACACCCACTCCACCACACTATTGACCGTTCCGCTTCCAGGAAAAGAGCAGCAAGAGAAAGTTTCGTTCCACAATCCACAAAATCAGGAAACTGCCACCTAATCTTCCCCTGTGCCCTTGCCCACAAGCGGCGGTACGGCGTGATAAATAAAATTGATAAACAGTTTACCGTCACCTTTCGGCCGCCCGCTCCCGCCAGTAGATTCTCCAAGGAAAACTTCCAAACACTGCCCCGTCCAACCAGCTTTCCCATCCTGTTTTGATGAGCATAGTATATGGGCTAAAAGTTTGCCAGTTGGTTCGGATGGAGCACTGCAAGAAGCGGGTCCACGAGACCAGACCAGGGACGTTGGAAGTGTGCTCAATTTTTGCGACACAGATAATTTTGGGCCCAGTTTGGTATCGCTTGTTTCTTGCCCTTGCGTGGTTTTGCGGGGAGTGAAACTTTCGCTCATTCCGCTGCGGAAAACGGGAATTAATTTGCATAAACAAAATAACCAACCGCCCGTCCAACCGACCAAACAAGCAAGCAACTACGACAGACACACACACATTCTGGGTCACCGAAAATTACTCCACAAACCCCAGAAGCAGAAGCTGTTTGTACTTACAGCGAGCAGTGCAAGCTTGCGACCCGCAAATGACACCACTGCAGCATGACCATGCTCATTCGGAAGTGTGCAAGCGTGCCGCCACTTCCCGGTGCCGCACATGCTGCTGCAGGAGCATCATTTGGTGATGTATCACTTAGTGTTTACGCTACTACTGCCTCTGTGCGACTGCTGCTGGTTTCGGAGGTCGAGTTACCCGTCCCATCATCAGCCCACCCACCGTTGTGGCAGTGGTTGGCCCAAAATGTTTGAAATCGTGAAGTGTGTTCCTCCTCCCAAAGCATGTACCTGCCAGTGGAAGACGTCGCAGTCCGGAGCAGGACACAATTAATTTGTTTACCAAGCCCAACGAACAAACTGAACCTGTCCTCTTTACCCACCCTGCCTGCAACATTGCAACAATCAAACGTTACTGTCGGTTGGTCCAGTGTCCATTTGCCAGGGGTCCAGGTTCAGGGCGTCCCCAACTCTTTGCTTGGCCGACGCAAACGTAATGCATGAGAAGGCGAACTTTGTAAGCCTATAGGCTGAAGGAGGGAAGACATTCCACCAATGCTGCTACTGGTTTGGTGCCCATATGTGTGTATGTGCTGGTTTGTGTCTTGCGTAGTGATTATTTAGAACTTACTCCAAAACTTCTGGTGAACGTTGCCGCTGGAAGCATCCATTACAGGCAGGCAAAGCAAATGCCGCCAGCCGCTCCCACCTCAAACCCAAGGTCCCAGGTCAGACAGCAGCGAATGCGCTGGGAAAATTAGAATTGGAAATTTACGTGCACGAACCGAAAAGCCAAAGGGTGTAGCATTGCAATCAGTTCCACAGCGAGAGAGTGATTGTGTATGTGTGTGTGTGTGTTTGGATGTTTGATTACCACTACCACCCTCCGATTCGGGACCCCGTTCGACCCGCAAGAACCTTCAGTCGCTGGACTGCCAAACAAAAACAAGCTCTCTTCACAAGTTTCCGAAGCACCAGGCGCCGGAGTGTGCCGGTGGACATTTCATTGAAACTTTGAACCCAAGCTGCAAGCAAAGTCAAGCCCCAAGTTGTCACAGAGGACGCGTGAATGTGCGCGGAATGTGGAGTGGAACAATCGGAATGTTCAAGTCGATGGCTTCGGTTTGAGCAGAAACTTTGCCTTTTGTTGCCAGCGGAAGTTGCGCTTCGGGAACGGCATGGGCAAAACTGGCCGGAGCAGATGTTTTGTCGGAAGATTTGCCGGTGCTGGAGCATGGATTAGATTTCTGGGACACCCGTTGCCTGCCCGGGCTGCCACGCGTCAGATGGAATGCTGCGCGTCTCTCGATTACCTCCGGGGTCGTTCAATTGCTGTTAAAAGATTTTGGAAAGCCGGACGGAAGGTGGCGTATCGGATTTGTCTTTCAGCATGGACTTACTCACACGTTGATAAAATCATTTACTTGCTGTTGTGTTTGCGGGAAGAAGCACTGGTTGGAAAATGGGTAAAACTATTGGATACAGATGGGCGAGCAAAAGGATAGAGACAGCTCTTAGGGAGAAGCATTTTGTATGCTCTAGATTTTGTATTCAAAAAGATGTACGAATTAAGCTCTTGCTCGAGGTCTCTTCCGTATCCCGGCGATGTGATGTGTAGCTGCCTTACCAAACCGAATTAATTAGCTCATTAGGAAGAACGTAATTAATGCTGTCATGACAAGAGAGAGAGAGAACGACGAAGAATTTATTCATAGCTCGTCAATCTAGAATGGCCGTTGGGGTGGTAAAAAAGAAATAGGAAATTAAATCAGTTTCAATGAAACTGCGAAACACATTATATATTTTCTTCAAAAAAATGCCGGAATTAAAGTAAAAAAGAGTTCTTAATATGTTTAAACAATTCAAAAATTGTTATCAAAACTTTTACGTGTTGAAATAGTACGCTAAACCTTATCGATTTTTGACGCCCTTGAACCCTCCCCAAAGCTTCCCACGACTACCTTCTCTCTACAGACAGTTTTCATTGCCCTGTTCGTGGATGTCCCTTGATTAGGGAAATCAACACCGATTTTTCCCAACACTGTTTGCTCTATCCCAAAAACTGGCCTCCTCCGGATAATCTTCGTCTCATAGGATCCGGAACCTGAGCGTCCTTTTTCCGCATCCAAACCGCAGCCGGGCTTCGTAACGAAAGCTGGAAAATGAGAAACTGTCCCGCTTTTCTTTCCATCCTCGCAATCGTCCCTATCGCTGTTCATTTTTCGCCTGGAGCTGCAAATGGAAGGGCAAATCCCCTCGGAGCCACGACTACAACGTGTCGAAATGTGGGCGCCCGTGTAGCGTGACCCAAAAGTGGTGGTGGTGGTGAGAAAAAAATGGTTGACACCGCCTGGTTGAGGTGAGCAAATTTGAAAATTAAACATTCCATTTCGTGCTGCCCGAACAAACGGAAGATCAGCAGTGAGCCGTGGAGATTTTCCGGAAACGAATCCTCCACGACTCGTTGAAGGCCTTTTCCACCGTGTGTATGTGTGTGTGTGTCTGGGTCCGTCTGTGTGTCTTGGGTGGACACATCCCTACAGACGGTCTGTTTGCATGTGGTCCGTACCCAGCAAATGGTACAGTGTAGTGTAACCATTTTTAGACCAGAAAGTGACCAGCGCGGTAACAGTTGTAGAAGCGGTGCAATTACAAACGTAAAATCCCAACGGGTAGAGCAAAGGTTCCTGTGAAGGGTGTATGTGTCTGTATGTTTGCAAGGGTGGACCGAGAGCCGCGCCTTGGGAGATGGAAAATTTGATAATTCCTTTCACACCGTACTCATCCTCAGCCACTCGGAACTGGTCGGGTACGACGACGGGCAACACGGTGACGATGAGATTGTGGGTCATTTGGCAAATAAAAGCAACCAGCACTTTGGCCGATGTTTGCAATCGTACCGTTGCGTGGCGAAGCTGGAGCTGAGCTTGAGGCTAATTTAGATTATCTTTTGATTGCAGTGCCGACCAGCTCACCTCGGAAAGCGCTTGGGAGTCGATAATTTTCAGCTTTGGAGTGTTTAATTTTTATCCGTTTGGGGAAGGGAGGGACCATTTCCCCTCCTAATACCGTTTCAATCGCGTCGGTACGGTTGGGGTTCGGTTTCATTAAATGAGTTGTAAGCTGGGCGGTCATTTAGATTGGTTTTGCAGAAGCAGCCCCCAAGGTATGCTGGGTAGTTATCAATTATGGTAACGAGATGTTTTGGAGGGTTTTGAGTTTTGAAGGCATGTTTATTATTTTCTTATTTTCGTTAGGTATAAATCAAAACTAATGTTTATTAGTAGAACGTTTTGCATACTGTATTACGTTTAAAGCCGGTCTCGTAGTACAGTCGTCAACTCGTACGACTTAACAACATGCCCGTCATGGGTTCAATCCCCATATAGACCGCGCCGCCATACGTAGGACTGACTATCCTGCTATGGGGGGAATCAATTAGTCACTGAAAGCCAAGACCACAAGTGGGTAGAGGCAGGCCTTGACCGACATCGGTTGTTGAGCCAAAAAGAAGAAGAGGAAGATTACGTTTAAAGCTTATGTATGTTATTTGTTCATACAATGTGAAGTTTTTATATTTCTCATTGCTTATAAGAACGATGGGACCGTATTTCTGGTGGAATGTAATGTAAAAGTAGCTCAAATATTTATTTAAAAAAAGTTACATGGGTAACGTGTTGAGTTACACGCTAAAGTACATGGAAAAAGCTTAATTTTGTCTTTCTAAGTTGTCATATTTTTAAGCATCATCACAATAACATGGCGCCCTCTTACAGATTTTATTATTACTATCACAGTTATACAAAAATAAATCAAATATATAAGAAACAAGACTGAAAGCAGATCTTAACGCTACAGAAAATGCGACATTCCTATGATGTAGCAGTTTAAAATTGCATGGAAACTAAAATAAGAAATAAGCTGCTGCATAACAATCGGTATAGTTCAGTAGAGACAAAAAACCCTCGTGGAGTGATATCGATTCAGTTACTATAACAAAAGATATGACATAATTTGTGCTGGGAATGAATCTATTTCTCCCACTTCTACCCACTGTATCGTAACAATTAAGTCTACTGTACTGGTTGCCCTCGGCTTGGTGACCGACCCAAACACAAAACAATAAATACCGACCCCGATTTCATGTGCACTTCAATCAGACGTCACTAATAGATATAACACCACCGTGACGCTCGCACTCTAGTGGAGATCAATTAGTTTGATGGATTTAATTAGACGCATTTCAACTGAACTGAAGCACCCAGAAGCAATGGGTTGAAAACCAACCCAGCAGTGGTGTTCTCATCCAGCAAACCAACGAACCCGGTGCTGTGTGCCAAACACCGAACGGGGTAATTGCGGAGCGGGAACGAACCTCTTAGCCCTAGTCCGCAAAGTGGCTCATGGCACTACTACGATGTAATGATACTATTCATTTAGCACCGTGCCGGCAAGCGCAGGCAAAGGTTAAATGGGCGTTTGATTACAGAGTTCTTTAAACACCCGGACTTAGTTCTTCTGCGGGGAGTGGTGTATTACGTATGTGCGACAGGTGAGAGTGGCTGATCAAATGCTATGCGTCACGTCCTTTTTCGATTGGACGAGGAACGACGTGGCTGCGGTTAAAAAATACCAGACACAAATTTTACGAACAAGATCCCTTTCCTAGCGTAACGCAAGACTTACATTTGCTTCAGTCCATCCATTCAACGCAGCCAAGAGATTGTAAGTTGGGTTCCATATGAATTTTCTCCACTTTTGGGTGTACAAAACACATGCTCCTTGCTACTCCCCCCACAGCACTTGTGCCGGCAACATTACACGACGCGAAGGGGACATCGTTCCAAACCATTTCATTTCCTGCGGCCATCGACGACGGTACGACGGTGCAGAGCAATTTCAGAAATCGTTTATCGCGCTGCAAGGAAGAAGTCATCGTACATGCACCGTTTCTGGTCGTTCTATTCAGATGATGTCGGGGCGGTGTATTGCCCACGTGATATGCAATCAGGTCTGTCTCATGCCCGCTGGTCCTGTTTTTTTGTTTACTCTCTCCCTCTCTCTCTCTCTCTCTCTCTCTCTCTCTTTCTCTCTATCTCTTTCTCTCTTTCTATTTTGCGAATGTTTTACTTTTAGTTCACCGCCACTACTGCTCGATTCCTGTCCCTTATTTTTCCTCACATATATTTGTCTAACTGTGATATTCAAAAAAAAACGGAAGCTGCGCTGCTTGGACGAACCGGGTTTAGAAGTATAGTAAATATACGTTATTGATTTTAGATTCCTCCGGTACACCGGCACCTCTTCTCCCTCATCTGCACATCTGTCCCTCTGCTAGTTGCGATGTTTAGGTGTGACTTTGGTTTTTATGCTGTCAGACGTTATTTGCATATTTGGAAATTGAAAACAGTTCAGCCATAGATTTCTCGGGACATGACGTTCGGAGACATCGGACACTAAGCTGTATGTGTGCGTGTGTGTTTGAGAAGGTGGTGTGTGCGGGAGCGAGGACAAGATTATGGCACGAAGGTGTGTGATGCGGCGAGTACATGAAGTTTCAGCTGCATACGGGATATGTTGATCAAGACCGCGATGAGATGAATCGGGGGCAATACTCGCTGGTAGCTGGGAAGGACTTGTTTTGTTTTTATTTTATTTTGGAAAATGTTGTTGTTGAAATGTTTTTTTTTTTTTTTGAAAATTTTGAAATTTATTGATCGATCTTCGATCTTCAATACATTTTTTACATGTTGTTTTACATTCAACAATTATATAATTATGTTTATTGATTTATGTCTTAAATTATCGATTGAATAATATTCGAATAATTTTATAATGGAATTATTCCATTGATTTTATTGTAAAATAATTGTTTGTAAACAAAAAAAAAACTTGTTTTGCTAATGTCGAACTTATTGATTGCATTATGGATTTGAACTATCATTTGCAAATAATAATTTACAGTCGCTGTCTCGACGCAACTTATTTTCTATGCGTCATAAGTTCTTAGAACTACCTGCAACTCATCCTCCAAATAGCAACAACCTCAAACTGCATAGCTTTAGATGAAACAGATTAAACAAAAATCCCGTTTTTATCATTCGTAAAATCTAATATTTGCTTCTCGAATGCCCCTGCAGCAATCGCCCGTCACTGCACATATGGACAGAAAACTTCCCAATATATGCATGCCAGCAAATCATCATACCGTTGGAAATGTTTTCCATCGAGAGGAGAAACACACACGGCACAACCACGGCCATATGCTGCCTAGCTGCCCATTGCAATACCAAAAACCATATTGCACTGGAATGCGTTTTATCATTCCGCTTCCAGCTGGGAGCCGCCGAAAAGAAAAACCGAAAGAAAGAAGAAACCGACCATATCTACCAACACTCTGCAAAATGTGCACACCAGATGAAGGGCATATACCCACACACATACACACCCTGCCAATGATGGGTTTTTTGGCTGGAGTGGTAGAACGAAATAAAATCCAACCAACGACACCACGCTGGTTGCGCGGGTGAGTAACCATGTTGTATTTTTTTTTGTTGCCGCTGTGCCAAGAACTATAGTCGTATAAACGCATACACACACGGAGGCACAGCACGTGAGTGAGCAGCGTAAAGCCCACTCGACATAAAAGTCCCGAGACGGGCTGGCCACTGGTAAAACGGCCTGTGGAATTATAAATGCTGCTGCATGCTGCACGGCAACGGGATTCCTGGGGCTTTCCCGAGAAAGGCAAGGGGCAATATGAGCAATGCACGTGTGTGTGTGTGTGTGCGTGGCTGTGTCGAATAGGTCCATGTCTCGGAGTACACCCACCACCCGGCCAGCATCGTTGCGCATGGCGTTCATCGACCGTGCCGGGTCCGAGTGGCCATTGTGAGGCCGTGTGCACGACGCTTGGCTCTCGCTCGACGTCCAAGCTTCTGGCGGTTTTTGCGCCGAAATGTGGGTAGCATATGTTAACAATCTTTGCCACACATTGTACCGTGCGCGGAAGGAAGCCGGGAAGGGCCAAAAAATGAATCCATGAAAACCATGGACGATGAATGCAATCGAAAAATGCGGGTCGCACAAGCGAGAATTTCGGAGAGACGGAGCGTGTGTGTTTGAGGAGGAAGTGAGGAAGAACGGGAGCATTAGAACGATTGCAATGTGTGTATGTGTGTGTGTGAGAGAGAGGGGGAGAGTGTGTTTTATGCTTGGGGTAGCATAAAACCGCACCACAATTCGTCCAGCCGTCCGTTGAGCTTCATTTTCTTCAAGCTCAGCTACTCGAAGGCGCGCAACAATTTATTTATGTCGCGCAAAATTATGCCTGGCGTGTGTTTTTTGTTGTTGTAGGCGTGCGCGCACAAACACGCGGTGGCTAGGGTTTTGTTTACAGTTTTGTGCGATGGAAGCGCCCTCCCGAAGATGGGCAACGGATCGGATGGCTGGCCATGGTGGTTGTGCCGGGTGACGGTGATATGTGATGCGTTGATTATGTTCTGGGCCGGACCACAGGCGTTTGAGGTTACGCTCGAGACACACACACACCGCACGAGGTATGCATTTTAGTTTCCAGACCTTGCTGCCACCCACAAACACTCCCACACTCACACACCGGCTGTGGTTGACCAGCGTGATTGTCAGTACGGATTCTGGCATGTATCCGTCACCGCTGCCGCCCGCCCCCCTGATTGTGCTTTATCGGAAAAGTTATGCACTTTTTGGTTACCGGTGAGCATGTTTCGGTTCCCGGTTTCGCTGGGCTGGGATGAACCCAGCACGGAAGGAAGAATTCAATTAGCTCGAAATTAGCCAACTAATTTGTTGTCAACTTTCCTCGCTCTCGTGGCCGCTCTCGTATGATGCGGATGGGGTTGGGGTTTTGGGGAGGGGATGGAAACGCTGGCACAGCAGGACAATTGCATAGACGATGGAATGTGCGAGGACATTTGAGTTGCTTTCAACCACGCATGTCAAACTTATACAATTTGATAGTTTCTTTGACGTTTTTAGTACTAATGAGCCAAAGATGACTGTTAGTTGATAAATTTTGGCAAGTTTATCAGAACAAAATAAAAATAGTTACTTGAAGAACAAAATTCACATTTATATATTTTGACACCTCTACAGCTGTCCAACGGTATGCAACGGTTCATTTCTCACCTATAAAATCCCTCTCCAGACATGACAGATGCTTTATTTGGCGAAATTAATCAATTCAAGTAATCTATAACGTTCCATTTTGGGTGCAAAACCTTTGCACCAGCTTCAAAAAGGCTGCAAAGCCTTTATTTCCCTGCGGCCAAGCTAGCGCGTGTGCACGGGCAAGAGTTTACCGGAGCCAGTGACCGATATGGGCAACATAAATCTATTGTATTGTTTCACCTCACATAAAAAGCCAACGGACGAAGAATATGAATTTTTTAATCCTACAGCAACAGCAGCAAGGATGCACACGGTGGCTGGCCCAATAAAGTTGCAACATACAGCAGCGCCGCTGCGTGCATTATTTACATTTTCAAAACTCATTCACATTGTCCTCACACACACACAGTGCGCCGGCTGCTTTATGAGCGCTCGAGAGTTCAAGTGGAGCCGAAAACGACCGACCGGGAGCGAATTTTATGAATGCGAAGCAACTTGCTTTGGGGGGAGTTGTTTTATATTTTATTTTGTAACTGCAGACAAAAAGTGAAAAAAGGCCAAATTGTGTATACCACACACAATCGCACAGACGGAGACTCGAAGGGTTTTCGGGACGGGTCGGCTGTTGTGCTGTAAGTGGTGCTCTTCCTCCCAACGGTCGGAACATATGGTTGGATGCAGATAATGCCGGCAGGATGGTGTCCAATGGTTTTAATGTTTTATTTGTTTTTATTTTATTGTTACCATCAGCTTCCTCGCCGCCGCTGGACCGCTTCCCGGTCCCGGTGCAGGTCGGTCGGTGGATCCCAATTTTCGTCGACTCTAGCCGCGGCTTTACTAGAGACAGAGAAGCAATGCTTTGTGTTGGTGAGAGGTTCGGTTTTTTCCCTCTCTCTTCAGTGCAACCATACACGCACACCCACGGCCCATATCCCACGGCCAGCCAGGGAACATGAGCTCACAACTTGTTGTCATCATAGCTAGCAGCACCAGCATATCCAGCATGAATGTGCCACGATCAGGAAGGGGAGGGAACATCGGGATGCAGCGAGGTGCGGTGCGAGCGGCCCTGGATTCAATCACTGAATGAATACTTCAGCGACAGAGTAAATTGATGTTGATTAAAACAATATAAATAAAATTCTCGTTTCGCTCGCAGCATGTCCGCGCGATACGGCACGCCATGCTGTGGCTGATGTGTCTTGTATATGTGTGTGCGTGTGTATGTTTAGAGTTTATTTGTTTTTATTGGCGTTTTTTCCCCTCCCGTGCTCACGCTGTTTCATCTTCCTACCGATTTTCCTATCGAATGCATTTTCGTCCGTGTGTTTTGGTGGTCCATGATTAAACCTCTAGCAACACCACCACCATCACCATCGCGTGGTCGGGGACGAACGGAAGAGGGGATGGAAAACCTCACGTCATCATTGGACATGCAGCGGCTGGCCACTGTGTTTTGTGTCACGCTGCGCTGATGCAGGGTGGGGGTATTAATTTTTGCTCTTTTTTATCTGTGTGTGTGTATGTGTGCGCGCGCGCTTGTTTCGCTCTTGATTCTTTATTTGTTTGCATGTGTACGGTTTCATCCCCTTTCAACCTTTGGGGCGTGTGATGGGGATGAAGATTTTTTTTGTTTCGCTGCGGAGCTGAACGGGAGGGCTGGCTGTCAATGTAATGAGATGCTTCCGCCTCTCCCGACGCAGCGGAACTACAGGCTTTTCGGAACCATCATTCCGGGCTACCGAGCACCTACTGTCACGCGAACGATCATCATCCGGGAACGGTAGGGAAAATGTGTGCGAATGTACTCGAAAAAGGATTTACAGCTGCCCTTCAGGAAGGATTTTTTTCTTTGTGTTTTAATTTTGGCAGTTTTTAACGCAATCGTGTGCAATCGAAACGAGATTTCGTGCATAATCGGTTACGTCGACCGAAGGCAACCGCTTCCTTCCGGGCGGAGGTCAACGTTTGGGTAGTGTAATTGTTCCGAGAGTAGATTTAAAGAGGCGAATGTAGCTAGTAGGTTCATAGCGTCAATGTTTGAAATAAATTGTTCCGAGGCAATTGTGAAGTGATTGCAGGCAAAGAATCGATGACAAACAGTTCATTTGTGGGAAATTTCCAAAATTTTCAAACAAAACGAGCTCTAAAGTGTATTGAACATTGAAAAAAAGCAACTTCATTTGAGTGTAGGCTCAATGCAGTTAATGTGCAAAATTAATAATTGCTGGAATTATATTATTTTAATGAATGCACATAAAAGAGACTCATTATTAATGATTGTTTGTTCTGCCAATTTTTGAAGAAAAAAAATCATTATTTTAATTAATTATAAAAATGAACCAAACAAAACTGTGTCAACTGATAAAAATAAAATTAATATTAAACTGTGCTATATTTATCAAACTCGTTGTACTAACTTTACTCCAATAAAAATGTAACTGCCGGAAGTAATTACAACCAAAGGGAGCAATTTTGTTTATTATATTTTAATTGTTTTCATGTAATGATGAATTCTTTGTTACACTTCAATGAGTAGTATCCTTAATGATTTAGAGTGATAATATTGATTTACAAGAGGATATCTTGGTTGTCCCAAGAACTGTCTTGTCCTTTCACTAGATGTGGTAGTTTTTTGCTGTTGTTTATTAATTTCTGTAGATACTTTTTGCGATTTTCAAATTGATCATATCTAGCCTATAGAAAAGAACTTATGGCGTACAAAGTCAGTAAGAGCCACGTTTACTTCTGCAATGGTTGGACATTTTTTTCCCCGAGAAAAGCAAATTGGCAAAAATGATAAAATTGATACTTTAAACGATGTGCTGCTGAATATAAGCAAGATCGTTCTTCTCTATTTTTGTAAAATGAAACTAGTCCGTATGGTAGTCGCTTATGTCAGAATTAAACATTATTCAACTGCAAAAAAGTAGCTTTTGAAAGCATAGTTACTTTGAGCGTAAAAGTAAGCTACTCAACTTACATAAACAAAAAAAAATCATAGCAACACAAAACTAAAGTAATGCAACGATAAAACTCTCCATCTTCCGTCAACCCTGAATATACTCCACACCGTACGCGCTAGAATCACTGCAGTAATACGGCCCAACAAACGAGCCCAAACTTTAACAGCTCCGCTCAACTTGCAGGGGGAATGCTGATTGTACAAACGCAATCACATTTTGCAGTTTGGTGGAATTTGCATCCTCTAAGAGAGAGAGAGAGAGAGACAGAGCGAGAGAGAGAGAAAGAAAAAGAGATAATTCATCTCCGAAGAAGCATTTTGTGGCATAATTTAACAAACAAAACCACAACTAAACCAAAAAGAACGCACAGCAGAGAGAGTGCAAAAGTGTGCAAATAAAAATAACCTCACACAAACACACTGTACCACGGCAGCAGCGGAAAAGCGAAGGAAAATATCCTACAGCCCAAAACGCACACACACACACTGGGGAAAAAAGTTATCATCTGCAATTTCGTTATTTGATGCACAGAGTTTCCACGGCCGTGGCCGAAAACTCCTGGCGGTGGCCTTTCACCGCGTCCGGAGAAAACAGTCGGTGGGCACAACCGGTTTGCGTTCCGTGCGGTTTCCATCTCGCTGATGGAAATGATGAAACCTCGTCCGCACACGTCCCAACCGTTACTTTACCGACCTGCGGCCAGTGTGTACGTGTGTGTGTTTGTATGAGTTTGCCCCCCTTAACCTTATGCCAGGCGCACATGCCACACACTTAACCGGCCATGTTTACATTGGCATTTATGCTTACCCGCTCCCTGCACCTTTAACCCCTTTTTGTCCGATTTGTCCAATGTGTAATGATAAATCCGTGCCTATGGCTGTGCGAGCGCAATTCCCGAGCTTTTCAAATTCCAGTGGATTGCGGCAAGATGGAGAGAATAAGAAGAAAGAAAAAAAACACCACTCCAGTGTAAAACAAGGGAAACCCATAAAACATCAACCGACGGACATCCGGAACGGGACCGGGATCCTTCGGAGCAGGGAGGAAAAAAAACGCTCGCCCCGGGAAGCAACGCAACCAGCTCGATCGGGCTCTCCGCGACCGGCACAGCGTTTGCGCTGTTTATTTTACATTAAAATAATAATTTATACTCTTACGATTCATGCTCCGAGGGAGGCGCGTATGATGCAATGCTGGAATTCATACGAATCGTTACCGATGGCGTAACTCCCAATTCGACAGACGAGGAGGGGTTTGGAATACGCTTTCACCGATGCGAATGGAAAAGCTTGGATAATAAGGTTCACTTGTTTATCTCATCCCTCAATAGCCGTTGCAGTGCGTATCTGCGTTGCTTCAAACCAATTCGCGCCTGACCATCAACCGCGCCTGGCTATGTCATGGTGTACACGGGAGCCATAATCAACCTGAAGGCTGATGTGCGAGTCGGTGGGTTTAAGGTGCAGATAAATCGGACAAAATATTCTCAAACAAATTATTGCGCTAAGCGTTTGTTGTGTGTGCTGTTAAACAGACCGCACAGCGAATGGACCTTGTGGTTGTTGGTGGCCTTGTGGCCGACGGTTGGTAAATAAAATATATTTAATCACATTTACCCAACTCGGACCAAAATGTTCCAAAGCAAGAAAGAGGGAAAGAGAAAGACAGCGAGAGTATAAAAGCAACACGCACAATTTTTAGGACTCGATCCAGCTCGAAATATTACACCAAATTGAGATGATTTAAAGTGGTCAGGCGGAGGGGTTGGGTCTTAAATTGCTTCCAAATCGTTTACGTGTCGATGTTGACCGGCAGCGTTGAGGTTGTCCAGCATCATTTTCTCCCTTGCCATCCTGTTAGCTCGTTGCCCTTTTTTTTGCCTACCCGTACCCATTTTCCACTATCCGTGCTCGGCTCGGGAAGTAATACAAAATGAAAGTTTCATCTTCTTTCGCAATGGAGACGCACATACACGATCTGTTGCTGTGCTCCGGTTTGCTTTTTTTTAGTGCGCCTCAATGGCGCACCATAAAAGTGTTTGTGTTGTCGTAAAATTTTAGTGTCCCGTTTCTCCTATCCAACGGCTCACTGCGACGCCTTCTGAAAGGCAGAACTACAGTGTCGCTGATGTGTTTTTGGAGTTCATCATCTGTTGCTGCCACTGGGGTAGGGATTGCATCAGGGAAGGCGCCAGGGAAGGCAACACGAAGCAGTACGAACAGACCGAATGCAGAGTCGGCACCTCAGGCAGCAGGGACCTTTGCATTCCGCACTGGACGTTGGAAAGGATAAGTGTCAGTCGGTGTTTTATTTCCGAGCGGTGTGTGTTATTGGCAATCACTGCTTTGTGGACGTTTTTTATGTGACAAGGTGACGGAAAATGCTGTAAAAATAATGTTTGACTCATTATACTAATTGATATCTAAAACAATGATTTGAAGTTGTACAGTGTAGTGTGAAAAACAATTTAATAAAAGGAGTAGTAGCAGAAGTAATTGGATGTTTAATTGTGCAAATGACGTGCCATCAGACATCCACACAAAAACCCGTTACTTTCTTTCAAAGAGCAGCGTAATGATATATCTCACTTACACTTGGTTACTCCTTATCTTCTTGGGGGGAAAAAAAGAAAACTGAACCCCACCAATAGTCCCAACTCCTGTACCCGCAATCTACTAACACACCTCTGTGCTAACACGTACGACCCCCACATGGCTTAATCCGTCGAAAAGTCAATTTACCTTCCATCATTGGGAGGCTTTTAAATGGCTCCCCTCACCAGCCGACAAGACTTTCGATCCCGTACCTTCTTATCCTTTCACCGCTCCTTCGGTATCCACCTCGTAACAGTATCCATTTTTGCACAATCGACTACGTGCAAATGGTTTTATTCACACCCTTTGCTTCCCGTATCAACCTCACTTGCCTAGTTTCACTTTCACTCAACGGGTCGGGGTTGCTTATCACAACCTGCCGGGTTCGGCCATTGTCCACCGGGGGTTTTCTTTACCCCTCGCCATGGTACCATTATCGTAAATGGGTTCGATGTCGTGTGTAAACCTTATCGATCCTGTTCTATTGCCAACTTTCCCACCACATTTCGATAAGACCGCCAAGAAAGCTACACTGGGAGGGAAAGTGACGTAGCGTGAGTTCTGGAAAAGCGATGGTCAATCGGAAGGAATCGAAGAAAGTTAGCCCCACACGTCGCTGAACATTTGCTGGCAAATGGTGAAGAAACCGTACCGCTTAACCGATAGCGAAGAGCAATGGCACTGACAGGTAATGTCGGCTGGACGACAGGTCAATTGTCTAGGATATGGTTGGGGCGGGACAATGCCGGCACAAGACGTCCTTCCCTCGGTGAGGCTATCACTTTTCCCCCTTCCCAATGGACATTTCACAAAACAATCGTCGACCGTAAATTTTCTACAACAAATAGAGAAAAAGGAGTGCTGTGCACTGCCTGGAGGTATCACACGCGAATCGGAGGTGAAAGTTCGCTTCAGATACCTGGCAAGGAGCTACTCCGACTGCAAGGTTGTTGTATGTTACTAATCAACCGATTCGAGCACAACTCCTACCCAAGACCCATGCCCGTCCGATAAAGTGATCGACGAATGATGGGCTCGTAAAGAAATGGGAAAGTATAGCTCGGGAGAAAAAAAGGAAAACTCCACCGAGAAACGATTGGCAAGTTATCGCGGATGTCGTTGGGAGGATGGGTCAATTTGGAAAAAAGGTCCCCTGTTGCACCATGAACTACCAACTAAACCGATGTGCTTGTGCTTTGGAAGATGTATTTCGAGTGTTGGAGCGGTGGGGGTAAAAACAGAAACATAAATCGTCCAACTCGTCCAAACTATCCCTTCTTCAAGCGAGGAGTGGGTCGCGAGATACGTTATCGGATGTGTTGTAAGATGTCAAACGTATGTATGTGAGTGTAAGTGAATGTGTCCTTAACATGCTTTTGTGTGCCCCCAATCTCCTCTCACTCTAGGGACGGCTTTATCTCCCGGGAAGACTTAGTCAGTGGCAGGCTGCCAAAACCCCATCTTGGCTACTCCTTAACTGTGTAGCCTAATCGAGCAGAAGAGCAACGGTGCGAGCAGATGGGGCAGAGTTTCGAAGTAAAATTCAATTAAGATATAAAATCATCCCGAAAACCTTTCCCCTTGCTACTACCGTCCGATGACATGCGGTTCCGATGAGAGGGAAGGAAGGTGCCAATAAACTGGGTCCAAAACCAGCATGAAGTGACTAACAACCGTTGCGGACTAAACATTGCACTACAGCTGGTTCAGGTGCGAGAGCGGGCGGTACAAGGCAAGTACAAATAGCCGTTTCGGTACGTTTCATTTGCTTCAACCTTTCCACTTCCCGTGCCTGACGGCGTAAGTCTCGTGCTCACAAAAACCGGGGCAGAAGAAAAATGAGCTCCACTTTAGCTGCGGGATTCGGGATTGGGAACGATCTGTAAAATGACTCCCTTGGCTCACAGTACCGACCCTCCCCAGTCCCTTACGTAAAACCTCTGTCCCGAATGTACTTACGCTGTTGTCCCGCAGCTCCTTTGGGCTCCGGTGGGTTTGCCATGCCCGAGATAATCGCCTGGCCGCCCAACGGGTGATGTCACACTTAAGGGGACAACGATTTTTCGTCTATCACACACACACACTCACACACCTGCTCACTGGTCAGCATGGCTGTAGCGTCTTATCGTGTATCTCCGTGCCTGTCCCCCATCGTCCTCGTTTTGCTCGTCTAATTTTATCACCCTTGCGTCAAACGGTGTGGCCACACGGTGTTGTAGCCCGTATTTCAAGCGAGATGGGATCGATACTGTAAATAATTGACAAGGCGTCAGTATTCAAACAATGTTCGGGTTAATTAAATTCCCGCACAACCTCCTTCACCGCCCTTCACGATTAGGGCTCCGGCCAACCCCGAGCAAAAGATGCTGCGACATCAAACCTACCAGGGCCGCATTACCCGTGAAACGGATGGTTAAAACAGTCGAGACACAAAGGCAAAGCAAATATTGTGCTTTGGTGTGCGCTTTTCTTTCCATTTTTTTTTCGTTCTGCTCAACCTCCATCCTTTTGTATGCCTGTTATTTTTTTGCTGTTGGTGTCATTGTGCACACAGCGCCGTGCGGATCTTTTCCTGTTTTGCGATCCGTGTGACTGATGATTTGTGGAATGATTATCGGAAATGGGTGTGGGTTTTCTCGCACGGGCACGTTTCCCTTGATGACGTGTCGTTTTATGTTATTTGCTGCAACAAATGCTTCCCGGTATAAGAGGAGGTGTGGCTTTTCCTTTTTTTTTTAAATATAGACTCAGTTAGGGATGTAGAGGGACTTTGGGGGAGGAACTCAACGGTTTGTCGAGTAACAAATTGGACACGAAAAGGATGGCTTTTTTGTCAATGTTTTAGGCGGTATTATATTTGTTTGATTTTTAATCTAGGTTAAGCATATATTATTTTCCAAGACTTAATCAAATTGTTTTGAAACTTTTTTTTTAGTCAGCAGATGAGCTTCGAGGAAGAATAGTAATTCTCTTGCTTATAACAAATTATTATGAGTCTAGAAGCTTAAACTAGTCATAGATTTGGAAATCATAGAAACAAGAAAAAAATACATCCTTGAATCATATTCCATCATTGATCCGTCCACCTTTACAAATACTTTAATCTTGATGAAGTGGATTAAATTAATAATATAATTTAGATTTAATCTCTACTTAATATACTAGTTCCGATTAAATTTGAAAAAGGTTTTGAAGCATTATAAGAAAAATATATATTTTTTTCCCTTAATATTTTTTCTTTAATATCCTTAATTGGAGTCAAATGTTAAGATATCATCTCTGTCAGTGAGTCATAACGAGTAACTAAGAGAGCGCTACCGGCAATCTCACAAATAAATAACTTGTATGATAAGATTCGCTGTATAACATGTTTGTAATATTTTAAAACAATCGTCTTATTTTATGACTTATCGAATAAGTTCCGTGGTGCTATTATGTCAGAAGCATGTAACAACATGTTCGCCGTGAGTTGAAATTTTAAATGAACCATCATAAATTAAACTCAACTGTTTGTCTAGAAGTGAATTTTAAAGTCACAGATAGCTAAATCTGTAAGATTTAGTCCCAGTGAAAATGCTAATTCTGTTACAATGTATTACATCCATCAGTATGCATCTTTAGCATCATTAGTAGGTTGCACATCTATTTAAGAATTGAAATTATTTACTCAGAGGTTTTTTTCAAAGTCTACGTCTTTATGTTCTGTAATTGAAGTAGCTTCAACTTGAAAAAAATCAACTGTGTAAATGGCGATGCATTAAAAAATGCACATTACAACCCACATGTGGTAAAAGTTAGCAGCTTCGATAGCTACGCCTTTCCCTTGCCATCTCCGCATGACCGCAGAATGCCCCACATCAGCATCCTCGAAAATTCCATCAAAATGCAACCGACCAAAAATAGGCAAACAGTTTCCCAATTAGTGGCAAACGGGTGGTACAAACAAAAAACGTCCAGTGAAATTTTAGTCCCCTTTCCACCTGAAAAGCGTTTTCAAGCCATTCAAATAGTGCAAGAATCCGACACAGAGAGAAGGAGAGAAAAAAATCACCCAACCTTTACCACGACAAGAACCACCGTAAAGCCGTTTGGGAATTTAACGCCATCAGGGAAAGATCAAACCTCGCGGTTCTCTCAGGCACCTTTTCGGTACAGTCTTCCTTGCTACCCAAAACGCTGTTGTTGTGTACGGGTGTGTCGGTCGGAAGCGCATCGATGGGAGCTCGATTTTATGAGCAAAGAATTTTCTTTACCCACTTTACCCACGGCCCTTTAACTCGTGGACGGGGACCGCCCCGAGACTTGGCCGCTTTTAATTCGGCCCGTAATTGCTGGGATTCAATTTTAATGAAGTTCAAAGTAGTGAGTGTAATTTTGAGCTCGCCCTAAGCTCCGGCAGTGGGATATGCGGCAGAATGCGGTGTTGAGTTTTTTGTTGCTGTTGGTGCCCATTGCCCTCCTCCTCCTCTCTATCTCTCTCCTTACTCTACTCCTTTCATTTTATGTACATCTCAGTGCTGTGTCGTTGCAGTGCCGCTACCGGGCAGAACGGCAGTTGCTTTTCCTGGTGGCAAAGTCTCCGCGCCTAGTAGGTGGGCATGGAAAAGTCGGAGTTGAGGTTCTTTTTTTACTTTATTTTGCCCATTTTAACCCAGGCCATGACAGCATTGTTGCTGTCGTCCTCGTTTCCATGTCGCCAAGCGTACTTACTGGCGGTGCTCGCTCTTGCTCTTCCATTGCTCTTCCATTGTCCTGCCATTTTCCACGTCCCGTTTGGGTGCATTCCACGATCGAAGCGCTTTTCATTATTACTCTTTCTGAAGGCGCCAACAGTGTACTGGGGGAGGGGAAAGAAGGTATGAGAAAAATCCCACCCACCGCACACACACACACACACACACACACACACACACACACACACACACACACACACACACACACACACACACACACACACACACACACACACACACACACACACACACACACAAACACACAGGAAAGCAAACAAACGCCTTCGGGCCCTCTTTTGCATTCGATGCTTGCTTTTTAATTAGGGCAAAACTCTGGTTCCGTCCGCACGGTACCGCATCCTAACGCGCGCGCGTTGGTGTTGCAGTGGAAACAGAAATGAACCAAAAACAAAAAGAAAGTAAATGAGAAGGATAACGGCATTCCACGGCCAGCTGGATGGATACGGACACATTTTCTATTCAAACTCAGCTAAGCCGGAAAACCGGGCCTCTGATCTTTGCGCGGTAATGCGGCGTTACAAAACGACACGGCATTACTTAGTTGTGCAGATGATTTATAGTTTAATTTTATCAATTTATATTTATTTTATCATATTTGTAATATTTTTAAATCACAAAAATTGCAATTTATTATAATTTAAATTATTTTTATATATCTTTTTGAAATTTTTAAATTTAGCCTCAATTTGTTTCTCTCTTTATTAATACAATAACTATTCAACTGCATAAAAGAGTATTGCTAAAAATTCTTTACATATTTTTGCATTAATAAATCCTTATCAGAGGTAATTGACTGCTTGTTGAATAATATACACGCCTGCTGCATATTGGACCACTGTATTGACCGTCACATTCATGCACCCTCTTGTCATATTTTCACAGGATTCATATATTAATCAACTGTCGCCAGTACCGAGATGCACTTCAGGCCAAACCAGTCAGTCCAGCCCGAGACTGAAGAGGAAATTAAACGTTCGTTATGAATCGAAATCAAAACGGAAGTGCGTCAATCACGGCGCCTGCAGCTACTCTGTCGAGGGGAAGGCAATTAAATTACAGTGTGCATAATGAGAAAATTAATGCATAAATGAAGTGAAAAAACCCCATCGCACAGAGGTGCATTGTGACAGCCGGTAGTGCCACAAGTGAAATAGAATTAACAGTTACATTGGATGCAATATTTGAAATTCTGCGTTTGAAGACACAGTGATCGATAATTTCGTGCTCAAAGTCGTCTAAACGGATAAAACCACCTAAAACAATTCAAAATTGAATTTAAATCCAAATTCACTTCATGACTTGCTGGCACCGCTGACTTAACTTTTCAACCCCGCCCGGTGTGCGAAAGCCCCGATGCTTCGGATTCCTGTGTTTACTCAACTGTATTTTGCTGCTTTCTGATACCAGCTCCTCCCCACCCCAGTACACGACCGGCAGCTCCACAAATGCGTGCTTCATACACGTTTAATATTCATTTGGTTGCCACCATCGCCGTCCCAAACACCGTCCGCACCACCAAACACCCTTCGTAGCATCCGATTGCACACATGTTTTTCCTGTGCGCATTAGCTAAACTTTTGAAATAGTCTCGTTATTCTTCGGGAAGCGGTTCCCTTCGACTTTCTGCCTTCCCGCGTGTGCTGTGTTTCGTTCAATGGTTCTAAAATTTGATAGCGACAACACTTTTTTTTCTTCCTTGCTGTTGCCCCTTTGCTGTTGCTCCCCGGCGGACGGACGGTGTGGCTCGCGGCACTGAAACTAGGTTCTGTTTGTTCAGAGCTCAAATGTGTAGAGAACTATGCTAGAGAGCGGCAGGAGCGAAATTCCACCGTCCAAGCGGTGCGCATCGGGTGAGCATCAACCGACCGGAGGAGGCCAAAGAGGGCAGTGTTGAAAAAATAAATAAAGTATAGCAGCAACAGAAGGTATGCAGCATGAAGGCACAGGCATACTGGAACGACTGGAACGCGTATGTGAAACCGGTGAAGAGGTCAAAAGGCAGCTTCTGCGGGACCGTCATGGGTTGTCTCTCTCTCTCTCTCTCTCTCTCGCTTTTTCTCGTTCCCACTCTACAGCTGTTTGTATAGCGATAAGCATGACTTTACATTCATTTGCATGTAAATGCCACTAACTTCCTTTCGCCGCTTTTTTTTGGAGCACCCGGGATCAGGAGGTCGTGTGGGATCGAGGGATACACGATTAAGAGGGACATGGGAAGAAGCATGGGTGACATAAGACACATATATACATACTCACACTGGTCCCATGTCATGATAGTCTATCGACGTATGTCTCACTGGCTTAGAGGTTAAATATAAGAAAAAAATGCATGAAGCCCGAAACAACACACACACAAACGCAACGACTAACGAGTTAGTTGTGTTGTCACCCGGTAAGGTTATCATCGATTAAGGAAGCAAATGGAGAAAAAAAAAGTCAAACGAGCAAACAGACACAAAATGGGAAGTGAACTCTATTCCAACTCCACCCAAACCCCAGGCTCGCTTCCATATGCTTCCAGCTGCCATTTGACAGTGTTTAGATCGAGCGTACACGATTGTGCGAACCCTTCGATGTCTCCGATAGTATTCCTGTTAGTCTTTCTATCTTTTGAGCACATCAAACACGATCTGCGTACGGAGGGGAAGCGCACGTTTTTAAATGAGACTAATTTCCATTTGCAGCTAGCAATGGAGCAGCTACCACTGGAGCTACGTGTTCTAGCTAATACCCTGTCAAAAGGGGGCGGATTTCATTCGTACCGCCGATCGTTTGTTTGTTTGTCCCCCGGGTTGTTATGGAGATTAGCGGTGGAAGCAAACCGGGGGGCTGAAAAAGTTTTATGCGCAACTCTTACAGGAAATGCTGTCACCTAGCAACAGGCTTTGGGCAAAGCAAAGCGGGGTCACACTATTGGAGGATTTGTTTGTAGTTGTTGTTGTAAGGGTATAAAGGGACCCTCGCAGACACTCTGTAGCTCTGTATGTATGTAAACGCAAGACACAAAACTCCGCCCAAACATAAATGTGGTGGCGGTGTTGATTTTTTATTCATGAACGGCGACTAGTGTGAATTACCGTTTTGCACGCAATCGCATCTTGATTATTGGTCACTGTCAGAACCAACCATGGAAGTTGGCCGAATGGAAACTCTCAAGAGACAAATGAGGGGAAGGGAAGGCTCCAAATACAGGTAATGGTAGGGCAACAAAATGAGAGCAAATGGCGAAAAAACGAGACAGTGGCGAGTTGACCACACGGCTAGCATATACCATTCTGGGCCACGCAGTCATTTTGTCGCTTTTAAACGATCGCCGAGAGGAAGCCAACTTCAGAACGAAGAAAGTCTTGGGGAAATTTATCACGTCTGCTGACCATCAACTGCAGACGTGCAGAGTACTCCTCCCTTAAAATTTAACTTCTTCCGGTAGTACTTGGAATGGGGGCAGAATTTCAATTAGTTAGTGACAGTGGGTGGGTTAAATTATCAAAACTGCAAGAAAATTCTTTCGGCAAAAAACAACAACCAGCACATACCTTTTTCAGCACGGAATGGACCTCCGCATCAGCTGGACTGCCGCTGGAGATGGTTCTGCAAGTGATAATTAAAAGAAAACGAATTAACACACAATTCTAAAGCCATGAAGCAAAAGAAAGGAACATAAACAAAAATTGCACCAATTCGCATAAAACACATAAACATAGCTTAAGCATCCCTCGACCTCGTGCCTCTATTTAGATGATAGAATGCGAAAAAACAGTTTACCGAACTGCTTAACAAACAGTCTCGCTTTATCATCATCAAATTACACTTCTCCGTTCGTCGGGCGGTTGTTTCACATTTCAGCAGCCCAGCGTGTGCAACATACAGACTTTCCCTACCCGACGCACCACCACGCGCTCGAAAGCATACAGCAACATCGCATTAAAATAAACCTTTTAAGTGTCGAAGGCGTGAAGTGGAGTATGTGTGTATGTGTGCACTAAAACATCACAAAAGCGAAGAAGAGCCTCAAAGAAGGCAGAAAAAACGACGGGATATGATATGGCAAAGGAATGCTTAAACAAAAGGCAACCCATTAGAAGTCGGATTATGATGATAAAGTAATTTGAGCGGGACGGAGTGGGGCGGTCGTAAAACCGCTCGTGAATCATTGAAACGAATCATCGAATCAACCATTCCGGGGAGGGTTTGACAAAGGTGTGAGGCAGTATCCTGCACACACTTCAGGCACTCGAGCAGGCGGTTTGTGTGAGGCCTGTTTTTTCACACTCTTGACGTTATATTTCGCCTATGTCTTCTGTTTCGAGTCTGATTTGTCCCCTGGTCCCGGAAGCCATACGCATTTGCTTGGCGTGTGTGGTGTCTACTGCAAAACGGATGAGATGTAGTTCTGTGTGAAGCTGGTGTCCAGGCACGGTTCGGGATGATATATTGATAATGGTTTCGTACGCCGATAAGAGATCGGGACACTTCTTGCCGCAGTTCGGCAATGTACGAGGGGGCAGAAAGCTCATAAAATAACATCCAGCTATTAAGCTGATGTTTATTTTATTTTGCTGTAGAAGTTTGCTGTCCGGAACTGTTTTCCAGAAGAATGCAGAGCGCTGCCTGAAAGACGGGGAAAATCTCGTAAGAAAAGACCGCAAGCAATAGCGCATAAAATCGGCTTTACCGATGATATTTCTATTTCCCACAAAAGCCTACCAAAGCACAAGGGTTTGTTTTCATTGGAACTGGTTGGCTGCATGCAGATTTTTGTGATTGTGGAAATGTTTATTCAAATATATCTAGATACCCCCAACAATGCGGCTCCGGTGTTTTGTTGTTCCTTCTTCGCGCCAGTAGGAGTATGCAAAATAGATTCGCCTTCTAGGAAGATTAGATGCGCGGCTGTGTTTCTTTTCGACTCTTTGCATTCGGCTGTCCGAATCGTATCGAAACGAAACGTCGCTTCAGCTGACCGGGTTTTCATGTGTTTGTAAGGCTTTGCAACTTACTGCTCTTTCTGACGCTGACGCCGAATGCGGCCATGCTTTCCGTGCACATGGCTAAGGCTAAGGTGGTCACATATGCAGTAAAAAAACACACACACACTCGTACACCCGCACATAACATTCCAGAATCGTTTGTTTCAGTACATACAAACAGACACACATACACACTTGCCGGAAGGCGACAGTCTGTCCGTACGCGTCTTGCTGGCGCGATTGCATCGTTGCACCACGAGAACCAAACCGTATGTGTCACACGCTTGTCCCCAAGTGTTCCCATTTTCCCCATCCGAGGTGCACGGACACGTACAGCGACAAACACTTCTGCTTGCCCCGGACAATAAGGCTCGTCATTTGATCCACTCGACCGCTTCAAACTGGCCCACTACACTTTGATGTTGTGGCTGCCCGTTCCGTTCGGTACCATATGGTGGTTCCCGTCGTTAGTAGTGGTTGAAGTTGTCTCACACCTCACTTGCAAAACGGCACCTTCACACATTGTGCCAGGCAAATTCTTGAACCTTTTGTGCATACACTCACACACACACACACACACACGTTCACGGTTACAGACTCACGCACGCTCACACTGGTCACCCAACACGCTTGGAGCGTCCTCGTCCCAGACCAACCACTTCAACGCCACTAGACACTATCGATCACGTGCAAAGGGCTCGACTGTCGAAACCGTCGACCGAACCAGTCCGGCCGGTGGCTTGAAACCTCGTGGCTTGCCGCACAAACGTCAACGGAACAACTGATAACGGTGGTGCCGACGAGCAGCGGAGTTTACTGCCATTGGACCAACCAACCGTTGGACGCGTGTGCTCCAGTTACAGCGGCGTAGACGCGTTGCTGGACTCGTGCGATGATGTACGACGACCACGACGACGAAGCCGATCCCCGAGGACACATACCGATACAAAGCAGCAAGCACACACAGGCACAGCCATCCGGCACGACGAATCGTGTGCGTAACTCCTCCATGCTGCTGCCAACGCGAGTGAGACGGTATTCGCAGTTATTCGCTAGTGCAAGCGAAATGCCACCAACAAAAACGCTCTAACGTGGCGAGAGCACGAGATTGATCACGACCACCGTGAAAGCCGTCGAGCCAAGCATCCGATGCACACACCGACGGGCGGTATACGGTGACGGCGTGACGGTGGTCCATTGCGGCAAGCAAGCCGCTAACTTGCCTGACTCTCGATTGGATTCTTCCGGTTTTCTCGTGCCGCGGCCGCTGTAGTAAAATGATGGCGATAATGATGATGCACACACATACGCACACAACGCTCGTCTCGTCGGGCCTGTTCTCCATTTTTTAGTGTGGCTGGTTTAAATTCCACGTGGTTTAAAACCGCGAATTCTCATTTCCTGTCAGTGCGTAGTGCAGTAGCACGCGTCAGTTACAACCGCGGTGCGAAACACGAAGCAGCATTTTGGACGAATATGGTGTCAGCCAACAGACACACTCATAGCCACACCACGTTGGCTAGTTAGTGTGGCCTTCCATACCAATATCCATCAACTGTCAAATGTCTGTCGTCAATAGACACGCTTTAGCTGTGCATGTGCTCTCCTTCCCGTCGCTACCTTTCATCCTTTTCGAGCGCGATTGGTACATAGGGCACAGTGCCCTACCAGCAACCCGAACGCACACGCTTGGACACTTCCCGAGCCCAACGTCGTCGTCATCGTCGAGGGGAACTGACGATTGCTCCCGGTGGCGCATGCCCGTTTGCACGCTAACCTTTCCACGCGGTGCTGGTGTTGGTGCGCCGGACGAACGGTGTACAACTGAGCCGGGACGGTTTGTGGTGGCCTGTAGCAAAAGGCAGGCTCTGGTCATCGATCCCTAGCGTCGGTGGTCCGAACGAGATGGTAGGGCTGGGTATTGGCTGGGCTGGATGGGCGAGGCGTTAATCGGTTTTTGAGTTTTGCAAAGTAAATGCACTAATTATCGACCTAGGGGTTGACGCCGGCTGCCACTAGCAACCGGATCTGCTACTGCTGCTGGTGCCGTATTTCTTAATTGTTTCTCTTTTGTTGCACATTTTATATTTTTGCAGAAACGCACACTCTTACAGCGATAGGAAGCTTCACGCTGTTTAAAAAGCTTCAACAAAAATCGTTTAGCTGTTGCTGTGTACCCACAATGCTATCAAGCGTGTGTTTGAAACACATTTGAATAATTCAGGCGTGTATATATAAGTGTCTCGCAATGCCTTAATACTTTGTGACAGATCTTAAACAGCTGATAAGCGGCAGATACGGCAGATACTTCCTTAACCTAGCAAGCAAGATACGGCTGAAATCAAATCAAACCGATACGGAAGCACACATGGATATGTGTTTCTCTCGCAGGCAAGATACATTCTTCCTTCCTTCCCACATAAACTTTCGTACTTTGCAAGAGAAAGTTTTACCTTCATTAAAAGCTTATCGGTACACTTTATCGCCTCTCGATCGGCAAGATACACCACGACAATTTTGTCACGAGTTGCGTTGGCGCCTTTGATCAGCGGTGTCAAACTCGTTATCGCATTGAAAACAAAATAAGAAAAATTCAAATTATCTATATATCTTATTGTACACTTCTTCCTCTAAGCATAACAAGCAATTGAAGCAACAAGGTGCATTGAAGTACATACTAATGGCATGTTTTGTAGATTGACTTTACCCCGTAGAATCAGATTCTTATGATGCTCCGTAGGGTTTTAAGGCCGGAGGACATTGTCCGTACTCGCTAGTGTGATTTCGAATTTCACTAGGGCATCTGGCGGCGACTGACCAAAGCTTTTTTTGTCATCGAGGGAATGGTCGAACTAAATTTCAAAATTACGTAGTTTTTTCACCTTATTTTGATGCAAAAATGGCTAAATTACTTGCACAATAAATTTTTATCTATCAATTGCAAAGCTTTTCCAGTCCGATTTAAGTAAAAAACATGGAAAAATAACATATTTTCTGAAGCAGCTCCTTGTTTGGAAAAATACTTCAGTCAGCCGCCGCCAGATGCGGTTTAATAAAATGTTATCGTCGGTCTCGTGGTACAGCCTTCAACTCATACGACTAAACAACATGCCCGTCATGGATTCAAGCCCCGGATTGGCCCTTGCCTCCCATACATATTACTGACTATCCTGCTATGAGTAATCACTGAGTCACTGAAACCCAAACCCACTTGTGGTACTGGCAGGCCTTGATAGGATATGCAATTTTGTGAAACATATATCAGTGACGGATTAAGGGCATCGTGGGCTCTAGGCGGTAAGATGAGTTGAGGCCCCCTGTAAATGGTAAATGGTGTTCGAGGGGTGGTAGCGGCACTAAACTGGCTGTTGGGAGATTGTACAGTAAACTTGAAATGTCGGGGGCCCGTCGGGGGCCCTACGATCATCAGTCACAGGCCCTAAATTTTTTACTAAAGGGGGGGGGGGGGGGGGTGCAATTGATTCGCTAGCCTCGGGGCCCCCAACGTCCATCCTTCCGGGGGCCTTGTCGCTAGTACTCTGTACGGCATACTATAAAATGGCGATCTACGAGGCCCCTAAATCGGCGGGGCCCCAGGCGACCGCCTAGTCCGCCTACCGTAAGATCCGCCACTGACATATATAGATAATAATTGGAGTCGCTTGATTATTGCGTGGTTTCTCAAGAAAATAACAATGATTTAGAAAACTATGGCTGAAATTTGTTTTAAATTTTATTTCTAAAATCATTCCGACCAGCTTAGTCAATAAATTAAGTCAATAAATAAAACACAAAACAACAAACGCCTTAACGATGTGTTATGTTTGACATCCCTGCCATTGCTTTGAAAACTTTTTGCCAAATCTCCAAATGCCCGTCTGGTAAGGCACCCGGCACTGGGTGTACTTGAAGGAAGGTAATAATTTCCCGCATTTCCTACGCGTGTCCCTCGGAAGTCGGTGTGTGCCCGGAACAGCTTGTAGGCGATTCGGTAGAAAAAACTTTTCCTCACAGCACGTAAGCAGCATATCGTGCGGAGGTGGGATGTTTTTCTTTTTTTTGGCTTCTCTCTTTTTCCACACAACACCGCCGGAACTTGGGAGATGAAAATCACGAGCAATGGTGACGGTGCGCGTTGGTAAAATTACGCGAATCTCCAACCCTCGCACAATATATATATATTTTTTTTATTTGCTTGGTTTGAGCGGAAAGGAGGTAAGAGAGCCGCGGGAAGCGAAGAGAACGCAACATTTCATTTCGTCGACGTTAATTTGGCATCGCGTTAATGAGTGAATGGGATATCCTTAAATGAATTACGAATTTATGGCACCGAAACACCGAACACGTCGTCAGTGCCGTTCGCGGGGGGGCCCACGAGCTACTGGCTGAGGGGAGCGGAGAACGATGGTTTTCCTGCTATGGACTTTTCCCACCTCGGAATCGCGTGGTTCCGGCAATATCGGAATCCGGTCCATAATTGCACAAAAGCACACACATACGCGGCGGCTACATCACTGCCAATGGTCGGTTGTCAAACTGAGATCGCGCGCGCTTGACAGCAGCAGCAAACGAAAATATATTACCATTTAACACAGCTGTTTCCTACCAGCCCTTTCCTGACACCCCACCACCACCTGCATGGTGTCGGGGAAGTCCCTCGTCCCACATTGATGATGGGCCAAGTGCCGATTGCGAAAAAAATAAATCGGCACGGTAATCGGCGGTCCCTTACAAAACCAGGCAGCAGCGTTTGTGTGTGTGTGTGTGTGTGTGTGTGTGTGTGTGTGTGTGTGTGTGTATGTTGTACGCGGGGTTTCCGCTTGTGTCTAGGTTCCGGCCGCTTATTTAACAAACATTTCGCAGTTGAGTTTGGTCGTGGTTGTTGCGCAATGAAAAAAAGTCAACGTACAAATGTGCTGCGCCACTTATGTTTAAGCATGTTGACAATGTACCCGAGTCATGTGCAAAATCTGGATCCTTATCAAAGCATGTCTTACGATCGAGATAGTAGAAAAAAGGCAACGGCCATTTGGGACAAATTTGTGTGTGTTTGGTCCAAAAATAACATTCCAGCTGGAATTAAAATGGAAATTTAAAAGCATTCATCTTTTCCAGTGCCAACTCGAACATGCTGCAGAGTACAGAGGCAGGAGCAGATTTTTGCTAATTTTGGGATTGGCCACAAAATGGCCAAGAGGAGGACGAACAAAAAATCTACACTATCTCAGTGACATGTTTGACAAAACTAACAACTAACAACATGCCGCAGAGCGGGTGGGCCAGCCGTCCCGCCGGTGAGCGATTGGCTGGGAATCAATTTTAATTATTACGCCATCATTTCCCTCTTCCGCATTCGGGTACCCGGGTAATGGGTGTCATCCTATCACGGGACATTCCGGTCTCCCAACCGGAGAGTGTGGGACCGAGGAGGCTTGTTAATCGAAACCAAGTTCCCGCCCTTTCCAAACCGTCGGGTGTGAAGTCGCAGCGGGACTTTCTGGAGCTTGCCGTGGTGCGACCGAACCACGGCTATCCATCGACAATCAGCCAAACCCAGCCATCCATCGTCCCAGCGGTAGGCCGCGCTTGTTCGCTTTTGGATTGCTTCCAGCAGTCAAGCGCGCTACTCATGCCAGCCGGCACGGAACGGTGTCCGTGTTTTAAGCGACCGTCAGCAAAATGTCCACAATCGATCGACTGCCATTTCGGGAGCGGGAAAAACTGAACGGGAAGCACCGAAATTAGATTCCCATCACGTTCGCTTATAAATTCTTAATTCCATCGATTGACAAACATGCGGTTCGGGGGGAGGGCCCGTGTACGCTTCGGTCTTCGGTGTGCGCTTCGGTGTGCGATGGTTTCCGCGAAACAGTGCCGCAATGCTCGCAAAACGGGCAAAAACTGGGAGCTGGAAAACAGGACGAATATAAACAAACAACAGGCCGGGCGGGCAGGAAAACTAGGCAGGCCGAGTTGCCTCGGTAGGCTACCCGGAGTAGCCGCCGTGTGACGTAGTAGAACGACCGGGTGGGCGCTCTGTTTCGTTCCGAGTAGTGTGACCGATAATCGAATCGTGCGTGCCGTATGATGTAGTTTGTCAGCGAAATGTCAGCAGAAGTTGAGTTGTTTGTTGGGAGTGGGAAAATGGAGCGAAAAGAAGAAAAAATCCCGGAGGTTTTCTTGCTAGGACATGTGGCCGTACGACTCGATTTGAAATACGTTCTGATGCACGGGACATGTGTTTCCGGCGCATCGAATGGTAAGAAGTTAAACTTGTTTTGTTGTTGTTTTTATCAGTTAGATCGGATGCAAACAAATCATAGTCGTTTCGGGAAATCCAATCGTTGAAGTGATTGAAGAAGTTAATCGAATTCCGATGCTTAAATTTTACATGCAGCTTTGAATGCACATGTGAATATAATTCCAAGAGTGCAGTTAATGTTAACAAAAACACTACAAAAAATATTTGAGTCACAATTATACACTCACCGTTATATTTCACGTTGAATTTTTACCATCCTCATTTAATTTCAATTGTTTAACTAACTCAAGAACTTGCTATGAGAAAAATGCTCGTCAAATGCTCAAAAGACAAAAATTCCAATTGATTTAAACATAAAAATAAGTATTAATGGAAGGATGCAATAGCTACTAACGAATAACTAGTTGAGGATGTATATTTGCAACAAACATTGACATCACCTGAAGACTAAATTATCTTTGGATTTGCAACATTTTGTGTTTAAATCTTTTCTTCGTTTGTTCACATTTTTTCAACTGGTTTTCAATATTTTAGAAAAAATAGGGTATAATTCAACAAAATTCAAAATAGAACTGTCCATGTTTCCAATTTGCTTCATACTAAATTTGTTTGGTTTTCCCTTTTACTTTGCGCTTTTCCTTTGCACCAAGCGTTTTCTAATTTTATTTTTGCCAGACTAATTGTATTAGTAATCGAGTGCAAGTGGTCTGGTGTTTCGAACAGTTAATACCTAAGTATAACGACCTCCTCAATCTTTTGCTCATTTTAGACCTAAAAGGGTACTAAACGCTAAAATACGGTACCTTCTAATATACAGTTACAGTATATAGAGTTCACACGCATCAATGCAAACTTTTTATGTTTTAATACATTAAACGAATTTCATTACTAAGCAATTCTCATATAAATTCCACACACAGCAGCTCGGTTGCTCTTTGACTGTTGTTGCTAGTACTACCACTGCATGATCTACCGCAACCGACCACGAATCGAAACCGGTTCGCCGCTTTAAAACGCCACACCAGAACCATTGCCACATAGTTGCTTGGCGCGCTGGAGTGTTGGAGAGGGTTGCGCTTCGTTAATATTAAATTACTTCACACCTCGTACATTGTGAAGCTGTTAAAATTCTAAATAATTACTAAATAACTCCATCCCTCGATGACTCCTCGTATAGACCCCAACCCATACACACACACCTCCAGGTAGCATAAAACCGCTCGCTGTCGCAAACATACGCCATACGACGATCGCGTCATCACCGCTACCAGCCCCACTCATCTTCCCCGCATTGCAAATTTGCCTCATTAAATATCATGAAGTGAAATGCTATTAAGTAGATTTCTCCGACCATTCGCACCTTCGACGAAGGGGAGATTGTGAGGAGGGAGTGCCACCATTTCCGCGCTGTATTCTACGCTACCTGCATGCACGGTTCGTGGAGCAACACAGAGGAAAAAAAGCTGGAACCCGTGGAAGGGGCCGGAAAATCCGTTCACTCTGATGCTGTTTCTACTGCTGGTCGCGACTCTGTGGGGCGAATGATGGCGTATTTACATTTCTTTTATGTGTGCACTCTTGCACCCATACACACCCACCGCTCACTGCAGCATAATCGTGCCCAACGAGTGTATGTGTGTGTGTATGGGAGGGGTTGGAGCCAGGGAACTGTGTTTGCACGTTGAATCGCGGGTCGTGCTTTTGTTCTAGTGCCCGCTCGGTACCTTTCAGCGTCGGGCGAGCACGGCACAACCTCAAAAGAGGCAGTGTGTGGCAGTGGCCCTGCGCAAGGACGTACGTGCGCCGGAGGGTTTCGTGCCCAAGGCATGGGTGTGTATGTGTGTTTGTACATAATCCTTCTGCGAATCGCATTCCCACTCATCATCACTTTAGCCCAGCTCGTTACAGGCAAAAACGTCGTTCACCGCTCGAATGGCTCGAATGTGCCATGCAGTGCATCGTTTGCTACCCATTTGCGTCACCGTTCCAGTTGCAGTTCCGTTTGCTCTGCGTTTGCTCCAGTTCCGGTCCTGCAGGGAGGGAGGTATGCATTTTTTTCCTTCTCTCCGTGCTCACCCTTCCACACGGTAGAAGGAAATTAAGCGACCTCCTCCAGCGGGTGCTGCTGGTACTGGCTTCAGGTGGTTTGCGAAAAGCGCTTTTGTGTTTGAAGGAAGACGAGAGAAAAGAAAAAAACAACTCAACGAGTGGTCTCTCGCCTCGATGCACCTTCCTGCACACCACCATGCTGACCCTTTTTACAGCCTGTACTTTGCCTGCACTTTGCTGCAGTCACATTAATGCTGTTCGTTTGCATGCACACCACCCGTCACTGCCTACCCTCCCTAGCATGAGCAGGGAGCTTAGGAGTGATTTTTTATCCACTCGTTATCATCTTTACATACTCGTCTGGCGCATCTAGAAACGTCAAGCAGCGCAACAAAAATATCCCACACACCGAAGATCTCGAGACCGAGCCAAACCGACGCCCGTCGAGTGGAGACGCCCGGTATTTGCCTTCTGGTAAGATAATTTTAATTAAGCGACAATTTTTATTTGCAACTTTCGCAATCGTTATCACCTACCCCGGTCCATCATCAACTGGGCAAACCGAGGGTTTTGTTGGATGTGTCAACATGCAAGCAAAACGGAATGACGGGATGTACGCGACGGCGGGAAAAACGCACCCGTTGGCGTTGGAAGTATAAAAAAACCCAGGCAGAAAATCTGAAATCTCAAACCGGTTTATGGAGCGTGAAGCTGTGAACTGCAAACTGCACAAACTTCACACTACTGGCTGGCTCGCCGGCTGGCTGGTTCGTAGGATGGTTGGTTGGTTTAGCGCATGCAAATGGGATATAATTTAGGTGAAGTCGCTCCTTTTTTTTTTATTTGGAAGAGAAAAATGTGTCTCCTTCCAGGGATTTTTGGAAGCGAGCGAAATGAATTCATTAAACAAGCATTCGAGTTGGTGAAAACAGGACAACGATATGAAGTAGAATTTTGATTAAGTTTTCCGAATTTGTGGACACTTTAGCAGCAGAATATTCCGTGTAATAAAAGCTTGCGTGTATGCACGAAGAAAATTAATTAAAATTTACTTTCCATCCGTGGTAATAATGCTTTCGTCTTTTCATCGGAAGTCAAAGACATCTTCTTCGCTCGTTCATTTAAATCAGCTCTCTCTCTCTCTCTCTCTCTTTTCCTCTTTCTCTCCCATAATACGCTTGTTCGCGCACATTAAATCCTTAGCCGTTTAAATCCTAAACTGTGTTCCGTTTCGTACAGTGCTGCTGTTCGGGAAGTCAAACCTCATCACCTCCCCTCGTGTCACGGTCAACTAATAAAGCTCGAATTAATTAACCCAAGAACCCTCTTTTCCGAGCGAGCGAACTTCTCAGATGGGAAGAACCGAAACCGATCGTTGTCATACTCATCATCAGCGAACCGGCGGGGAACCTCCGGCACAAGCAAAGCTTCATGGCACGGTTCGCAAACTAAAATTTGACCACTTTTCCATGAAATTGCTCCCGGTAGCGCTACCGTCCGTCAGCAAACTAACACCGGACACGGTTTCGGAATCGATTAAAGCTTTTTCCTCAACCGCAGCCTGGTAAGCGGAAGTCCCTTAGTGCACGAGGCAAACCTACACACACACAAAAAATGAAGCGATCTTCATACACACACACACAAACACAGATACCCTAACTGACCGACATTGGAGCGAAGGGTTGGCATATCTGCCAAAGCACCATTCGGGCCATCACCACCTCCAGCTAGCGGGTTTCAGATTAAACGAAATTTTGTTTATTCATCAAGCGACTGCAACCTTTTCCAAACCTGTGTGTGTGTGTGTGTGGGAGCTTTTTCGGTCGTGGTTCTGGTTCTGGTGGTCTCCATTCCAGCCATCGTTATCGCACACCCATGCGATCGTAGCAGCACTTCCCGGAGACTATTGGATGTTGGGTATGAGAGAGGGAGAGAGAGAGCGAGATAGTGAGATAACCAGTGAAAGAAGACACCGAATAGACAGGACCAGGCCAGCATCGGTTGGTGGGAATCTGTTTTCATTATTTAATAATTGCTCTTTGCCAAAGTGGGCCACTCAGGTCCACCAGTCCGACCTGTCCACCAGAACTTTGCACATTTTGCTGGACGTTTGCGAGTTCTTGGCAACCTGTGGGGGGGGGGGGAGATCGTTAGCAGTTAAGAGCTGGGGCACGAAAGGATGGGGGGGAGGAGGGGTCACCGACACCAAAAGCAGGCGCAATCTCGGTCGACTCATCTCGGTGGCATGTTTGCACCGCAATACAGCAGATTCTTTCCAGTGACGCTCGGGTGGACATTTGAACTCGGCAGAACACACGGAACTGGGAGGCAAACACGTGGAGGCTCGTTGGCACAGCGTGGGGAAGGGTGAATTGCAGGAAGCGCTGGGGTACGATTTATTAATACAGGCCAGAAAGGGCGTATCTAGTGGTGTTCATACGCGCTAGACGTTGGTTTTTTGGAGTGAGAGACTGGGTGAAAGATAGAGCCGCCCTCCCCTTGGAACACTGGTTTGTAGAGTTGTACCGGACGTTCATTGTCACATTAGCAGCAGTTACGAGAAGGCAACAAGGGGGGAAAAGTGAAGAGGGTATTGCAAGTGAGACGTGAAAATTGTCACCATACGACACCAGTCTGACATCCATCACGGGCGACCAAAACGGTTCCCTTCAAAGCTTTCGTCCGATTGGAGAGCTGTTCCCTCGTCCGCGCGTGTTTCGGCATGTTGTATTAAACTGTCACAAATATCTCCAGCCCATAAATTTGCTCATCTGTGGCGTGTGTGTGGTTGGATAGAAGGAGGTCAATTTTTTGGTCTGTGTGTGTGTGTGTATGCATACTCCCTGAGTTTCAATTCCAGCGTGACCGGAACCCGCGATGGGACCCGATGATCTCGCCGACCCGACCATTGAATTGTGAGCGCTGTAAAATTTTAATTCTATTTATAGCATTTACTCTCTCTCTCTCTCTCTCTCTCTCTCTTTCTCTCACTCTCTGCTTTGCGCTGACACATACGCCAGTTGACCTCTGGCATGCGAGCAGCGGTGACGTGGAAAGGTGCGAAGGTGAAACCCCTTAAGGAGATACGCGCACGTGGTAGTCGATTTGCGGGCGAAGCGTGCTAATCGTTGTCAGGTAGTGGAGCTACACCGGCACAAGCAGCATGCCAGCATAAAGTTGCTGCTGCAGCGCTGGAGGAAGTTAGGGAGAATATTCATACATAAATTGTATACATCTTTGATGGCTTCTTCCCTCGCCTTCCGTCTCCCGGTGCAAACGAAGACTTCTCGCACAGCTTGCGAAACTCGAGCCTCGGGGCGCACGGACGCACGGAAGAAGTTTGCCCGCTGCACAAGACACGAAGCAGACCGAGTTGGGCCGCAAGTATATCGTAAGGGAGTTTATAAAATATTCACACTACTTTTGCGCTGCTCGGAACAACAGTACACGCTCGGACGGAATAACTCCGACCAGAGCACCGGTTTGGGTGGGAAAGGGTTCGGGCCAGCGTGCCATTGGGAGGCGGCGGGACATGGTGGCATGGTGAGTAAGCGCACCATAAACACGAACGACCACACGTTTGCCACCCACACATAGACGCAGACACACACACCCACACGTGCCAGAGTTATTGGTTCTGGTTGGACATGAAACGTCGCCCCGGGTTTTTGGGGGACGGAGTTTCTCGGGCCGCACGAAAATGCTCTTCAGCGATGCTGCTGCTGCTTGCCGGTGCCGGATCCACTCGTCATAAAGTGTAATTTATTTTGGAGGAAAATTTATTAGGTCGTCCCGAGATCGGCGTCCAAACTCCATCGAGGGTCGAGACACTGCTAACGCTCACGGATCGTGTGCATCGTTCGATCGATTCCATTAGGAAAATAGTTTATTAGCGATAATGGAAGGATACAACACCCAGAACATCCTTGGGACGTTTCGGTGTGGTGCCGTGACCGGGAGTGTATTAAGATGAGTGTCATAGTTGCGTTTACCAGTTGGTGTTAGGTTCGCAGAAGGGGTTAATAGGATGCGATAGTTGACAAGGTATCTAATTTGTAAAACCAAGTTAGTCGAATGTGCCAAAGAGTGCTCAAATGGATCAATTCATGATATGCTTCAATTTTGCTATGAGCTAGTACATGTTAGAAAGTCTACCGGGGTATTTATATTTTTTCTTCTGATTTTGCTCAATAACTACATCAAGCACTGTTTGAGTCACTTATGGGCTTGGTTCTCGCTATAAAATAGAATTGTATAAAAAAAGTAATTCAGCCGCAAACTGCTCATGAATTAACACCCGCTAAAGTCCAAGTTAAGCCCGCGTTACAGCCCCAGCGAAATTGAACGTGAAATGTACGGTGTTTCTGCTATTTTTTCAGAATATTGTTAATCCTACACCTAAAGATAGGATATTTAATTCCCCAACTATTTAGGCTATAAAACATATTAAATCAATAAATTAAATGCAATTCGTTGTTATTCTCCGTTTTGTTCACGGTGGATAATAATGGTCAGCGGAGAACCACAAGGAAATGTATTCAATTCATTATTACAATACATTTTACAAAGTACATAGTTATGGAATTGAATATCATTTCTTTTGAAGTACGATAAACCATATTCCGATAAATAATCATTGAAATGTAGCAAAAAAGAAATTTACTTGTACGTAAGGTCTAAAGCGACCTTAAGAATTGAAAGGAGCAAATACCTTCGAAATTTCTTTTCCATAAATTATTTTAAGTCTTTTAGTTTTTTTATAGACCTGCGTTGCTCTGATACTGTGATGCTCGCTTGATACTTTGTAAATGCTATAAACTATATTTTACAAAAACTTCAAAATTAATAAAGCTAAAGTATTTCGTAATGCCATGTCATGCATGCCATATTATTTTGCAAAGATAATTTTCTTATGTATCCTAATTTATCATAATGGTGTTTGAAATGACATAATGAAAATACTTTTTTATTTTAAAGAAGTTACCTTACCATAAAATCCTTTTTTATTTTAGAACGTTATTTCAAACTATCTTGACAGTTAACATGATTTTAGCTGCTAAATGCCTAATGTTAGCGAATAATAATACATTAATGTAATTTGTGGCCAATATTGTCTAATATTTTTATTTTAATACTACTATCATACATTTTTTCTTCGATTTAAGCCTTCTTAGCGCTCAGAAGATAACTTATATTTTTAATTACTATTCTTTGGGCTAATGATTGTCAACAAAAACCGTTCAACGCAACAGTAAAATCCTTTATGGCTTCATATTAATCATTTTGATTGGCTTTCAACGTGTATTAAGATATGTTTTAAATGAACAATTGTCGTGTTTAAATGTTTGTTATATATTTTTTTACAACGAAGAGAAATCAATACTTTGACGCTAAAATGTTCACCCAGCACTTCCGTTGCTTTGGAAAATTTCGCCTTCAATGGTTCGTACGATAACATTTTCATTTGCATTGCGTCCACTTTGCAACCCGGAGCACAAACCATAAGTCATTCCTTTAATCTTGCGTCGTGCGTCACAAATCGAAAAGAACGACATAAACCCCTCACCCTTCCCCTCCGTCCCATACAACAAGTGCCCTCTTGTCGGTTAAAGCAAACACCCTTACGCAATGTGCTTCAGGAGGCGGTGGTTTCCAATTCGAAAGAGCCATCCTTGAATCAATATTATGGTCCCGCGAGAGTTCAAAACGCGAAAAAAAGGAATCGTTGGAATCAAAACCAAACGTGCGCCTGTCGAAGCAACCGATCGGGCAAATAATAATAATATCGTACCATCGTACTTCGAATTGTGTGCGGGACGATGCGTCACCGTGACGTGAGCACAATTCCGCCAAAGAAAAGCGGGGCGCCGTGTCGCGAATGGCGATGATGATGGTACTTGGCGTTAATTTGCGCTCGAGAGCAGCCACACAAACGTGTCGCCGAGGGTGTCGTCGTGTGTTTTTGCCACGTGCTGTCGCGAAGGACGAGGTTGAGAAAAAAGGCTTTTCCCCCAAGCCGAGCTCTGATTAAAGACGGGAAGGCAAATTTGGGACCATTTGTTTGAAAGTGTAGAAAGAGAGAGAGAGATAGAGAGAGAGATAGAGAGAGAGAGAGAGAGAGAGAGAGAGAGAAAACAGTGCGGAAAAAAAGCCCTTGTAAGGAAAAATATGCCATGAATCATAACTCCGTGGTTGCAAAACCCCTTCATGTATTCGCTTTCGTCTTGCCAGCTTCGGCCGTTTGCCTCTGGGTGACTGGGAAAAGAAAAAAAGCGTTCCTCTACAGACTGGCATGGATTTATGTTGGATGGTGTTTGAGTGTTTCCTCTTTCAAACGGTTTGGCCACGTTTAGAGCATCTTTTAAAGCACTCACTCACACGCACTCAGACACAAACACTTCAATGCACATCGTGAGAGATAAATCAAAAAGGGGAGAAAATTTAAAAATTTGCTGTCAACAAACAAAAGGTGTATGAGTGTGACAATAGGAAGACGAAAAAAAGAAACTCACTCTCCATCGACCTACTGGCACATAGAAGATGCAATAAGGTTCACCATAAATCTTCATTTGATAAGTAGTTTGGCGGTGTTTTTTTTTTTTCTCCGGTCGATGGAAAATCAGAATTACACCAGCAAGCGCTTGGCTCCCACGGCAAAGGAAGAAGTTGATGCAATTTATCTTGCCCAACCGTTGCTGTGGCTTATTACGTTTCGTTATGATTGCGTACGGTGGACGGGCGGGCTGAATTTGGACAACATTGTTAACGAAATTACTGTATCGATGTGCCGGTGGATTTGTTTCACATACGCGTCGTACACACGCAAACGCACACCGGGCGCGACGTGATTGCTTCGTCTTGGACGGCATGGAGAATGATGAAAAATTTATGCCCCGAACATTCAGCTCGACTCTTGGCCGGGTTGGCATTGGCTTCTCAGAACACCAAAGAATTTGCAACGTCCATTCAGGTAAAGCGTGCCGGTAAAACTTTTGGTCCCGATTCCGAATCTGAAACCCATCCCAGCATTCCCAGCATCGAAGGGAAAACTTATCGTCCGCAAGCCTTCTGTCGATTCGAAGCGTGGCTTATATTTCGGAAAAAACGAATTGCTGGAATGCTCTCACAGCTAATGCGGGGTGGGTCTGGTGGGTTGGCAAACGCAATCGTGCCGTGATCCAAAATAGAAACACCCATCAAGTGGTTTAGTGGGTACTCTTCTTTTGTAGGTCTCTCGTGAAGCGGGGCAGTTAGGAGAGTGAGAGAGTGATGTGATAGGAATATATCACAAATTGCGAGAAAAATCAATTCCGTAAATATTTTCCCGAACCCTTTCATCCCGTTCCCGGTGGAGAAAGTTTTCGGAAAGAAAGTTTACCGTTTTTCATATCTTGTTTTTTTTTTTGTATCGGGGTTATTGGAGCAGAGAAAGCAAGTACGCATACAATATTTGAAAATATTTGTTTACACAGGATCAGACAGCGGCAACAAAGTGGTCAAGTGGCCAGGGTTCGGAAATACTGTGATCAGAAACTAGAAAGAATGAGGGTAAAGCAGGTAGCAGGTTCCTAGTTTAACAGCTTCAGTATCCCGTATTTTGGTCCTTTTTCAAATATTTGTGGCATAACGATCTGCACGAGTTTGTTTTTTTTGCTTTACCTACATTTTACTTCCTTCCTGCTACCATCATTGTTCAACGCGCTTCATTTTAATAGGCAAATATCGCCTGTTTGATGTATTAGAAAAGTTTTGTCGAACTTAAATATAGGGTACTGGATCGATCTGGGTTTGAAAATTTGATGAGCTGCAAGCCTCCTTTTTTCTTTTTTTCCGTTGTAATCGATCAAATTGTTCACTGACAAAGAAGACAAGGCTTTTTCGGGTTAGTGCAGTGTTAAAATTAAACACTTACGGCATAGAGTTTTTTCCGCTGCCAGCGTGATTTTTCACAAATAAAGTACAAACATATTTTACCCTCTCCTAACAAACAGATGCCGCTGCAATCAATCTGTTCCCAAACCCATCTCAAACTGTGTTGACAACGGTGAATTTGTGTCATTGTGTCCGTTACAAAAGTATGAAAAGGGAAAATTCAAACAAAACCAGAGTAAGAGAATGTGTTGTAAAACGGTATTGCATTGTAGCATTAATTAATTATTATTGGACTTTTTTTCGTCTCCTTTTTGGGCGTTTTTTTTTTGCTGAAACGTACTACAAAGGTTTAACGGTGCGCTTTTCAAAGACTTCTGCTTTATTTTTCATGGTACCATTTCGGAGGGACTAAGCGATAGCTTGGCATAAGTGGTAAACAGTTTTTTTGGTTATTTTACTCCTTTGCTTTCTACCCTTAAATTAGCTCATTTATTTACTCCCACTTAACCAATTGGAGAAAAAGAGTACAATGTGAACTGTTTTTGTTTAAAGCAGCGTGTAATTTCATGCTAAAAACCTTCCTAATACATTTTTTACTTGCTTTATGGTGCAAAAACGAATGAATTATTTCAAAAACATTAAAAACAAAAACACAATTTAATTTATTAGTAGTTTGATCTGAATTTGCACACATTGAAGTGCGTCTATGTTTGGCTATAACGTAATGGATGCGATAATGGATGTGCCGATCATCACGGGCGCTGTTTTTCGTTCTAGTTGAATAATAAATCTAGGAAAATTTTACACAAATGTCATTTAAAGTTTATGATTACTTCAAAATCGTTCGTTCCCGATGGCCTGCGCCGTAGCTGTAGGCGACCTACTTCCCCCCCCCCCTCCCCTCACCCCATCCGCTTCTGTTTACCACCTATACTGACCCTCCAACAGCCACTGCCGAAATGTCACCGAACGTGAAAAAGGCATTCATTTTGCCAGCCATTTTGTAACGACGTTTTTCGATTCAGTAGGTTCAGTGGTGAGGGATTTTTTTGTTTGAGTCCTTTTTAACTTCTGTAAAACGGAGACGCGAGAGATGGGAGGCGGTGGTTTGCGATCGTCCATAATTTTACGTTCTTCGCCGTCGGCACCGTCGTACGTTTTGGCGCACAGAGTGGCCACTTTTGTACGGTCGAAGTCTTTCATTATCAGCATCAACGTTCGTTGCCGTGAAAAAAGAGAAGAACACGAAAAAGCGCGAAAAACCCCTAGGAACTCATATTTTCATTCGATATTTTCCTGTTTTTTCCTACTCTACGCTCTCTGGGCTACTGCTGTTCCTTACCGGTCCTTTGGTCAGCCTTTTTCCTCCGGGTGAAATGAAAATGTCGTGATATTTTCATAATTTATGATTTGGAAAATGCCGCCTTCGGTCTATTACATGGACAGCCCCCCGCGAGTTCAGGGTGGGATAGAGTGGGCCTTGAGGTAACGGAGGAAGGCATTTGGTGTGGCAAGTGGCAATTCATACTTTTTCACACCAGACCGGCGCAGGGAGCTAGAGCAGGGGACGTAGTGTCTGAAGATTGTTTGAGTTGGGTTCGCTGTGTTTTCGCAGTGTAGATCAGCTCGAAGAAAATGGCCTTCTTCTTGGCTTGGAGCTACTGCTCGTTGCTACTGGAATAACCAGTCAAAGCAAATCGTTAGCTTTCGGGTCGAAGCAACTCCCTCAGATGGTGCTGAAGAGCAACGGCATCCCAATCAGCGCCGAGAGGATGCTGATTATAGTTGACGACGATGAAGTGCCGCCTAATGGAGCGCCCGTGAAAGGGGCAGGGATGGGAGCAACTCGATTGAATTACGGTTGAACTAGTTTTTCAACCGAACAGCGACACTTTCGATAGCGATAAAGCGATAGCCGCTTGAGCCTGGAGGCTGCGATTAGCTGTCTGCTCTTTGATGACCCCTACAGTTCGCTTGTCTCTATAGAAATTTAACCGACTGACATTTCATAATTGTGTGACAATTTCCCGCAGCTTTTATGTTGCGACCTTTTTTGCTATTCATGCTGATTTTGTTGCCGAGCGTTGTGCTTCTTGCACGCGTTGAGAAATGCTTTAGTTGCGTTACTAATTGGTTGTTCCACTTCCATTACCGTTGGGAAATGCGGGCATTAGGGGTGGTTGAGAGGGACAGATCGATATCACTCAATCAGTTTGACGGAATGATTTGCTCAAAATTCTGTGATTACTTGTGAAAATTGTACTCCCCGGTATTGTGTAAGCTTAAAATGATTAATCGTTGAGTGAGAAGGGGAACAGAGATTGGTGTGAGGTATTGGTTCATAATTGACTTTTGATGGGAACATGGTTTGAGTTTGTGCGGGTTTACCTTTTAAAGCGCTAGCATGTAAATATTACGCTCTCATAATTAAATGATGTCCAAATTTTATATCAGCTTGGAGAAAATACTTGCGAAATGTTCAATATTAATATTTGAAAGGGGATTTATTTAAAGAAATGAATTAAAATTTTCAATTTTTACTTTACACATGTTCAAAGATTGAAGTAATTAGCAGTCGATTATCTTTAATACTGAATTATTTAAAATTTGATTTCCGTTTGTTTAACGGTGTAGTCAAAATGATTGATTTTGAGTATTCATTGAAAAGCATATTACTATTTACCATGATAAATTTTACCATGATGGGCAATTTACTACATTATGTTTAAAACGTTGTTGTAACGATACCAACAAAAGGATAAACATCCTGTTGTAAAGTTTGATAAAGCTATAAATCTACAAAAACTGAAATCTTTGACCTGTAACCTCAAATACTAAACTTTTTTTTTCTTAGATCTTCCATTTCAAGAGCTAATAATACCACACTTACTAGACTCGGTTGGCAATCCATATGCTGCTAGGAAAGTAAAGATTTCTTCCAGACGATTGGTCCATAAACACTTAACCACCAACTCGACCGATTGCTTTACACTACATCGAACAGCATGTATAAAAAAACATACAAATCGTCCCACCATGGGCAAAGATCAGGACGAGTGCATTCAACTCGTGACCGACAAATGGTCAGCAATCAGCAAAACAGCACCGGCGATCAACCAAACCAACAATACAAAAAACAACAACAAAATAAAACCACGCTGAATTGCAGACTAACCAAATGCATATTTTATTTGGCACAAAAGGTTCCCACCAGCTCGGCACAGAGAGCGAACGCAGACACTTACTGCCAATACCGCTAAGGAGCGCACACTTCGCGACCGGATTATGGTGGGCATTTGGTGCACCGCACGTCCCAGCAGGCACATCCAGGTCGGTCACCCTTCGTGGTAGGATAATCTCGTGGTGAATGTATCGTATCCAGCAAGATCAGGAGGTCCCTTCCGCTGCGGTATTGGAGGCTGGCACGCTGCTATCGCCATTGGAACAAACCCGTAAAATGGGAAATCCATTTATCTGCCACCGGCACACACGGCCAAAGGAAAAAGGCACCCACACATGGGAGTGTACGGGTTGTTGGTGGCGTCTCGCGTGTAGGTTTCAGCTCTGAGCCTCCTTATGCACACACACACATACAGAGCGATCAGGGCGATAAGCTCCGTATCGGAATCCTTTAAATCTATACGGTCGAAATGGTTTACATTCTCCGCAGTGAATGGGATGGGAGAGGGAAAAATCCGCCCCAACGAAAGGCACAACAAATGTGACACACCATTTACAGCACGGATAGTAGTGAACTCGCTTTCTCCGGCGACCGGGGTCCGGGGTGTAATGGTTGGTGTTGCTTGAAAACGCTACACAAAATACAATTTGCATAAATTTACTTAATTTTATTACATTACGACACCATCGGAAACGACCAAAGCGTTTTTTTCTCTCTCTCTCTTTCTTCTGGGCAATCGCTTTGGAATCTTCACAGCTTTCACATCTCGAAAACGGATGAACGGCTTTCGGCACACTCGAGCTAAAGCCTTTGCCACCGTAAGATCAGAGAGTGTGTTTTCTCGCTGTCCGCTTCCCTTGCTCGGCAAATGGAGACGCACGGTACTTCAGAATTTAAGCGAAGCATTAGTCCGAGGAGGTACGAGCGCGTAATAGCTCTGTACTGGCTGGTCGTTGTCGCTGTCGTTCGCTGTCGCTGCTGCCGTCGTCTTGGGCCAGTTACCGAGCGTTCGAGGAATCACTGCTCCGTACCGTGAATGTGGTACGCTACCCCGCTTTCTTGAGCCGCTCGTTTGGGTTGACAAATTTACAGCGACGTGCCGGACTGGCTACGATGTGTATGGGTGTGTGTGTGTGTGTGTGCGTTTGTGCATGCCGTACGGCACTATGAAGACATTCGGTTCGCATGGCCACGGCACGAAAAGACGCTCTGCAATGCAAACCGATAATTTTGCCATCTGTCGGGGTTGGCCGGTGATGAAGTGGATGGCAAAGCGGCGACGATTGCGGATAGCGGAAAGATGGAAGGTTTTTTTTTGTTCGTCCTGCTCGGCTCAGTGCATCTTCAAACTAACAATGACGACGTTTCCATCACTTACACTTTGTTCCGTGCACAGAAAGTTTGCCTTTAATGGACCACCACTTTTGCCCCCCTCTTCCCATGTTATCCCCCTTTTTTTTCATTGGACACGTTTTGCCGTCTCGTTTGTCGGGGGTTTTATCTCGCCGTATAAGTATGTGTGCTGGAAAGAGGATTTAAAAGCTGAGATTTTCACGGATCGTTTTCGTTCGCTTCGTCGCCGTGCGCCGTGCTGTACCGCTTTCTTCGGGGACCATTTAAGGCGCAACGAGTAATGACGGGGAAAATATGCTGGAAAAATGAAAACCAAGCAGGAAAACATGGAGACAAGTGTTTGGAGCTGAACTGAAACAACAAAATACAACAGCTTTTTGAACACCACTCTAGAGCACTAGCAGAGCGTTTGGTTTTCGTTTTCCTTGTTTCCCTTCAAAAAAGAGTCTGCGAGATGTTTTATGAGAAGTGCTTTGAAAGTAATGAAAATCTTTACTGACAGTGCTTCCTCAGCGGCACGTGTCTTGGCGCTACATTGTTCGGCTTTAGCTTTTATCATAAGACGCACTTTCCCCTGCCTGCATAGGGCATTGGACAGTACGCATAGTGGATGGAACGGCACAAGAACAGGGGAAAAGTTTTTCCCCAAGAGCTGGCGTAATTTATCAGCACGCGCGGTTACAGAAAATTATTACCACACGAGGCTGCACGAAATGCAACAGGCCGCAAAGTTTTGGACCGCGGGATGAGCGGGACGAAAACGGGTGTTAAACGGTGTGGTAGTAAATTCATGCCACTAGCTGGCAATAAATGATGTGACGAAATTGAAAGAAAATAAGGAATTGAGAATAGCGACCGAGTGGTGGTAAGACAATGGTTGTTCTAAATGTAGGTGGCAAACGGGGCCAACGATGTGTAGCAATCGCAAACGTACCAAGGGCCGGTACAAATGGCTCCCATTTGCACATGGAGCGTGTGATAGATGGTCAAAGTTTTATCAATCATATTCGTGTTTCATAGTGCTCTCCGTTTTCCCGTACCCATCAAGAAACGCATTCGTAGAAAGTTGTGCAATCGTTCATGTTTTAATGGTTCCATTAAATGGTTCACTAGGATGGTTTATGCATGCAGATGAATTATACATTGAGCGACAAACTATATTTGGAATTTTATTTGTCATACGATGCTTTATGTTTGAGTTTTATTAAAGGTTCTTTAAATATCTTTTTACGGTGTAGTATGCTTTTCTACTTTCAACGCTTTTTCTTTTACTTTAAGTGAACTATTATTTCTATGCTCAGAAAAAAGGCGAATAATGTCTAAAATACAAACAATTTAAAAGTTACTATCGTTGTCATAAAGTCATCTTAACAGGTAGGACATTTTTTTGCATAACTTATATTTGGAATAAACAAATACAGTGACTGAATTCTGTAAATTCGCTTTTCTTTGGCTACAAGTTTTGATGACATTAAGATGAACAATTATCAAGACAATACATCAAAACATTGAAACTGTAAAAATAAAAGATACCTTTCGTACAAGAAATATGAATTATCAGTAACGAAATTAATAAATTTTTTATAATGATAAACAAACTAAAATAAATGGGTTTGGGTTGGAAACCGACGTAGATGAAAATATTAAAGAAAGCACATAAAACATCTAACCAACAAGTTTAAAACGAATTAAAAGATAAAGGGGAAACAGTGAAAATACCAAGGTGCTCTAGAAGAGTTTTGATGAAATGTAAGGATTAAACAAAACAAAAACAAAATTAAGATAAACAAACAAAATATGTGTACATACTAACCAACATCGAATAAATTATGTTCATTTCTTATTGCAAACATTTCGTACGAAAAAATTGGTTCAACGTTCGAAATGCTCGTGTAGTTAATGTTATTTCCAATCTGCATTACAGGGTGTTCAATAAGTTCGAATGCAACTTTTCATCGTTGTGTAGCTTTGTACCATATACACTCAGTGTAACGGTATAGATGTCAGTTTTAGCTCCATATATACACAAACTTTGGCACAAAGTGTCAGCTTGCTGTCACTTGTTGTTTGTTGACAAAGCACGATGAAAGATGTTGTTTTATTATTTAACGAGGCTTTTTAGCTTTTTTTAGCATTGTAATTTTCATTTTTTAGCATCGTAATTTACAATTCAGAAACTACTAATACTATTTGAGATTAAAAAAAATGAATTAAAATTTCATGAAGAAAAAAAAATACAAGAGTTCTTATGGTAATGGTGAAAGGTGAAAATGTTTGTTCATTCTAATGCTTTACTCATTAAAATTATGTTTTTATAAATATTTTTATCTTTATCTTTATCTTTATGTTTATTCCTACACTTGTTTGTAGAGATTAGTGTCCTTTAAAAAATTCAAAAGTTTTTCAATTTCATTGTAATTGTTGGAAAGTACAATATCCGAGTGCTCTCCAAGCCTGTGTCTCTTCCTTTCTGCGGAATATCCAAAACAATTCATTAAAATGTGTTCCACCGTTGTATCACATCCACCAAATGGGCAGATTACGGTGATTCCTTTTTAAGTTTGTACGTATGTGTAAGTCGGGTGTGTCCAATTCTCAACCTTGTTAACACTCTTCACGATGTAAGAGTACCGCGACATCGTAGCAAAGCTGTGTGCGAAAAGTGATCAGCCCAGTGACATATTCCTGCGGTTGAAACAACATGGGATGAAGCGGAATTTCATTTATACCACCATCCGTCGGTACCGGGAGATGAGCTCGACCAATGACCTTGTGATCCAAACGTGGAAAGGTCCCACTGGTATTCATAGTGAAAAACGTGAAAATAATGTACTAATAATACTAATAATAATGTTAATACTACAAGAGCGAGGTTCTGGAGAAGGTTGTGGCCCCAGCAAGATCCAAGATCCAACAGCTGGAACGAGATGCCGATGGACCAGGTGCGTGCCGCGTGTGATTCTTTTGAGGAGCGTCTTAAGCTCGTAATTAAAAACAAAGTTGATGTGCTCCCCGCTTATATGCCCTAAACGTTCTCAATAACTATTGCTTCCATAGGAATTGACTTGAAAAAGTCTATCTTGTTTGTGTCTATCTTTATTTTTTAAACACATTTTGAAAGTGTATTCGATCTCGTTGAACTCCCTGTAAACTGGTCTGCTCTAAACAAACATATGAATGTAATCATTATAATTATAGTTTTCTTTTTAATTTGTAAACAAAGCCATTGAAAGACAAACCTCTATAACCTCATACGAAATACATTGAATCACTTTAAAAATTACCCTAACAAAAGGTTTTGTCGAGCCAAATTTCATTGCTTTAATTCGCTGTTCATTTTCCCGTTAGCCTTAAAACAAAGTGCCCCGCTACGATTGAAAATGCGATCCAATAACTTCAACACCACTTGGATTCATTTCTCTGTTTCCCGATAAACGAAGCGGTATAATTAGCCTACCATACTTCAAAGCCATTGTACCGTCGGAAAAGTGCGCGTTAGCTGAAAGGCTGTACAAATAATTACACTGCACGTTAGTCTCAATAATCTTCCGCGTTAAAAAGATCGCATCACAGACCCAAGAACACAATCCCTTTCATTAGAAGAATATGACCGAGCAGAAAGCTTTCCGATAAGCTCGCACAGCTAGCACGGATTATCTTCATCTCCAATGACCGGCGGCCAAAAGCCATCTGAAATGGGACAGTCAAGTCTCGGTGTAATCAGCGAACAAACCTCAAGCAACGGTAAACCGTAATGCCGCGAAGGACGATTCCATGTTGAGCCCGCAAGCTAGTTGTCTTTGTAGCTGGCTCATCTTTGCTGGTTCCTTTCTTTGATCCAGTACCAAGTGAAAAAGCTGACTTATACACAGTGAAATTTAATAACCCCATTGTGTTCGGCTGTAAAAAGCATCATGGAGGCTCGTTTCTTTTGAGTTGGGCAGTGGTTTTTTTGTTTACCCCTTTTCAAAATTAAAAGCTGTCTCAAGACTAATAGGACGATTTAACGCAACGCAGGAAACGCCGAGTTGGGAAAATTCATGCAAATGTTTTGGTCGCCAAAACCTGAATTCTTTAAAGTGCGGATAAAAGATACGCAGATAGCTTTGGGGGTGTAAAAGTCGCTTAAGTGAAAACGAAAAGATGAACTCACACACGCTTCGCTCATCGTGCGGATAGACCTTTTAAGAAGCAAGTGGCACACAACAACCCATCCAACCCAAAAAAAAGGAAAATATAGCTCCCACTCGAGGAAAATTTGCGACCACGGCAAAGTTTTCAGCGCACAATTAATTTCGGTCATCACATGCCATCGTTCCAGGGCTTACGGGCGGGATTCGGTCTGCGTGTCCTCGAAAAGGCTGGTTGTGTTTCGCAAGAAGAAATGAGCACCCAAGCATAGTACACAAGAAAAATAGTGAGTGGAAGGACCCAGAAAAGACCATTCTCGTAGGAACAGAACGAAAGAAGGAAGATCATGGGAGAAAATGGCAGGAATCAAAACGGGCTGCACATCCAACTAACCCACCATCCAACGTTCGTTCGTTCGTTTGGCGTCAATTTGTCCTTTTGCCCAGCGTCGAAGCACTGTGAGTGAGGTGGAAATGGGAAAAACTTTTTACCTCGCAGGGACACGCAGTAAAAGTGGACGTTGCTCACTAACCCGGAACCATTTGTCTTGCTCGTAGCGCACGTCATTTGCTATCGTGTGCAAAGCGGTCGTTCTCGGGTCGCTGGGAAAAACGTGGCCTGATAACATTCTGTTAACATGCAAATAATTTACTCTTACGGTAAAAGTTTGCCCAGAAGCTGTACTTTTTTTTGCTGTTGTTGCATTGGACACTTTCCCTTTTTGCAATGGCTTTGGGGAAAGAGGATGAGATGGAACGGTTCAGAGTTTTTTGTGTGCCATCAGCTTTTTTGTCGCTTGTGACACATCGTTTAAATGGTTCGCTGTTGCTTAGTGGAGTCGTTAAGAAAAGGATGGTGGGATTTTGCTTATCTTCTCTCGAACCAGCTTCTTAAAACTGTATAACTGCATGATTGTTTTTAAATATTTTTCAACATAAGAAATGTAATGCATCTTTATTGATATTTTGAGAGCAAAAATTCAAGGGAAAAAATTACAATACAGCTAAACTCTCTCTTCTCTGGCACAACAACCGCTGTCGGTCAAGGTCTGCCCTCTACTATTAACGTGCTTAGATTTAAATGACTTATTGATATCCCATAGTAGGGTAGTCAGTCCTACGTATGGGGAAACATTCTAATCGAGGCTTTAACCCATGAAGACATGTTGTTACGTCTTCCGAGTTGACGACTGTACCACGAGTCCAGCCAAACTTGCAGATAATTTATCATGCAAAAATATCTCTATTGTACTACTTAATTCAATTTAATACTGAAGGCAGCATCAATCGCATGATATCTATGTTTTAATCAAGAAAAACAGATCAACAGATGATTGGTATGATTGCTTGTAGAAAACTCAACTCCATAATATTCTACATGAAAAAACATGAAATCCACGTCGAAACATCGAAATTATACTTTATTATTGTAGTAATTCAATTAGCAAACATAAAATCAAATCATTGAAACAAAGAATAGCAGATTACAAAAGTTTAAAAATTTCTGATCAATTGTATCAGTTTTCTCAGGCTTAAAGTGCAAGAAATTGCAATAGCTACTGTCATTCCTTTAACTTTGATCTACAATTTATAAAGTAAAGGAAAATATTTGAATTATACCTTGTTCACTGTTTGTTAAAGCTATTTTTAAAAAGAGTATCTTTTTAACGATATTCTTGCACAATAAAAATCAATAAGGATTTGAATATATCCTCCTCTTACAACATTGTGTATGCTCATAATTAACCCTACTGTAAATGATCTTTGAGACCAATAACCGCATACCGGCCAGCATGATAAATAGGATGGCTATATATTACAGTGTCTCTCAATAACACAGCAACACATACACAAAAACACGCTGCCTCGCTCAGACATTGGCAACGATCTTGTGAACAATGTAAGAAATGAACACTTCACTAGAAAGCATCGCTGCCACACACACATACATAAACAGACGCAATCGATTTCGCTTTGAAAAATAACCAATGCTCAAATGGAGGACATGTTTCCTTGGTTGACCAAAGAATAACGAACCATTCTGAACCGTGGCGAACGTCCGCCCTTCCCTTCGCTTTAACTGGACCACTTCTTGTTACGTTTGTTCAGAAGGGGTTCTAACAATAAAATGTATCGTCCCAGCTCCGCACTTGCAACTCCACCACTCAAGCATAACTACCAAGCAAGCAAAAGAATCCTTCGACCATGCCGAGGACCTTTCCCTGGTCGGTAATTTATCGTAGCACACCATCAGACGCTCCGCGCAACCGTTGCGATCCACCCTTTGCCGAGTATCACCTCGATGATCGATATCGACGGTACGTCTTTGTCTCGCTTCGTGTTCGCAAACGAGTGCCGCCCATACGCGGTCGACAAACTGTGAAGAGTCGGCTCCTATCCATTGAATGGTGGTGTTTTCTTTTCCATCTCGGTGGAAAGCCTTCTTGAGTAAGCTTTTTCGCTGGAAGCAAGACCACAAGCAAACAGGAAGTAATTCGCTAAAACAAGACGAGCATGTACACGGTGTGCATGCGACAGTTGGAGCGGGAAGACATTTTACAAAAGATTCACCCTTAAATCCAGGACACATACCCTGCTGGGGAGGGTGCATCAATGGTGCATTGGATGCACTTGTTATCCGCTGTGTTATAACTTGCCTGTAGTTTGTGTATGATGGTGTGTCTTATGGGGAAAAACTGCAGCAATCGATGGAGACACACCTGCGTTTAGCGTCTACGTATACATAGTGCAAGTGTACGCCAAAGAGAGAAATTGAAAGGTCTCTTCTTCCATCGCGAAAGATGCATAACATAACATAGTTCCTTGGGTTTGGTACATGGTTATCGCACTCGACAGTGGTAAATGCTCTTTTATGTTTACTTTTCTTAAAAGACGAATCGATTCTGAGAAATTACACACACATTTACTCGTCACAACGCGATGCTTTACGCAGTTTGTGCTAGTTTCTGTTGCTTGCACAAGGAAAGCACTGCACATTTTACTCTGCTTTCATTTCATTTGTTTCCTGGAGAAACTCCTCCATTCCAACAACAACAACAACAACAACACAAAAAAGTAAAACACCCCATTGCAATCTCCCAGTACTACTTACCAAACATTCAGTGTAGTTTCAAAGTTAGCGAAAGAAAGTTGAAATAGGGTACGGGGTAAGATGAATTGACTGAGCCAACCACCGCCCAAGATGCAGCTTGCACACAGCAAACGTTGGCCAGCTGCCTTTTTTTCTCCCTTTCCCCTTTGCTCCAGTCCAGGGACGAAAAGTTCCAGCAAAGGCAAGGACAAACTTTAAATAACTTGATTGCACACAGGTAATTAGATTGTGAGACTGAGAGCGCACCACCAAGTTGGGCTCCAGACGACTTGGCTCGTCGAAGCTACTGTAACGATCGCCACCAGTCTAGCCAGGGGCCAGTCCCCGTCACTATCTTCCTTACATCTTCGACCATGCCACGTTGTAATATGTGTGACTGGAAGGGAAGGATTCCCCCCCCCCCCCTTCCTCCACCGGCAATCACTCGGCAATAGTTGGACTTTTCCTGCCGTACAGAGCACCCCGACAGTGTCTAGTGGAGTTAGCAATCGGTTTTGCTTTAAAGCTAAGATTATCGCCCTCAGCTGCGTCACCCGACCATGAGGCCTTGAGTGAGCAAAACATCCCAAGCTTACGGAGAGGGGGAAAGGAATTAAAAAACTTTACTCCACTCAGGTTGAATGTTTGATTAAAAATTATTATGCTCAGAGTAAGCGTAATTTAACTTGATGCTTCGCTCAGTGGGTCCGGCCTTAGCAAGTAGGTTAGCTCGGGAAAATAAGCCATGTCGACTATGCGACTCATCCACACTACAGCTACTTGGGAAGGCTAAGCAGCGTACTAACATTGACCGCCGGAGCTGGCAGGTGAATTATCCATTTTAAATTAATCGTTCCTTGGGGTGGGTTTGGAACATGTAGATGACTGAAGCTAGTCGCTTTGCTTTTAGCGCGATGGGTTACATTTGCTATTCCGTTATAACAATATTGACAGTAGTAATAGTTAAATGTTGTGAAATAAAACAATTAATATAATGTTTATGTGATTGGTGTTTTTTAACATATTTCACTTACGTCTTTTTTTTAGGGTAGCAACTCTTGGCATCTCGATGACATCTCGATGGCACCTCATTGACCTAAAACGATAACGGAATAAACTATTGATGTGTTATCACATTCATCAGCAAGCATGTATGTATTGTAATATATTGTTATCATTGGAGCTTTAACATGAACAATTTTCTCATCTCATTTTAAATCATTATTAATGTAATTTCAAAATCATTCAAAGCAACTCATATTAACGATGCTTGAATGTTTCTTGGTCTGATTAATAAAAACAAGAATTTATTTCCAATAGTAAGCATACTTGAAATCATATGATAATGAATTGATATGACAATTCTAGCTGAATTATAAGTTCAAACAAACTCAATTTACCTTTTTTCTTTATACTACAATCACACGTGTCCGTCATACCAAATTGTAGTCCTCATATCTAATTATCCTATAATTATTAATTATCCTAATTAATAATTATTATAGTCCTATGATTTTTGGTCGGTCTCGTAGTACAGTCGTCAACTCGTACGACTTAACAACATGCCCGTCATGGGTTCGATCCCCAAATAGACCGTGCCGCCATACGTAGGATTGACTATCCTGCTATGGGGGGAAATCAATTAGTCACTGAAAGCCAAAGCCCACTAGTGCCACAGGCAGGCCTTGACCGACAACGGTTGTTGAGCCAAAGAAGAAGAAGAAGTCCTATGATTTGCGTCTATGATTTGCTGCTGACACACGTTTTAGTTCCTTTGCTATGTCCCTTAATCTATCTTTTTTTGTATCATTTATCTTATCTTGCTTCCCTGTACAGTTTTATGTGTAATTTATTTTTGTTTTCAATAACTTTTTCTTTTTGATAATTTTTTTATAGTTTTGCTTTAACAACATGATCAAAATAAGTTACCATCTATGTTAAACCTATGTATAACATTCGTTGTAGCATACCAGTATGAGCACAAAGTAAAAAACTCTTCGCACGATTGAAATACTCCCTCCCTTACACTCCAGTCTACTGAAAAGCACCAAGACACAAGCGAAAAAGTGATGTTCCGCCACTTTAAACCATTCTTGGAAAATTTCGTTACCCTACCATCCTATCTGTCGGTGACATTTGCCCAACTTTCCTCTTTCATTTCGAAGAGGCGGTGCTGTGCTCATTCGCTTGCCCGAAGCAAGGCACAAAAAGCGCTCCGTACCGCGAATGGATAGACGGAAAATTAGGAACAGGACCAAGCGAGTTTCCCTTGGTTTGTGTAGGCATGCGATGCTTCTTTTTTTTCCTCACTCCGGATGCGACCGGCGCTATTGTTCCGCTGCGAGACGAAGGCATTCTCTTCTTCAGGGTGTCCTATCTCTTCTCTCGAAAGCTACGCTTTAAAAGCTTCCTGCTCAAGACAGCACTGCACAAGTGTGTGGGGTAGAATAAAAAAATCGGTGCGGAAAACAGGCCGCGTTTTTGGTGAAAATGAATACCATTTAGGCTACGACAAAATTTGTGGTTACACTGCGTTCACCGCAGCACAGCTTCCTTTTTGTGTTTTTGGTGTTGGCTCGTTTCTGTTTTCTTCTTTGCCTTCCCGCTTCGTGCCCGCATGCTTCCTTCCTGAACTGAATTTTCTTGATGCACGGTAGGGGGTGGAAAATTGGGTCCCTCGGTCGTTAACACCGATTTTGGTGGTCTACCACAGTGGAGCTCAACTCAAAAAGGTAGGCTGCGGTTGCCGAGATCGGAGCTGATCGGTGGCTGTGTGGAGATTTGAGAGTTGCAAAGTTTTGCGGCTGTGCTTCGCGACAAATGGCACCCGACACGCTGGATGGATGCATCCCGAGGGCGCATCCGGTTCGGAAGGCGGAAAGGAAGCAACGGAACGGAACTGTTGCGGAGTTCGGAGCGTCCTGATTAGTTGCGACGCGCGTGAATAGATTCAATTTGTAGGAAGCGTTGGTACGGATGGCGGTGGTGCCATCGTGGATGGAAGACATTTTACTGGTGTGGCGTCTTTTAATGAAGCAAGACGATGTTTTCTACGGTGGCAATCGATTGGATGATATTAAAGAAGCAGCGAAAGAACGTGCGATGTTGTTTACGATCTTGCTGAGCAGTGAATATTAGTATGATATTAGGTTAAATATTAGCATGTCGTAATTGAGTGGCTCAACTCATTTCAACAAAATGAAGACCCTTGAATTTTTCTCAAAATTACAGAGTTATTTATATGTTTTACGTAGCGTATAATTTATATTTGTTTGACATTATTGATGTTTGATGTTTTGAATTAATTTTGATGTTGATGTTTGAAATTTATGATGTTTCATCATTTTCTACATTACTCAATATTTAAATATTAATCCGTACAAAACATTCCAAAAAGTTCAACCATTTTCTAAACCATCAATTATTTACAGTTTGTTTCACTTGGCTTTTAGAACTCAATATTTATCTCCAAGACATCCATATTTGCCTGTATTACGATTTGTTAAATAATTTACACCTTTCATCAAGATTCATAATGAAGCATTTAATTATTAGTTGTTGTGATGCAACGTTTCACGACACATTTTAAAGACTCTAATAACGTCCAAGTTTACAAACACTTTCGACGATCCTTTGCCTTTCGCATACTTACTTACTTATCCGGCGCTACAACCGCTTTGCGGTCTTGGCCTGCCTCAGGAGTGTCCGAAACCGCTCACGGTCTCGCGCCTTCGTCTGCCAGTCCGTTATCCCGGCCTTAATGGCGGACGCCTCCACGCCATCTTGCCACCTCAATTTGGGCCTACCACGCCTCCTCTGTCCTTGTGGACGGCCTAAAAAGACTTTACGGGCTGGGTCGTCCGTTTCCATGCGTACAACATGGCCAGCCCACCGGAGCCTGGCGAGCTTAATACGCTGTACGACAGTGAGGTCGCCGTACATCTCGTATAGCTCGTCATTATAGCGGCTCCTCCATTGTCCTTCCACACATACGGGGCCAAGTATCCTTCTGAGCATCTTCCTCTCGAACGCGGCTAAGAGGGCTTCGTCAGATTTGGACAGTGTCCATGTCTCAGAGGCGTATGTGAGTACTGGTACTATATAGGTACTATATAGTCCCAGCTTCGTCCGTCGCGACAGGTTCTTTGAGGTGAACTGCTTTTTCAGGCTGTAGAATGACCGGTTGGCAGCCAGCATCCTTGCGCGCAACTCAACTTCCATACTGTTGTCGTTGCTGACCTTTGACCCAAGATAGGTGAATTCTGGGACGACTTCAAAAGTGCGTTCACCTATCTGTACATCACGCCTACGTAGATTTGGATTATTTATTGGTAGGTCCGCTGATGTTGCCACCATCAGTTTGGTCTTTGCCTCGTTTATCTGCAATCCGAGGTTCTCTGCCGCCTGCTCAATCCCTTGGTAGGCTTCTGCTACATAGGAGAGCCGCAGACCAATGATGTCTATATCATCAGCGTATGCCAGGATCTGGGTTGACTTATAGAAGATGGTTCCCGTAGTCTCCACCCTCGAGTCGCGGATGGCCCTCTCTAGCGCCAAGTTGAATAGGAGACAGGCAAGCCCGTCCCCCTGGCGCAGACCCTTGGTGGTAGCAAAAGGTCCTGAGAGTTTTCCATCCACCCTCACCTGGCATGTGACGTTGGTCATAGTCATTCTAACTAGCCTTATCAGTTTGGCCGGGATTCCAAATGAGCTCATAGCGTCGTACAGTTTTACCCTGGCTATGCTATCGTATGCGGCTTTGAAATCTATGAAGAGATGGTATGTGTCGTTTCTGTATTCAGCCATCTTCTCCAAGATCTGCCGCATGGTGAAGATCTGATCAGTGGTTGATTTTCCGTTTCGGAATCCTCTTTGATAGTTTCCTACTATCTCTTCGACGTGCGGGACAAGGCGATCCTGAAGGATCAGGGAGAATATTTTATAGGCAGTATTCAACACCGTAATACCCCTGTAGTTGTTGCAGTCCAACCTGTCTCCCTTCTTGTATATGGGGTAGATGATGCCGAGATTCCAATCACAAGGCATCGATTCGCTATCCCACACCTCAGTAACAATTTGATGAATCTCGTTTTCTAGTCGTGCACCTCCATTCTTGACCAGTTCGGCTGCAATTCCGTCGGTTCCGGGTGCCTTGTTATTTTTCAGCCGACGGATAGCCTTTCGTGTTTCTTCTATGCTAGGTGGCAGTAGCATGACATTATCTGCTAGTGGCGCTTCTAGCTGTTCGCTAAACTGGTCATTGAGTAATTCATCAAAGTACTGAGCCCACCGCGAGAGGACCTCTGGCTGGTTACTGACCAGATCTCCATCCTTGTTGCGACAGCAGGTTACCTTAGGTACAACGTTGTTTCGGTGACCTGCTATCGCTTGGTAAAACTTTCGTGTCGGTCCGTACGCCTCTCTGGTTTGCTCGAGTTCCCGCATGTTTTGCTCTTCCAAAGCATGCTTCTTGGAGCGGTGAACTCGTTTCTCTTCGCGTCTGAGCCGTGAATATTCCTCTGCGCATGCCCGCGTTCTATGCCGTTGCTGCATTGCTCGGTATGCAGTATTCTTACGTTCGGTCACTAGTCTGCATTCATCGTCGAACCAGCCAGATTTGGTGTTGCCACGACGTGGTGGGAGTATATTTCTTGCACAGTTTATTATTTTTGTTTTTAGAGCGTTCCACCTCTCGCTCGTAGTTTCATATCTGTTTTCTGGTAGTAGAGACTCGTCTAAAGCGGCTTTGAATTCCTGTTGGACAGTAATGTCCCTTAGAGAGTCCGTGTTGAGCCGAGGCTGCGTGTTTTCTCCGCCCCCATTGGCGCGGGGGCGGGCGATTCTACAACGTATCACTAAGCCAACCAAGTAGTGATCGGAATCGATATTGGCTCCTCGATAAGTTCTGACGTTTAACAGGCTCGACTGTCGTCGGCGGCTTATTAACACGTGGTCGATCTGGTTGAAGGATTCGCCATCCGGGTGCGCCCACGTCATTTTGTGGATGTCCCTCCGCGCAAATTTGGTACTTCCTACAACCAGATTGTTCGCTGCGGCGAACTGGACCAATCTACTACCATTATCGTTACTGTGCTCATGCAGACTGTGACAGCCAGTGTATTGGCGGTACATTGGCTCCCTACCGACTTTTGCGTTGAAGTCCCCCAGGATGATTTTGAGGTCATGCCTGGGGCACGCATCTATAGTTCTAGCGAGGCGGCCGTAAAAAAGGTCCTTCTCCTCTTCCTCTTTATCTTCGGTAGGGGCGTGAACGTTTATGAGGCTTATATTAAAAAATTTGCCTCGCATGCGCAGGGTGCATAGCCTATCGCTTATAGCCTTGAAATCTATGATTACGGATTTCAGCCGGGGACCTACGGCGAAACCCGTTCCGAGCACGTGGTGGCGGTCGTGGCCTTTCGCATAAGGTTATTTTAATTCATTAAATTCTAAGAGGATTTGTGTGTAGAACTGCAACATCAAATTAGTTTTAATAACCCATGTTATTCTATATTTAAATTATATAAAATCGTTTTAGTTACATTTATAACTAATATCTGTACCAGAGGAAACAATTATCAACTGTTGAAAGAAAATATAAGTATTACATGTAAACATGAGTATATATTGTCAAAAATATAATGATAAACTAGGTAATATAAAATATTTGCAATTATGTTTAATCTTTTTTTACCAATTAAACTTTATTAATTCATGTCGTATTATATTATCCGATTGAACAGTTTCCTTTTTATGAATTTGAGATAAAGCAAGAATTAAAATGAGATTGTTTTCAAAACTTCTAATACAATACGTGTTGCAATCAAATATGTTCATTTTGCTAAGTTAATTTCCTTTCAAAAGTTTTGAATAGAATTTTATTTTAAAAGTAATAATTTCAATCCATATTTGCAACATCATGAAAATCCTGTACGAAGCTTTTTAAATGTAACACATAAATGCGTTGTTTTAAAAAAAACCCTGCATTATCGCTTTCAGATTCTTTGCTCTTTATTGTTTCATTTATGAATATTTTCAAGAAATTCACAAGTTTAAATTGATACAAATTCACCGGAATCCTAATTATGGCATGATAAAAATCTGTTTTTTTGCGAATTATTAAGCTTTTCGCTTTCCGTCTGGCAGCCAGATTTCTGGAAGTTCCTGCACTCTTTACTGCTTGCTCCACTTCACCAGCACACCTATCTGCCCATAAAATATGAGAATTCCATATTTCTCAAACCAGCGCCCAGGACTCCCGCTCCAAAACCAACACAATTTCGCCACGGGTATTTGTTTCGATGCCATCACTCCTTGGGGTAAAACACTCAGCGTAACAGCTCGTTTTATGATGATTATCGATTTACGGAAGATTTTCTAATTAAATCCCCTGCCCGAGCGGCACAACAACAGCAACGGTCAATAAAATTTTTATTTCTAATTAAGAAAACCCCACCCATCTACCCACGCACCCAGCATCCATCGACACATACACGCAAACAGTTGCAACACGCGGAAGACCTTTAGGAAAAAGGGAGCGCACACGCCGGAAAATGTCTGCCCAGAGTTTGTCTCGCTTAGGAAGGATGAAGTTTTCTGAGCACCGAAACAAATGACAGTTTGCTAATAAAATTATAAATGAGTCCAAATTAGCTGGACCATAAAATTGGTCCTTCCGCTTTACCTTCCCTCTTGTGACGCGAACGTTTTGGTCTCCACTCGCCCCTACATGGAAAGCTGTTGCCTCGCAAAAGTAGATCTCCCAAAGCGTAGTTTTTTTGCTGTAGCTTGCAACATCGCACCACCACTAATCAAAGCAAAACAGTTATACAAAACTGGGCTGCTTATTGCTCGCGGTGGAAACCAACTTTGTTGCCTTCAAATATTTTAACACCAAATGTACGCCATCGTTTGGATGATCCGCGTGCTGCTGAACACCGCAAGGGTAGGCTTTTTGGTTTAAGGAAACATAAATGGAAATCACCTATGCCATCAGATGCAAAAATACGAAACGCTTAAAAATATTCCTGGAATTCCACAGCAAAATCCCATTTCTACATGAAAGCTTTCCACTCGAGGAGGACGGTTGCAAGCAGAACAGCGTATGGATTACTTCCAAGAAATGGTTATCGTTTACGGTGCCACAGCACGTGTGTCCTAGCTTGTGGAACCCGAATGGATCTCTAAATGCTCGGTGGTTGAACCCAAAGAAGAAGAGAAAAAAACTGGTAAAAAAATAGGTGGGAGTATTTTCGTCCTTCACCATCATCACAGCTTCCGGGATCTGGCGAGAGGAGGAAGAGTTCCCTCCTCACAACATGGGCGCTCTTTACCCACTCCGCCATTTTTCACACGTCGTTGCATCCGAGAAACAGCAAAAATCGCTTAAAAATTTAACAGCTTGACTTCGTGCGAGACCGTCCGAACCAACCTGACCTGACCCGGGCATTTTTCTTCCGTTAGCGTACCCTTTTTCACTTTGCTGGAGAACCCGGTGTGCGTCATATCAGCAAAGCGAAAAGGTGAAATGGGTAGGTTTGGTTTCCTGGTTTGGATTTTTTATGTTGCTTTCCCCCTACCGAAGGATTGATGTGTGGTTTTTCCCTGAGACTGGCAATATTAGACCCTATATCCCTTTCCAATACTGGAAAAGCTTCTTTGCTTGTACGTTCGTTCTAATTTTTGCAAAGTAAAAGAGCTTATTATCGATACCGGGGGTCAAACGGGGCGCAAACGTTACGGACTCGGTCTTCTAAAACAACCATGCTGCAGCCTGATTCATTTTCAGAATATCCCCCTTGCCTACGGAAGTGGAAATTAATTAAAATAAATAATAGATCCCGTGCTTAGGATATTGAGGAGTGATCGTGAGTTCGGTTTTTTGCCAGCCAGCTCGTCACTTCAATCGTTTCCTTTAACCAAACGCTACACGTAGTTCCAGCGCTCCATCCACATGGTCCAGACGGTCCAACATAAAACGGCATGAAATTACCCCAGCCTAGCGCTCCCAACACGAAAATGGAACGCTAGCGAAACCGATTGGAAAATTCGCGGCAGCTTCTTTATTGCCGCTGCCAAGACTTTACTCATCTCCTCATCTCTCCCACATCCTTCGTGAGTTTGGGCATTTTAAACTGTTGCTAGATGATTGATGCTGTTGCTTGATGCGGACATTTCTCTCTCTCTTTCTACTTAGCCTCACACTTCCGGCTTTTCTTGGACTTAAATAACGACTCTAGGGGCTTTCACTTATGAAGCACGAACCGACATGCCTTGTTGAGTGTCGGTTGTTTTTATCTCCATCGAGCGAAAATAAAAAATGAAATCGATCGCTTGAAAGGGATAAAAAATAATAATAAAAATACAAAACCTAAACCAACCCAAGCGACAATCACTCCAATATCTAGGCCAGACCATACCGACCAGCTTGAATGCTTCACTTCACAGCTTCTCCTACCGCCCACAGCTAACGTGGGCGGTGTTGGGCTTTGAGCAAAACCTTCGGTAATCAATCTTCGTGTAATTGGACCCACACTCGATGTCGCGCGCTGGCTGGTGGGACTGGTGGGGAAATCGCTTGGGCTGCATCCTTCTGCTCCCGGGATTTATGTGCTCCCTATTCGTGTTCGGAGGGTGGCCTACATAACGCCTTCAATATGGAAGTCCTGTTCCTCTTCGAGCGATGGTTCACTGAGTGTGGATATTCGACTAATTGGAAAGATAATTAATTAACAGCGAAGAAGCGTAAACACGGGGATCGAGTTCCGGTAGCCGCGCGATTTCACGCAGGTGGCGGGCTAGGGGGCAACATTTTCGTGCGGAACAGCCAGAACCTGACTGAACCTGACTGGCTGAGCCGGGAGCTATTTACCATCCAGTGGTGTTAATTGTTGTTGTGCTGACTGCAATTATTGCTCCAAGACGGTTCGGAGTGATCGGTGGTGCGCGTTTGGCATGCTTTTGCACTTTGTAAATGGAAGCGCTTTTTTTCTTTTGCTCTCTCTCTCTCCCTCTCTCACTCTGTATTGGTACTCTGTATAGGGAGTAACCTACTTTTTTCTTTCACGAGAGGGTGTTTGAGTATTTTTTTTTTTGTGCAGTTTTTGCTGCCAAGTGGATTAGCTATGGTTCTGCCATCGATGTGGGTGTCACTTGTGTATTCAAACTAATTGAAGCTTATTTGCACCGTTGACATGGTCGAGAGAATCGGTGGTGATCGAGAAAACAGCACTAATCAGGCTCGATAATAAATCAGGTCAATTGATCACGAGCGTGAGCGTTGGAATGGTTAAGACTTGCATGAAGGCAATGGATTAGACAGAGCTTAGGAACATGGTTATAATTCATCGAAAATATATGGACTTAATATAATGTTCTTACTTAATCTGAATTCGAAGACATTAAGTAAATGACATTATGAAACTGTGTTACCAGTAGTTTTATTATGATCAAAGCAGATTAGATGCGCTGCCTAATCTATAAAACGATTGCAATCCTAACAATTGCAATACTTCTTGCTTGCGTGAAAAGAAGAAATAATGAAGAGTATTTTCTCTAGATTTCAGTAAATGTAAATGTAAATGTTCATTTTGATGGACAAATTTACACTGAGTTATTAAAGTGTTAAATACAAATCTTATTTTATAAAAAAAATCCCATTATCTTCACAATTTTTTGAATCAGTTTACTGCATATAAACTGCATTATTCACCGCTTTTGGGTAGTTTTTAATCAAAACCTCTGTCTTTGGTAATGTATGATGTATGACAGCTGTTGACAAACATTTCACAAGTGGTAAATTATGCAGTTCTTACTAGAAAAAGATTGCAAGAAGTAAGTAATTGTTCTGGTTTCAATACACTTTACTTATTTTTCCACTAAAAACAGTCCAAAAACCATATTGCCCTACGCATTAGTGGCAAAATTATCCTGAAGAACTCTTGGGATGGTTTGGTGAGAGGTTAGATTGTTTTTCATCCGGAATAACATATGCTAACATACAAGTTCTATTGATTGTGGTTACAACATAGATTTCAGGGTTTTTTTTTATTTTCCAAATAAGTAGAGAATGTTTTATTCTTATACATGAATCAAATAGATAAGTCATGTTAGAACCGTTAAAAACACTGAGAAGGAAAAATTTAAATCTGAAATAATCTTGGTACTTAAGACAAATGCATTTTTTTAGTCAAATAAGTCATTGTGAGATTGCAAATTGGCTTTTTTAAACATCTTGATCGCTATACTGTCCGTTGGTCTGGTGAAAACAACACTCTCTAGGAGGCTGCGTCGTGCGATTAGTTTTTTGCGTGATATCAATTTCATACAAAAGAGTTCACTTTACGCATGTATAAAATATAGAACAGTACCACGATAAAACAAATAGAAGGAAATGTTTTTCCTACTGAACTTGAGTAAGCGGTTCTCAATGTAAGTATTAACTGTTATAAGAATTTCTGTAGAAACAGTTTGCAGTCAATTCGTTAAAAGATCAACCGTTATTTTAAAAGGTTGAACTTATCAGCCATAGAAATCCTCAAGCTATGACTCCGAAATGTTGTTATTATAGAAAATACAATAGTTGAACAAAATTTCAAACCCGTTGCAGCATTTCATGCCATTTTTAAAAGGAAGGATGATTAATGTCAATTATTCTATTGAGCTCCAGATTTTGTTATTGTTACATAAAATTAAGGAATCGCTCAACACAAGCACGTTTGGGTAAGCGGCACGCACTGTAGAGCGATAGCATTTACAGTTTATTTGTTAAATATTTTACAGATTTTGTTTGGAAATAGCAGTTCAAGCTATTTCCAGCTATAAAAAAAGAATATTTTTAAATTTATCCTATAACAAATTTTACAAAAAGGTTCTCATTTTCAATCTCTCACTATAGAGCGTTACTTTTTCACTCTATAGTGAGACGATGTTGGTTAGTGAGTTGATGGTAGGTGCGGATAGCTTGGATGATTTTTGGACCGTGTTGGTTTTCTTGCACACTTCGGTGCACATAGCGATTCATCGATGTAGGCGTTGGACGAAAGACGACAAGGATGTTTTCGTCAAAGAATATCGTCCATTTGTATGCGAAGTGGTGTAATATGTATGAAGTGATCTAAATAGCAGAAAGATTAAATAAGTACAGGTAAGTTTAAAATTAATTGCAGCAGCTTCCCTGGTATATTGGTACGGGTAACCAGTAGATCGTGCGCCACCGCCAGACTAATTGGCTGCATGGTGTACTGTTGATGTTCGGATTGCTGCAGTACGACACCAAAATATCCAGGACCCTACAGGTTGCAGTCTGATTTAAAATGCTCAATTATCTGCATCACCTATTTGGCCTTATATTGTCTGAGGAAGTGTCCCATAATCCTCTCTTATTGTAGGATGCAAACGTGAAACACGTTTGTGAAGACTTCCACCGGCAAAATATGGACCGGTACTCCGTTGAAGACTCCGAGCAGAATCGGAAGCTGCGAGCTGTCAAGCTCCTCAAAGCTCTGCGAATCATTGATCAGCACCTGCGCAAAATGACGCCGCAGAAGACGCTGACGATCTTTCCGAGGCGCAGTTAACCGACTTTGTGCTAATACGACCAGACCTGCTAAAATCTGCCTTATGCTATCGATATGCGGAGCCTTATGGGAGCACTCTTATGCTATCGATGTGATGAATAACATATTAACAAACGTGACCCGAATGAACAACGAACGGTGTAAGATATAGTTACTGCAGCAGTGGATGGATAGCTACGGTTTGACAGAACAATCTATTCTTGATGAACCTGGTGGCACCGGGTAGCCGTTTCTGCTCAAAACTAATCTTGCGTACACGCGGCGCCAATTGAACATTGCAATAGCAGTGGCTTCGAGTTGAATTGCTGCTCTGCTGCTGACCTGGTGACGTACGCTACTCTCTAAATTCAAGCTATTGCTCAACCTGGACGCGAACAGTTCCTGTAACATCCGTGTACAGTCAGCTCAGGCGGAATTGATGCAACAGGCTTCACTGATCGTTTGGTTGTGTCATTTGAAAGTAGAGCAGGTTAGCACTCCCCCTTGACAAGGATGGAACACATACCCTGAGATCAGTGGGCACCACTACTGATCGTATGGAACGAGACATCCATGAGTAGCCGCTATGCTCTTGAAACTCGCGCCCTCGATCACGCCTTGCAGGACGTTATGGGAAATCGCCAAACGTTCGGTGATAAGGTGGTGCTGCTACGTGGTGACTTCCGACAGATACCAACGTCTAGGTTTTGCAGCAGTGTATCCGGCAGAGCATGCTGTGGGGCAAATTTAGGGTATTGCGTTTGCGGGCAAAAATGCGTGTGCAGACAGCCCAGACTGTTCAAGATGCTGAAGAGCGGAAAGAGTTCGCAGAATTGCTGCTCCTCATCGGCGTGAGTTACATATGGCAGCAATGTGAATTTCGCTGAATAAATTATTTATTCCAAGAGATACACCATCCTCAATTTAACTTATAGAATATTAAATAATAGAAAATTAAGAAATCATAGTTGTGTGTATACTGCAATGTATGATGTAAATACTATACACTGTACCCGGGCCATTTTAACTAGTAAAAAACAAATTTAAAAATATATTAAAGTTCAAAACAAATTCTCAAATTTAAGTATTAAACGGAATGGCAAAACGAATTCCGGATATGATGTATAAAATCCTGAGTACACTAACATGTCTCAAACAATATTATATAGCTATAAATATATTCTAATTTATGTATTAAAGTATATTTAAAATACTTGTTATACTCCAAAACGTTTAAATATTTCATTTAAAATAAATTGCTCATGAAGACTCAATCGAACTTCATGAGTCAAGGTTTATAGCTATTTGAACGATTTTTGTTTTATGATATCTACTAAACATCCTCTAGCTCATGCTTTGTTGAAATGAAAATCTCCCGCTCTATCCTAGGCACCCTCACCTGCCGAACGATTATATAATACAACTTTCCGCGGTGTACGCATAATCTTCTAGCCACGGTATTTCAATCAATTTCTCCCAGCCACCCAGGCCTGAGCTTATAATCACCTTGCTGTTATTCGGTCACGTTTGCTGCAGGCGGCCGGATGTGGTCATCGCATGGAGACGCCCGGTTGCTGAAGGTAACAGGATACGGAGAAGTTTTGTTTGCATTTTCACTCTCTGGTTGTGCAATGTGTATATCAAAAAAAGGTTTGTCTCTTCTCGAAGCACACAAACACCGTCTGCGTTCACGTGTGACGAACAACTACTAACACACTGTACGCATATACTATGTAGCGCCATAGTACTTGGCAGTTTGGAAAAAAGTCTTCAGTGTGTATGCGTTTGCAGCATGATATAGTATGCACAAGCTCTCTTTCTCTTTCGTAGGGGAAAGCCGTTCATTTTTGAATTGTTGAATTGTCACCATAGAAAAAAAAGCCAGTGATTGTGTGCGTCAGAGCATAAGGCAAAGATGAGAGCGTTGAAATGAGGCTAGCACGAGGTTTTGTATCTGAGTTAACCTTTGCCTGCAATACTGAAAGATGGAGATGCTCAACCTTCTCATTGTTGTATAAACTCTCCAAGTGAGAGAATTCTCTATAATTTTGTTGCTGTCTATTAATTTCCAGGATGAAGCACGTTTTCTGTTTTGAATAAAAATGTCAATGTGTTCTAGTACTAGACGAAGGCATTTGATGTAGGGAGATGTCTATAATAGCTACTAGGTGCTATAATTCCAAACGTTATAGCCTTAAACTTGTCAATTACTACTAATTATTAAAGCATCATTAAATTGGTTAAGTTAATTGTTCAGTATTATTCATAAAATCACTTCCACCAGAAAATACTTAATTGAAAATAAAACTCACTCATATATTGAAAACCATAGCAAGTCTTTCCTTAACTGCACCGCGTATGCACTGACTGCATAATCACTTTCAAAAAAAGTCAATTGCTTCCACTCACTACTACATAACACACGCACTCCTGGCTGCACTGGTCACACGCTTGCACCGTTCACTATTTGTCTTGTGCACTGGATATATTCGTTGCACGTTAGCGCTTGGCTTCAGGTACAGATGCATCGGTTGTCCTTTCGAATGCACCGAGTTGCAGATGCAATTGCACTAAGAGTCTCCAAACTTTCGCCTTGCACCCGCGCACTTGTATGCACAATCTGGTGAGCCCGTTAACGGTATAGGCTGCCCTGAACGAAACGCAACAAACGGCCTGGAATACATACGCCAGCTCGTTTCTGGAATGCTTTCGAACGGACGTCACACGGACGACTTTCGCAGGAAAGATTTTTTCCGGCGCTTTTATACTCCGGGACCCCCTCCTTCGTCGTCGATGCTAAAATCTGTCCGGTCGGTCCTTTCACTCGTCCGTACGCGCCAGCATCCCTCGGTGTTCGGGTCGTTTAGTTTAGCTTTTCTAACCCCCCCGACGGAGGGAACGTTTCGGGCCGAAACCAGATGGAAGAGCAAATGAATCTCCTGACTTTCCACTCCAACAGACGGTTTCCTTTACTTTGGGCTTCGTGTTAGTGTGCTGTATGTGTGTATGTTTGAGAGTAGGGAGAGAGATGAATTCTTCCTCATTTCATAGTGTTGGTATGTTTTTTGAAGCGCTGCACTTTGAGAGTACGGACAAAAGAGAAAATTGAAGCTCCATCACTTAGAGGGTGTATGTGTGTAGCATTTTCTCAGTGAGATGCTGCAAATACTGTTTCCAAAAAGGGAGCAGAGAGTTTCCCCTTACGTGGGGAAATTGGGTACAATGCATGCCAAGACATTGTGTAGTGTAAGGCTCACAAAATACAGTAGGTGTTCAAGTTTGACGTTACTTTTTATTTAACTGAAGGTCTGTTATTTTTTTTTTTTTTGAATTTAACTCATTTTGTGATAACTGCCATATTATGTGTATGAATTGAATTAAAAAAATATATTTTAAAATACAATCATCGGTAATCATGTGTATTAATTTTTAAAAATAAACAAATAAAAATGTTTTAAAGTTAATTAAGCTTATTCAAGCTATACTATGTTTGTTATATCAAAATATATAATAGTAATATTGAAACACTCTTAAAACTATTTTGCATTCAAAATGTGCAGAGCTTGTAACTGAGTACTAGAACGGAATCAAAATGCATTCATTAACAAAATTACATCTAAATCGGGATAAAATAGATTCAAATTATTCTTAGACATTTTTCAGCAGCTATCAACATAGCCAAAACTGCAAATCTGTCATTTTTATTTGTACTCAATTAAATTGTTATTTACCTAATTTTATTTTCATGAAATTAATTTTAATTATATATTTGTAAAAAAAATAATACATTCAACAAGACGCACAAAATCCGTAAATTTGGTTTGACACCCTGTACAAATTATTGCACCTACCTTTTGGTCCCTATTTTTTGCGACGCCTTATTCACACTCACGCTTCCACCGCTTTCATATGTGTCTCATTCCATATGTGCTCCAATGGTATTGCATCGTGTCCTGCGCAGCAGCATAAGCTTGTCTTATTTCCCCTCCAAACAAGGCTCGGCTACACGATTCTGCACAGCACGCGATGTTCATGAACCGAACGGATTTTCTCTTCGGATTTTCTTCGGTCACCACCCGACCTACGTACGTAAAACTTCACGAAGTAGCCACACTCAAATTCGACTTCTAACGACAATGCGCAACAACTTGGCGCAAACGGTAACGCATGCACGAGCCCATTTTACACCAAGCTCATATAAAAGTAACATCTCGTTGCAGGAACTTAGTACACGGGTAGATCTCTGCCGCGAAGTTAGCAAGTTGTTGAGCAGTCAATTTCTATGCCAAGCAGCGCGCTCGATTCACCGTCGGGCCTCGGCTGTGTTGGCATGAAAAGATGGGAGCCCTCATCTTCCTCTCATCAACGGCAATTACGGAGTTTTTGCTTTCTTTACGTTCAAAATGACCAGTGGATGAAAATGACTTTTTGGTAGGAAGGTAGTACTCAAACTACACCTGCCTGTCGGAGAAGGTCGACCGTAGCAAATAGGCCGTAGATTGTTGCACTTTATGAGCTGCGGCAATTTCCACACACACTTTCTGGGAGTGTTTACCGGATTAGTTCCTCCGGAAGATCTTAACAAGAAAAAATCAGTAAGCGTTGGGGATACTTTTTCTCTTGAACGTGATCAGTGGGATGACTTCACACTTTTGTGCAAACTGCTACATCCATTGGGAAGCGAAAAGGCTTTGGGTAGAAGGTAGCATCAAGAAGGCACACAAAAAAAACTGCATCCTTACACCACAACCACAATGAGAAGATATGGATATGGTAGCTAAACAACCACTAAAGGATATTCGCCAAAAGGGACACGCTGCTGGTGTTAGAATCTCCGTACTGCCCATTTCCGGACGTCCATTTTTACGCGCCATTCTTTTGCACACACCCGGGAGCGTCCTTCTGAAGTGGCCAAAGTTCATTTTTCAGGTAGATTATGATTATTGCCTTATTTTCAATCCCTAATCTACCTTTAACAAGAGTTAACTACAATGTGGAGACGGGGTAGAACAAACTCTCCATTTACCTGTCTTAGGAAAGCTGAATGGTTAGAGCAGTGAAGATGTGGACATTCGAGGCCTTTTAGAATCGTTTCACGGAACGTGCGAATTAATGTAGCTGGAAGCGAACCATTGCAGGTAGGTAGAAGTTGGGGTTGTAAATTTATAGTCTTTAAAGTAACTTCAATTTCATGATGCGTCGATGAGGTGAAGTGCTTTTTGATTGAGATGGGACTAGGGGCTTTGAAAGTTTTGTTATGTCTTGGAATTTGTACAAACATTACAGTCTTTCGTGCAAGCTTTTCCTCGAAGATAGCGTAGTAGCATCGTTAAGCCTATAAATGTAGTTTTCTAATGAAAAACATTAACGACCATGATGTTATGAGTTTGTTTCAATTAGCAATTACACCGACAGGCAAGTGATCATCATTATTAACGATTTATGGACCAGAGCGGTGACGTAGGTTTATTGATTACCATTCAATTATGTTTCCTAAAATGGCTCAAACAGTGTAATACCACATACAAACTAATCTACCTTTCAAATCCCCCTTCCCCCTTGCCAAACGAATGTCTCAGATAGCTTCTTAGTTTTACTGTTTTACATCTTTTGGGATGCCCTTATGGATATCCAGAAACGACTACGTGTTCTTCTTCACTTTATCGAGTGGGGAAAGTTTTATGTTGCCCATGCCTGTTAAGTAGATTGTAAAGTCTACAAAATTACAAAATACACATCATCCCGCATGAAAGGGAGCCGTTGCGAAAGCGGCACTGTTAGCATGACTTTGAACCGATTGTGATGCCTCTGTTTTTCTTTTATTCACTCAAGACAACGGTCCTGCTCTACTTCTCTCTCTCTTTCCGCTCACTTGCTCTGCTGTATTTGCATCATCAGCAGGGTATGAAGAAACATCAACAGGCGACTGTAAAGCAGAAACCCTTAAGGATCTTTTCCTCCTACCGGGAAGCCCAAAACTTTTGCCCAGTAATAAATCCAACAAGCATCGAAATGAAACGAACAGACGGCAAGGGCTCGTCGATGTCGATGGAATGTTTGAAATCAGCACAGCCGAGATGCGGATTTTCAACCGTTTCCTTTGCGCCGCATGCATTTCAGATGGAAGATGGGGCGACTTGTACTGTCGTTTGGAAATCTTTTCCCTTCCATTTATGGTAAGACATAAACGGTGACACCACTGTTACCGATATGTGTGTTTGGATATGTGTATTGAAGGAGATTTGTAAGCTTAGATAGAAACAAAGGCAGGAACGTTGGCCTGGACAGTACATGGTGTAATACGTCTGTTAGTGAATTGCGAATAATTGTTTTATTTGGAAACCTACAAAGTGATTCAAACAAGAAAAGTAAAAACTAAAAAATACAAAAAATAGGCTTATATTCTTCTTCTCGTAACAACTTACGCGGTCGTGTCGGCTTATATGGGGTTCGGGACTCATTCAGATACCACACGCAGTCGGATAGTAAAAGTATTTGCTATGGGGGGGGGGGGGGGGGGGCTGGGCGGTCAGATTCATATGAGGCTTGAACCCATGACGAAAATGTGGCTTATTGAAACGTTGAAAAGTAATAAATGTGATTTCATTTTGTTTGATTGTTTAGGTGATGGCATATGCCGAAATCGTTAAAATTTTTCTTAAACTTAACTCTTATTTATAATGCACTATTACCAGAAGTGCAGAAATAGTAGTTTGCTTCCGAAACATTTGTTGTATGTTTGTCCATATTATGGACGAAATAAACTTGGAATCTTTGAGTTTTCACATAGTCGATTAGGCGTTGTCGTGTGATTACTTACAGCCGGTTCCATTGGTTGGCTAGAACAGTGGCCTCTAAGCTGTGGTCCGTTTACTACTTCTAGACCTTGGACTAATTGTGCTTCGTGGATCACGTGCGTAAACATACGTGGTCTAACGACGATTGTTCACTGTTAGACTTAAGTCTCTTCTGTCCTATGCATGAATGCTACCCGGGAAAACACCGCCAGATTTCCAACCGGCGACTATTTGGGATCTCCCGCGTCCCGAATTTGCATATGCTGACTTCAAACTATCATCTGTGACCGTTTTGATGCAATGTTAGCTCAACATGTGTCTAGTTTCATCTAAAAAATACATTTTTAAATATTATGATGAATCAATATATTTTCTTTTTTTTTAATATAATTTTGTTTGTATTCAAATTGATATTTATTTGTTGTGTGAATTGAATACCACTAATTGAAATATTTTGCTCGATTCATTGAAACATCTTTTGGCAAAATTGGGAAAAGATACTTTTCTACGAGATCGCCATGATGTACAACTACTTTTAATATGCTTCGAAATTCACATCATAGTAAATACTCACACCCAAAAAAAACACTCTCCTAGCGTTATAGAAATCTATTGTGCATTGTGTCGAGTACCTTTTCGTCCGGGTTTAGCTTCATGTACATATTTTGTTTTATTATCATTTCTTATCCTTCCTCACATTGGCTCAAAACCAATGCTGCCGTACCAACACACACCGTTCCCTCTGTTATCCAACATCCAAAAATATACACATTTGGAACCATTTTGCACTGGAGGTAAGTGAAGGTACCGTCACCACGCTGGTCTAACTCTTAGCCCAAAGTTGCCATGAAGGACTCGGCATAGGGATGGGTGACAAAACCGCGCTATAATTCACGCGCTCGGGGTGCGCAACAAGAGGATAAACATAAAACCTTAAGCCCTGACCACAATCTCTGGCCACACTGCCGGGGTGTATTCGCGAGCAACCGGCGTCACCGCGTCGTGAAACCGAAGAACCCAACACCCGAAGGCCCCACGAGAAGGATAAATAAGAGTTAGTAGGCATCTCCCGCACCGTTTACGTGTTTGTACCTTTGTATGCAGAGTGAGCGGTGTGCGTTTCATGCCGGAAGATAGTCAAGTTGGTTGCTTTTTATTTCTCCTATCCTCCTTTTCTTTCCCCCACTCCTAGAGCGTTCTTGGAAGGTTCTACCCATGGTACGATCGTGTTTTGGAGCGTGAGGATAAGTTTTGTAATCTCCGAATTAGAAGAGCATTTTACCCTGGAACAAGCTTCGCGGCAGATTTAATACCAGAGATTCCCAGCGTACAAAAGACGGATAAAGATGTGCCGTTTGTCATGCTCCTCTACAAGCGGGAGATTTTCCGTAGCTGCGTGTTTGTGTTTTACCTCTGCTTTTATCAGCAAAATTCAGCCCAACTGGTGCGAATCAGTCAAATGTGATTATAAACTTTTAAATCTATTATTTTCACCTTGTTTCCATTTTTCTTGGTATCTTTTCCATCGCTAGGTGGATAGAAAAGCTCATAGAAACTGTCGTGAAAGAACAGAGATAGAGGATTGAAAAGAAGTCCTTCATTTTTCTTACCTGTATCCTTGCCCGGGAGTGTGCGAGTAGAATTCCACAAAACCTCAATAGAGTCACATTATTTTATTGCGCGGTGTACTTTATGTCTTATTGATATGTTCCGAATCGAGCCGAGGAAAAAAGCCACCCTAACGGACCAGAAGACACGGTGTGGAAGTGAAATCGAATAGCACATTTGATGGGGACTGGTGATGGGCTCATCATGCATGTGACGCATGATCCACCCGCCAACAGCTAGAGTTGGATAAAAAAGAAAGTCATCCATCCATGGTTCCATCAGCGCGAAAATCATACGGCTCCACTTCTTTCGAATAGAAAAAGAAAGTAAAGAAGCAACCGAAATTCAATCAATACAGTGAAACAAAAACAATGATTGAACATGATGCTTGAACAAATGATCAATTATGGTTCAAAATTTTATTTCGTCCCTATGATGGAAAGAAAAAAACTTTACTGTATCGGAGTTGGCGATAAATTGGTAGTGAATCGATCCTCTTGTTGTTCCTTCAATGATCGTGTTGTCAAAAGCAAGCATTTTTAGTTCAAGCAATTTAACAGACCTAACAAGTTTGCGTTCCGTTCGATTAGCTTCCTTATTTCGCGAAACGATACTGAAAAACTTATTTTGGACGCCACAAACCTGGCAAAAGTATGACTGAACATGTGTAGAATGGGAAAACAGGGCAAAGGGGTTACCCGGGATATAAAAAGCATGGTGTTTTATGTTCTATTGGTAGCTTTGTATTAAAAGCAATGGACAAAAAATTGTTGATTTTTCATAGGTTCACTTTAACTTGTTTTTACAAAATTTCTTTAAAAATTCTTGGACAAAATTTGACACCTCTATCAGTAGAACACTAACCGTGATGGCCAACAGTACGTACGTAGCTTTGTTTAGAAGCGAATGCGTCCAAAACCTCATCACGTATCGTCTTAAACTGACATCTTGGGTCATTGTAGACGTCTTATAAGCCTGTTTCGGCGCCTACAACATCTTGCCACTAGTAGACAACGACCAGAGAACCAAAAGAAGGCCCGGTACCGAGCGACTTAAGGTTTCAAACGAAGCTAAAAATGAAGACCGAGAGACAAAAGACCACATCGCTGCATTAGCTTGGCCGAGAGGTCGATGCAACCCGCCAAACTGTGAAACATAAACAAACATTTCAGGAAGCAGAAATCGGATCGAAAATGCCGGATAACTGGCCGAAGAAAGTTGGCATGGTTGTAGTGTTTGCAAATCGTAACCTTGCAAATCGTTACCGTTTTAAGATTTTCATTACAAACCTATCGTAAAGTGAGAAACCTTTACGAAACGTTCTTTAATAAATTTATAGCATTTATTGCTTTAATAAAAATTATTTTCAATTCTAAATAAGGCATTAATGCCTCTAGTTATAGACAAAAATTATGTGATGTTATGAACTACAATGTTAAAACAAATACCTTAGCATGGTCTTACAGCCCCAAACTCCTTGAAAGCTTAGCATTACTTCAATAACTTGATTTGTCGATACCGGCTGGAACAGGTATGTTGCTGACTGGGAGATAAACTATTTCAAAGTTTAATTTTACTTCCCTCGTAGTTTCTACCACCGTTTTAGCCAAGCTTCCAGCTACGATGAGAAGGCAAACCAGTATGTTTCAATGCAGGTGAAAATATTCGTGCAATCTCATGTTTCAATTAGAATTTCCGAACAGAATGTTCCAACAACGGGTATGTGTGTTTGCGACTTCCATTTTTACACATAAGCCAAGCCAGGCAGTTACACATTCAATTGCAACGAAGAATGCTAACCTCCGATGAAGCACCGATTGATCGGAACGCGAATGAACAAAGCTTGTTCGCGCCTTGCGAGCTGGAGCATGTACAATTTGCTGCTCGACACGTGGTTAACGGCACCCCCCACCTGGTCTCACCGAACATCTTCATCATCATCATCACGACTACATCATGATGTAGTAACGCACTGAGATCGGACCCGAAGGCACGCAGAAGTTAGAGTGTTGTGCTGTACAATCAGCTCTAAACCACCAACGGCATCGGACGCTATGATCCTCACTATGGTCGACGAGCGCTTACGTACATTCATTAAAAACAATTCGCTGTTTCGTGCACATTCTGCGACACGCTCCTATCCGTCCCGGAGGAAGGTGGAATGTAGCTGTAGCTGGTTTCGCCACACAGCACGGACGGATTCAGGCAGTTGGTTGACGATCACCATAGCATGTAGCTTCCCTCGTGCTACTGCCGTTTGTTGCGAAACAGTCGCATCGCTCTGACAACATAACCTACCCCCTAGTTTGCTCACTTGCCAGCCGGCCACTACCCTCTAGTTTGCTACTGGATGGCATCATCATCGCCACCCTTTGTCCCGCACACCCATGGCGGGGAGGGAGAGGGATTTTGAATGAAATCATATCAGTACTACTGATTGTTCGGCAAACAGCAACCGCTTTCGGTCCCTCCTAACCATCCTGCATGGTTGTGATGTGCACTTATGCACTATTTACATACACTTCCGCTTCTCGTCAACCGATCCTCGTGCTGCTAACCCCTCTTTGCCGGCAGCAGCATCATCATCGTCATCATCGCTGTTGCTTATTCATCATCCGGCGGCTTGAAACTGTCACCCCTTTCATTCACCACAGTACCCACACACACACACCCACACACCCTCATCTTCCGGTTAATATCCCGAGCGCATTAATTGAACGCAAAGCTTGATGTGTAATTAATATTTTCAGTGCCATGTGCCATGGGTTATGTGTTGGTTTGTGTGCATTTCTTTTTTTTCTCTTTTTGTGTGCAATTTTGCCTACTCCTCCAAATCCTCTTCTTTTCTTAGTTTGAAATATTTTTAATTTTTGTGTCTCGTAATCCTAGCCCAGGCTGGTTGGATGTTTGCCTACGGGAGCAGAAAACTAATTCCACCTCAGCATTAGAAGCAAGTGGTGCATATACGAAAGCAGTTAGTGGAGTAGTGGAGTAGTTAGTCGAGCTTGGGATAAAACAGGAAAAGTTAATTTTAACTAGTAACAAAAACTAGTTTTAGAACATTTCCTTTCGATGTCTACGTAATAGGTGTTTTGTAATATTTCTTTCAATAAAAACAACTTTTTTTGTTTTTTTTTATTTTTTTATTGATTTATTTGGTACTTCCTTATAAAACCCTTAAATTATCAAGACTTACTTTTGCTGTAAATTGTTATTATTTTTATCATTATCGTACACTAATCTCTTGTTTTGTTAGGTATATATTTGATGCATTATATATCCATTATATATTTGATTATTATCGTCAGAATATAATTATGACATGGCAACTTTGAAACTTTATTCACAGGATCAAAGAAGCAAACTTGCACTTTATCGTTCGGGTTTTTGTACACCTTTTTTCTTTCTTTTTTTTTAACAGTCTTAATTGTTATCTAGTTATTAAATTCATTTTTCTTTTGAAATGAGTTCATATAGAATTGGCATTCAAATGAGAAAGGAATGCGGTGGCTTATACAGTAATGATTGTAATACTTATGTTTTCCTAATATTTTTGATTGTTTTTGTTTATTTCGGTTTTAATACTCGTATCATATATAATACGCTACATATCCCTTGAATATTACACTAGCAACACCACCAGAAACTCCCCTCTGCAGTGTACAAGGAACAGGGCTTTCCTTTCCGCTTACCACCACTCTGTTTACCTCTCGCCTATGAATATTACCTGCAACCCATTCTTAAATACCACTCGAGTACTGTGCCGTAGGCTGGCATTTCATTTTCCGTCCCGGCGTCGTTACGGCAGGAGCGTTGTATCGTCTAACCACCACATACACACACATACGTATCGGTTTGGTGAACGATGATATAGAGCTGTTCCACCCCCGGTTCGGTGGATTTGCAGCGTTGCAGCTGACGAAGGTATGCAAAGAACCACGGGTGAAGGTAACCGAGGACAAAGCTGCAGTACAATACAGTAGCACGACTGACGGCTCGTGTGAAAAGCGCCCGGGTGCTGATAATATAAATGCCAAAATGTTTCCTGGACATGATATTTCCGATCTCTAGTGCCCGCACCGTACGAGTAAAAGGGCTCCCCCGGAGACCATCGTGTTTGTGGGCGTGGATCACGGTGGTCCTGTCGGCGCGAGCAGGCTGAAATGTCTCGCACAATGCCTGAAAAGGCGTTCAGATTGCTTCGGTGATGTGTAGAAGGAGGCGTGATTTTTATTCCCATTTTTGGTTTGTTTTTATGTGGCAGAATGTACTGTACAAATTCACCCTTCGCAATGATATTAACATCATAAAATAATAGACAATAATTATGTTTATTTCGATTTACTTCACGATCCAAATCTCGGCACTTGTTTGATTTCAGTGATTAAGATACAAAGGTCATTGAAATTGGACAAAACTACTCCGATTTCTTTAAAATCATTAACTTTATGAGTTTGAATTATTACACAAAAGAACCATCCTGCAGACAATCGAAACGTGACGACTCAGCCACAATAATGACATCTCGAGCATCACAAACGCAGACAAAAAAAGGACCAACGTAAACCGTAAAAAAGTAATAATCTTTTCCCGCCCCGGTCGTAACGAGAACTATTTAAAGGCTGACGGCTGCAAAATCCAACCCCGGGTTGCAGTTTGTTTGTACGATTGTTGTTTGTATGCCGACAATCCACTGTTTGCCTCTGCACTGCTGTACACTGACTGCCAACGATAGCCTCGTGCATACGCATCATCAGGCCCGGGAATGGCGGGTTTATTGAATTTTTCCTGCTACCATCAGCAAAAGACAATCCCAATCAAGCCTCGGAGACAGACCGCACAACAACGAATAATCGCCGTCTTTAGCGTAAGCAAGTACAACCGATTAAGGATCACACTGAGGGACGATGTGACAGGCGGGGAAAGGCAACTGCAATGCCCAGCCGGTGTACCAACTGGTGGGCCAACAGGAATGCAAACCAAGGGAACAAAAATTGCCGACAAAATCGTCTCGCACGTTGTGGTTGAGTTGGGCGCGTTTGCTGAGCGCCTGTAATCCATCGTTAATTATTTGTGTTTTTCATGCAAACCTCCCCGGCACGATAATCACGATCCGGCGGTGCTTGGACGATCGCGATGTAACCGCTTGCGATAAAATTTAAAACGCCCATTACACTTTCTCGACACGGAAGAGCCTTTCTGTAGGTGTTTTTTAGTTTCTCCATTTCCAATAGGCAAATTTCCGCTTTTTTCATATCGTAATCTATCACATTTAATCGGCACAACCATGAGTAAACTGTCATGTTTACATTTTTCCATGTGTTGTTTAAAAAAAGGTGGAAAATCGCTCTCGCGGGCACGAACTGCAGTCCTTTTTTTGGGCATGCTGGAGGCAGAACTGAACCCATGCATTACCGAGAGCAAGCGTGAGCGTCACGGAACGTGATGAGAATTTGTGAGAAAAATCGCCCTACTCCAGTTCACAACAGCCACGGTTTTGTGGATTGCGATGAAAGCAACATTCTTTATTGGTTGGTGTTTTCTGCCCACCTCCCCTGATAGCACATGAATATTTCTTTCTCCTTCCGCTACATTCCTCTCTCTCCCACCGGCCAATAAGATAGAACTTCTTCAATAACGCCAAGCAAAATGCGGAATTGAACTCGTTGCCACCGTCGCACGGGCAAGCCACACTAGATTTACGATGAATATTAATGAAATAATCACACGGTGTGTTACATTACCGAAGTGGAAAATAGGCACTATATGGCACGCTTCCAATCACATTACCGTACATCAAGCCGTGTACTGGCAGCGAGCGTGGTTGCCAGCGGTAACGCAGCTTCTGGCACTCACGACAACCGTACTGAGCGTGTGAGTGTATGTGAGTGTGTATATGAAATATATTTTATTCTATGGTATTTTCGACTTCTTTCTACACCACGTTTCCCCAACCGGCTCCCGGTAATACACATACGACGAGTGCGACCGGGTACGCGCGGAAACGGAAATGGATGTAACGGAAATCGTATCACACCGGTACTGATCGCAAGGAAAACGGTTGCGCTGTCGACAGTCTCCAAAAAGCCCCGGAAGCGAAATTGGCAGGCAGCTAGGACCGGGGGGATACGGCGTAAAAGCGGCGTCCGGGATCATCGGACTGCATAGGAGAAGAGCGCTTGAAGGGCGGGAGATTGTCCACGGTCCGGAACCGGAAACCTTGCGCGAGATGTCCGTGTGTGTTGCGATGAGTGTTGCTGCGGTTATCACATCATCGACCGGGGGCCTACCAGCACTGTTTGGTACAAAAACCCTCAACTGGAACACCCATATCCACATCGTACATTCGCGTGAATTTTCATTCATTCGGCCATGGAAACTCCATGGACCGCTCTCCCGCACCCGCGTCGTGATGTAGATTAGGCGAAATTGATTTTTCATGTAAACGGGAGGCGGCTGATTTGCATTTTTACATGCCCGCTTGGTGCTGGCAGTAGACGGGGATGGCATTTAAGCGATACTATTTTAGATGGCTCGATGCTACGATTAGATCATAATAAACGGGCTCACGGGAATGGGTGGAAAGTGGAGAGATCCTTATGTACTTTTGTAAAAAAATGTTGTTTTTAGTTTGTCTTAAGTTATTGGATGGTCTGAGATTGTTGATCTGATTTATTCAAGTGTGTGAACTTTTCTTTATTGATGAAGATAAAAGGCCCCAAGCATGCTGCGTTTTCAGTTACTTATCCTGTAATCCTTATAACAGCATCAAAAATCGGTTAAAGTCGAGTGTTTTAAACGTAGAGGGTTTGTAAACACTCTTTTCTTAGTTTAGCATGATCAGTGTTAACATTTCTTTAAATGTCGAGGAACGTTTATTCTACTCTTTTTTATCACAGAATACCACCCCGGCGTTTGATTTATCAACAGAGCTTTGAGTTTAAAAGACCCATTAAAAAAACTGTTACTAACTATTAACGTTCGATTCGATACCACGGTCCCGTCTCCCAAACTTCTCTACAGGTAGTAAAGCAATTGTAGAGCGTCAGTGGCAGTAGGTTCAGTGGATCCTACAAGGCAGTAGGGAATCGATTCTGTTTCGGCCGTCTCTCCGTAGCAAAGATTGACTGTTCGATTACGTGGTACTAGTAAGTCTCCATGCCTGCTTAAGGCCACTGATCAACCTGAGAATACGCTCGTGATCATCATCATTATTATTATTATGGTTATTATTATTACAGAGTTTCGAATCATATAATGGACAACTTGATCTATTCGGTGGAATGTTTGAAATAAGGGGATGTTTGCAACGTTGCTATGGAGGTTTGCAGGCATATAGGGGAATCTGTCAAACACTTAAGAGAAGTGTGCTAAACAGCTATGGAGTTATGCATCCAACTATGGAGCATTCGGTTGTAGTGCTGTAGAAATTGAACCTAGATTTTTTTCAAAAAGGAACGCGTGATGATCTAAGAGTATGGAGTGAGGAAAAATCACGAAGACGTGAACGGAAACGGGACACTGGGAAATCATTCGCTGAACATTACAATAATAGTAAATTACCTTAATTTAACACTTAATAATTTAAAATTAATTAAATAATTTACATACATTTCATCACAATCTGTATTATAGACGAAGTTTTAATGACTTGAGTGTTTCATTAAAATAAATGTATAAATAAATAAAATATGACAAGATTGGTAAAATACAAATGCACAAGCAAGTAAGTAGGGTCAGGTGAGCAAATGCTTGTTCTGCTGCGTACTTTATTAAGCAGTGGACATGGGCGTAGTTGAGGCGTACAATTCTAGTCGTTGGAGTATAGATGAGCTGTTGATATTCCCTGTTAATATACCTCTGACTAACATTTGCTGCGCTTCACAGGGCCTATTGATGAGTTTTTGCAGCCCAAGCAACATAAACCGTGCTGACTACCTAACATAGATGGGTGCTGGCTACCTGATGGTCACGGAAGTAGACGCACAGCATAGCGGGGGAGTCTGTGTTGTATGGACTCAATGACGGCGATGAATGAAAGGAGATGAAATGACAGCTTCCAGACCAGATTAAACAAACTAAGACTGCTAAAGAAACATTTGATATTATTTATCTCTACATGCAAAAGTAAAACATTTCTATAGGAGCTTTACATGGATTGTAGTAGAGTAGAGTTAATTAAGTATAACTTCATTATAGCTTTCAACTCACTTTTTCATACTCCAAAGATTATCCCAAAGAACCGTAAAGAAGAAAACAAATTATTGGCTTGTGAATTTTTCAGATATAATATAAGATATTATTCCTAAGTTCTTAAGTTTTATGGATATAGAATAGTATTTGTATTGAAAATTTAAACCTTTTTATTTTTAATTATGCATGTTACCAATGAAAAATTGAGTATTTTAAAGATTTTTTTTATTGTCATTAAGGTTCAGGTTTTATTTTGTTCGATTTTAATAGATGAACTTGTAGGTGCGATTGTAAAATATAGTTACAACTATACAAAGATAGATAGTTTAAATAACAACTTGTTCGATTGTTATGGACTCAAGCTTCTTTTAGACACAGTCCTCAATAAGGAGGATTCTTCTTATGACGAAAGCGTAAGAAGATAACGATGTTACTGATAAAGATTGGTAGGCAGAACAGCTCCAAATTAGCTCAAATAGAAAGTTAAAACTCAAAAAGTGAATTTCATGTTAATGTTATAACATTTTTGTTCATTTTCAAACCAGAACAACTGTATCGAAGGCAAAATCTGAGGTATGATGTTAAAAATTTGTGACTTTTGATGCCAAATTTAAAAGTAACCGGATTCTATACCTTATCAACTTTTCGGCGTAATCAACTCCTTCTGTGTTAACTTATTGTATTCCATGGCAACCACTATAATAACAGTTTAACGGACAAAAATGTACACTGAATGTTATAAAATGATGATGAGTGCTGCAATAACAGCAATACAGATTCAAGGCAAACTTAGTCTATGTCAATTAATTAATGTATAATTTCAGTCTATTGTTGTAAAATTGATGAGCTACAATTAAAAGGTAAAATCAAAGTATTTGCTCCAGCTTCTATTTGAGAACTCGATAAATAATAAACAAATTCTTAAAGAAAACATGTAATTAATTCCACTTCCGAACATAACGCGCCCAAAATAATAAGCTGCTTTTTATCGCGCGTCATGGAATTTTTGAAACTTCGTACTAAAACCCCATAAAACAAGTTATTTATCACTACTTTTCACGGCAAATTTTCCAACATTGCCAAGGGAAACCTTCCGGCTACTGCTAAACGGCTCGTACATGTTCACCATACTTTCTTCATTTAAACTGCCACCATGTGGATGTCGCCTACGGTTGCTCCGTTCGCTTCCCGCTTTGACTTATGGTCGGTGAGCGAACCAGCCCAAAGTAAGATCGATACATTCATTACTAAAAGGGAAAAATGAGAAGCCTTCTAAGCAGCAACACCTTTTGCTACGTTGTAACCTTTCACAGTGCTTTTTACGCCTTTCTCCTTCCCTTAGCAGATCCACCGCTCCGACCATAAGCACCATTTCCTCACTGAATCGTGAATCGAAGTGATGACGGGCCGCTCCACACAAGACAAGGGGTACGTATAAATAATAATCCGAAATAAAATATTTTATAAAATTTTATTTCCTCTCCGCAGAATTTATGGTGTATAAACATTTTTACACCCAACCACGCGCACACACACTCCCAGCACACTCGATCGCTTGGGCATCATCGCACCGAAACGTGTGTGTGTGTTCTTCATCCGGTGTGGTACGGGGACCGAGGGAGGGAACCGCATACATCCGGAACGGAAGCACATTTTTTAACACCGCAATCGTTTTCACTGCACCCCCCCCCCCCACCCCCCGGCCGGGTATCGTCCCTGTGCGGATGGTTTGGTTCCTAGGTGCTCCTTCCCGCTCTCTTCCGCTGATATGGCACTGCAGTCATCAATGGGGAAATGAGCGGAAAGGGGTGCCACATATCATTCACTTATTGAAGTGCCGTCCACGAGCCGTCTCGAGCAACAGCGGGGTGGGTTGTTGGGACGGGATCGGCTTATACTACCACTACTGCTGCTCGGCTGTTCGTGATGCTGGTTGATGTTGTTCGGTGTTGTACATCAACATTATTACCACTTCGGTTTCTGTTGCCACACCTTTTTGACGCTTGTTCTCTCGTTCTTTCCTTATGCTGCTGCGCGCTTATCGTGCCGATCGTTTAGGGATGTATCCGTCACTATCTGTGGGTTGGTCGTTAGGAGTTTTAGGGGGAGGTTGGAACGATCGGGGTCAGCTCGATGAAGGTTCATCTCGTTTGACGCATTCCAATGTAAGCTCGGTACGCTTGGGTGTTCAGGCTGAAGCGTGTTGATTAGATGAACCAACCCCGAAGCTCTGTAGTGTAGAGTCGACTGACCTACAGAGAGAGATAGAGAGAAAGAGGAAGACATTGAGGTAAAAATAAAGCGAACACAAAGTGAGAGAAAGCATGGACGGTAGCGGTGTGTAGGAATTGAAACACATTTTGATTGGAACTTGCTTTGCATTCGTGACGCTCACGTGCTGCGCAGGCATTCTATTTTTTGTTAGTAAAACAAATTGTTTGATTTTTTTTAACAAAGAACATTATTTAATAACAACTATTATTTGCACAAAGATCCTCCTCATCAGTGACGGGTTTAGTGGTAAAGGAACTGAGCAGCCGCCAACCCCATGGATGCTGGACTTAACATCATGTATAATAGTGAGCAGAATAGTTTCGTGAAAGGTCCTGTGAACGATTAGGGTCCCTTGGACGATTAGGACACCCTAGACTATTGGAGCTTCGAACACGATTAGAGCGCAGTGTCCTATAGGATCTCCTTAGCCCCTAAACTTATATAGAGCCTCTTGATATCCTAAATCCGCTTCTGCTCCTCATACATGCATCACTTGGCTGTCAACTCGCGTTCAAATGTGTATATTTGTATGCGTGTAATACGCAAAAAGTGATAAAAATACTCACATCCCTTGTGCAACACGCCGCGCGAGATGGATTTTTATTTTTCAGCATGACAAGTGGTTTGATCCACTGATCGATGGACGAAAAAAGTGCCCCATTCACCACCAGCTCCCATGCTTACCATTCTAACGGCACCAATATGCACACAACATGATTCTTTTACTCTTTCATTTATGTTTCGTGGTTTAAGCTGGTTTAAGCACGATGTCAAACGGCATGTACTACACAGTGAAACCACGATGTGTATGGGTTACGTGCCGTTGTGCAATCATTTGAAGTGTCGCAATAAAAAGGCAATTTAATTTTTATCCCTCCCCTGCTGTGTCGCGTCTACTTGGCGCGTTCTGATGGTTATGCTCATGGGCTGATGGGTTGGGATGATGATTCTTTTTTTGTGAAATGGTTTGTGTGTAAATGCATGTAGTTGTTTGCTTGTTTCTAAGAGTAAATGATTTTCAGGCAGCTTAAGAAGAACATGGAGTAAGAGGTGAACCATTGATACTTATTGTCAGAGACATTGGTCATCGTGTTCTTACTGGCATTTTTATATTAAATAAATTACTAGAGTTTTACTTTTTTTACTTGGATTTTTTATCCTAGACACTAACAGAGAAGGTGTATTTTGTGAGTAGTGTTACATTTCGAATCTTTAGACTTAGTTAAAAATAATTGTAATTTTACCCTGTGTGAATGATTTCTTATATAATCATTGAAAAACTGTGATCATAATGCATTTCATTCCTTTTCGTGAAGAAAAGTTAAACCATTGTGTATTCTGCGTAATATTTTGTCTTCTTCTAAAAAAATACAATTTACGACACAAATCCTGGCAGTTATAGACGCCTGATTTGTCATCAAAGGATGAATACATACATTTATTCCCATGTTATCATTGAATAGATATAATCGATCGATTATCTTTAAAAAGATATTTGTATTCTGATTTTTTTCCTTTTTTAATATCTTTTTTTATTTTTCGATTACACGTCTAAACGTCTAAATTTAAGCATTAATTAAATTTAATTAATAATTTTAACTTTTTAACGTTTTAAGTATCGCATAACTTGATTGTTTCAGTTTTTGTTTTGATATTGAGAAATTGAGAAATATAAAATTACGTCATACAAATAAAAACACGACACAAATAGGTTGAAAAAACTAATGCATCTAAAATAGTGTATAATATTAATCAAAAAGTTTTAAAAATAAAACGATTATTATGAGTTCACTGATCGCGAATCGGTTCAGACGCTTCAAAAACAACTAAAACTCAACACTGTAAACAGTTAACTAACAGTGAACTTCCATTTGTCTCGGCTACATCCTCGCTTCCAATCCCAAAAGCAAATGTAGGCGTGTGTGTGATTGTAAGATTTTCCATACAGTTTATGAACCACCAAACTACCGCCCGATTGACATTCACGTCAAACGCAGGTACAATCACAAAACACGAACAAAAAAGCCACAAAGTTCCAAACGAAATCGTACTTCGATCGGCAGCGGCAGCACCACCAGTCAGAACGAATGCAAGGGCGAATCAATTGAACCTGACCGTACGGTTGCCAATGACCGTACGGAATCGTTTACGACCACCGTCGTCCGGTGCAGAGTCAGTAATTCATCAATTTTGTGCCTCATTGCGTTGGTTTTTGATTATAAAAAGGTAGACCGAGGGGTTGGAAGGTTGTATGGGGAATGGGAGAATGCGTGTGAAAGAGAAGGGTAGTGGAAAATCGAATCACAAATAACGGAGCAAATAGAAGGAGGATCGGTCCAACAACCGGATGGTCGGTGTTAGCCAAGTATTGCTTTAGAATGTCTGCTTTAGTATGTGAGATAAGAACATAAAGTAGCATAATACTTGCCCCGAAGAATAATTTTCATTAGCATTCTTATTCGAACCGTTTGAAGTGTAAAATGTAAATGCAAAGCTAAGAAGTCTTAGCAGTATCAGACGAAGTGCTATGGAGGAATTCGAGTATCCGAGGAATTATTCGTTTAAGACACCATCGACCACCGTAAGATGGTATACAACCACCTTCGGCATGAGCAAGAAATACAATCTCAACTCCAGCCTTTACCACCACCTCTCACAGCAGAACCTCCCATCCACCATCAAATCATGGAATTGATCCGTACGTACGCATTCACGTAAGGAAAATGGATCGTCCACTATTGCCAGCATATGATTTATCACTCGCACTGTTCCTGACATCCGCAAACAATCATACACGAATCGGAGCCGGGAAGGCCCTTCCCTTTCGGGGGTGGAATTTTTCAACCACCGGAAGCGTTGTGTGGAACTAAGGGAGCGGTAGAGAAGGGAAGAGTTTATCGGTTCACATCAGGGTTTTGCTGTTTGCAGGCCTTTTCATGTTTTTTCATCTACTTTCTTACAAGGAGCAGTTGTTTTTATTTTTCCTCCCGATGCGTTACGATTCCGATCAAACAGACGGTTTGATTTCCCTTCTTGCGGGATTTGTTTAACTTTTTTTTCAGGTTTTGTTTTCGTAGCAATGAAATTCAATTACAGCAAGCAGAACTCTACGGTGGTCGGTAACTTTACCCGAGATGATGAAGGATCATATTTTATGGGTAAGTGAATCTCGATTTTTACATTATGGGATTTTATTTTTCAACAGTCTGTCTAGAGTGGAGATGATTACTGCGTACTGCAGCTGGCTTGGAAGATTGTAATAATCAAACTCTAAATGCCAAAACTATTTAGCAATAACCAAAGCCAAAAATAGAACGAAACATAAAAACAAAAATAAAATTGAGATGTGAATAATAAGCATTGCCCAGCATGTATTCAAATCATTTATGAATATAGACCCATGCGAAGGACTTCTTCTTCTATTTGGCGTAACGTCCTAGGAGGACATACCGGCCTATACGGGCTTTCGAGACTTTATTCATTTCTACGCAGCCGGATAGTTCATCCTTGCTACGTAGGGAACGATCCTTTTCTGGCTTAAACCCATGACGGGCATGTTATTGAGTCGTTTGAGTTAACGACTGTACCACGCGACCGCGAAGGACTAACTATTCTGACAATCAAATAATATATGAACGACTAAGGATTTAATGTCAAATAAGATACAGAAGAAGATTTTCATGATTATTATCGAATAGTTTGACAAGTGCAGAGCCACTCTCGTATGGTTCCTCTTCTGGGCCCGCGAAACTCTGTTCAATTGGCTTATTGTACGAAATACTATTGGACCCATAGTACCAATAGTTGAGGATAAGTGTATGCGAACAAAGTCCCAGTGCTGAAGATTGTGTGTACATTTCGAGTCTTCTACCCGCGCCATTAACTCTGGTGATTTGACCGTGCGTTGCCCTTTGTCAGCTTGGAATTTAAAAAAAGTTTTGTAACTTTGTATGAGAATGTAGAAGATAAGTAACTATGACATTAATTATTTAAACATAATGCTCTTTATTTGGTTATTATAACAGTCGATTCGGCAACTCAGCGAAAGTTTTTAATATATCCCTACATAGAGCGCACTAAAAATGGGTAACTGCTAATTATCATCGGGCCGACAAATCGTCAAATCATTTACAGAAGTTTCAGGTCATGACGATTATAAGCCAGTGTTTTTTCTCAACTTCAAGATATTAAAAAAACATCTCATATGTAAATTAACATGTACATCTCATACGTATATTTTAGGTGATAAAGTTGACTTGTGTGTGGAAAAGCTAGCATTAGAGTGATATTTGTTTCATCGCTGGTTATTTTAAGGTCTTAGTATGTGTCTAATGCTTAGGTGTTCCTGTATGTTCATTAAATCGTAAATAAGTTAACGGAAACATTTGTGCAATGTTGCTAATTTTGTAATCATTAAAATACAATGTTTTGATTTCAACATACTTCCAACGAACTCTGTATAACGGGCATTACCGATTGATCAAAAACATTGTGAATGTAATAAACTTATGTATTGTACTTTAAAATAGCATACTATAAAATAGGATAACAATATCCATAAATATCAAATAATATTTTAATCATACAAAATAGAAAATATATTAAGCTAACACTATGATAAACAATCGTTTTACCACAATCACTTCATTGTTAATGCCCACAATCGCTTAAGTAGTTCAACTCTTAAATTGCTTAAATTCTTCACTGCGTGCAGGATAACCGTCAGATCAATCGAATGTACAGCATTCCCCACGGCACTCCGGCACTCACAAATAGACGGTGACCGAGTCCGAGAATAAATCAATACAGGCAATACAAAATCACTTCGCCTGGACACCACAGCCACTGCTTACCCTGAAGTATCCGAGGCTCACACCCACTTATCGGGATGGGGCGGTAATTCCGGCGAAGGTGAAGCGTATGAACGAATCCATGTCATACCCTCAGGATTTAACCTTAATTCGATTGCCCGCTAACGGTTGCGCTGGTCGTTTAGTCGCTCCTTTGCCTTCCCCAGGAGACACGCAGCTCCGGGACCAGCAGCAAGCTCCCGGCGGGCCACAAAGATCATTAATCTTTCGGGCTAAGCTGCGTCAGGGCCGGGCATCTTGTGCCATCGTGCTTCCGGGGAGAAAATGGACGTACGTGGGCCTGAGTGTTTGGCTCGATTTGCACACGGGACTATTCATCCTCCCGCACCCGTAGATAGTCATTTTCATCAACTAATTGATGGATGGTGTCGAACGGATGGTTCCAATTGGTTCTTCCGATGGGTAGGCAAAAAGGTTAGTACCCGTGATACTGACCATAACCAGCAGAAACTCAAACCGTCGATGATCTATTTTGTTGGTGCTTTATGGATTTTGCTTTTTTATCTGATTTCCAGCACCCAAGAAAACCAACCTATATCGCAGATCATTTCTTAAAAAGCACTTTCTAATGCTCGGGCCTTCGAAGCGCACCTTTGGATTTCCAGTTCCAGCCAAATCAAGGAACCAAGAAAGGCAACTGAAAAAGATTACGTAAACCATGGCTGGTAAACGGTTGACTTATTAAATTTGTCACCGATTCCGGTCAACGCCGTTGCACACCGGGCGCTAATTGAAGCCGAGGGGCCGATTCCGCCAATCGCTCACAGTGTGTCCGACATCGGTCAGAGTTCGTTAGGGCAGGATTGAGATCGGGATCGATTAATTTTATTTGATGCCTCTGGCCCCCGGAAAGCCGTATGACACCTGCAGCTTTTGCCGACGTCGGTCGATTCTTGGGTCGTAAAGTGAATTTTGGGTGCCGGGTGTGATAAGTGAATTTGATGAATGGTTTCGGCTGGAATTGGGTGGCCCCTTTTCCATCGTTACTTTTATTTTACTTGTATTATATGAGTCAATGGAGATAGGTTTGAGTTAGTAAGATGAACTTATTAGCTTTTTTTATAAATAATATAACCTTTATGTATATATTTTTAAATCCATATATACGTTTATGGACAATAAAGTTCTACCCCACTCATTATGCCGGTAACAAAGTATTTGAAAACATTTGCTTATCATCAATAAGAGCTACTTTAAGACGTCGCATACCACTTTCTGTTACCTTCTCTAACAGAATCAAATTAGATGCTCATCTGTTACTCCTAACAAACGCACACACTCACAGCACTATGACTAAATGGACTTCCGCCGGTCTACACCTGCAGTCTCATTATCAGATCATTGCCGTTCGGACTAGTCTGTAATTTTCTTATCAGCCTCGCTGTCATCGTTTTGTTCATTGTTGGACTTTCGTGTAACTCTCGGTCTCTGCATGGAAGAAGAACTCTTTTCAGCAGACAATGCCTTTCGTTTGTCTGCTATTTGCCTTTGACAAGGTGTGCAGTAATGTTTGCACCATAAGATAGCCAGCACGGTCGAGGCCACTGTTATGGCATTCCAGGGACCGAGAGAGACGTCCGATTTTGTTGCCATTTTTGTTGGGTTCGGAGCAGCGCATCATACACAGACACAACCAAAAATCCTCGTCCAAGGCTCGTCGAGAACAAGATATTCTACCGGAGTTCAGTAAAGCATTGAAGTCAAACAAGTCGCATCACTTTCAATGTCTCGCAGGAGGATGAGTTGCCCGGTGGAACTTAATTTTCGGGCTCATTTTGTTATTGTCATTTTGAGCATCGTTTGCTGAGGCAATTAACTATGGTAAGTAATTGTTGTTTTGTATGCAGATGAATTCAACATTTAAAAAAAGAACTTTAAACGCAAATAAAAAAGTAATATATTATTAATATCTGGGCACAATAAATACTACTTCATGAATTTCTGAATTCTCTTTCGCTTCTTAACATTACTTTAAAAATCAATTTAAAAAAATAATGTTCATGATAGTTATTGATTTTTTTAAAATGATATTGCTTAAACCTCTCTAGAAAATATAATAGAAAATAAACCATTAGATACACAATGAAACGATATTCTTTTCATTGACCAATATTCTTTCTGGTTATATTTTTCATTATTTGTTTCTTCTATTCCTTGAATAATTCAATTTTGATTGTGTATCATACGACAAATTTTGATGAAAACGAAATTTAAATACGTTTTATAATAATCATTTAAGTATTATTAACCTTTTCTTTCTAATAAACAATGCTTTGATTAGCACCTTAACAAAGGATTTTGTAAACTTCACAATGTTCCCACGTTGTTAAATTTTTTTTCTGAAACGCAACTGTTGAGTAGATGTAAAATTATAATCAATCAAACGATATTAACTATTCTGCAACTAAAGTACATCATTAAATAAGGATGTTTTATTTCTACATAGTTATGGTTTATCCCTTCTGTTAGCGCTCATTAACATCACAAACAGAGAGCTCCTTTTGGTATGTTTTAATTTCACAACCTAATGCGGCTATAATTTCTCAACCACACGGCAAACATTACGTCTGCACACTTCCTCTTAAAGAAGGTAAGCGAGTTGTCGCACAAAAAATCATCAAATATTCACCGTTTTTAATGCAGCGCAAACGTAATTTATGCCCACTTTCTCACAAACCGAACCGTTTAACCGTCCACCGCGCTTCGACACCGACTGCAAAGTGGAAACTTCCTCCCACAAACTCTGAGTCCAGCAAAGCTGAAAAGCATCGGAAGCGTCGTTGCTGATAGGTGTAAAAAGGAACTAGCCTGAGTGAGCGAGTATTTGTGTGTGTGTGTGTGTGTGTGTGTGTGTGTGTGTGTGTGTGTGTGTGTGTGTGTGTGTGTGTGTGTGTGTGTGTGTGTGTGTGTGTGTGTGTGACACTTCCGAAAATGACACTTCCTATTAAAACCCGGTAGGATGCAGAAAAGCATCTGCACGAAACTTTCGATGGGTAAAATCCACTTTTGCGAAAGCGCCTCAGCTCGGCGGCTTGAAAGATGCCTTTCTTTTTAAGAGATGCTGTCCACCGGGGACGGAGAACATTGCACGAGCTGCTTGACGGAAACGAAATCCATACGTGTGAAGGAAAATCCGGTGCATTATGGGAAGTAACAACACACACTGGCACTGACAGTAATGCACGGACACGGTATGATAAAATATGTAGGTGAAGGCAGGCATGAAATGAGTAGTAATTATAAGTTTGCTGAAGATGTACCTTAAAGTTACCTTAAGCCTGTCCCGTCGTTGCTAAGATCTGTTTTCAATTTTATTGTATAATAATGTGGACTAAAGAATCAATTACATCTTAACTCACTTACAAGATAATGTAAAATGCTAATAATGTTAATAATTGGATGGTCTTTATGTCTACTGAATAAACCTAAATATTCATTTGCATTGTTACATTATCATCGAGCGCCGTTCAAGCTATTGTGGAACACTGCAGAACCGCGCTACAATAATTACCTTCTCAATTTCCAACCAAAATCTTCTTCCATTTTAAGTGGCGCTTCCTCCCATTTGGTACAACTGCACATATAACCACATAAGTCATCGCAAATGGGTCTCTCCCCCTGCGATGGGATATGAGGTGCATCCCGATGCAATGAAATATGATAAATATGCTCATTTTAGCGTGTGTCTCATGGGGCACCCGACGGCAAATTGTAAAAGCAACACCTCTTCTGCACCTGCCAAAGCTGTAGTCTCTCAGCGATACACCTTTAGAGAACAACATATCTACCCACCAATCCACCTATGAGAATGTTTTAAAAACATTTTAAACTCGTTCTGAGAAGTAGTTCTACATAAAAGAGAAACGTTCTAAAATCATTCTTAGTATATTTAGTTGTTGAACAATTGGCCAACTGATTTTACTAAGACCAACACCAGATTTTCATTCGCTTTCGGAAAATTTCGGACAGAAAACTAGAAAAGTTTTCCATGCTCACTGCGAATCCGCACCTAATGCCTGCTTCGAGTAAATGAAGTCTTGCGCTTTTCTTTGGCAGCGCACACGCGAGAGCATCAGGTGGCCAAAACAGAAACATTTATACACTTTCCCAAAGCTGGATATCAATTTATCCTTTTTCTTTGCTGCTGGATTGTGGAAACTTCACCGACCAAGCGGCGGAGGAAATGGGAACCGTCCCATTTTGGCACATTGGCCTGCCGAGCTTGGTGGTGATGGCAAAACGATAGTCTAGGAAGGCGAAAAGGAAGTGGTGTGTATGTGCGTGACGAAGGGGATGCAATTTCGCGGCCATCCTTACACCCTCCGCAACAGGCTGGGGCGCAGTTCGGCTCCTGAGGAAAAAGATGGAAAAATGAGAATAGGTGTATATGAAACTGCAAGTGTGTGTGTGTGTGTCTGGGAGAAGAGGGAATCATACCGATGCCGACGATCGTCCCGCTGGGAATTGACATTTTCCCATCGCCTTAAAGCGAACCAGGGACCGTGCAGAAAAGAAATTCTGTACAGCTGAAGGCTGGCGGCCGGAAGCTCTTGCCCTGCCGCTAAAAACGTATTTGGGGAAAATAATAAAAATAATGTAATATGTTGTCGTTATTAATTTTACATTCTTTGGGGAGCCGTATCGACCGACCACTTTTGAGCGCGGTCGGACACAGCGCAATAGATGTACGCCTGTGAGGCTGCGCTCTGCGTGAGCCAAAAGAGATATCATTTTTTATTATAATTCTTTAGCGATTAAGTTTTTTTTGCCCCGCGTGAACATGCTTGCTTCTTCCTTCCAGCGTGCGGGCCTCTTTTTGCGGAAACAGCACGTTCTGGTGGCCTTTCCGGTCATACCAGCGAGGTGTATTTGTATCTTCCGGTCTCCGCTGCTCGGCTGTGTAACGCTCATTGACAGTCATTTACAAACTGGCGAGATGGAGAAGCAGACGTTTTTCTAAATCGCAGCTGTAAAAGTTGAAAGCCCACAGCCCCTGACCGGTCCTAATGCGGAACCGCGGAAGGGAGGGAGTAAATTAAATTAGATTTACTTCCACTTTCACTGCGCAATGATTGGCTAAAATGGACGATCGTTTGAATAACCTTCCGCTTAAAAATGGCCCAAGAGAGTTCATTACTGTTTGTGTGCTTCGTGTTTTCTTCTGGTGAAACGAATCACAGTTGTTATCGTTGTCCTGGCTGCCTGCTTTTTCAGGATGACGCCGGCGGCAGACGGCGAGGGCGAGAAAAGTAAAAACAACATTTAATTATAAGATTAGCGTAATACGCCAATAGCGCGACGCGGTTACGTGCCTTCGCTTGTTGCTGCGCTGAGCGGGGGGGCAAATATTTTCCAACCTAGCTTTTTTGTTACTTACATTTTGGAAGTTTTGTATGAATCTGGGCGTTCTTATGTCTAAAGAAGACCCTCATTCTACAGATTTGCAATATTGCACTGCGACACAGGTGAACGACACCGCTGCACGTCCCGGACGTCCAATGCATACTCATGCTAGCGTCGGTGTGATGGGTGGAAATTGATAAAAATTGCCACATTTTCTGCTGGGGAGCAGGATTTAGGAAGATCGTTGAAATATTGCACATTCGGGACACATTGGGTCTGATGTTGAACGTACACACTCCAAGTGCACTCTGTTTATACGGTTGCAAATGCATCTGGAAAAGGGGTTGTTTTGGAAACAAGTTGTATTCCAAATGATAATAATACAATAAATTGAACTAGAATAATGAAGATATATAGAATTATAGAATTATAATTCATGTGAAAGGGTATTATAGTAATGAATTTATAGTCATATCAACCCTTTAGTTATTACATATTTTGGTAGCTGTTTGTAATGAAGGCATGCTAGAATAACGACAAATAATTATTTTTATACGCTAAATATTTGTATAAGTCATTTTTACATTATTTTTCAATATTTATTCTAACTTGTATAGTAAAGGTAAAGTTATTTATAAGGTCTTAGGATAAATTTACCAAGGAAATGATGCATTATATTTCATGTGCCGTATTTCCAAACAAATGAATTTATAATTTCCTCACTTTTAGAACTATGGATGTATTTAACAACTTATGGGGCCCTTTCCGTTTTAAGGTCGTAGGCTGAAATTTCAGCCTGTCAGCTGTTTGCATTGTATAGCAGTTTTCGAGCAGCTATCTATGTGAGTATAATATACAGGTGGGCTTATCCCAAGGTGTAGGAATTTAGAAGGTTGATTTTTATCGCTTCTGCTTCTGAATGAAGATTTTAAGAGTGTTTTGAGTATTCGTCAATCCTCCAGAAAGCTCGTTGGAGCAAAAGTTTTCACTTGTTCTGCCAAAAAGTGATGTTCAAAATTGGTTATAAAAAATACTATGAGATTATTATATTATAAATATTATATTATAAATATTATATTATATTATATTATATTATATTATAAATATTATAAAATATTATAAAATATAAAAATGCTATGAGATTATATTATGAGACCACCTGGACTACATTCACTTTGATTCCAGATTCCACCACCTGAACTCTTAAATGCTCCTTGGGATAAATGTAAACAACACCGTTTTTTAGAGCAGGTACTCGATCTAATTCTAGCTTTGTGGCTAGAATAATCTAGACTGAAAATTGCAGGCTAGTTGTTTGTGTGGTTTTGTATGGAGTGTTTACATGATTTCAGCCTCCAACTGTCAAACTTCATACAAAAAACTAACTAGAAACGTGAAGGCCCCCTATAACAGATTTCAAATTATGTTGATTTGTCGTCCACTTTGATTTGCACAAATGTGGTTATTGTGTAAAACATTTTCTGTTCGACTTAATCTATTGTAAATGCTTGATTTGTTGACTAATATTTATTAATTCATTAATTTATTAATTTATTTATTTGATTCTGTTCAACGGACTTATGTCAAATTGAACAATACTTTAAACTAATTTACCCCATTAATCCAACCTAACAGTATCTTTTATATATTGAATTCTGCTCATGGCCGTAATGGGAACATTGCTTGCGTACGCAGAATTTGTTATGGGAAGCCAAAGATTGTACTTCTTAGAGAGCATTTACGAGCGTATAGGTTTAATCTATTTAGTAAGTCTGGTGCATCTATCTCATTCTTTAAAAAAAATGCAATAAATCTTGCTTCAGCAACTAGGCAACGGTGGTAAAACGGTTTTAACGGTACGGATTTGATCCTGATACTTTAGCATTGTATTTATCCCAAATAGCCAGCTCGTACTTTATAGCTAATTTGGGGCTGTTTACCGAAAATTCGTTCCGATGTCATACTTTGTGGGTGATTAAGAGATAGACGATACTTTGCGGAACTAAGAAGCTTTTTAAAAAGCACTTGGTACGCTCTGGAACCTTGCAGCTGGTTAGCCTGACTGGTATTCTTTATTCTTTATTTATTTAAATCAAAGTTATCGGGCAGTATGCCTAAATAACTTAATGCTTACAGAGTACAAGTTTAAATTATGGCCCTAGAACTAACTTGAATATGCTGACGCAGCTGACTAACGGATTGATTGAAATCTGCTGATAACCCTAACCTATTATACACATCAATCATTTTGAGCAGTGGATCATTGGCACCAAAACCAGTCGATCTAAAAGGGCTTCTTAGTAGCTCTCTACTTCTAAGACCTCTAGAGGGAGTAGAAAAGCAAATAAAATTTAAAATGTCAGGTGCATCAAAATCTCCAATTAATAATTTATGCATAAAAGTTATCTGAGCCGTAGTTCTCCTATGCTGTAAAGTCTCTAAGCCGAATAGTAAACACCGAACATTATACGAAGGACGTGGAATTTGGTTTGACCAGGGAAGACGATGAAACATAACACGTGTGATTTTTTTCTGAATTTTTTCAATTTTATCTATGTATGTGATTTGATGGGGACACCAAACTACACTGGCAAATTCCAGGATGGGACGGACTAGAGAACAGTATAATGTTTTTAAACTGAAAGGATCTTTAAAGTCGGCCGAGACACGTAAGACAAATCCTAACAGTTTAAGAGCTTTAGTGACGATAGTTTGATAATGGCTAGATAAACTAAGCTTACTGTCTAAAATAACTCCTAAGTCCCGAACCTGAGAAAAACGTGGAACGCTGTCTTCATTGATTTTGTAGTTATAAATAATAGGATTTTTTTTTCTTTGAGAATGTTATACAACTACATTTGCTAACATTAAGTAACATTTCATTATTAAAACACCATGCAGAAAAATAGTTTAACGAGTCTTGTAACATTTCACAGTCGTCAGAATATTTAACAGGTAGGAACATTTTTAGATCGTCAGCATATAATAACAATTTAACATGAGGAATAGCAAACACGACATCGTTAATAAATATAATAAATAGTAAAGGTCCTAATATACTCCCTTGAGGAACACCAGATAAATTATGGAATGTGGCAGATAAACTAGTTCCTATCTTAACGTTAATGCAACGATCAGTTAAATAACTTCTTAGCCACTCAACAACATTTGTGTGAACACCATACTTTGATAATTTAGATAGCAATAGAAAGTGGTTGACCTTGTCAAAAGCAGCGCAGAAGTCAGTATAAATGACGTCAACCTGTAAGCCCTTGTCAATATAGGAGTGGCAAAAGTTAAGTAAGTATATTAGATTGGTCTCAATCGATCGTTTCGGCATAAAGCCATGTTGAACATTAGAAATTAATGGTGAAAAGGCTTGGAGCATATGACGAGACATTATCTTTTCAAACAGTTTACTGCACGCACATAACATAGAAATTCCTCTATAATTGCACACATTACTTTTGTCAGATTTTTTATAAACAGGAAACATCCACGATGATTTCCAAAGACGCGGGAAGCATTTCGATTGCAAGGATTTGTTGAATAGTTTGGTCAGTATGGGAATGAGAGCAGCCTTGCAATTAATGAGAATTGCGCTGGGAATATTGTCAGGCCCAGGTGCGTAGGAAAGCTTCAACAACGAAATAGCAGATTCCACCTCATCATCGTTGATTAGTGGTGTGCATAAATTAACCTCATCATTTATGAAGGATAAAGCCGATGTTGAGTTAGACGGAACCGAGGAATTGTTGGTGTACACAGAAGAGAAATATGAGGCAAATGCATTGCAAAACTCTTCATCTCCGGTAATGGTGTTTCCCTCAAACTGCATCGAGGAAGGAAGTCGTCCACAGGATTCCTTATCTTTAGCAAATTTCCAGAATGATGTGGGATGTCTTTTGATATTGATTTCAATTTTCCTGACGTAGTTGGCGTAGGCGGTTCGGTTCAGCTGCTTATATATTTTTGAGGCGCGAGCAAAATTTATTTGATTAGTGCTGTTTTTTAGTCGATGCAGTTTTTTAAGGGCCCGTGATCTTCGACGTTTAGCCAAACGTAGTGCAGAATTGGTCCATGGTGGATGAGCACGAACATTAAACCGTGGGATGAATTGTTCATACAGTTCATTCATTTGAGAAGAAAATTCAGCCACACTGTCGTTGATGTCGTCATGGTCAGCGATAGAGTCCCAGTTGATTTGGTTAAGTGCAGAAACGAGATCAGTGAAATTAGTTCGTCTAAAATTGAAATCTGCTTGACGTGGGGGTTTAGATGACGGCACACTGTATTGCGGGAGCGTGAAGTATGTAAGTAAAGCTGGATGATGTCCATCAGGTTCAACAATACTTTCGATGCATAATTCGATTGGCCTCATGTAATCAGTAACTTTGTCGTTCGCAAACACTAGATCTAACATGTTGTTATTGTGGTTTAGAACAGTGTTAAGTTGGCGAAGACCTTCAAAGCTTAGTTCATCGAGTAGAGCTTGACTGGTAGGGGATAGTCGGGTAAGCATAAGATTCAGTGTCGGAAATTTGCCGTTGATATCCCACTTAAGATTAGGTTGATTGAAGTCCCCGAACAGAATAAAAAAGTCATTCTTATATTTCTCTCTCGTTAAGTGCAATGAATTACAGAATGCATTTATGGTGTCCATGTTGGCTGATTGATCAGGAGGCAAATAAAATGATCCGATGATTAGCGAAACATTAAGAACTTTTACTCGAACCCAAAGGCATTCAATTGTAGATGTGTTTGTCGAGCACAGAGAGGAAGCATAATTTGCATTGATCGCAACGAGGACACCACCACCTCTACATTTGTTACTGTTTGCTGCAGAACGATCCGTACGGAATGTATTAAAGCGGTTGTTATCAAACAAAAGCTCAGATGGAAAGCTGTCATCTAGCCACGTTTCCGTAAGAACGATAACATCCCAGTCGGCGATTGCAGTATTAGCAAAACATTCAGAGGTTTTAGTACGTAAGCCTCTCACGTTTTGATAAAATATATTGAATGTGTTTAGTACTGGCTCCATAGGTACAGTTGAATGACTTAATGTTGGCTTAAAAAAGTCGAACCGGAGGAATTGTTTTGAGTCAGGTGAGTTTCAGGAGAGTTTGCATTTTTAAGATGATGGCTCGGTGATGGACTATGTTGTGTTGTGTGTGTTGGTGGGATCACATTTATGCAGTTGACATCATTATGCATAAAATTAGTAGTTGAGAAACTTCTGGCAGTTGAATTTTTTGAAGCAGGAAAGCAAGATACCGGGAGTGTTGGTGTGAATTGTTTCTGTGTACGTTGGTGAAATTCAAACTGGCGGTAAACAAATCCGCATGGCCAAGTTGAAGGAGAGAAAGCGAGCTCGCCAAACTCCGATGGAATGCCGATCTTAAAGGACACATACTTTAGTGAGCTTGTAACGCGACCTCTTGGTATGACACACTTCACCGAACAGTCAGTGCATTTTAACCTTCCTAGAATGAACATTTTCATATTCTCCTCAGTTACAGTGGGTGCAATCCTAGTTACAAACATCCAAACTTTTGGCTCAGGTGCAGGAATGAATTGTATGGTGTCTGTGTTGATGTGATCATTGGCAGTGCCGGTGTGAAGAATTGCTTGTGTTGGATTTATGTGTTCATTATCAGAGAGCATACGCGATTGAGAGTGTGGTAGTGAGTTCTGTTTGACGGGAGTTGGTGTTGGTGACATGGGAGTATCGGTGGATGTGTGGGATGTTTTATCGGTGAGAGAGATGGTACTCACAGTCGGAGCGATTTTCTCACGCTCTTGCGGCATCACTCTATTTGGATCCAGCTGAGATATCCTTTGATCAAGCTCACTCCGTATTGCATTTTTCAACTCATCTTTCAGTGTATTCATCAAGCACGAAATTGATGAGAATAAATCTGATCTCGAGTCACGGCATTTCTCGCACATCCAGCAGAGACCACGATTGCGTGCCACCTCCTTAACACAAGTGGCGGCAAGTTTAATGCATTCCGGATGAAAGGCAGAATTGCACTCCGAAAAAGGAAGATTGCCAATACAAACAACCGGATCTTTGTTGATAGTAGTAGAGCAGATTGCACAGTCCATTATGAGAGAGAGTATCGATCACTTAGGTGAGCAGTGAGAGTGAACGGAGAGGACACTTATTGATGAGCTGGTGCGAATTACTCTCTGAGTGTATTAAGCAGGGTCAATAACACTGAACCGCTGTCGCCGATGAAACACAAATCACGCAGAAAATACAAATTCAGGCACGCGTTCTCGTAGAAATTCTCGTACGATGCAGGAACAAAATGCTTCAACACAGCAACACAGCAAAACTTGCGATAGGAACAGCTTCACAAACTCAAAAACGAACGATTTCAAACCAAAATCACACCAAAAACAGACAGTACACAGGAGCAACGCAGAAACACGTCCAAACGCTTCAGTGGCCAACTCTCTTGGTTCTGACGTGTATGGTTCACGATGGAACTTGAAGGCTTGTTAAGAATGCGTTCCAAACTTGGTGGAACTTCATAGCTTTTTAATGCATGACATCGGTACAAGGTGGCTCCTGTTAAAATGTCAAAGACAGACGCAGTCTAACATCTCATTGCTACTGCACAAGTTAGATAAGCTAAATGAAGAAGAAATATTAAGTGAAGTGATTGTGATTTTTTAGTACACTATGTAAAATTATATGAGAATCAAGAACTTTTAGGGTTTTAAAATAAACCTGCATTTAAAAAATACAAATCGTGATGTTTATTTCAATTATGGCGCCTTGCTCGAAAATAAAACGCAAAGAAAAATAATCCCTGGCACTGTGGCATAAGAAAGCTGCATAAGCGCTATTTCAAAGACTCGCCTGGAACTTTGATCCTGTTTATCTTCTGCAAAAGACGAATTCAAGCAGCGATCTTTAGCATGTAAAAATTAGCTGCTTAAGCAAATTTGGTTATGCAGGATGTTATGGAGGAGCCAAGGTAATTTTTTTATGGCCAGCGTTGTAATCCTTCCTTGATTCGACTCGATTCTATAAGACCAGGGGTCTCCAAACTACGGCCAGATTATTTGATGAAAGTTTAAATTTAAAATGTGTTAACTTTTCGTGAGCATTTTTGATTTATAACGCGTCGTGGCTACAAATATCAATATATTATCGAATTCAAAATGACGGAGTTTCGGCAAGTCAAACCACACAAACCATTTTAAATGATGGGAGCAGTTCTTTAACAGCAGGTTCCGTATTATAAAAACTTTTTTTTATTCATATTTACACATCGGTATCGATAAAATAAAAAAAGATTAGCAAATAGCTCAATGTAACGAATAAAAGAAAAAAACATTCTTATTTGAACTACATACTAGCACATAAAGCTACTTTGTAATTGTAAAGAGCTTAACTCAGCATTACTTTAAAAATCGCTGCAGCAAAACGAATCATCCCATTACTTTAAGGACTTTAAGGATTCTTTTGTGAAGCCTATCATTTCACTACACCGGGCTTATTTTCACCTTCAAAAACAATACCCATTTGACCGCTCTATAGCACGAAATCTTCCCCAAAATGGCCAAACAAAAAGCCATGAATGAAATTACGATTGGCACACGCAACGAAACAAAAGCAAAGCACTGCTCCGGTTGGCAACTCCCTCGGCGAGTGGTTTCGTAATTGAAATTAAGCATAACGGCGTGTTAAACTTGCCTTTTGAAATCCTAAAATAACACCTTCTTTTAAATTGCTTCTTAACGCGAGCTTAAGCTGAGGGAACACGCAACTGATAACCCTTTCCCCGGTGAAAGGGGTTGAAAAAAGGTTGCGCCTTTCCCTTTTTCACACCTCTCACCTGGTCTGCGGAGAATTGGGAAAAATGAACCAGAAGGCTTTCGTTTAATTTCGTACCATTTTTTAGCCCACCCCTGTTGTTTTTGCACTCAAATTATCAGTGCTCTTTTTTGTGTGTCTTATCTTGAAGGGTGTGTCGCTGTTCGGTTTTTTTTTTATGAAGCAACACTAAGAAACTCTTTTCGTTATTTGCTGGATAGGCTGTATCGTTTCTACTTGAAGCCAGCATCTGCCCTACAGCGCGCAGCAATGTTGCCTTCGGGGAAATGTGTAAGTCTATTGGAACTCCCCCAACGGATGAACTTTGTGGCCGCACAGCGAAACGAGCGAATGCCGGGAACCGAATCGAAACGGCCAAAGATACGATTACGATCTGATTTTTATTCAATTTGCTTCGGGTGTTGCTTTGGGAACAAGGGGCAGTCGGTAGCAGATATTACCGCCGGCTCATATAAGGACTGCCACCACGCTCTCAACAAGATCTGAACGTGGCAGCATCATAATGTTCATAGTTCTTCCATTCACCCCGCTTCCACTGGACTACTAACACGACACATGGCTAAAGTTTTTTGTTTCCTTTCTCTCTGTTTCCTACTTCCGGTTGCAGCCAACCATGGAAAGGTGTATCAAAAATTTGTGACCAGGATTACAATTGGCCGAGATTTGCTTTCCTCATTTGCCGTTTGCCGTTGTAATTTTGGCACTACTTGAGCCAGGGCCCGTACGTCCTCGTCGGTTTCTTGCGCTTGTGGTCTCGTAGGTAGTGGGCGGTAGGTTCGCCTGCGAGAGGCTTCGATTTGCCATTATCATATCATAGTTATCCTTGTTATTATACCACATTATCATCTTGTTACTCGGCTTCACTCGACGGCTGGCCGAACTGGCGCTGCTAGACCGGAAAAAGCAGGGGGAAATTACCTGGATTTGACTGTTTTTCCATTTGCTGCAGCCGGCAACGAATTCGCCTTTGGACAATGAGCACGGTGGTGCAGACGGTAGGAATGTCATGGTTGGAAAGGATTCGTTATCGGTTTTCAATTTATGTTAATAATAGATCTTTTTATGACCACCAGCTTGGTGGGTGTGAGAGTTTTCCCGGCAGAGGCTTGCTGATCACAATCTTGCAGATACTTATTTATATGGTTGATTTGTTCAGGATATGGTATTTCAACTATTCTTTTCAATGGTTGTGGTAGGATTTGAAAGCAAATCCTCTTTTGTAATGGTCATTAAAACAGTGTATAAAGCTGAAAAATCTCTTTGACTAACAGCAGTTTATTTTCCATCATACATTCCGAAGCTTTTAATAATTCCTCAAGATTTTGTTTACTATTAGCTTACGTTGGATGATTTCACAACCTGTGATAACTCAGTATTATTGCAATGGCTCACAACGGCTTAACAAATAATGTATTGAAATAAAGTGTCAAGTTTATTACGCTCCACTTCTCGTGTCATTTCACTATTTTGTTTTCTTTTTAATACACAACACAACCTCAGATGTGTATATTGACTGCAGGGAACTTTTGAATGTTTTATACAAATATGTAGATAAGCAATCATGTTCTCTTTAAAAGTCCTTTTACAATTACCCTATATGACCGTGTTACTACCTTGGTACAGGTTTGTATCCAATTATTATCCAAGTTCATAGCTATTCCATCTTTTTATCTAACATTTAAATTTTGATAAATGTTACTGTTTCCATAACATTCACAATCGTGGTCCAGTTTTATTCTAAGTATGTTAGACTATTGCGCTAACATTGACCATTTTTATGAACACTACAATTTAAGTTAGTGGTTCTGGAGATTCTTTTCTGAAGCTACTATAAAACGTCATAACATGTTAATGAAATATATGGATCTGAGCCTCCCATTCACAGGACTCACTGTCACGGCTTATTACTGAACTCGAACTTCACCTTCTGCAAAACTATTTGTGCACCATGCAGCTATGGATGTCCATTAGTGACACAGGCAGAATCATATCGGTTCAGGTTGTAATGTCAAATGCTAATCAAAATCAAAAAAAAACTAGCTTCATTCAACTCCGTTGGTTCATCATGTGTTCATAAAATAAAAAAATCATGAGTATTTCAAAAAAGTACCTCAACATTTCACTATCCTGTAATTCTCGTGTCACTTCCCATGTCATTTCACTATTTTGTTTTCTTTTTAATATACTTACCTTTTTTGCTAGAAACTAGAAGTTTTTGTCATAGTTCTTGCTATTTCTGTCTGCAAAAAATGCCCTAATCCAGTGTATGTCATTGTTCCATTACTTGTTAAGATTGTGTATAATACGTGAGCGTTACTTCTTACTTCATTTTGTATAGGGAGATACTAACAGTCGCTCTATTATATTTTATAAAAAAACGGTTTTGCTTGCTTTCAATTTCGGTTCATTTTCAATATTTGATTCTCATCGAAACCATTTACCATATAAACAAGTCTGTTAGGTGTTATCTATATTATCTTTTGTCGATTTCCATATCTGTAGTCAAAATCGTCTTAATACTTCTCCCCTCCTTTCCGTTTTAGTGCATGAAATGTGTAAAAATGAGAAAAATAATGTAGAATTCATAATAATGCAGAAATTTGCACCTTAATATGGCTGTCCAAATTAATATTGGACAGGTGATTATCAACATTAGGCCAATGCAGATACGTCTTAACTGTTAAAATAAGTTTCGAGACCGACGAAATATGCGGCACTCATCGCAAAAAGACTTGAAATCCCCTGTACAGAATATGCCTATTTAAAATGCTATTTAGTTACAATTTAAATGTAAACGATTGTGTATTTATTAAAATATGGTTACTCAACGTGAGTACAATCACACTCTACATGCAGGTGCAATAAGTTGTTGATTTTTTTTTTCCAAACTATGTATTTTTGCATAATCGAATGGGAATTGCCATTCTTCACCTCATTAAAAATAAATCTACCTATTTCCTCAATTAGGATAATAAACCAATTACCTGGACCTTGACTATTTTTTCTCTCTTCTGCCTATGAGTACCACATACAGCATTCGTGCAGCTATGCCGCTTAATTTTCCGGCCCTTTATTGTGCACCAGCTACTGCAGAAGCAACGCAACGACTGGGGATTGATTTTTGTCAATAATCTCGAGGCGACAGCCAATATACCAAATGCTAATGGTTGGGTGCGATTTAGTTTTATTGCTGCTGCCAACACCAACACCTATATAGCCCATAGCGCATTCTTTCTCTTGCTGCCACTTGAAATCATTACTCGTTGCAATTTACGTTGCAAAAATTTCATATTTCCTGCCTAACAAATGAGCCCTCTGCACTCGATGAAGTTTCCGGCACCAGTGCACCAACAATTGGTTTCAGTCGCGTTTGGAGAATTTTGCATTCGACAGTCTCCCAATGAGTAGTGCCGCGAGGGCATAAAAAAACCACACCCAGACTCATTGCTGTTTTCAATTGCTTGGCAGCTTTTCCGTTTTGTTGTGCTGTTTATTTTTAAGACGAACGTAACGCTACCGAAAAGTATCGGCAAGTGATTATTTGCCATTTCGCGAGCGTCCGTTTGTGTGCGCCACCCTTATTAACAGGGAGTACGATTTTTCAATAATCCCACTAATGGAACAATGATTGATGGCGATTGTGTCTTGTGGGTTCTGCTGGTGTACATCGGTGGAAAAACAGGGCAGCCTGCCCTCGGGCGAGCAGGAATTTGACGCGCGACTAAATCGCTATTAGCACACAAGCACGGTTTGGGAAAGGGAACGGGAAACTCACAAAAAGCAACCACAACCAGCAATCCTCTTGAGCTGGTATCGAGCTAGGTCGTCGACGAACGAAACGCAAGCGGTGCAAAATGGAAAGATAAATATTCACCGTTAGTCAATTATCAATCTTAGCTACGTCGCCGTCTGTCCGATACTGTGGAGGGTAAAAGCTGCTGGTTTTGCTTTTCCGCTCTTTTGCGAGGGAAGTTTTGCTCTCGTTTATCTTAAGATGTAAGACGAAGCTAAGCGCTTTTTAAATAATATTCAAGGAAGCGTACAATTGCTTCTTACTGCCTTGACCGTTCTGCGACCGTTCTGTAACAGAAATCGATCTGCTTCGGAACCACATTTACCGGTGACATCGTTGATCGTTGCTCTTCAGTAAACATAAAAATATGACTCCCGGTCATGTAAACAAGTCGATTGATGTAAGGAAACCAACAACCGAGGCACAAACGTTTACCATATTGTGTTTAACAAACGTACAACGATGCAAACAACAACAACAAAGCCATCAGGGGACGAAATTTTCAGGTTGAATTGATTTGTTTTCCAGCACTCCCCTGGTAGAGAAGAACAAACAAGCAAACAATGCTGCAGATGTACCGAATGGTGCAAGAATGTAATCGAATTGTGTTCAGCTTGAACAAAGATTTTTCCGTGGTTTCCGTGTTGTTAGAGCAGCATCCGGTTTAAATTTGGCTCTACGTTGATCGATTTAAGGGCTTATGACGGATATGACGATTTTGAATCATGTTTTGAGAATGAAACTATTTGTGTTTTTAAAGAAAGGGAAAGAAAGGATTTACTTACTAACTTATCCGACGCTACAACCGTCTTGGCCTGTCTCAGGAGTGTCCGCTCACGGTCTCACACCATCGTCTGCCAGTCCGTTATCCCGGCCTAAATGGCGTACGCCTTCACGCCATCCTGCCACCTCAATTTGGGCCTACCACGCCTCCTCTATCCTTGTGAACGGCCTAAAGTCCGTTTGCATGCGTACTACATGGCCAGCCTACTGGAGCCTGGCGAGCTTGATACGCTGTACGACAGTGAGGTCGCCGTACACCTCGTATAGCTCGTCATTATAGCGGCTCCTCCATTGTTCTTCCACACATACGGGGCCCAGTATCCTTCTGAGCATCTTCCTCTCGAACGCGGCTAAGAGGGTTTCGTCAGATTTGGATGGTGTCCATGTCTCAGAGGCGTGTGTAAGAACCTGTACTATATAGGTGCTGTATAGTCCCAGCTATATAGCTTCGGACCCAGGACGAAGGTCCGTCGCGACAGGTTCTTTGAGGTGAACTGATTTTTCAGGCTGTAGAATGACCAATTGGCAGCCAGCATCCTTGCGCGCTACTCAGCTGTCATGTTATTGTCGTTGCTGACCATTGACCCGAGATAGGTGAACTCTGGGATGACGTCAAAAGTACGTTCTCCTATCTGTACGTCACGCCTACGTAGGTTATGGTTATTTACAGGGTTTCTCAAGCCAGCTCAACATCGTAACACTATTTTTCGAACAGGTTAAACGATTGTCAACATCGTACATACAATTCGAATCCGTAAACTCTTTTCAATTTGGTAACACTAGGTTTTGGACCCGTAAAATCCCAACTCGAATCTGAAAAATGTATGTTGGCTGTCTTGTCACCCATTATACATTTCACACACAGTCCCAGGACATGCAGTCTAGGAAATTGTTTACGCGTTTTTGAGTTTAAATTTTAGTTTTTGTTTTGAGAGGTGTAAGAGGCTGATAGGCTCAAAGTATCTAAAAAAATTAATCATTTCAATCATCATCATCAAATTATTTGAATTAAAATCACTCTTCTGTCTATTGTTTTTAATTTTGAGCACGCTACCCTATCAATCTTTGAATCTTAAAATTTTCAAGTACATAATTAATTACGCTACTAATTCATTCCAACCGTGTAAGCATGTTGCTTTCCATAAATCTCTTCACAACTAATAACTTTACCACCGAAATTGAACCGTTTATAACACGCAATTTTCCCCGATCCTTGACGAGACGAAGTGCAAGTTATAACCACCCGTCTAATGTAAAACTTCAGGATAATATGGGTAGGTGGAAGTGAGGTGTATAAAACAAAACAAAATAACGGTCACAAAGAATTCCACCAGCTATGCTAGCTCATCCCAAGCCTCGTGTCACCGCTCTAACAAGGACACGATGCTGACGGACAGCAAAGCACCGTAACAAACAAAAAGCGGCAAAGCAGATATCGTTAATGAAAGAGTTGTTTTTAGAAGTGGACGATGCTGTTGTTGTCTCCTGTTGCTTCAACACAACACACCGGAACCATCCTTTCTTTATCACCCCTCCTGCTTCCTTCAACCTTCCATTTTCATCCCGAAGCAAGTCATTTTATTTCGTCCTCTAGCGGGAAGTTGATTGTCATCCATCCGAACTGTTAGCGCACATCCCAACAGGATCCACGTTCCGTGCCGGCTTCCTTCAAGTAAACTGGCAAACGAAAGAGGGGAATAACTGCGTATAGCAAAATATGAATTCCAACCGTTCGTACAGTTTTTATTTTTTGCCCCATATTCGGACACCCTCTCCCATTGGCCAATGCGAAAGGAAATGCGTTTGGTTTGGTGTGTTTCTGACTGTAAAAGTTGCTCGACCACACCACTCAAGGCGCTTTGTTCGTTTGTTTTGCTACGGTTGTTTTTTCGCTCTGTTTGGGTATCTTTTTTTTCTTCTTTCATTCCACTGTTGGCCGTTGTTTAACATTACTGTACCGCTTAATAGCGCCTCGGTGACAGTTTTTTGAGTGATTAAATGCTCCCTAGTGAAGGGAGAGCGTCTGGGTCCTGGGTTTCGTGTTGGCTCACCCTTCAACCACTACCCTGGGGAGTGCAGTTGATGAGTCGCTGATGGCCGGAAGGATAGTTATCGTACAATAACGGACCGAGAAGATCAGAGCAGATAAAAGAAGCAAATCGGAGTGGTACAAACTACAAGCAGAAGAAAGGGGTAGTGTTTTTTTATATTTTCCTGAAGTAAAAAACAGGAACTTCTAAGGCTTTGTGAGAATTTTTAAGTACCTTCACGAGGTGGACACAAACTTTACGCAGAGTCTCATGGTCAGGTAGGCCTGTCCTCTCACTACGGCCTTGTTTTATCCACAGCCTGGCGCAAATGATTGAAACTTTCAGCGTGGAAACCGTCAGGTTTTGCATTGTACAGATCCTCGTTTGGTGAGTGATTATGCAAGAAGGCGTATTTTACCGTCAGTTATGCTTTTAAGATGATTGATATAAAAGTCTGTCCATTGTTGATGCTGGATTTGGGAGGGGTGGTCGGCTTATCCCCTGCCTTGGCACGACATTACGCTTCGTTTGTTGGGTTTGCAAATGATATCTTGTTCAGAACGAAATCAAAAGCTCGTCACATTTTAACGGTTCCACACAGCAGCGCTCTTCTATTGTTGTGCTGTGTTTTCATCTATTATTTTCGGCACTGAACCTGTTGTTTCGTTTCGTTTGTAAAACTGAAAGCAGCAAAGCAGATTTACCTCACTGGACTGGAAAGGAGAGTTTACGTTGTTTTTGGTTGGATAGTTTAGGATACCTTGTAATAACAAACCCAATACTGTTGCGTAGCGAAGCAACACTCTAACAGCGAAATCAGAATTCATCTTTTCGATTTTTATTCGAGTAATGTTTGCGGTATTGTTTGCTTTAAGATATGAGACTGGCGTGGATTCATCCATCCAGTTTTGCATAACCCGACGGATCGTTATTGATCGGCTTCCAGCAAGAAGAAAGGCCAAGCTATTGGAAAAGCTAACGATTCTGCTACCCAAACGCAATCAGTGGTTTCATCCCCCCTTTGCATTGCAGTGCAATTTTGCCTTTAGATTCGGTTTTGATTTACCACGACAAACAACAAACCAGCCGATGTTTTTCAATTGTTCCAGGTGTATCTCTCTCTCTCTCTCTCTCTCTCTCTCTCTCTCTCTCTATCTCTCTCTATCTCTCTCTCTCTCTCTATTTCTATCTCTCTCTCTCTCTCTCTCTCTCTTTCCCTCTCTCTGTCTCTCTCTCCGTATCTTTTTACACAATTTTCTTGCTTGTGGTCTCTTCATACCGTTTTGCGACTTGTTTTTTTCTTGCATGAGTTTTGGAGTAAAATCAAGGGTAAAATGAACTCGAACTGAAAGGCATGAAGACGGTAGCAGTGAATGGGGAAGACGGGGTAGCATCAGACGGATCATTATTATTGCTATTATTGTTAATACAATGATCTGCTCCTTGCTTACCGAAAGTGAGTCCTCGGCCCCTGCAACCATGCATTCGTTACGACAATACTGCTGCACCTGTATAGGAATGTCGTCCCGAGATGTCCTTCCCGAGGACGGCATCATCATAAACGAACAAGCAAGAAAGCAAATGAAATGAATAAGCGGTACCGACAGAGGAAAATGAACCATCACGGGAGTAAACAGAGCGAAAGAAAATAATGCACACGAGTGCATCGCGGTGCAGGATTATGATGCTCAGGCTGTCACGGGCTCAAATGGAAACTTTTAGATGGGATACTGGGTCGAAGTAGAAAGCAGTACGAAGGGAAAGTTTTTCCTTTCTAATACATGCAAGTCTAGGAAATGTTGCTCTATTTGATGAGATCTACTTCAAGTATATACAACGCAAACAATCAACTGTATAAAAACAGTGCTGTGCATTGTAAGTCGATGCAAATGAATGAAGCGTTTCGTTACACTTGCGAATAAACCGTTTCACATAATCATGCATATCAAGTAATCTTAACTATTTAAAGTTATGTTGATGATGTTTCCCACCTCATACCTCTTAATTGGATTGAGATACACAAATAATCTAGCGATAATGTGTAAATTAATTGTTAGAAACGAAGTATAAATACAAAACGAATGGGGCTATAAGCAAGCATAAACAGGTCAGCGATGAGAAGCAGACATTCGCCCACCTAGGCGACTTCCCAACACGACCAACCTCGCATCGCGTCTAGGTAGGCCAACCCAAGAAACATCCCGAGACGATCCCTTTAGCCGGGAATCCTGGATCTCCTATACCACCCTCTCACATGCAACTTAGAACCACATAAACAGTTTCAGCTTAAACAGCGACTCTGCAAAACTAATTGACCTTGGCTTATTATTATAAAATTGAAATCCCGTAAAACATATGTAATTCATGGCCACAGATGAGTAATTCTTGCATGAGATAATAAAGAATTCTAGGATTACGAGCTCTTCGAGTAAAATGACGATAGATATCAGATCCTCTGAACACTCTCATTTCCAGATAGTGTAGCAAGTTACCGTTGAGCAGTTTATTAAAAAAATCATAGTCTCGTAAACCTCTGCTTTATTGACATCCATTGCAAAATATCACTCATGACAATTGAGGACGTTTACCATCCTATGTAGCTATTAAACATAGCAAATTTGAAAAAATCCCCATTTTTCTTACGGCACCGTTGTATTCTTAATGGTGGTATGGTTCCTACAGTCATCGTATTGTGGTTCTATAGTGGCGTTAGTCAATGATACCTGAGAGACTGTGTGAAATATAAATAAACTTAGTTTTTAAGATGTTTTATATGAGGAGATAAAACCATTTCCATAACAACAATTTGTGTAATTTAGTCGAAATAAATATATGATTGATGAAAATATTAACTGTATTACCGTATCAACGACTATAGACAAATCAGACCGAGTCGATTTTCTCTCAGCTAGATATGCATGTTTTATTCTTTTTTGTATATTACTTATCGGATATTTGTTTCCGTTGCTTAGTTCAGGGAAAACAATACGACTAGTGGAAAACATTTTGAGAACTTGTATAGAATGTTCTGTTTGTAATGATTTTATGACCATAACCACTATAGGAACACGATATTTTGTGTACGTATAATGGCACTGGCCGATTGAAGTTAATGGCACTATGATAAAAAAAACTCCTTAAAATGAGAATATATAGCCAAAAGACACAGAATTTTAGTAAATCAGTAACGTTTAAAGTTATGTTAAAACATAATAACCCCTTAGTTACGTAGTTATTTACAGAGCTCATACAAATACGAGTGCTGTTAGGAAATTTGTTGACACATTTCAAAAAATAGTATAATTTGTGGCTGCTTTGTAATAAGAAAGGCACTCATTGTTGAACCAGAGAAAATTTCACGCTAACCAATGATTGCAGCAAAATGAATCACTTTTCACTTTTAAATCAATTTAAAGCTGTTATTAATATTTTATTTAAAACAAAAACAAAAACGTTACTTTGAATTTTGAACTTTAATATGAACATTTTTGATGTTTGATGTTTGATGTTATCATAGCATTACCGTAATATGAATCAATACAATATGAAACTTAAAACACATAAATCAAAGAATAAAACAAATAGTTGAACTCTCTCTCTTATAACTAATTGTGATCATTCAGTAAATCGATACTTTGCATAGCAATCACAGTTAGCGCTTTAAAATCATAATCCATCACAAGTAACCTTAACACACTCCCAATACAAAACAAAAACACAACAACAACGGTGATAATGCGCGCTGCTGAGATGATTAGTCCGTTGTCCATTTGTTGTTGGTTTTGTTTGGTATTCTTTTCATTTGTGTGTTTTGTGATTCGTTTTTATTGTACTGATGATGTGCTAAAACTCAACCAAAAACAACAACAGCAACAGATTGCTACTGCACATTCAGGCTGTAATCAAATGTTTTTGGATTTAAAGAAGGGAGCAAAAAACAAATGCACATGTTACCGCTCGAAATGTCCGTGTCCATTGCTCGAAACGAGTCCTGGGAGGGAGGTGGTGGCGCTAAAGAGGATGTGGTTTTAATAATACACCACACCAAGCACTGAACAATGTAATGGTTGGATGGATGGAAAGGGAGAAGTGGTTTTATTTTTACTCTATGCCCGAACAGAAAGCGGAAATGAAAGCAATGAGATCTAAAATAAAAATATTAACTATGGTCAGCTTGTGTACCGGTTACATGGCATTGCATCGGGGTGTGGGATATTCAGGAGTCCTCCATATGCAACAAGTCTGATTGGGAGAAAGGGTAAACAACGGGTGCAGGTTGCTTTTCATTGTAAAATCTAAGAATCAAACGAAACAACAGCACCGGAAGGCTTCCGTACATCAGAGGGGCGTAGTAAAATTACGCCTCAGGTGAGCCCGGTACTGGGTTGTCAACGGGCCGGTTGGGCTTCATCTATCAAATGCTGCTTGTACGGCAGATCGCAGGTAAGCGAAACGAACAATGAAAGAAACTCCTTTCGCTGGGCCTGATTATCCAACCACATGTATTTCTTTTGCGCTGTTTTACGACTGTTCAGACAATCATGCAGGTTTAGTTGGTTTAACATAAAGCAATAGAGGCAAAAATGTCAAACTACATCCACCTCAAGCATACTGTGTTTCGTTTCCATGATTGCACTATTTGGACAGTTTGATGAAAAGCATGACAAAGGATTGATTACATCTTTCATTTACTTCTGTTCCTGCAACCCAATCTATCTTTTATTTACTTTCAGCATTTGTATCTCATAAAAATGTAACCTCAAATTTAATCATGCAGTAGATATTCAGTCCTCCATGTACAACAAAACGAAGATAACAGTCAAAAGCCATTGGAGATTTACCGCCGAAAGGCAATCCGAAAACAATGGAACTCGTAGAACGCGAAACGTTACACGCTGGCTCCAAGAAACACATTCCAAAAGGTGTCTGTAACATTTTGAGAATCCCATCAGATTGTGTATTATCGCGTTGAAGTATCACCGTCTTCAAAATAATAAAATTTTACGATAGTTTAAAGCAAGATAATGGAACATGGGTTAATCAAATACTCTAAAAAGAAGTTAAGAAATGAAGTTTAAATCTCTCGGCACTAAGGCAAATGATAAATTATTAGATAAAAAATATGCGATCAAATTATGTTGCTCTTCTCCAAATTCTCTAGAAAATACACTAATCAATCATTCACTTAACACAAGTCTCGCAGTTTACAACGACTGCATTCCTATACCAATACCGACAATAATAAAAAAGCGCACAGTTTGCCGTGTTAAAGAGGAAACCAACCATTCCGCTCACTGCCGTATCGCTGAAAAAATAATGAACAAGGAATCTTCTATACAACCAGCGAAGACTTTGAGCGTACCGGGCCACCGGGAAGACGAAAATAAAAACAATCCTTCTGTCTACCCCACAAAGCATGACCACATAAAAAAGGAGGCAAAAAAAACTATTGGCAAATAAGTAAGCAGCGGCGAAACAAAATTGGAAGCGAAGCATAAAGCGCCGTAACGAAACGAGCTGCATTTTATAGAGAGTGAGCACACACACCAAACCATCGGAACGTCCAACAATAACCGAAATTCAAGGACGATCTGGGGGTTGAAGGGATGGACACAAACGGATATCTGCCTTTTCGTCCTTAGATTGAACCAAGGTTTGGTGCTCAATGGCAAATGTGCGCTGCTAACAAGCCACCCACCAAACACCAACGGAATCCTGTCCCAGCACAAGCTGGATATCGGGCGCAAAGGTGCAGGATTTGCAACCGAGACTTTATACAACCAGCAAGGGGAAGGTGACTCGACTGTGTGTGTGTGTGTCTGCATCTTCACCCCAAACCACTACAAAATGGACATTTACTAGCTTCATCTATAAACAGCACACCACCATCCCTTGCTGGGTTGAGTATAGGTGAACAAGAAAAAAAAACAACCCAAAAAACAATCTCCCAACACAAGGTAATAGCAATGGTTTCGGTTTTCGATTTCCTTGTCCTGTGCGACTTGATCCGCCGCTAAGACAAACACATTCCGAGTACGAGAAAACCAACCGAAGTCGTCGCGTGTTGAGGAATAAAATAGGTTTTTTCTGTTCTGTTTTGCTGCCCCGCACCTCATCTCGTCTGAGCAGCAGGAACGCGAGCTCCAAGATGCATCGAAAGTGCACTGCCGGAGTCTCCCCGCCAAGTCCAAGTCAAAGGGCGAGCATCCGCAAAATAAACATAAAACAACCACAACACTCCACAACATTGAACCGGGCAGGATTGTACACTACTAAATTTGCTTCCTTCCGGTTGCTGGTCCGAAACACCCGGGACAACCGATGGGCACGGTTGTGCAGTCCTCCAGTACAGGTGCATATCCATAAAATGGAATAAAAAATAACCGTTGAATATTTAAAAATATTTTTAAATTCAACACGATCCCGGGACACCTTCGCGGCGATGCAGTGATCACATTGAGAACGAGCCCTTTCTTAAAACGAACATGGAAGCTGCTACCGGTGAACAGGCAAGACGCGGCAAACGCGAATGGGATGAGGGAGAGTTTAATGGACTCACGTTGCTCACGAGTACACATTTCCTGTGCGGTCACTATCAACCATTGGGTGCAGCACAGTAATCGGCCAATCTTTACGATGGTCTCTCGTTCGTGAGTGTTTACATCCCCGGTTGTGGGTGGAATTATTTTATCGCCATCGAATGACCTTCTGATGGCTGGGTGCCGTAAAACACATGTTAATTCATCTTGCCCGTTGCCGTTTCGAGCGATTAGATTAATTGTAGGGCGGGGATCGTGTTGTGAGGCAGATGCTTTTGTTGAAATTATATGAAACTATTTCATTCTAAAATATTACAGTAATTTTTCTTATGTTTTCTACAATTACTACTACTAATACTACTTTAATACTCTGAATTTCTTCTCTTGTTCCGTGGTAGTTTTTATCTTTCGAAATTTCCACACTTGTTTTTGTGTATTTTTCAATCAGCAATCTTAATCTAATTTTAATATTCTTTCTCTATTCTATTCATCTACTCTTCTTTTTATTACTTTTCTTCTTCTCTTATCTCTTATGTCTTTGCTCTTATCTCTGCTTCTAAGGGACTAGACCAGTTTTTCGACAAATTACGGTTCGTGAGTCACGTGCGGAACTATTCTGCTTACAATATGTTTTCCCGGTTCTTTTCCCACAATTATGTTTCTTAAAACCATCATATGCGTACGCGTCTGTTGTATGATGGCCTTCGGCAGCACGACCCCTAGCCCGATTGGAGTCAATTCAGCGCTTTGTTCTGCTGTCCTGGAGACTCCGAGGAGAATACGACAATCGCTATGCTTTACTGGGCTTAGAAACGCTCAACCAACGCAACTGCAACGCACAGCGTCTGTTTGTTGCTTAAATACTCGACCACCGGATTGACTCGCCAGCACTACTTTCTGGGCTCAACCTCTACGGCCCGCCAAGATCGCTCCGTATTAGACCGTTACTTAACGGGGAGGAGCGACGCACCTTTTTTGGCTCCTCCGATCCCTTTCTTGTCATGTGTCGTGAATGCAATGCTGTCTGTGATCGTTACGAGCCACACGATCACATCCTACTAGCATATTAGTATTACAGTTTGCTACTACCACCAAGATCTGTGCCAGTGGCGGCTCCATGCCGGTTTACGCCAAACACTTCGACGAGCCGAATGTCGCGAACTGCGTTTTTAAATTGTATTCGTTCTGTGTGTCCTTCATCGACTTGACAAGATTGTACTAATTTAAACATTAGAAATTAAGACTGCTTCAAGGGGGCCACATATGGTCTGTTGAATTTTAACAATAAATGAACAAATGAACAAATATATCTTCATTCACAGTTTATAAAATAAGATCTTTTGGAGGAACTCGACTAGTATTGTTGTAGCAATCTTTAGGTCGCAAAGTTTGCCCACAACTAGACTATGCTGTCAAAGGCTTCATTGTTTTACCTATAGCAGAAAACTGATTCTGTAAAACAAAGGTATTATATATTACATCCTACTAGCACATAAGTATTACAGTTTAATCTAATTCAATCGCAAAATAAACCGTGTCGGTACTTTCAATTTTTGCAGTGATAATGGAAGGTTTTACAGTGGTAATGCTAGGATAATGCAAAATGACAATACAAATCGTGGGAACGATTTGAAAATATGTAATAAACTATGGATTACTCATGGAACTTTGGAAAATATAATTAATAAAAAATAAAACACGAATCAGAAAACAATATAAAATATCTATAAGAAAGCTGACATTTTTCTGTTTTGCTTGATTACTTATTTTTGCTCTTCTCTCTTATTTATATATTTACTAATTTTATTAAAGAATTGTTTACTTGTAGTAGTTGTAGTTTCATTTCTATAACTAGTTTTGATCAATGTTTGGTATAAAATAGATTAACATAAATTTTTTGTACATATCTCTTTGGTTGTTTTTTTTTTGTAGGGAAAATCAATTTTTTTAGGAAAATCCTATCCTATTTTTCTCATTTCAAGTATTTAAAAAAAAAAACATTGTAATTATATTGTTGACATTTTTTATTTATATATTTGTAACTATTACACTACATCTTTTAATTAACATTATAACGTTCTTTCATAGTACTTGTTTCTTATCTAACCAAATAGAAGACTTTACTTGCTAAATGAAAACTCAATTCAGACTTTCATACAGGGGCTCTCGTCTAATCGCCCAACGATCAGGAAAGGAAATGTACTGGTAGATCAACAAAGTGCAAAACAGTTCGTAAATAAATAATGCTCGCCAAAGGTTTAACCCATAACATTCAACCGGTTAAGCATTTCTTCTCACGTAGCGAGACATCATTCTGCAGACGTCTGGACGAGTTTGAGGTTACCCACCCAAATAAGGAATGTATCAGAAGGCTTCGTAGCATAATAAATTTTCTTCTATCTTATTTGAAAACGGCAAACTGTAATCAATTTTATTCCAGATTCTTACAAATGTTCAAGGAATGAAATCTCCTAAAGTTTCAAATAAAATAAAAAAATATTCCTGCATCTTAAAATATATATAAAAAGACCACATTCTTTAACAAACATTCGTCTGACCTTCCAAACAGTCCAAAAACCAACAACTCAACGATGGAAATGAGAGAACACGTAAATTTCAAATAAAAATGTTTATGATCTCCGTCCACCGCACAAAGCGCTAGTGCCGGTCGGCGTGCGAGAAGTGCAGTTGTGCCGTGGCCCAACCATAACATAACATTCCTCCTAGGATGCGACCGCAAGTGATTATGCTCCACCCATTAGAAAGGACTTTTCTCACATGCCAACTGGACTAAATTGCACCGACGATGTCAGGCGGATGTCGGGTGGCTCTTGAAGTGACTCTATTAAATCTGCCAAGCGAAAAGAAGAAAGTCAGAAAAAATATGGAGTCACGAGCCGGTTTCGTGATTAAAAGTCGTCCTATGTGTTTTCTTACCAGCAGCCAAAGCAAACCCTTCGTGCTCTGCATTGGAACCGCGTGAAAACTTAAACGCCATAGCAATAGCACAGAAGGCTCTTTCCAAGTGAAAAGAGAGAGAGGCGATAAGGTACAAACAAAAAATAAGCGCCTGGCTAGTTTCTTTTAAAACAATTATTTCCCCCCACCAGCGGTGGGAACGTTTCATGCAGTGGCATATTACAGCCAACCATTTGCCAACGAACGAAGCAACAAATATTTGATAGACATGCACACACATACACACACACACAAATGAAGCAAGCACACTTGCACTCAAAACAGCTGCAGCTGGCAGTGACTGCTTACGTGACGACCTAGGGTCTAGCTAATAGACGACACACCGAAACACACACAGGCAAGAAACACTCGCCATTTTGCCACCCCGGGGGAGCAGGACACCGAAAGCGCAATTTGAATATTTTTCTTGTGAGATGGTTTTTGTTAGAATTTTTAGCCACTTTCAAAAGCACTCGGTACATTTCTTATCGCATGCATGAGTTTAATGGAAGTTTGCCCCAATGCCGTTGCGGGGTCGTATGCAGGACGAACGGTTGGAATTTAGTTGCTCACGTACCGCATAAACATGTGTAGCGCTTTGGTTGATTATTAATTTATATATTGCTAGCGAAAGGAACGAAGGAGGAATGAGATAGAGAGAGAGAAAAACACATATAAACAGTTTTTTTTAAACGATGATAGCGGCGTGATGTTTGTTTAAAAGTTTCAATACACTAATTGATACAGAATATTTGAGGTGTAGAGTAAAATTGGCTGAAAAAATGCGCAATAAATATATTTCTATTTGAATAGATCCGTTGCATCTTTCCGTATAGCGGTTAATTAGTCTAAGAACAAAAGAGAACATTCATAATTCAATACATAAGGGAAGATAGTTACAATAAATGTGGAGCCTTGAAAATTATGATGTTGTATAGTTCAATATTAAATTATTTAATTTCACAAGATTGACAATGCCTGTTAACTTTATTTATTTATTATTTTATTTTTTACATTTTGTATCCATATCATGGTTATAATATTTTTTTTATATGCTACAGAAACTAAACAAAAAACTTCGGCAGGAACATGTTGGCAGATAAATATTTCTTCAATTACATACATCCACTCTTGCTTCATTTAATAGAGCATAACCTTAGCACTACCCTGAGAACTATCCCTCTGAGAACTTTACTATAATGCACCACGGTCCGAATATGAAATTGAGCCCAAGACCAAACTGTCTGATGTCTCCCAGGATATGCGAGGTTCTTAAATTCCATGTTTATTGTCTACTTTACAGCATTGCCCAGCAAACTGTGGCATACAGGGGGAAGAAAACGGCTTTCTTCCGAATGACTGTCCTCCGGTCAGAACACATTAAACCTCGTGAGACCAAATGGTAGGAAACGGTACCTTACGAAGGAAATCGAACGCGCTTCAACCCATCTCTAAGTAGCGTTGGTGACGAAAATTATTTACACCTCCCCTACACGATCATCAACCGTGTCTGGATCATTGCTACCGGAAATATACGATCTCATACCTGTCGTTCACGACGACATCGATGAAACCGATGATGATGATGATGATGATGATGAGAGTATCTAGAATGATATTACTACACGTTGACCCCTGGAATCGTTTCGAGATAAACGTTGCAAAATGTGGGGACGACTGCTTACACGAGAAACAATGAAATTTTTCTTCTCCCAAAAACGACACTTCAGAATAAAAAAAAAATAAGAAAAGGAAGCAGTTCCCTTGTGTTTCGGTCCATCAGGGAAGAGTGCTAAATTTCCTCCAGCTAGACCGGTGGGCTCACAAATCGGGAAATTGCATCTTCCATCGTGTATGGTAGTCGGCCAGGGCACGGATCCATTGCTGTCCCGAGAGTTTTCACACGTCTCGCACGGACAACGGACGACAGATGCATTCGAAAATGGGCAACGAACAAACCCGCACGCGACCACCAACTGCCTGTAGCGGGCGAAAGTGACAGGCGGGGGAAAAGAGGGAAATATTTTTACGGTCAAGTTTTACTCGTCAGGTAGCCATAAAGTAACGAAATTTACGAGCATGAGCATCAGTTTCTTCTGTTTTCCAGTCATTTGCGGTGGCAGGCTTGCTTCCCTAGCAAGGGGTTGAGAAACCGACAAGGAGTTTGATCTTTCGGTCGGTTACATTTTGTGAGCTCGAAACAACTGGTCGCGCGAACGAGCCACCAGCGAACGGTTTGGTATTGATTTTGTTGTGTAATGGAACGAAGCGATGTAAGCAAAAACGGTTACCATCGGGGGCAATGATAACGTTCATTGTAAGAATAATTATGAGTGCTCAGCACACCAGGCGAATGAACTCAGTTTCGATTCGACGACAATTGTGTTATGTTTTCTCCTACCACCATTCATTCAACCATTAATAATCCATTGCTTACATACTTTATCATATTTAATGATGATTCAAATCACGGTAAGATAAAAAAAAATCAAATGGCTTGATAATATAAATATACTCAAACTCATTTCTTTGTGTGTTCATCGCGATATTTCAATTACTTTACAACGGATAGATATAGTATACTTTCAGGCGTTTAGTACTAAATGCACATCTCAACTGATAGCACACTATCTTAGCACTGTAGGAGAAAGTAAATTGGTGACATTTCTTTGGAATTTTTGATTTCAACGATCGATTCTGGTTCAAACACAATTTACATTTGTAATTACTATTTCCCTGTATTTTAGTTAATAACTATTCATTACAAAAACATGGTATAAAATTAATTTCGATTAAACACATGCTCATATGTTCAATATTCAAAGGTTTACGTTTACTAAGGGATTACTTGTTGATGTAACACTAAAAGATTATCTATCTTAGTGTTGTGTACAGAAACAGTGCAGTGTAACAGCGACTCGATGCTGTCGTGGAAATGACAGCATCCGACGGCCGAATGGTTAAGGGCTTCGGGAGCGATCGGGCTACCGAGGGTTCGCACTCGATCGTAGGCTGCGACCCGACACACACAACAGTCTTGTAGCATATATATTATTTATATTAGAATATAGTGATTGATACAGAAGAGCCGCGTGTGTCCTTTAATATCCTCAATTGTGCACCAGTCCGAAACACAAAACTTAGTACCTGATTAAAAGTAAACAAATGAAAATACCGAAATCCCAGATGCATACTTAGCAGTTTTGCTTCAAATTCACTCCAGTGTTATTTCCTTGATAATTTCTATTGATCGCGTCCACGTGTATTGAAATACATAGGAATCTATTGAGGAAGTAATTATCAACGCGAAAACAACAGTGTTTTCTTATTTTGAGCTCTGAATTTCATTAAAACACTGTTTAGTTCTGTCTGGAAAATGAAGCAATTTTTTTATCTTGTTTTTAAATCCGAACAGCCGAAGTAAATTGTGATAAATTGTAAAAAAAACTACAGTGATAATAACAAGACAAAAACGATATAAGTAAATATATGTGACAAATGCATTGATGGCCATTATTTGCAACATGAGCTCAAAACTGTCCGGAATATGAAACAAAATATCGTTGCAGTTTTATTGAATATCGATTAAAATGTAATTACGGTTTTCTACGATTTATTAATCAGTTTTCATGATTTTTGGTGCGTTTCCACGATTTTTTGAACGTATCCCATAGACTTTTGGTTCGTTTACATAATCTATTGGTATTTTCCGATTGGATATCAATACAAATGGATAAATAAACTCTGGGAAACGGTCAAAAAACTGTGGAAACGCACCAAAAAAATATGGTAACCCACCAAACATTGATGGGAACCAACCAATAAATCGTGAGAAACGCTGTATTAAGTAAATATGAAATGCCAAAAATGCCTTAACCGTCGGACTTTTCAATCTTACGATTATCTAAGGATTTCTTGTAAGTTAATTAAATAATAAACATCATAAGTAGATATAATAAAGCTTTATTAACAAAAAAAACAATCAATCAATGAAAAAAAAATGAATTGAGATCATAGCAAACGCATTAAGGCCAGTTTTCTTTGCATTAATATGACATTACAGGGTATTTAGTGATAAACGCTTATAATAATTCCTTACAGGGTCGAACGACTGTAAATCTAGCCTTATAGCTATAAATTATTTAAACAATCCAGTGATAAGTAGAGTTTTTTATGATAATCAAGCAAGTCTTTACTCTAGGTTGTTTGGGTCTACGCAAACGTCTGTGGCTCCAATTAGAAACATTACAAAACGTTGATGTCAATACAGCTCTAAATGCCCAAAAGAAGGGGACAAAGCCTTGATTCGAAAGCAAAAGCAACACCTAAATAAATTATTTCAAGCGTCTTCTTTAGTTATTTAACACATCTATAGGTTTCTTGGCATCAGGACAACATATTACATTGCCTCATCAGACCCTGGCTCACATGAAACGCATAAGTACAAAACTCTTAAAGTACATTTTTTACATACTAATCTATTGCATGTGAAGCATTCGTTTACCTGGCAGCGCTGACAAGAACCTTCAGCACCTGACACAGGCAAGTTATCACCACTAGATATCTTTTATTTTGTAAGTTCTTTGTAAAAGACCCAAGTATTGATTCTCGCCAAATCCAAAATATAAAAAAAAAAATGATTGAACAGTCCATCTTTAAACTTGCACTTTTCACGGAGTACTTTGTACCCAGTGCTGCCAGACTTTGCACATCCGTCACCCGTTGGCAACAGGGATAACAGCCATCACAACGCATTTTGTTCCCATATGGTGGGTCCCATAGTTCTAGGATGGAAATGTTTTTTTTTTAAAGAACCATATGGGATACACAATTTTTTAAGGGGAACACTCGAAAAATCGTTAGAAATAAATAAAAGTCAGAAAATTTCAATGGATTGTCACGAGCGCAAGCGGAATAACACACTTTTTTCGAGTGCGATGGGACAAAAAAGTCCCATCGGCGGTTCTAGTGTTAAGTGTCCGTAATTCGAAGCATTACGGTACATTAAAACCTTATTTGGCTAACTTTATTCAATACTCTAATTTTTTATTTAATGCAACTTTTGCAAGGCCTTTGGCCTTTGGACTTAGGCCTACGCAACATAAATGAACTATCTTAACACTATGCGGTAGTTAATGATAAAATATGGTTTGTGGTGAAGGGTGGTACATAAAGATAAATGGAGTTTTTTTAAACGTATTGATATTGTAGTCAAAGTATAAATAGAACGACATAAAACTACATTACATACACAATATAGGTTCAATATAGTTCTAAAGTCACCTCCCACAGTCAATACTCATGTATTCGTAGTGTCTTCGAATCCTAGTTGGTATTTATACTTAATCTTGCCAACAGATATTGAGAATCACATGTTATGTGTTAGAATTTTTGCCACCAAGACACTCTGAGCTACCATGCGGCTATGTATGAACATTTTTGAATGAATTATATTCAAACACTTTGATTTAAAAAAAACTAAATTGCAACACTTTCATACTCCCTATCGAAATTACCTAGCACTAATACACTCCACCAACCAACTCTCAAGCTAATCCAGCTCAACCATTTCACAGCTCGAATCAAACGTGCACTTAATTAAATTACCAGCATTGTTCCACCCATTACAGCAATGGAGTACACCCCCTGGGGCACCTAGTTCAACTCTAATTGCCAGCATCATTCAAATGCGATTTGTACTAATCCCATGACCTGCTTGCCATCCCTGCTCCCAATCCACCCCTTAGCCCTATCGATTCCGCATGGCATTACTGTGGCGGCACGAAACTTTGCACAACACTGCTGCTAGGAAAACGGCGTCGGTCTGCGGCGAACCTCTGCTTCACGCGGAATGAATGATGGATAAATTAATAATAACAATAAAAGCTAAACTACTCACGGCCGCGGTACAATACAGCGACACCATTTCACCCGCAATCGTCGTCGTCGTCGTCGTGGTGTAGCAGAAGGTCCTGTAGGAGTTACAGTAGGGCCTGCTGGTTTCTTACAGCCATAACCGCTCTACTCCTTCCCGCAGTGCCATGCCACTGCGAACGTTTGCCCGTGCTTGGGACACAGGTGAGAAAATTTATACCCTCCTGGCGCACTGATTTATTCCGATATAAAAATAAATCACTCCGGAAAGTGGAAAAGTGGGACCGCGACTTTCTTCAGAGCTGCGTGAATTGCCGCTGATGATGCTGCTGCTGCTGCTACTACTACACGTCGATCCAGATGGATGGAGAGATGGTAGAGAAAGTTTGTGGCATCCCGGCAGGGTAGGGATTTTGTGCGCTTTTCCCCAGGGACAGGGCGGGTGTGTGCGAATGAAATGAAGGTAGTGGTTTCCATATTTTCCTTCCGTGGTACGCGTTTGACAATGTGGCGCGTGCGGTTAATTTAGTGTAGAATTGAATGAAAATGGACGCTTTAATTAAAAAGCCATGACTTAAGGCTGATCAAAACTGTACACAAAATGTTACAGGTGTGTGGCTTGATGTATTTGTATATTTGTGGCAATATGTGTGTGTGTGGGCAGGCATTTACTTGCATTTCTTGGATGCGAGGATTTTAACGGGCTTGTGGGAGTTTTTCGTGGTAATTACGCAGCACAACCTGTTGAAGCACTTAATGAGGATAAAATCTAAATTATTTTCCGAGGAAAGGTTAATAACAAAATGATTCAATGTAGTGCAGGTTCTGGATGAAAGTAAATAATAATAATTATTTGAAAAGCATTAGTTTTTTTTCTAAATATAATACGTAGGTTTTCTTAAGCATTAAGATTGGCTTAGTTAAGAATTAGTAAGATTTAGGAAATTTGAAACCGCTAGGTTTACAACTTAAAATAATAACATAATTCATTCAAAATAATTTAAATGCATATATGACATAATGTAAATTCAAAATTATTTTTATACAAACGAGCAATTTGAAAAACATAATCTACAGGAGCGCCTTAATAATAGATAAAAGATTAATAGAAAACATTGAGTTTTGAGTTAAACAAAAGTGTTTAAAATCTGACTGTTACTCTGAAATGTAAAATTCATCTGGTAAAACATTATTCAACATAATGGAATTAAATTTTTGAGTATGTTTTTTCATGTGTTTCAAATCCTTTAATCAGTTTAAGCAGCAGTTTGTATGTTCTGTTACATGTTGTTATGCCAAACATTTATTATTTAAATTTATGAATTTCTGAGTGGAAAAAGATTATAAAATATATCTCTTTTTCATCCTTTAGTATTTTTTTTAGCCAAAGCAAAATCCAAATAAATGTATTGTTCAAATAAATAATAATTTTATTCACTGACGATTCAATGGTTGAATTCAATGACATTTTCGAAGAGGAATAGATTATCAGGAAAAAAATGTTTGACTAATATCAACAATAAATGACAAGAAAATTGACAAAACAGAGTCTTAATTGAAAAGGTTCAATAAAAAATAGAGTTTATAGTACAAAAAGTAAAAACTAACAGTAAAAACAAAACAAATGAAGATAAAATAGAACATACACAATTCTAACCACAAATTATTAAAAAAAAAAACTATCAATAGACGTGAAAAGCTAATCCATAAAATATGAATCAAATTCAAGCACTTTTTTAATCGGTTCTATCTCACTGAAACTCCCACGCATCGTAAACTCAGAAATATTTTATTAAGCAATCGGCTCTACCATCCACTTACAAGACAGGGCTGCAGCAAACAACTCCCAGGCAGCTGCTGCCGCTCGTTCACATAAAAAGGAGGCACCAGTCTTAATTTCCTGTGGCTTTTCAATTGTATCGGAAACTTAATTTCCATCAACTCAGCTTCAGATCACAGCCAATGAACTGCACGACCTGAGAGACGTCGCACCCAGCACCAGCACGTGTACAAGGGCCGCACAAGGCGAAGCACACTTTTCGGTGCTGGTGAAAGAGCGATAGGCTTATCTCACCTTGGTATAATAGTTTAGCTCACTGAAAGAAGTTTAGCATTAATTAAGGCGTGCCCGGACGGTGCAGGGGGAAAACGGGTTGAGTGGATTGGCATGATTCGTAGCCGTTTCACGAAAATTATGAATGCCTATTTGGAGAAGGGTAAGCACGAAAATCCCGCCTTTTGAGTTTAATTTCCCATAGTTTTCTCTTTTCTGCGACATTATGCACCTGCGGAAATTTGGTCTCTTCCCGCCGAAACTGCTACTATGGATGAATGAACATCATTCTCCACCCAAATAGTAAACCGCGTCTCAATCGTGTATGACATTGTGTCTTAATCATTGGCAAGAGAATGAGAACGCAAGCGTTTGAACAAATGCTGTCACTAATGCTGAATCCGAGCTAGAAAGTTTCACTAAAAACCGTTTCACCAATTCGCAACAAAACATGACACTCGAAGGAGCCAATAGGACCAAAAAAAGTCACTCGGAAGTCGTGTTGTTCGGCATAGAGTCGACCGGAGGTGGTGAGGAGGGCGCAAAAAAGGCGAAAAGTTGTTCGTTGCTTGTTCAAGATTTTAACACCGTTTTTATGCAAGGATAGACGACAGCTTAGTGCGAGCGGCAGACCGATTTGCCTGACGGTGGAGGACGTAACAACGCAGTATCATGTAGTGCTCTCGTGTACACGATAACAAGGCGAGGACACAACTTTGCCACGAAAGTTCGTCGAAAGTTATTCAAATGAAAAACAAATTGATTATTGTGTTCAGCGCTACCCGTCGTACTCTTTTCTTCCACTCCTGTAAGGCTGCCCGGCTGTCGGTATGTCCCTGTCGAGCCCGATCCCATTGTTTATCACAGTTTATGGTGCAGACTTGCACTGATGACGACTACAGCGCCCACGCCACCAACCAAGTTCCATCTGCTATTTTTGGCTTGCGAGAAGAGAAGTAGCCCTTTTTACTATTCTTTTCGACATCGCTGACGCAAGACAGAGGGAAAGATTTCTACTCAAATCTGAAAACAGTATACGATTAGCTATGGTTGCTGTTACACTCTTAATGGAACGATAGATTGCTGGTTTGCTTCAAGAAAAGGTTAGCAAAGCGATCTTTCTTTCTACTAAGTACCTTAATGTACTCCATTTGTTTGTCTTTGTGCTGAATATTGTAAATTGGTTGGTTGCTTGCGAATGAACTCACAACTTATAATCCATTTGTATGCACACTTTTTATGAGTAAAGTTTGAGCAATGTGACATAGAAAACGTCATTTGCTTAACACGATTTGCTAGTATACATCATTAGCAACAAATCTCTTACATTACGTATCCAGTGACTTGTTTATTTTTAACCGTTTTTTTAAACCGTTTATTTTTAATAGCCGTTAAAACCGTCTAAAAACCCGTTAATTTTGTTAAACTTAGCCTTCATATTAGCCAACAATATCGCCAAGGCTGTATACATAAACTTTTAACGTTTGAAAGCAATAAATCACCAAAACACAAAACACCCTATTACAGTGAACCCTGTCTTATTTGACACCTCTCCAATTTGAAAAACCTTCTTATTTGAACTTTTTCCACAGCCCCTTGATTTCCAGTACATTTTTGTCCCTCTAATTTGTAAAACCTCTGAAATCTGTGTCCCTTATATTTGTGTATGGTGTTGCCATGGTTATTGAATGATGTATGCTCAAATTGGCAATCGTGTGTGCAGCTTCCTATAGCAACAGTTAAGGCTGCATACTAAATGTTCTGTCTCTTTCTTGTTTGTATGGACCTTTCATTCATTTTCAACCTCTCTAATTTGAAAACCCCTCTTAATCAACAGTCCTATCGCCTGTCAAATAAGAGAGAGTTGACTGTACCAACAAAGTTGTTACTTTTAACATTGTCACATAACCACATTACAATATGTCTCATTTTGATTACATTTTTTACGCTTTTAACACGTTGCACGTCACTTCGTCACTATGTGGATGTGGATATCATTTTTCGGTTTTTTCTAACTTTTTTTTTATTTTTGACGGTCAATTGATGAGCTTTCTTCGATCTTTAATATGTTAACGTTCTGTTCTATTTGGAGGTAAAACATTTTTTGTTATATTTTAGTTTTCACATAATATGTATTATTCTGGTTTATGGCACAATAGATGGAGTTGTGGTATATCACTTCTACCATGTTGAAATTGTATCTAAACGCTAATTGTGCGTTGTAAATTAAAGTTACGAATCAGCATGAACCAAAAGTACAATGAATGGGTTCAAAGTTGCAAACTAATTTAACAAAAGCTGGTACAATAGATATCACACGAAAGAAGACGATATTAAAGCCATCTTGTATTGCAAAACTAGCACTTTAGATAGAAGATTCCGTTTTTCTTAGTTACTAAATAATTTAAATAATTTGTTCTTCCTTTATTTTATGATTTATACCAGAGATGTCACACTTATGGCCTGCGGGTGAAATGTGGCCCGCGAGGTCTTTTGGTTTGGCCCGCAATCGCTTGAGCCAAAATTTATTTGTAGAAGCATTTGTAGAAGCATGTAGAATTGCAAAAACTGTTTTAGTCATTGAAGAAAAATCAAATATGGTTATTTTGATGAAAATTAGCATTCAATTCCGCACAATTTTAGTAAAATTAAAAAAAAAATCAATGAAAATCATGTTATACCTTTTCCGATGATTAAATTTGTTGGCAACAATTATTTGATTAACAAGTCTTAAACGAAACAACTCACGTTTTAGCTTCAACCTCATACCATATCGTGAATGTCTTACTCATAGGTATATAGCTTTGGAATATTACTTTTTTTAATTGCTAAGCCATCAATCCGACCCGCCTGGTGGTACAGTCGTCAACTCGTACGACGTAACAACATGCCCGTCATGGGTTCAAGTCCCGAATAGACCGTGCTCCCATACGCAGGACTGACTAACCTGCTATGGTAACAAATATTTACTGAAAGCCAAGCTCACTTCACTAGTGGATACAGGCAGGCCTTGACCGGCAGCGGTTGTTGTGCCAAAGAAGAAGAAGAGAAGAAGCCATCAATCAAGCCACTTGGCAACCAATTAAGGAATTTCTATACGAAAAAAACTTGTACAAATGAACAAAATCACTCAACCGACAAGAATTAAAAACGCCAGCTCTTGGCATATTGTTTTGGAAAAGGTCGAACCCATCTTTAGGTATACTTAAAGATAGAACATTATATTTCTGAAAAACATTTCAGATGATGAAATGAAGATGAAATCAGATGTTAGCACATGCACGTGTTACTTTTGATAGGATGTTACAAACGATATCAAGCTTTCCATAAGGTATTCTAGGTAGACCAATATGATTAGATAAACAACAGATGGGCTTATGACTCTGATTTTAGTCACCGTAATGAATTAAGATTTCTATGGAGATTGACAGGAAGGGAATAACGGGTACTAAGGACTTGTATGACACCTTTCACTACTCTGTAAAATGAAGATCTGAAGTGGACTGAACGACCTGTTGTAATTCATGGATTTTAGACAGCATAAGTAGTAAGAATTCGCTAGATCAATTCCAGCTCAAAAATATTGATTATCACATAATTACATAAATATCAACTTAATTTTACAAATTTTACTACTCTGTATTGGAACCAACGCGTTATTCATGGTTATTTTTGCATCAAATTTTAACTTTTGTAACATAACTATCGTAACTATGAGTTTGACATGGCTGATTTATACCATAAAATCGATCTCAACTTCACCAAATAACATCAACACGATCATTGTACTGCTACTACTTTACGTTTCGTTCTGATCATATCAATAATAAAAAAAGTGAAGATTTTGCCTATGGTTCTAAATAATTAATTATATAAAAACTAAATAAAGTAATGTGGAACAACAAATTCCTATATTGCTGGAAAAAAATTTAACGGTCTTGTTATAGAATTTGTCAGTATATTATTATGAAAATTGCATCTTTATCAGTTTATCTTGAGTTTATTAGTTTGTACCATTTGTTTAACGTTTGCTGCAAAAGCTTTGTTTACATTACTCACTATTGTTCCTAAACTGGCTGCCACATTCCCACATTTGCAGTATCACCATCGTTCATTCGCCCAATTGCGACCAATAGTTTGTGTTTATGTGTGAATTTGTGTGTCAATTTAACATCCTTTAAACGCTATTGCCAATTGATTATCACAACAAAACTCCATCCCATACAATGCCAAACGGTTGTTGAAACTGCATTCAACACCACTCACCCTTTTCCCACTTTTCCCTTTAGTGTTTGCTTTCCCATAGTTCCCTAGTACCGTTCCACAACTTACTTCCGCCGGGAGGAATGTGCTGCTGAAAATCGAAATCCCATCCCCCAAATACAGAGTACACAAGCGAGGAAAGGAATGGCAAGCTTGCCAGCAAAGGCACTAAATCACAGCGGAAAATTGTACCGTGCAGTGCTCGAAATCCATTGAGAGATGAAACGAATCCCACACACACACACACACACACCCTTTTCCTCGCGCTGAACAGCAGAAGCGATAGTGGCAAACAATCGGACGCTCGAAAAGCTGACCAGCTGAGTTCGGGCCCGCGTACGAAGGACGAATGTGAAATTAAGCTGCTGGTGCTGCTGGAAAGTGCAACCGTTTGCGCGTGCTGCCCCATTGTTACTTTCCAGCTACACCGTTCCCTCCCCGGAAAACCCTTCCCTGTGGTGTTCCGTTGCGGGTGAAAATCATGCACGAAGAAACGGCGAGAAACGTAGCGTAAGTTTTGCCCTGCTACATCGCAAGACATAGCTTTGCAAGGCGATAGAGTGTGTTGGGTTCGGAACAGAGAGAGAGAGAGAGAGAGAGAGAGAGAGAGAGAGAGAGAGAGAGAGAGAGTTGTGTGAAGAAGAGAAAAAAAGCGTAACAGATTGTAAATTATTTCATTACTTCAACACCTGTTGCAGTTTGGGGAAATAATATATATTTTCGCCGCCCGAGTGTGGTGTAGCGTTTCCCGCCAGGGGATTTAATCATTTGGGAACAGTGAATACTTCATCTGCTTTCTATTTCAATTTGTTGGGTGTGCTATGCTGCATAGGGAAGAATTAGTTGGTTGTAGGTATTGTTTTTAAGTAACACAATTGTTAGCTACCAAATTGGATGACTTTAAGCTTTACTAAATTTTAACAAATCTATATGAAGTAGATATTTGGCAATTATTTTTTTGTAGATTAAATATTTTTTAAAACATTTAATTCCGTACAATATGTTAAATATCACTTTCATAAAAAATACATACAGCACATTTGACTAAATTTCATTGTAGTAAACATTTCAAACTCAAGCCTCCAATGATCTCATACCAGCGTTCCCGGTCTCTAACTACAAACATTCGCTCTCCCTACCACGGCTTACTTCGGTTGGCTTACACATTTTATTATGCACTTCGTACTTGAACTGCTCTGAAAGGTCAATAAACTCCCCGTCGTAGTTTTTTTCTCGCTAAAATGTCTTTAGTTAAAATAATCTGCTTTTAAGCTGGAACATCAAATCGAACCGTTCCACCTCCTCCAATGCCAGCCAGAAACGTCGGCGCCAAACGGTTACGAGAGCAGGCAGTGAGTGTAGTTGGCCGCAATGCAAATATTGCTCTTCACTGTCAAGCTTCACTGTCGAGAGCCAATATAATCGAACTCAAGTATGATGAATGACCAGTGTTCACGAAATGCACTCGAACGTGGTTATGCTACCGTGATTACGCGCGACAAACAGAGGAAGACTGAGCGGTGAGAGACGGCATTCATGTAAAAGTATGCTAAATTTGGCAGTCCATGAGACATTACTTTGGGTTGAATGTTATTTTAAAAATATTTATCAACTATTAAACAAAAAAACATTAAAACAAAGCTAGTACAAAACTACATTAAACACAAAGATGAAGAAATTTCGCATCAAATTCTAGAAAATTCCTCCATCGCGATCCTACACCCCGCGCATACGCGGCTCAGCGAATGACGATCGAGCGATCTTACGTAACCGCACATTTACTTAAACACTCTCACCCTCCATTGTGACACAAGCTCAAATCTGTTGTTGCCTTTTTTTATTTTTTAAATATTTAACTCAACCCACCGTACAGCTGCATACCAATATTACAGTAACAACAACACTGTGACACATTCGCGATGATGTCAACATTATTATTTCGGTTTGCGGTACAGAATGCCAAGAAAGTACCCGCCGACAAGGGTGGGAAATTTCGCGCCGCCAAGTATCCTTGAAGTTGTTTAACGTTCGATCAGTTGGTGTCTATGAGTGTACGAGAGTGTGAGGGCGTGTTGTTTGCATGAATGCATCGATTTGTTACGGGCCTAGGTGACGAAAGTGTTTTTAGCCGGCGTTAAGCTTTCACAGACAGTAAGCGTCGGTACGGTAAATTTCGGATTGTTTGGTCGAGTAATTGATGGCAATGATGAACGAAAGAGGCTCCTTGGTCTGGATAATGATTAATTTTAAAATAACGATCTTAACCATTAACTCCACGACCGGATACCCGGCTGTGATTTTCATTTTCAAATTTATATAACATTTTACTAAAAAATAATAGCTACCTAATTTTTCATGTATCTTTAGGAAATTTATTTTTTTATAAAAGAGAAATGGTGATCTTATTCTTCAACAAAATCTTAAGATTTTTTTATATATTTTTTTCATACCCCTTATCTCTACGACCGGCATACTCGAGTATCCCTTACATTTTGTAATAGCTAATAGCTAATAGCAAATCCAGTAATAGCTTTTAACTTTAAAACATTAATAACTTGTGATGTAATGAATATTAATATGGGAATTGTTATGTTTCATTTACTATGAAAGCGATGACAACCGATTTTTACATGAGTAGACTTCAATGCTGCACCATATTAAATGTATTAGTATGTATGTATGTATTAATGTAATAATTGTGTTTAATAATTCCGACGTCCCCAAGGGGGCGGTCTCGTGGTACAGTCGACAACTCGAACGACTCAATAACATGCCCGGGTTCAAGCCCAGAATGGACCGTCCCCCCGTAGCAAGGATTGACTATCCGGCTGCGTGGTAATGAATTAAGTCTCAAAAGCCTGTATAGGCCGGCATGTCCGTGTAGGACGTTACGCTAAATATAAGAAGAAGAATTCCAACGTATAAAATGCTTTGTTTATTATTCAAACATGAATTATGTTCTACATTTTCAACAAATGTGCTTTTTTTCTAATTATATTTAAATTATCCAACATATTATCATTGCATCACTGTAGAATTAGTATTCTTCATATAATTATATATTTATGATACTGTACTTAACAAGCATCTATACATATTTAAAATATTGACTATGAAACAATAAAAAACATTAAAAGTGAATTATCAATTAAAAATCACCTGAAAAATTAATGGAAAAGGGTACTTTTCATATATTTTACATAGGGGCCGTCCATAAATTGCGTAACGCTGAAATTGGGATTTTTCAACCCCCTCCCCCCCTATCGTAACAAAACGTAACGTTGGAGGAGACCCCCCAAAATTACGTAACGCATGATCGAACACCCCCCCCCCCCCCCTTAATTTGGTTTTGCATCAACAAATACAAAAAAATATGGGTTTATATTTTTTTACTTGATTGCTTTTATAAGGTATGCAGAGTTGTTTTAATTAATGTTTAATTAAAATTAATGTTTGATTAATGAAAGGCTCCCCCGGTGGACTCGCACTCCTACCGGCGTTCTGTCGCAGTGTCGAGTACGCCAACGGTTCCACACGCTGGTCATCCTGCAGGGGATCCTCTCTTCTACTCTTCGATGGCCCCGCTGCTGGGCTCAGGATCGTCGGCGTCTCACTTTTGTGGACTCCTCCACGTCTCGGTGTCGATCCTGCCAATAGGTCGCTATCGGCTCGATGCGCCTGCTGGTCACCACAGCTTTCCGGAGTATATTCACCCTCCATGGCACTTCTCACACTCTAACTTGCACCAAATTTTTAATTTGTTACGGATGTAACAAGAGTAGCGAAACTGCTAAACAAAAAACAGATCTTTGAACACATTTTTGAAGGGAGGGTTAAAAATTTGCTGCGCTTTATTTGCCTGTTTCTTCGCTACTACCGCTTAATCGTTCCCTGTCTCGTAACGTTACGAATTCCCTTTCTCGATCATCCGGGTGGTCTGGATGATCGAGGCAGCCGAATTATCCAACTAATCCTGATTGACAGCACCGCATGACTGTTGTTTACCAACAATAATATACAGGTCGATGCGTTTAGCGTAGAATGACATGTAACTGTTTGAATTTTGTTGACGGTAAGATTGAAAACTACAGTCTTTACCTGAGACACACGGCTCTTAAACCTGTATTACACGGTGGATTTTTTCATGGCAATTTTCTGTCAAACCTTTGTTTTGGTATTTTATAAATGTCAAGTTCGTATTCCCTATCAAAAGATATAAAGAAATAAAAGTGCAAAACTTACCCAGGTGGGCGATCATTTGTCAGTGAGGATTGTATTACGTTACGTAACAGAATGTGAACCCCCCCTCTCCCCTATGTAACAAACCGTAACGCTACAGGGAACCCCCTCCCCCCCCCTTTGATCGTTACGTTATTTATGGACGCCCCCATAGAACAGCAGAAAAAAACTTCAATTTAATAGTTGAGTTGTCAAACTTAAAAAACACGAAAAAATAGTAGATAAGATTTAAAAATGCAATTTTTCATTAATATAAATATTATAAGTAATTTGTAACAAATTTGAACAAGAGGAATTTAAGTTTTAGTTTGTTCTTTTCCAATCTAACTTCCCATACAAAATATAAGGGATACCCAAGCATGCCGGTCGTCTAGAAGAGGTTATAAAATTTGTCATTGAGACAACGGTTAAAACGAGAGAGTAATTCATTTAATTTGTTCTGAACAAATATAGCAAGCAGACAATTGACTTAAAAATCATTTTTTTAATGTTTGATGCCTTTTTATTAAAATGTAGAATGTATCTTCACAAAAGAAGAAAAATATTTAGATTCATATCATTCAAAATAACTGTTTTTAGCATTAAATGAATTTTGGATGATTTCATATGGTTAAATTTTAAACAACTGAAAAGCTTAAACATAAATTATAGTAAATGAGAGTGTTAAGAATAGAAATAGGAGAAAGAGAGAGGGAGAGAAAGAGCGAGATAGAGAAAGTCATTTATTTTGAGTATGATATTTGGAATATAAATTGCAAATTCCGAAACAAACACCATGTGTTATAATTTTTAGTACATGAGGACTACACACTTGTTTTTTGTTTTCATTCGAGCTATTGAATGTTTCATTGAAGCATTAGAACTATTCGATGTTTAATAAAACATACCATAAAATGTTAAAAATGCATCTATTTAAATGTTAAAAATGCATATGTAGTAAATAAGCTATTACTTAGCGATTAAATTAAAATTTGTCATTTTGATAAAACCACGCCAATCCATCCTGTACTGAACTCATGATCGGTATGATTTTCACACACCCTCAATTGGACCCAAACATCCACCCACCAGCCTTTTCCAATCGCAACAATGACGTCAGTGTGCAAAATACCCAATCCCTCCGGTGATTCCAACCGGACGCGCAATGGTTTATTCAACGGCAAATGGAATTCGCACCAACACGCGCCCGTACGCACGCACGCACTCACGCACCGCCAGCAAGGGGGACGACGTGACGTCGCTTTAAAGGGGCGAGCTCACTACGGCCCCGTTTGTGACCAGCATTAGGAAACAGTTACTCAATATGTTTACCCCGTGCCGGTAGGCTTGTTTGTTTGGTTTCGTTTCGGTGTCGGTGTGGCAGGGTGTTTTGTTCCATGGCCATCGGGCGACAAAACAAACTGTGCCAGCAGCTTGCGACGCCATTCAACCAGCTCATTCCGGGATGTGAATGCTGGGCTGGGATTTTCCCAACTAGTACCGAGTAAGCAGCGGCGTACAAACGAACCAGCTGAGCGATCGAGCGATCGATCGATAGAGAGAAAATTCCGGCGCTTTCTATTTTCCCACCCCGGCCGGCCGCTATTTCCGCAAGTTGCCGCTTGATTGCCCACTCGCACCGTTTGGTGACAGTCGGACAGTCGCCTGTCAACCACAAATCAATGTACACTAAATCCGGTGAAGCAATCGCTGAATGGCAACATCTAAAGGCCCCCGAAAACCGAAAGCGCATAATGTGATTCACCTCACAGTGTCCGGTCAACGGCCGGTGTGGTGACCGTGCAGCATACACCCATGTCCCAGCATATCCCACCCAAACAAACATGCCAAACGGTGTGCCACTACCCGCGTGTCGGTTCGTCGCTTGATGCAACGTTGCGATCGTTTGGTTTTGCGGTCGTACGAGCGTTGCAGTCACCGGGTGGAGGGAAAGGGTAGCAGCAGAGCACTTCTCATACCGGTTTGTGAGGCGCGCGCTCTCGTGCTGTCGTCATCACTTTTTTTTTCGTTTTGTTAAAAAGTGGGTGCTTTTGTTACAACCGTTACGCCGCAGCATCCGTGACGTGTGGTGTCGATCGCAAGCGCAAACAAATATAAGACCGCACGGCACGGACGGACACGAGCTCAGTAGCAAAAGTGAACCGTGCCCGAACGGAACGGAAAAGAAAACAAATCAGAAAAAAGTGCGATTAAAGTGATTGTCGTGTGGAATTTCTCTGATCGGAAGTTCGCAGCAGAAATCGTAGCGTGCAAAGAGGACGTGAACATTACTACAACCGCTCAGTACAAAATGATGATGTGCCGGAAAAGAAACACCACCCATCCACGGGTGTCACTCACAGTGGCCAGTGTCCTACTTTTCGCCAGTGTTGTGCTACTCTCCCTACTGCCCGAACCATCCGCCGCCCAACCGATCGATATGCTCGATCAAATCGGTTCAGAAAGTCGACGAATGTTCTACAAAATGCTCGAATATCTGGGCGACTACGACGAGCTGGAGGACGACGGTGGGCCCCAGGAGCGAGAGGAAAACGGTGGCTCGCTGCCGCTGCAAACGAGCAATCGGGTCGAGGTGGCCGGACGCGACGAGCAGTGCAAGCTACCGCCCCGCCGCGGCGTGTGCCGTGCGCTTCTGCCCCGCTTCAGGTAAGGATCGGTCTGGGAAAATCTTCCTATCGCTCGCCTTGTCACACTGAATGGGTGTCGCGTGCTGCGCTTTCTCTCGCACGGAAGCGCTCTGCGCAGTGCAGAAGTGCAAATGTTTATAGACGGATCTTATAAACGCAAAACGAAACACGGTGGCGCGTGTGGAAATGATTGTAGTGAAAGTTGTGGCCCGTGATTTGCGACGTTCCACTCTCAAGCGAATGGTGCAAATTACAGCGCCCAAATGGCGGTCCATCCCTCCCCCCCTGACCGGTCATCGGTTCCCGCGCGAAGTGGTGTTACGTGTCGGTTTAATTTGATTTGTTTGCCCGATCGATCATCACATCGATCCGGTTGGTCGATAATAAAATCAGCCAGCTTTTCCTACCCAGCCCCGGGGAATGCAGCTCGGACGGAGGAGGGGTATATTATTTAATCGTTGCCAGGAGCAGGACGATCGTAATCGTATGCTAATTGGGTATTGGGATACGTAAGAATTAAGGCCGTGTGAAATGAACAATGATTAGAAGAACAATGGTTCAAACGAAACAAAGAGTTGAGGCAATGTTTGTAATTAAATTATTGCATATGTCTTTCTCCTCTAATATAGATACGACCCAGCGCAGAAGGAATGCATCGAGTTCAAATTCGGAGGCTGCGACGGCAACGCAAACAACTTCATGTCCTACAAGCAGTGCATGGAGGCCTGTAAAGGAGTCTAGGCAGAGTGCAGTGTGAGAAAGATGCCATTGAACCGGTGTTTGTACTCGGTTCTGGAAACTCTTCAATCTTTCTAGAACTACCCGTTCCCTCCCCACCAAGTGATATGTAGTTTGTTAAGAACAAGGCTGGTCGGTCAGTCGCCGGCGTAAATAGAAAACCTAACCGTAAGCTTTCCACAATCCAGTGGAAAGATGCATAGTGGTACGATAAGCTTCTCGATCAGCTCAATCCTCCTATTGTTAGTATTTATTCAGTCAACTGTTCGAAGCGTTACATTGTGGTAATAAAGTTTTCGAACGTTTTGCTTTTATAATGAATCGTGTGTTCTTTCAATTTCATAGCATCCCTTAGGTCATCATGGTTGAAGTGAAAAGTAAAATAAGAAAAAAGACATCAATTCCTTTCTAGTATACCGGCAGATTAGTTGTCTTGCCTCGTTTGTGGTTAATAGTTTATCAATTTGTGTGTTTTGTAAATTTATAACGTTTAACTTTTCTCGCTTTGCCTTCTTGCCCGTCTCTTAAGCCTTCTATTTCGATTTTTCGGCACAGCAGTACCTTTGCAACGTCTTTCCGTGGTTTACCCGTGTTCAACCTCAAACACGCTTAAAATCCATCCAACACAGCAGTTGCGGTCAAGCTTTTCATCTAACTTCTCCCTCACTTACTACCGTGACTATTCTTTTCCAGCCCGATCGCATCGCAATCAATGCGAGGAAAATCAATCAACCTTACGAAACTAGCAATTTTGCCATTTTGTATAACTCCCTAATGGTATTCCCTTCGCTCCGGCCTTCGCTTCCGAAAACAATACGTTTCGACGGGCTTTCGATTCGTATCACACACGTATCAACGCACGCACACGCACAGTAAAGTCATGATTCAACACTCTGCGTGTTTAGGCTAAGTAATAGCGTTAAAGCCGGAGCGTTGCTTTGTGTGCTTTACATTCGCTTACTGTTATTATTGCCTGTTTTTCGTAATTCATCGCATTCTATCGTCTTCCCTCAATATCGTGTTTTGCACCTTCTCATAATTGAAAACGAAAGCTAACCGAATTGCTACACTCGTGGACTGAATGGCAACTAACTGTTTTAGGTTTTTGCTAAGCTAGTGCTATAAGGGTACAGTCCGAGTTGTTTACCAACAAAAAAATTACAACCAAAAAGTTGTAGTACAGTAAACAAAAATCGAGACACTAGAAGAAAAAAACATAACACAAAACTTGAATATTAATTAATAAATTATAGTGCTTTGTAAAAATAATATAGCATCTTCATAGGGGAATGCATCCTTCGGGAAGAAAAGCGAAAACAAGAAAGTTGATTAGTTTGGTAGCACAATAGTTACGAGCAAACGCGCTAAAGTACATTGGAAGAATGTATCATACACTTTTAACTGATCATGTACAGTAGAAGAAATATTGCAACATTTTACACCTCTCGTATTGTCTGATGTGTTAAACTGCTCGTCGCATATGCTGGTGCCACACACGCGGGCCTTTATGTATAATTAGGGAAAGAGAAGCGAATTTAGCAACTTTACCGGAAAACGTAAATCTGGCAGAGTGTTCGTGGGAACAACGGAACGGTAACGTTAACAAACGATCTCGGCGCTGACGCCCTTTATCGTTTCGGAACTGAAATGTACACAGCCAGCCTTACACACCAGCGTCCACACGTACGGGATGAAGAACTCTTCCGGTGCGTCCTCTTCGACGTACTTGAATTTTAGATCGGGGAATTTCTGTAAAATGAAAAGAAGCGCAAATGAATTCAAATACACATGCTACGGGTCTTTCAGCAGCTTCACTCAACGTACCCGCAATCGATCGCTCGACCATTGGCTGGCGCCTTTCGAAATCACCTCTAGCACTTCGCTAACGCCCAACTCGCCCCGCTGCTCCTGCACCCGTTGCAGGCGGGAGGAAAAGAATCCAACCACCTAAACAAGAAGGAAGAAGTTCGCTAGCATCTAATTTCCTCATAACAATTGAAGTTTGCCTTTCTTACCATATCTATATTTTGTATGATATCCTGAAATGCCGAATGACTTCGGAAGGCCTCGAAGACGTTGCGTTTGTACAGCAGTGTGTACACCAGATTGGGACAGTAAACTAGTTGATGGGATAGACAGGAATTTAGAATTTCCAGCACCATTCGCAGCACCTCCTCCAGCACGGACAAATCCTGCAACTGTACACGGCAGAGAACAGAAAGCGCTCTTTTAGTGGGGGGAAAACAAACAAGATATGATGCAATGGTGCTTACCATATCTTCCGACGTTAGTCCGCAACCGATTGGTATGGAAATGTCCGGTTCACCGTTCGGATCGTTCGGTTGCTTGAGCTGCTGATCCAAACGTGCATGTTTTTTCGCTAATGTTTCAAACAAACTAACCAACCGCTGGGCCACGTACGGATGGAGCGATTGAAACTGGCCAGACATGTTAGCTAACGCGGCGAGACAGTTGGTGTGCAGGTATTTGTCTCGCATCTTGAGCATGTTGTACTGAATCGTTCGAATGACGACCAATATCAGCAAACCACCGAGCGAGATCTCACTGATCGAGCGCTCCGTGTACCAGGTAATGTTTTTTAACATCTGTTCAAATTAAAAAAAAGGTCCCACAGCGAATATTAATCAATTTGTAATGCGAACGAAGTGCCATATACTCACGATCTGATGGACGCTTTTGTTAAAGTTATCATCCTCACTCAAAATCAGCAACACTATCAGCGACATATAAATGTGATGTGAAGTACTGTCGGGTGCGTTGTAAAGTGTTTGCAGAATTGGAATTACCTAAAACAAACAAAAAGAGTTTGTTTTTCTTTTCCATGGAATTTTGCCAAACTTTTATCAAGCTTACCAACTGCTGAAGGTTCTGTTGTGCCATCACGTACTTCTGGAATCTTTGGTTTCGGTAGAGCAGCAGATAGAGCAGTAGCGTGGCCTGATCGATCGTCACTATTCGGCACAGCGTGTTGTACAGGGAGGAAAAGTCGATCTTAAACGTTGCCGGATCCTCCTTAGGGGAGTCTGCAATCATTCACACAACTCTGTTAAACACAATTCGTCCCTGGTTTGCACAAACCCACCCCACTCACCTTGCGAGTCGGAGCATCCAAACAAACTAATCCGATACGGATTATCCTTGGTTGCGTGATGGTTGGTAAGGATCAGTATCAGCAGCAAGCTTTGGTTCGCCAGCGGATAGTGCTCCCGGAAGGCCGTCGGAAGATCGTGTGCCGTAAGTATATCCGGCTGCTTGCGGGCGAACGTCAGTATCGACCAAAGCGATTCGGCAATGCCGAACACAAACGAACCGCCGGTACCGAAGCCAAACATGGTTTGCGGCGCTTGGCTCATGCGGCTAAGGAAATGTAGCAGCGCACTCATCAGCGTGTTTGCGTGCTGGCAGCGATAGATCGTCCGGTAGATGGTGGACTTTTCCATCGTTTGCTGGGAAAATAGGCTCACCGAGAGCAGTATAATCATGCAGTTTACCGCCTCCAGGTGCAGGTGATATGTGAATTCTCTAAAATGGTAAACGGTACGGTTCTAGCTTAGCAAGGGGGGTGGAAACCCAAAAACACACACAAATCGTTGCCAATTGACATACTTCACCGGTATCACGACGATAATGTTAACCAGTGCCTCTAGAAACGTTTCAAACTTTGAGCCGTCGACCAGCTTTGCGACGGCCGCTTTCGTTTCCTCCACCGCTCGCATGTCGATCGGAATGGCCGTGCTGGTACCTGCTGCCGTTCCGTCGCTCGGTGTCTCATCGCTATCGGCCGCTTGAACCGGCAACGCTTCAAAGTGCTGCAGCAGTTGATACTCAGACCCAGTCTCGATCATGTACTTGACCAGGCAGCGAATAATGAACAGTGCATTGAACGCGTGCCATATGTGAACGTTGCTGAAAGCATTTTAAGAGGGACGAAATTAATCATTTTGGCCGCTTTTGCAAAGCGCTGTGGGGTTAACTCACCTTTCGGTGTCGGATAGCGTCAGCAGCTCAGACACCTTCAGCAGAAAGACGTTTATCAACGAGCCAAAGTTGCCGGTGTGTAGATTGTGGCTGATAAAGCTCTGGCAGAGCGTTTCCAGCCGCGAATCGAGGCTTAGCTGTTCTTCGCTGTTTTGGGAAATGCGTCAACATTGATGCGTTTAGAAAAAGGTACATATGCGCCTGGTACAACCGAACAACTAACCTGTTTGTGGGTAGATTTATGTGATACTGCAGGAAATTGTTCCAGAAATCGTCATCGTAAGCAGGGACGTGCGTTTTGCCGACGAATCGCTGCAGATACTCATTCTCCGTGAGGTCCACCTGGCGGCTCACGTTCATACCCATCCTGTGCGTAGAGATTTTCTGTACCGACCTATACTTAAACTTTTTCTCTACACACAGACACTCGGCCCAGTTCAATAAAAACGGTTTTACAACCGTATAAAGTGTATTTCTTTTCACAAACGCAGCCGAAAGTGCCACCGCAAGCAAGCTGCTGGTAAATAACTCGTCTATTTATTGCATCCACAAAAGTGACACGACGAAGATTTTCATCTGACAGCTGCAGACGTCAACAAAAAGCGGCGATGACAGTTGAGCACAAAGCTACTATTGGACGGGTTCGTTCATTCACGTACTTGGGGTCACGGAATTTACTGGTTTTAATAAAATTATTTTTGCATCGCACTTTTTTTCGGAAGATGATACGCAAACAGCAAAAGCAACGCGGGAATCAGCTTTCGATACGAAGTAAAAAAATGAACAATCGAAAAAGGCACGAAGTTCCACCGTACTTGAACCTTTGGCATTTTTTTCTTGCCAAGGAAAAGCATATTTTTCTTACGATTTGGAGACAACCGTATGAAAGGCCTTTGAGCACAAAATTAAGAGACCAAATGTTGCTGTTTACTTACACTTTACTTCAGCATGTTTCGTGGTGAAGTTTAAATTTCGTAAAATAGTCCGTTGAAAAATTTCAGCTGTGACATTACATTGGTTCATTTCAACAACAACAATAAACCCTTCGGTGCCATATGGCTTTGTTTATTTGTTTACCTTGCAACAGCTGTTCGTGTCGGGTTATTTTATCTTAACATTTCGAGAGTTTCGATGGTCGGAAAAAGCCGTGCAGTGTGTCGTTTATGTCTTAGTGGAACTTCGCTAGAGGATGTATTTGAGGCAACGGATATGAACGATTTAATATCCAACTTGCTTGCCATCACGGTATAACTCTGTACTTCTCTGTGTCGTTGTCGAATATTTTGTACTGAATCGATCTGTTTCTATTTCCAGATAACAAAATCGGACTCCCATCCATCGAAGATCTGCCAGGGATGCATTAAAACACTTTCCGACTTCAGAGACTATCGTGAAAGATGCCTAGAAGTATAGCATTTCTTCACCGGCCTGTCGGAAGCTGCAATCCCGGAAACGGTAACGCAGAAGAATGATTTTGTCTCTAAACAACTACCGAGCAATGACGAAGGCGATGCTGCCTCTTCTCAGCCAATAACTAAAGCGACCCCAAAATCGCCCTCAGTTGGTTCAACTAAAAACTTTCAGGCTATTGTAACATCCTCCTCCGGCAAGAAGCGGTACGTTTACGACTGCAAGCAAACGTACCGGAAGCAGCTCGTCGAATGTGCAATTTGTCACAAAAAGCTACCCAAAACACGCCTCGACGGTCACCGCAATGTGCATCTCGGACTACGACCATGGAACTGTGAGCGAGGATGTGAGCAGCGTTTTCACTGCAAGCAACTGCTCCTGCATCACTACAGGAATGTCCACAATGGGGAAGCACATTGTTGCGATGTTTGTGGAAAGGTGTTACGCTCAAAACGTAGCCTCGGATACCATATGAAGGATAGCCATGGGGAAAAGACACATCCGTGCAGCTTTTGTGGTCAGCTTTTTGTTTCTAAGTAAGTGGCACAATTTTGTTTTCTCTTGGTGTGTTCTTTAATGTTACGTTTCCTTGCAGTGCTCGTCTTAATCAACACCTGAAGTACCATCGCGGCGAACGAATGTATCCTTGCGAGCAATGCAAAAAATCATTCTTTTCCAACAACGATCTAAAGAAACATTTAGCTTCACATGACTCTCTACGACCAGCGGACATCTTGGCATAAGATCGTAAATAGTAAAATAGCTCATGCGCTAAATTATTGCTTTCAGAGATAATGTTTTTGATAGTAAAAAAAAAAGAAATGACACACGATCTCTTTAGTGCCTTGCTTCGCAAACATGATAGGAGTAGTTTCATTTAAAAATAAATCTCAAACGAAGCAGCTAGAACCTCAGAACCGCACAATCGTCGCAAATTCCTGCCCTTCCAGAATCGTCCAGACATTGTCGAGTAGTGGACGCACGCGGTAGTCAACAAATTGTGGAAAACATTATCAACTGAATCAACCGCAAACTCGACAACAACTAGGTGTAGTGGATTGGCTTGATTTCCCCTAGCAGGCACAAGAACGAATCCATCATCCTGTCGATTAGCGTCTCGTTAGTCATCTTGTTGACCTATATAACCATGTACAACGGCGGGGTCAAGTGATAAGGAACGACCTGTACCATGACCGAATGTAAAGCCAGAGTCGTACACTATCGGTGAATGCCATCGGACATTTTTGGAAAGGGATGGCATCATCGTACGGACCGTTACGATCGTGCCTAACAGCATCCTGGTGACAAAATTCGTTATTTATGCGTCGATTCTGCTCGCTATTATGACGCCAATGCTCGATCCGTATCACGATGGAGTTTTTATTATTTTATTTAAAAAAAAAACGGAAACTGATTAAGGTCTTATCGATAAGATTGGTTATTGTTCAAACAATGTTCCATAGGAGTTCTATTCAAAAATCACAAAAATATACAATTTTTGGTTGCATATTGGAGTTCTGCCCTAAGTAGAGCTACTACCAATACTGAAATAAAAGCTTAAAATTTGTTACAAATACAGTTTTTCACTCAAAAATCAATTCTTCGCCGATGGCCATGTACTCATCGGCATTCAGATCCATGTACAGATCGTAACCGATCCTCAACACTTGGAACGCGAACGAAGATTACTCAATCGAATCATCGGGCAGCATTCTCTAAAACGGCCTCGACAGTCACAAGAAAATTTGTTCGAAAGCAAATATGATTACCCAAAAAAAAAAACATAAACCCAAGGGGTTGAGGGCATGTGTCCCCCTTGACGTCGCACTCATTGACAATTTCGTAATCCACAGCGATAACCACCAATCTGCTGTGGGGCGGTTGACCAAACCACTGGACCAAGCGATCAACAAGTATGATCGCTAAGCTTGGGTTCTGTTCTCTTCCCTCTTTTGTTCTTCTCCTTCCCCTCATCTTGAAAACCGTCGATTTCTGATTAGCAGCGTTCTTTTGATTTGGATTGGATGGAAATCCCTGCCTGCTTGCCTAGAAGTTTCCCGTCCCGGCGGGCACATCGGGAAGCTGCGTTCGAACTAATTGATCCCGGCGACAGTTCAGTAACGAATTGCGGGTCGTAGCAAGATCACGCATTTTTCTCAGCTCGTCTCTGGTTGCTGGTGCCTGCGTTTGGTTCTGTCTGTGCTGGCAATGGGACGGCTTTTAACCGTCTCTCCCAGACAGATCCCCCGGTTCGGGGGTCTGTGCTCTTGGTGTCTGGTTTTGCTGGGAGTTCAGCTGCTAGTACCCTGCTCGGTGTCGGCCGTTGAAAAGTTATGCTACGAGGAGGAAAAGTATGTGCCGTTTGCATGAGCGTGGAGGTTTTTCACACGATCGGGTTTAACCTCTTGGTGGTTGTGTTTGCTTACTATGAATTACAGAGTGCCCAAGCTGGTGGAAAACAAAACCAAAATCATCAACTACGGTGAAGGAACGTACTACTGTATGTTCAGTGAGCATCAGATGCGAATTCCGATCATGGTGGATACGTTGAGTTGTTCGGTGAGTTAAACCCTGTGTCCGGTGTAATATTCCCTGCTTTGGGGATGATCGATTTTTATTGAGTGAGTGTTTGTGGTGTATGTCTCTTGCAGCTAGATTACGATGTACGCCGAAAGCGAACATGCTGCGATGGCTACCATACGGTGGGGGATGAGTGTTTGCCATCCTGTCGATTGAAGTGCATCTTTGGGGAGTGTGTCGCACCGGACACGTGTGAATGCTACAGTGGCTATCAGAAAGTGAATGATCATCGGTAATTAAAAAAAAAAAACATTTATTAAACGAGGGAATATAATAATTTTACAACTTTAATTTCCATTGGCTTACACAGCTGTGAACCTATCTGCGAGGTTGCGTGCGAAAATGGTCAATGTGTAGCGCCGAACGTGTGCCTATGCGACGAAGGCTACGAGCGAGATGGAACGAGTGGATCCTGTCGCCGGAAGTGTGATCGTGCGTGTCGTTTCGGTCGATGCGTAGACGATGTTTGCCAGTGTGATGAAGGCTATCGACCGGATGCGACCGATGGCAACGTTTGCGTTCCCCAGTGTACGGAGGAGTGCCAGAACGGAAAATGTGTACTGCCGAATGTGTGCCAGTGTGATCCAGGTTAGTGCAAAAAGATGGACTAATCCCATTCTGTAAAAGCGCTATGCATTAGCTTTTCTGGAAGATCGTACCACTCTACTAAACTCTATCATTCGCTCCCCCCCCCCCCCCCCCCCCCCCCCCCAGGATACACTCTCTCAACGCAATCAAATTTCACCTGCGAACCCGTCTGCTCCGAAGGATGCGCCAATGGGAACTGCATCGGACCGGACCAGTGTGCCTGTCAGGAAGGGTACGAGCTGGACGACAGCAATCAGTGCGTCCCGGTTTGTCTAAAGCCCTGCCAGGGCGGTCAGTGTATAGCGCCGGGTAGGTGTAGCTGCGGCGAAGGATACAGCCCCTCGGAGGACGACAACTCCCTCTGCCTACCAAGCTGCTCCGAGCCGTGCGTCAATGGAGACTGCGTGGCGCCGAACGTTTGTGTGTGCCATGCCAACTATCGCCCACGTGACGACCGTACGCCACACGTTTGCGTACCGGACTGTCCGAAGGGTTGTGCGCATGGGGAGTGCTCCGGTCCGGGTGTTTGTGTGTGTGGAGAAGGGTTCGTGTACAATGAGACGCTCGGTGGGTGTGAACCGTTCTGTACCGAGCCGTGCAGGAACGGTGTCTGCATCGGGGGTAACCAGTGCCAGTGTCACGAGGGCTATCAGCTCGACCCGAAGACAAGCAGCAAGTGTGTGCCGCACTGTTCGAAGCCCTGCGTGCATGGTATTTGCGTTGCGCCGGATGTTTGCGATTGTAAAAAAGGTATGTGACGTTGTATGTTGGAGGGAGGACTTGGTTGAATTTTCTGTTTTATTTTCTTCTCAGGATACGTTAAGAGTGAGAATAGCAAGAATGTGTGCGAGCCTAAATGCTCCAAAGGATGCTCCAATGGGCGATGCGTTGCTCCGGATCACTGCGAATGTCATAAAGGCTATATTGCAACTAGCAGTTGTAAGTAGCCGTAATCCTCTTCACAAGTCCCATTTGTGTCCTATAGCTTATCTTCTATCTCCTCAGCTGCAAACTCCAAGTCATCCATCTGCACCCCGTACTGCAAGAACAAGTGCGTGAATGCGTACTGTATCCGGCCGAACGTCTGCCAGTGTCTGGCCGGGCATCGGTTCGCCGACAACAGCACGAACGTGTGCGAACCGATCTGTGAGGACGCGCTGGTGGACTGCTCGAACGGGCGCTGCACCCAGCCGAACGTGTGCGAGTGTAACGAGGGCTACACGCTGGCCATCCGCAACGGGCGAATGCTGTGCGAACCGATCGCCTGCCGGGAGCATTGCGTCAACGGGTACTGCGTGGAGGAGGGCCGATGTGTGTGCCATCCGGGCTACCAGCCGTCCCAGCATTTCCACTCGATCTGTGAACCAATGTGTGAGGGTGGGTGCGAGAACGGTGTGTGCATTGCACCGAACACGTGCGTCTGCAATCCGGGGTACGCGCGTCTTCCCGGCGGTGATCGTTGCGAGGCAAGCTGTGACCCGAATGTGGTCGACTGTTACAACGGTGTGTGTCGTGGAGCGAATCAGTGCCAGTGTCTGGAGGGCTACTATTTGCGAGCCTCGCCGAACGGAGGTCCGTATGAGTGTGCCCCAGTGTGTGACGGTGGCTGTGCTAATGGGCGATGCCTTGCGCCGAACGAGTGTCTGTGTAACGATGGGTATGAGTACAATGGCGAGATGGACCGGTGTGATCCGGTCTGCGTGCCGAGCTGTGTCAATGGACAGTGTGTGGCGCCTAACGTGTGCCAGTGTCTGGAAGGGTACGTCCCGGTGGAAGATCCAGACTCGCTGGAAGAGTCACCGTTCGAGTGTGCGCCTTACTGTGACGCGAATGTAGTGAACTGTACGTTCGGTATCTGCGGTGGGCCGAATGTTTGCCGTTGCTTTGACGATTTCTACTCCACCACCGACCAGCTCGGAAGGCAGACGTGTGAACTCCTTCCCGAGCCGGTTGATTGCGTGAAGGAGCCGGTAATAATCTACGAGGTAGAAAACACCTCCCACGGTTGCGTGTGCAACGACGAGGTGGAGGAGCGGAGCGATTGTCCCAAGCTTAGCTGTCCGGAAGTGGTGCTGCCGCCACCGCCAGTGTGTAACGTCACGTGTCCACCGCCTCCTCCTCCACCGACACCCTGTCCGAAGGTGGTTTGCCCGACAGTAGCGCCAACGAAACCGACGACACGTGCACCCCCGATCGTACCGGTCACCTGTCCCCCGGTACAGATGTGTCCGGATGTGATCTGCCCAACCGTTCCACCACCGGAATGTCCCACCACGCCAACGCCCGAACCGCTCTGTGACGAGCTGTACGTGAACTGTGCGCATGGGGATTGTATCGAGCAGAATGTGTGCTCTTGCCATCCGGGCTACCAGCTCGCCGTTGGGCCCGAATCGATCGTGCACTGTCAGCCGGTGTGCAGTGGCGATTGTACGAACGGTATCTGCACCGAACCGGACGTGTGCGTTTGTCTGCCCGGGTATGTCGAAACGCTCGAGGGCCAGTGTGAACCGTACTGTGAGGAAGCGTGCGGCGAAGGAGCGTACTGTGCGCAGCCGAACGTTTGCGCATGTCCCAAAGGACTCAGCATCGATGCGAATGGGGACTGCAGGCATGAGGTGGGTGCGGATCTGTTCATCCGAAGCCGCTTCGCTGACGTGGAGGACGATGAGGATGATGATGATGAAGAAGAGGAGGAAGAAAAAGAGGACGAACCGTTAAACTGTCCGGACGGATTCCGAGCGGTCCCAGCCACTGGTGAGTGTATCTGCGATTCGGGTGCGATCGCCGAGGATGGAACCTGCATCGATTTGGCACCGGTCGAGCGGGTCAAACTGTTCGAACCACCGATGCAGCAGCTGGTAGTGGCGGATGGGAGTGAATCCCAGGGACAGTCGAACAACGAAAACACGACCGCACAGGCCGAACCGATTCAACTCGCAGGATCGAGCCTGTTGGCAGGGATCGATCGCGACGATTGGATCATCATTGCGGCGGTAGTCGCCGCAAGCGTTGTGATCGTCACAGCGTCCGTTGTGGCGTGCAAATACTTTAAGAAAAGAAACTCGATGGAAACGGACATACAGTAGGCGCTGTCCGACCGGTACGATCAAATAGATTGAGAAGAGAGTCATTAGAATAAGAATCATGATGCTGAGAAATGATCTTACTTGTTTCTTTCTCTTGCGCTATTCATCCCTTCATACGTCACGCATCTACCGAAATAAAACGCTCAACAAAAATGACCGATTGATCACCGCAGGGCGCTGGGGTGGTGAGTTACTAGGATTATTTATTAAACTTACGGTGAACGGAACAGAATAAAAACAAACAAAAAACTCATCCTAAATAATCTTACAATTGTTTTGTCTCGATTTAAACCATGCAGTGATAACGCTCACATTAAATTTTCTTTTTTTTGTTTGTGTGTGAGCCATTAGAAAAGGTTCGATTTATTTCCTCCCCAAGCATACGCATTCTTATCACTAATTTCGCTAACCGCTCCAGTTCGTTCTAAATGCTAAAAGAGATTGCAGCCACTTCCTAGGAAGCGACATGGGGTGGCACATATTTACAGAGGCAAACAAAACTGGAAAACCGATGCGTGTCTCGCCGTCCAAGGAAAGTGTCCCAGCTATGTGTGTGTGTGTTTGTGCGTGTGTGTTTGAGCAAAAAAAGGAGGTTTTACGAATATTTTAGGTGGGTTCAGATGGTTTCAATTTCGAGATTCAATTTGGTCAGCTCGTTCGTCTTGGAGTCCGGCTTCGGCATGAAGTAGACACAGTTTTCCTTGCTCTCTGTAGGGAAGAGAACGACCAGATTGTAATCGTTATAATCGGTGGTACGGTTTGACTGCCCCTTGCGTCTGTTCGCCCGCCCCGACTTGCGCCCCGCGCGCTCTGCATTACCGAGCTTGCCGACGTGATAGTCCTTCTGGCGGTTGCGCACGATCATCTTCACGATCAGCACTGCCACGATCAGTGCGACGGACGCGATCACCGGGATGAAGTAGTGGATGTAGGACATCTTGTAGTACTCGCCACCGGAACTGCTGTGACTGTAGAGGGACAGATTGGTTAATTTTAGAGAATGGTAGCTAAATCTGAATCTGAGGTGTGGTAGGCCCCAATTCAGGAGGCAAGATGGCGTGAAGGCGTCCGCCATTAGGCTGGGATAACGGCCGGGATGTTCACCAACGTATACAATGAACATATTAGTGGTGGGAGAATCAACCGTATTCAGAATCAATTCCGGAGCCGATTACGATTCTGGAACCGATTCAAATGCTGGAATCAAATCCGATTCTGCAGCCGATTCCGCAACCGATTCCGGATTTGATTCTGGAGCCGATTCCGGAATTGTTTTCGCAGCTGATTCCGGAGTTGATTCTGGAGCCGATTCCGGACTTGATTTCGGAGCCGATTCCAGAGTTGACTCCGGAGTCGATTATGGAGTTGACTCCGAAATCTAATCCGCGATCAGAATCGGCTCCGGAATCGGAATTGGCCTGGGAATCGCAATTTGCCTCAGTAACACAATCAGTCACAATCACAAGACTCCAGCAATGGAATTAGTTACGAAATGAGAATCAGTTCTTGAATTGCAATAAGAAGTTTCAGAAACGAAATCAATTCGGGAATCTCCATGAGGCTGGATCGTTTACAAGTAAATGTTGATTCTTTGCGGCTATCAATACGTAGCATCATTGGACTCAAACGCTTTTTCTTTTAGAAATTCCAAAACCGACTCCGTTTCGAAGCTGATTCTGATTTCGGAGCCAACTCCGATTTCGGAGTCGATTTCGATTCCGGAACCGATTCCGATTCCAGAACCAACTCTGGATCCGATCCCGATTCCGTAATCGATTCCAAAAACTGATTCTGGAATCGATTCCGACAAAAGCTTCAATTTTCCCATCACTAGAACATATCCGGGGTAGCTTGATGCTCATTATTGCTCCTAAATGGAAGTGAGTCATGACATGTGGAACGCGACTTGCGAACGCTTGAGCCCAACGCGATACTCTGACTGACAAGCTGAGCTTAATGTCGGCAGAAGCATAACTCATGACTGAAACGAAGCTCAAATAAGATCACGTAAACAACTGAGATGACCAGAGGTAAGCCTCAAACAGTTGGTGGACCAATCACATGCTTGATTAAATTTTGTTTAGCACCCAACTCTTGATCACTCACTTGGTCATGACATTTTGTGGCGGTGATAATCACGACATTCTTGCAATATACTTGCCGTGTGGTCCCAAGCAGCAAAATGAGCATGCTTGCTCGCTCTCCGGTTTGATGGTCTGTCGGGTCAAACAGAGCTAGAAACAATGCTCATTTTGTCCAATTTAATACATACTGCATACTACATACTAGCGATCTACGTGCCCCAGGCAACCGCCTAGTCCGCCTACCGTTACATCCACCACTGGTATCCCCCCTATTTATCACAATTGAGTACGTGATGCTGAAATAGATTTTGTTTCAGTCAGATTTTTTAATGACATTGACAGTGACATTTTGCAGCACTCTTCCTGAGGCAGACCAAGGCCGCAAAGCGGTTGTAAGGTAACTGAATCTGATTGATTCTTCAAGTTGAATCTTTGTTTTGAATGATCAAGGTTTCATGAATCTCTAAAAAAATACAAATTTCTGAAGATTCATGAGATTCATGATTCATTTCTAAAGATTTCTAAAGATTTGAATCGAGATTCAAATCACTTGTCATTGAAGATTCATATAAATAAATCCTTACGAATGATTCATGAAGCAAAACTCTAGCTAGGTTATGAGACTCATTCGAGCTCTTCTATAACTCACCTTGGTTCGTGCAGTTGTTGAATAACGCTGATCTCTCGATGACACAGTAACGGGTCGTCCTGATCCGGATAGTACCCATCAAGACAGATGCACTCATTTGGCCCCACGCAAACACCATTGATGCAGCCGTCCTCACCACAGACCGGTTCGCACGCATTACTGGACCCGTTCACCATTGCGTACCCATCGTGACAGCGACAAACATCCGGCGCTGCGCAGTACCCTCTTACGCACTCTTCACTACAGACTGGCCCACAGACGTACCGCTCGACGAGCTCGTGGCGTGCGAGACACTCACACGTATCATTTCCGATACAGCGGCCCATCTCACACGATTGCGCACAGTACGGCTCACAGCGCAACGTGTTACCGTTTTCGTGATAGAACCCTTCCACACAGCGACATTCGCCCTGTTCGCACCAACCGTTGGTGCATTCTCGTTCGCAGGCCACCTGTCGGAGCCGTGCTGATCGTTCCTCGGGAGTTTCCTCCTTCACACAGGTGCTGCTGCCCTCTCCCAAAGGAATGTACCCGGCGCGACATGCGCACTGGTCCGGAGCGACACAATCTGCATTGACACATTCGGACGTACAGATCGGTTCACAAGCATGATCGTCCTCTCCCGTCTTTCCGTAACCGTCCCAGCAATGGCACCGATCGTTTCCGGCGCACGTTCCATTGACACACGGTCGCTCACAAACCGGCTGACAGTCGTAAGGATCGAGATCGGACGGCGTATAACCCAGCATACAGAAGCATTGGTCACCGTGACAAACGCCATTTCGACAGCGCCCCGTACACCGCTCGTACGCTTCCCTCGCCAGGTCTTCCTCCGATCTACAGTGGCTTGAGCTTCCCTCGACAAACACAAATCCAGGCTTACATTCACATTGGTCCGGTCGCACGCAGGTCCCGTTCCGACACGGTTCCACACATACCGCCTTACAGCTGAGCGTGTTTCCTTCCGGCTGAGCATACCCTTCGTTGCACCGACACTCGCCCGCACGGCATTTACCATTCCGACAGCTGCGCCGGCATTCTGCCATCCGTTCCTGGGCCAACCGTTGGCGAGCGATCTCTTCCACCGATTCGCAGCGCGTCTGATTAGCATCGACAAACTCGTATCCTTCATCACACTGGCACACGTTCGGTCGAATGCACCGGCCATTGATGCAACCGGCACTGCTGTAATCGTAATCTTCACCACAGATCGGTTCACACACGGACACATTGTCCAGCGACAGACGGAAGCCTTCGTGACAGAAGCACTCGCCTCCGTTGCAATCGCCGTTCGTACAACCGTTCGGGCAGGTTTTCTCGCAATGCCCATCGGTGGGATGCTTTATGTAGCCGGCATCGCAGACACATTCGGCACCGTGGCACTGTCCGTTGGTGCACTTCATCCGGCACAGGTCGTCCGGGTGGATGCAGGCGTTCTCCTCGTCCCGTATGTATCCTGAAGCGGGAGGCAGATAAATAGGCTTGATGTTGACGTGTGTTTTATGGATAAATAGGAATCAACTTGAAATGTGTGTTTTATGGTAACTATGCTCTACGTTTAGCAAATGGTCGAAAGTGGATAGCAGGATTTAAAAAAGATACTTTTGATAACTAGGGGCGATGCTACACGAAAATCCCAAACAAAAACAAAAAGAATACACATTGTCATAATCCATGAGAATGATCCGATATGATCTGGCTCGATTGTAGATTGTGAACCTTTAGAATTCTGAAACTGATCGTTTGCTACTATACTCTGGACTTACTACTCTCTTCTTATTTTTTATCATAGCAATCTGCTTGGGCATATCATCTTATACAGATAGCCTAGTCTTATAAATACGAGGTAAATTGATTTCCATTCCTTGTTACGAGAGAACTGCAGAATGCAAATCGTCCCTGTACGTCTTTGGAAGAACGGATTTATGTATGCTAAAGAAATCACTTATCTATGCACTGATCATTTCTTCCCCAAGACTATTATGAAAATAATGAAAAGTATTCAATAAGGGTTTGACAACGTTATAAGTAAATTTAAGATTCCTTGGAAGAGTACAACAATGTAACTGCGATGAAAAAGGTATCAAAACTTGATCAAACAGTCATCTCTACCCTGGACCGACGTGACCAGGCACCAGGCAACGTCCTTGCACATCTTAAGAAAGGATAACATTTTTAATAAAGATTAGGTAGCGTCGCTCCTCCCTCTTTATTAATCATTTCACGGGCCAAGAAGATTAAGAAAACGGCGAAATGGTGAGTAAATAGGATGGTAACATGAATGTTGATATCCTGAAATTAATTGTGGACACACTTGCTCCAGTAAAAGTGATAAAGATTTTGTGTTTCGTTTTATCGTTCATTCGTTTTCATTCGTTTTCCCGTTCAGTATATAATAATTCTTTCCCTAATGCTTTGACCCTGTGCCTCATCAATCGAGTTTCTTTTGCTCGTGACATCGGCACTTTGAAGACTATGTCACCGTTCGTTTCTCAGACTCATCCTTCTCTCATTGCAATTCTCGGTTCTCCGTTGAATCTTTCCACATAAGCAACAATTAATATCTTAAGTTGTTCTGTCGCTGCTCAATTAACCCCATTCTGGGATTAGCTTATGAATATAGTCCCAGAATATGTAGACATTCCTATTCTGAACTGCATTACTATTTTTAATAAAATTTTGAACGTATATAATTTGAACTTGGACGTCTTAGTGTGATCATGCATTTTAATTTAGGTTATTTCGAAAATTAAATTGCTTAATAAAACAATTAGACGTACAATCTAGCCTCGCTGGCCCTTAATCGTCAGTGTTTCAGCGAAGTCCTAGCGTAGAGGAAGTTTTCCACTAATTGAATGAATAACTAGGTTCTTTAAAACAAACATAGCTTGTTAGCACGACTAATAAGTCTCAGAATCATTGATCATTTACAATTTTTCAGATTTTCGTTGAAAATGCACACACCATTTAATCCTAATTCACTGATTGATATGAAATCATCACTAATCAAAACACACACACGCACCAGCTTCTCACTCACCTTCATTGCACTCACATCGCTGCGGTGCCACACACCGCCCATTGATGCACTCCTCATCACACACCGGCAAACAGTCGAACAGTGCATTAATGTCCGTATAGTTGTACCCCGGCAGGCAGGTGCACGCATTCGGCCCAGTGCAGATCGCATTGATGCACTCCGTCTCGCAGATCGGTTCACAGTCACCATCGATCAACCGGTAGCCCCGATCACAAACGCACACATTCGGCTGCACACAATGCCCGAGAGAGCACCGGTCACACAGCGGTATACACTCGTCCCCAATCTTGCCGTACTGTGCGTGACAGATGCAGACCCCGGGCGCAATGCAATCACCATTCGCACAGCTTCCATTGCACACCGGTTGACACACGAACGGGGAGGTCGAATTTTCGGACGAATGTCCTGGAAAGCATTCACACTCATCCGGCCCAACGCACGTTCCATTCCGACACGGTTCGGAACAGATCGGACTACAGCCAATGCCATCGTCCACGTATCCTTCCGGACAGCGCGGAGGTGGTGTGGTTGGCCGAACACACTCTCCGAACGGTGATAAGGTGTATCCATCCCCACAGAGACACTCATCCGGAGCGACACATTGTCCATGTAGACAGCCTCCCTCACAGACCGGTTGACAGTAGCGTGAGGCGTCATCACGTTCCTGAAGCTGGTACCCTTCATAGCACTGGCACGCGTCTGGTAGGGAACAGAACCCGTTCACGCAGTTGTTACACTCCGGCACGCACGTGCCATTGTCGGAACGGGTGTAGCCCGTATGGCACTGGCAGTACCCAGGCTTCGTGCAGATTCCATTATCACAATCGTCGCAGTGTGGAATGCATCTGTGTGCATTTTTTTTGCAGAGGAAGAAAAAGGAAAGTGACGGAGTGATAAGAACGGACGCACGTTCGGAGCAAAAGGGGTGCGTAATGTCTCACCCACCATGTGTCGGGCGCATCACTTCCGCTTCCCCAAAGAGCAGGAAACGGGTCGGGTCGTTTGGGTTATCTTACTTACCGATGGTTCGACAGCCGCTCGTAGCCAGGATTGCAGGTGCAGACATCCGGTGCAGTGCATTTGGAGTTTTCACAGGGCAGTGAACAGATCGGTACGCAGCGCAGCTTCACCCGTTTGTAGCCCTTGCAGCATGGTTGATCGATCACCGTCACGCGCTTACCATTCTTGATCTCTACTCGCGTTTTTCTGCATTTAGAAAAGGTTGTTACATATCACACAGTTTTTGTTGCTGCTAAGGTCACAGAAAAACACTTACACATTCGTTTTCGAGCAGGCAGCATCAACGGTTGCGGTTGACAGGATGACCACCAACAGAGCAGCTCCGGTCACTATAATCTTTAGATAAAGCATCGTTTTTGCTAGATGTTTCGAGCGGTTTTAAATCCACTAGAGCAAACACTCTTGGCAATCTCTCCACACCGTTTGGAGAGAGGTAAGAATGAGTGAGTTCAAAAGCCACCGAAAAACGAATACGTCCTGTACCGGTCCCGCCCGTCAGCAGACTGACGGGATCACTCGCGATCGAGTATCGGCTTTCACAGATTGTACAGCCTACGGTCTGCTTCCTGTACACCGATTTCCGGACCTCCCCGTCTTGAACGCCCGCACTTCCAATCGATCGATGGATCGTCGAAATTTGTCGCCCCTGTAGTCCCGGAGGGGGCGAATGATTTATTCTGCTCTGGGCGGACACCGGACGGGCAATGCAACCGGACGTTTACCGTCGAACGAAAACGCGCGGACTCCGCGGTGCGGGCGCGAAGACGAACTTATCAGAATGCTGGTGCCGTTTGTGCCGCCTGCGTCGTTTGCCTACAGTTTGCGCGTGCTGCTTCTTCCGCACGGAGCAGAATAATGAGCACATACACTCACACGCAAAGCGGCAGAGAGTGACTAAAAATATAATCTTTGACGCATTCGTCTGCTGTTTGCCTTGTTCCCTTCGCTCGCTCGCCTTGTTCGTCCGAAGGGAAACAGAATCGCAGCAAGGGTGAAAGATCTTCCAAGACTGTGTGTTTGCAGCCGTGCCGTCCTGCGTTGAAGTGTGTGCTGGAGAGCAACGAAAACAAATATGTTTTCTTCTGCCGCTGTACGCTTCCCTCCCCATGCGTGGTTTTCTACCCTGGTGCTGGTGCGTAGGCAAGAACGCGATTGCAATTGTAAATGCAGCGCACGCACGACGCAGCCCATCCCGCAATCGCGTTCGAAAGGGTTGCGCGATCGCAACTTGCTCCGGGTATGGAGAGTGTCACTGGCAGCGCCATTACCATCAAAGGAACAATCGAACTGTACCACTGGCACCACAACTGCCAGTGGCCGCTGGTACGGTTCGAACTTAATGGGCTGTTCTAATGGGTTGTTTGGCCGAATTGGGCGAAAAAAGGCGGAAAGCAGGCGCAACATTAATAAAAAAGGTTCTCCCTGCTCCTCCTTTTCTATTGCTCCCAAAAGGGCCGCCGGAAGGGTAAGGTGCGGTCTTTTGTGTTTGCATATTTGATTTAGAGAGAGTGTGAGAGTGTGAACGTGTGCATGTGTGTGTGTGCGTTTTTTGGTAGGTTAATATGGTGAGACAGGATCGACATGTTTCGTGAGATTCGATGGTAAGATGTAGTGTTAATCCATGCTCTTTTGTGACTCTTTTAACCACACAAGCCACATGTTTGTGTGCGGCTTGCTTCCATTACGATAAGAAATTTCACACTGAACGAGTGGTGTGTCGAACACTTTGCGCTATGATTCATTATGCCGAGCGTGGTAAAAGATTGGCCTGAGAGTTATGTTTATAAATAATGGTTTTATGTTGATTCGAAGAGGATGAAAGTTCTTTCATCTTAATACACTCGAGTAGATGAGCCATCTGGAAAAACAAAACGATCTGGAGAGGGAGAGAATAGTTCTAAACTAGATCGGAATAAGAGTGTCGAAAGGCTTTAAACAGTAGTTTGATATTTTTTTCACAAATATTTACGATGCACAAGTATTTTTTTTTTCTTATGAAGCATTCTTCTTTTCGTAGAATACAGTACAATGTTATCATGTCGTAATATACTAAGAAACGGGTAGATCCAACCAGTGGTGATACTAGAAAGTTGAAGCGTCTGGACAATAAGATATCGTTTTTTTTTCTTTATTTTTATAGAGACTTTGAACCAATTGGCCTCATTCGCCTCTTATAAGATATTGCTGATGTCAACCAAACAATAATCTTTAAATAATTAAACATAACTCTCACTGGACGACAGTAAAACAAGTACAGCTGAATAAAGTAATTTAAAATTGAGGAAGAATCTATAAACAGTATTCTCTAATCTCCATCCTTGAAACGTTTGAGAGTTATAACATTCTTAAAATAGAAAAATCTTTAAAAAATGGTTATCAAAACATTCCCAAACAATCTGAACCAAGTATTCAATAAAGAAGAACTGCTTATGCCTAAGTATAATAAACGGATACTTCCAGGATAAAGTAGGACAGAATGTCTTTGTCGATGAAGAGCTAAACGCACAAACACAACCAAACATTAAACGCAACTAAACGCACTAAGATTAAAGCTAGGATTTATTGAGATAAATGTGGCGAATATGCTCACATGCTGTGTACAAAATAAGCAAATAGCAACAACATGTTAATCATTTTAAGAAAAAGGGCCGGATTTCTCTCTATATAAGAAATTAATAATCAATAATAAGATTCTAAACGAAATTGAAAAAAAAGAAATATTTCATCCCATAAATCACTCCAATTTCTCAATATTTTTTTTCAATTATCAAATTCCTTTCTTGCCTCTTGGCTGTCCCCTTTCCTGTTCCTTGTAGAGCACCCTCAATTAATTATGATTACAAAACCATAACAATTAGTTGAATTGCCTTTCATTTATTTTGCATCCTCATCCACTGCTCCCCGTTTCGCGTTACAATCGTGTTAATGTTCACCATCCATGTTAATGTGTTTTTTTTGCATCCTGAGTGCGATAAGCGCTATCAAAATCAGCAACACGCCGCCCCACTGCAATGCAAAGCGTGCGCACCCGCCAATGGAACGAATGCATAGACTCGTTATCGGCTCCCTGACTGCCGCTGGTTATGATTTAACTCCGTCGAAGCGCTTGATGCATGCTTGACTTCCTTTGAGCGAACGATCCTTGACGTATCCTGCATTGCAGAGGCACATGTTTGGGCCAGAGCAGACACCGTTCGGACATCCGTTGGGACAGTGCGCAATACAACTGTGGAGTTGAAAAGGGAAATATAGTACCGTGTAAGTAGAGAGTTGTCTATGAGCTATACTTACTGGAAGGGATTGGCCTCGTCAAGGATGTAGCCACGATTGCAGCTGCAAACATTCGGTCCAGTGCATTCCCCGTTTAGACAGGGACGATCACAAGTAGCAGTGCATTGATCACCGACCTTCTGATACCCAGGCTTACAGGAGCACGTTTCCGGCGCGGTACAAACACCGTGGAAGCAGCCACTGAAAAAAACGTGTAAGAAACAAAACAGTCATGTCTCACCTTTTCCCACGCTGGTAGGTGTTACTCACTTTGAGCAGATTGGCTCACATCCCATCTCCGACATCTCATAGCCCGCCTCACACCTGCAAACACCCGGTTCAACACAGTGTCCGTTGAAACATCCACCCTCACAGTGTGGTGCACACTTGAGCTTCGGATCGAACTTATATCCCTCGCCACACTCGCATCGCTCCACATCCACACAGCGACCCACGCCACATCCTCCAGTGCAGTGCGGCACACAGAATTTCTTGGTCGTCGGATCTAACTCATAGCCTTCCTTACAGCGACACTCACCCGTTCCAACCACACACTCGCCATGATCGCACCCGATCGGACAGGTCGGTACACATCGACCTTGGCCGTTCCGTACAAAGTCCGGATAGCATTCGCAGGTGTTCGGTCCCACACAAAGCCCGTTCAGACACGGATCCTCACACACGGGCTCACACTTGCGGAAGTTGTGCACGTTACGCTCATATCCAGGGCAACAAACTTGAATCCGACTGAGAGATGGATTGGACTGCGAATAGAAAAGAAGATATCGAGCAATGTTTTTTTTAGAAATCAGGTTCAACTTACCCCATTACCCGCTGGCACATCTCCGCGAGGGTTATACTTCAACAGGGAAACCGTAGGCACCTCCTCGAAGCATACTCCCGCAGGAATGTGTCCCTTCGTTTTGTTCATAAAGCGATCCAGGGCACTCATCGATTCGTTCGATCGTTGCAGACTCATCACGGTTGTGTTCGTCTGTCGACCTGGCTCGGCCATCTCCACAAAACTTTGATTCGCGATCGTAACATCGTGAGAAGCAACCTGAACGCCACCGCCTTTGCGCCACGCGGTCTTTACACCCTCCTGACCGGGAGCTAGCCCAAACTGGCACACGAAAGCCAGCCCAACCAAAATGCACCACTTGAGACGCTCCATGGTGTAATATCGTAAAGAAATGGGGTCACTACAGCTTCAACTTCAATCTTACCCCACGGAAGGTTCGCGATGGATTAAAGCAAACGGTCAGTAGAACCTAATGGCGAGAACTCGTCGCGGTACGGCTGGTGACGTTCTTTGGCATGATGTGATATCGCACCGAAACGTTGTGGTGTGTGGGCGAACGTCTCGTATGACGTGATGTGCTTATTCTTAAAAGTCCGATCTCGGGTGCGATTTGAAGTGGCGCAACACAGTAAGCCACCGGGCATCTGCGCCCCATCAGGCATACTCACGTTTGATGTATTGTGATGCGAGATGTTTAATGCAAAGGCATGGAAGGGGAATCCTGAATGGAATGTATTAAGTTGCGCGCTGTGAAGCGATTGATTGATGGATGATATAGAAATTAATATTTCATGTCACCTGTGGCGCAACAACCACAAGGAAGAGTGAGAAATACATGCCGTAGCGAATGCCAAGAGAAAAAAAATTGAGATAATTTAAACTCTAGACGAGGTAGCTATTATTGAAGATGGACGATACTCACGTTGTAACCAACAATTCCTATTTTATGGTAAGTTAAAAAAATACATTTATTTAGTTCAACATAAGAACCACATATAAGCAAACTTAGCCCTATCCTACGCCAGAATCATCGGTTTGGAATAACTGTCTTCCTTCTCACCCGGCTGCAACGTCGGCTTATCGGACTGCGTTGCTGTACTGCTCGTCAGTTCCGCCAACGGGGGATACTGAATTTCGTCGTAGATATGCTCAAGGCTATACTTTCTGGGAGCTTGCTTTTGGTTGACCGAGAAGTTGTAGTTGTAAGGGGATGCTGACTTTGCACGATGGATGAAACTATTATTCGGCGGAACGTCATAGTGTTCTGGGAAGATAATAGTTAGTTTTAACGATTCGCCTTGCTGTTAGATTGTAGGAGAACTTGCTTCTATATACACTTACCGATATCACCGTTTCGTTGCAGTTTTGGCTTTACCCGCGTGTACGTGACATGGGGTAGATCGGGAAGTGGATCAGACGAGCGGTTCGAATCATTCCCCGTTTGGACGCTCTCGTCAACAATCTTCACCGGCGGTGGCACACTAGCGGCAGGTTTGGCAAGCGTTTTGCGATTCAAACGCTTCATATAGATGACCACCGACATTAGCAGGGTGAGTGTGATCAGCAAGCAGGAGATCGTGACGAACGCCTGTCGATCATTTGCCTCACTCTGCACGCTCCCATCTTCGGTTATGTCCACCAGAACGGGATGGTTCTCCGATTCCAAGTACACCAGTTGGGTGTTGGTTTCGTTGGAGCTTTCGACAGACAGGGAAGCGGGCTCCTCCTCCGGCGTTGTATGGTTGATCGTGGAGGGATCCTCAATTTTCTTCACCGCCGTATCGATGAAGGTGATCTCGACGCGTGACGTAGTCGTCACCAGCTCGTACATGCTTTCGTTGCTGGCAGTTCGTGAGTGACCTTTTGTTAGCACCATGCTCATCTCGGTGTTGTTGGGAAGGTACTCGTGGTACGATTCGGCGTAGGTCGCGTTTGGTAGCATTTGTCCAGTAGCTTCGGTTGTTGAAGTGGTAGTGGAGGAGGTAGTGGAGGAGGGGGTAGTGGAAGTTACGGTGCTATTCTCAGAAGTGCTACTACTTCTGGTAGTGCTAGAGGTGGTGGTAGAAACATCAACCAACGCCGTGGAGCTGCTGAGCAACGCTGCAAGTGTTTCATTATCGACTTTGATCCACTGCTCCGCTGATATCCGTTCGGTGCTTTCCGAGGAGAAACTGTTCTCTATCGTTCGGTTGATGTTATCAAACATTACTATCTCGTCATCCGGCATACACGTTCCAGTTTGTGGGTGACAGGATCTGGTGGTGCAATTGCACTTGCTTACACACATCGTCCCGTAAAATCCAGAAGGACAAGGAGTTTCACAGCTGAGTAGAGATTAGAAACATAATTATATGTCATTCCAGGAGCTGGATGATTTAACTTCTTTTCAGCTTAATACTCAACTATTTACCCATCCAGCCTTCATTGCATCGACAGTGTCCTGTTTTTGTGTCGCAGAGTGAGTAATTCTGACAGTGGCATCGATTGCGACAGTTCACTCCCCACGTCCCATTACGGCATCCTGCAAAATATTTTACCAACAAAATAGAAGTGAAGAAAGATCCAACGGATCCACAGGACCATAATCGCTTACTCTGCAAGCAATGTTTGCCACTGAATCCTGCCTCACAGCTGCACACGTTCGGTGTCTGACACTCGCCATGGATGCAACCACCGCGGCATATTGGACGACACTCACCGGTGGTTCCATTTCCGGTGCGCCGTTCCTGGTACCCTTCGCAACAGAACTCCACGCGGCGTGTCTTGGTGATATTCTGAAATGGTAAGACCATAAAGAAGGTTGTAAAACACTCTTCGTCAGCGCCAGCAACTGCAATTGCCAATTTTTGCACCGTGTTTTCAGGTTTAATAACAGTTCAACAAACAGTGATCGTTAAGTGTGATCGTGATGTTTAGAATTCAGAACCAGCTTCTCAAGCAACCGGCCGGAAGCAGCGGTCCCGAACATGGTGTGACGCAATAAACACAATCATACACGTGCATACGATCAGACGTTTGTAGCGTTTTATGACGTCGAATCGCAAAAACAAGTACCTTAAGTAGAATGAAGTTTGATGACGCAATGATACATTAAGATTGATTGCTTATGCTTTCTGTTGAGAAAACAGGAAATCGTTATGCTGTTATGTTCAAGACTTTACAGGGTTTCCCACGATTTATTGGTCAGTTCCCATGATTTTTTGGTGCGTTCCCACGATTTTTTGGTTGTATCCCATAGATTTTTGGTTCGATCCTATAATTTATTGGTATTTTCCGATTGGATATCAATACAATTAGACCAAAAAATTCTGGGAAACGACCAAAAAATCGTGGGAACGCACCAAAAAAATATGGGAATCCACCAAAAATTGATGGGAACCAACCAATATATCGTGGGAAACCCTGTAAGACAATACATATTATTGAATATGTTTCGATTGTTAAGCAACTTAAATACATCAACTAATGGGGGGTGAACATTCCAATGTCTCTCGGAATCGTGTTTAACGCATTTAAATTGCTATATTTCAATGTAAACTTCCTCCTTTCGTTTCAGTACAACCCAACACGGTCTACCAAGACTTGTTATGATATTCCTTCCGATATTACCATTTTCATTTCCCAGGCTCTCGACTGCTCGCTCGATCGCTACTTCAACAAAACTCCACACATTAATCCACATCCTCAAACCCGGGCACGATCGTCTCATTGGTATGAAGTTGATTAAATTAAAGGCCCACTGCTCACTGCTCTGACGATCGAGAAACAAAAGGCGGACGTAGCCGAAACTTCCCGATGCTCAGAACCGAATACTAAGTAAGCGATGGGAAGAAGATACTCCCTGCACGCACCGTAGCAAAGATATCAAAACCTCCAGCAAAGATAGCCTGCGTCTTGACGAATGATGGGCTTTTGTTTCGTGTTTCAAAGCGAGCGGCCGGCTAGATAGTGAGAATGTGCCCGCTCATACTGTACGCTTCCTGTTCTCGAGGGCTGCTCTGTGCAGCGCTCCGTGTGTCGTCTTGTCTGGTGAGGTTGGTTTTATCGACCGGTCTTTCGCCTTTGTGCGCCTGTTGGAGCATCGTTTTGACAGTCGTTGAAAGATGTGGCGATGCATCAAAAGACAAAGAAGCGACCGCAGCCACGTTAGTGCCTCCCCCTTCGTTAGGGAACGGAAGTGACAATATGATATAATGGACGAGACATTTTATGTTCTTGTGCCTTCGGCAGGGAGGCATGGGAGGCAGCAGAGCTGAAATCTAATAGCGGTAATTGATGTTTACGATCTGTTATGGGCGCACACTCCTTATTTTCGAGGTTTGGAATAATTTTGGCGCGCAAAACAAGCATAATGTAATGGCAGAATGGTGGAGCGGGCGGCACATTTGCATGTTTTTTGGAAGCGGCTGCCTTTATGGAATCGTGATGGGTGGGAATTGCTATTACTGCTATGGAAGGAACAGTGTAGCCATGAGTCACACCGATGTGCCAATGGTAGAATGGAAATTTTATGCAAGCTTTATACGGCAAAAACAGGTTTTTTATGTGTTTATAATTGGCCTACCTGCTTAACAAACACTTCCTTAATTTCGGTCCGATAGGAGGTACACCTTGGGGGAATTTCCAGACACCACTGTCTCGTTAGGACCTGTACCGTTTGATTGCGTGGAATGGTTTCCGTTTCGGTGTAGCTGTAATTTCAATAACATTATATTAAGCTCTCATAAATGATATTAATTATTTTATTTTACGTGTTCTAATTTAATAAAATAATTTTGTTTTTCATTTCAATCCACTCTCCATTACCTTAGCACTTGCTGTGCGAACTTTGACCGAAATTTATTTCCCCCTTCCCACCCTTTCATCCATTACCGTTTGCAGTTTCAATTGCAAATGCCATAACGAGACCGACCTAAGTAAGTTTTGCGGGTCAGAACAAGCTCCCGATTTACTCCCGGTGCGGTACGATGCTGACGCGCACTACACGCCATCGTCGCGGTTCGATTGCATCACTCACGATGTTCACATTTAGGCTCTCCCCATCTTTCCCCATCCCATGGCTGTTCGCGGTGGCCCACATTCGATGGATTTGGCGGTTTTTCGTTTTCCCCTTTTTTAATTGCCCGTCAGCTTCGCGCGCCGTCCGTACCCACGGGCTACCAAGTGGGGAGATAAAAATGCGTTCGTGCCGTTAAGATTTGCTTTCTTGCTGCAGCTGGAGTTTGCATTGCATCGCAACATCAAACATATTAGATAGATGAGACGATGAGACGAAGACAGGGAGCTAGTTTGAAGTGTTGGGAAGCAAGTTTTTGTTACAGCTCATATGGAGTGCAGGGAGCGATCGTGTGTTGGTTGTTTACAGGGAAATCGTAGCGTGTATGTGAGGTGTTACGATAACACACACAAAAATGTTCAACGGTTCAAAGTATCTACAGCGAAAGTGATTTACCTAACATTGTGACTGGTAGATCTTTTCAATGTTTAAGATTGTGTTGCAATGATTTATTTATTTTCAATGTCATATGTAACAGATGAAAAAATATCATCACTACCTCAGATCATGAGGCCCTTCACGATTTTAGTCAGTTTTTTGTATGGAGTTTGTCAGTTGGAGGCTGAAATCATGTAAACAATCCATACAAAACCAAACATATAACTAGCCTACAATTTTCAGTCTAGATTATTCTAGCCTCAAAGCTAGAATTAGATTCGAGTACTGCTCGAAAAATGGCAAAACAAGGTGGTGTTTACATTTATCCCAAGGTGCATTAAACAGATCTGGTGATGGAATCCGGGATTGGGCCGGTCTGGTGGTACAGTCGTCAACTCGTACGACTTAACAACATGCCCGTCATAGGTTCAAGCCCCGAATAGACCGTGCCCCCATACGTAGGACTGGCTATCCTGCTATGGTAATCCATAAGTCACTGAAAGCCAAGCTCACTTCACCAGTGGGGCAGGCAGGCCTTGACCGACAACGGTTGTTATGCCAATGAAGAAGAAGAAGAAGAAGGTGATGGAATCCAGAATCAAAGTGCATGTAGTCCAGGTAGTCTCATAACATGATTTTATAATCAAATTTGAATATCACTTTTTGAAAGGATGGGTGAAAACTTTTGTTCAATCAAGCTTTCTGCTTGAAGAATACACAAAACACTCTTAAAATCTTCATTCAGAAGCAGAAGCGATAAAAATCAGCCTTCTAAATTCATACACCTTGGGATAAGCCCACCTGTATATTATACTCACTTAAATAGCTGCTCAAAAACTGCTATACAATGCAAACAGCTGACAGGCTGAAATTTCAGCCTACGAACTTAAAACGGAAAGGGCCCTTATATTAGAAATAAGATATCAACATTGATTAAATTTTGTTTTCCGGATCTGCGAATATATGAGAAGAATTTAAAATATAATTTTATTAGAGAAGCATTCACTGTTGCAAGCGAATCAAGAGTAGCAAACGGAGTAAAGTGTAATATCAATTTGAAAAAGTATGTTTAAATCATGTTCATATTTCCTTATTTATGCGTATTTTGCTTTGCATGGAAAATCTAAGTAAGTTAACCAGTTTATTAAGCCTTTCAATTTATTATATGAAGGTGTAAAAACACAATGCAGAAGTCTGGTAAACTTGTTCTTTTCGTTGATCGTTAGAATTGTTATACAACGAAATGCCTTAAGTAGTGAGAAATGTAAACAATTAAATTAATTGTTTAGAGAGCTAGGAATTTCGTGTCTTAGGTCATTCATTGAAACTATATCTTTCGATTGAAATCTAATGATATTTAGTTGGTACTCACAATGAAGTAACATATAGAGCATATTTTTAAGAATTATTTATTTAAGGTGACTTTTCAATTATTGTATTATTGAGTAAAATAAATTGAGGTTTATGTATATCATACACATACTAATAAAATGTTGAATTTATCGCTCTAAAACGTTCTATTTCCTCATGTATGCAATAGTTGACAAATTAGTGTCTGCATATTAATACACACTATTTTGATAAATGTAACCATGTGCTGTTGGATATTATACTCCACAAATAATATAATACTAATTGCATTTCCATACAGATAAAGAAAGCATGAGCCACAATGTAACGTTGTTGTCGTTCGCGCAAGCACACTGATTTGTGTTCCCGCAAGCACCATCGCACGCAAGACGCTAAATCGCACAGCCGCCAGTTACGCAAGTGTTTGCTCCTTTCCCGACTCAGCCTCATTTGCGCCCATTTCATCCCAAAACTGTAACACGCATCTACTCGCACGAGATTGTGTGTACACTCGCTACCAGCCGCCACCGTCCTGCTGCACCACTCCGGTGCGTACGCTCCCGTACGCTCCCTTGCATCCCGTACCAGCAATCAAATTTGACCGATTTTAGACACCATTTAACTGGTTCGTTAAACGGCTAAACCCACCATCACCGCTGGACATCCTTTCAGTCGACTCGTTAGTGTGGTCGCACGCGTAACGTGCGATGCGTTTGAAAGTTTTCTCATCAATCATTATAGGTGTGCAATGGATAGGAAAAATGACACTCACGGCCCCACGGAACCACGATGGCACGAAAAATGAGACAAGAAAAACTGCAACCACCGGCATTATGCAACCAGAAATACACGAACGACGGCCGTTATCGATGCGACAGGAAGACTGTCCAGCCTGTCCGTGCGGCATCCGTCCCAAAGAATGGTACAAAAATGCGGAAACATCTCACCGGGTGCACTCCCCGGGTTTTGCCCTCTTTTTGGCGCGACTTCGACGTGAAACGGTTTTACCATCGAATGGCATGCCACTATTAGGAGGCAAAACCACAACTCTATTCCATAACACCGCGAAGCTTTGGCGACGCTGATTACGGAGATGCAAAAACCGCCCTTGTCCCGAGGAGAAGGCCGTAACTGCACCACAATCCACGTTCCACAGCTGACGGTCAGCGGGCAGTTAGTTTGTAGCAAAACCTCAACAAAACACTACTGTCAGGTCGGCTCTCTGCCAATCGCTCTCAACCTCTTTTTTTTTCAACCCCGAATGGCACTAACCGGAGCAATTGTTCGGGTGAAATGGTGCCCAGCAGCAACGGTGTCAGCCAGAGCAAAGGTCCGCAGCCCACTCGGCAGCACCGTTCGAGTGCCCAAGGCAAGGGTGTTACTTTATTGCCCCTTCTGGGCAGGTGGAGCACTGTTTCCCGAAACAGGGAGAAGGTGGAAAGGTGTACAGTTCTCATAGCGAATTACGATCCATTACATTATCCAATTAATAAGGCAGCTATTGACACCTGCAGGGAAGTGAAGTGTACGGAGGCTGTACCGTTTGTAGCCGGGAGGGAATGATCGTTGCTTTGTTCGCAGGGTAAAGACATAATAGCTCGTTTAATGAATTAACCGTTCAGATTATAAGCTTTATACTAATAGTATTCCATTTTCGGAGGGAGGATCTGTTTTGTCTCACTTGCCTACCGATTTAACGACCTTGTAAGGGTGTCTTTGAATCAAATAGCATGGCCGTGAAGCGAACGATTTGAAACACTTGTTTACCTCTCGTAACGATAGCACACATTGTCACCTTGCAAAGAGCAGACGCGGGAGGTGATCAGAAGCACCAGTAGAATCGAAATTGCTCCACACTGCACTCGACTGTAGTTGAGGTAATGATGCTGCATGGTTTTTGGTTTCAACAACTCCACATTCTGAAGCACTAAACACTGTCACAAGCTTCCTTAGAATTGTCACTTTTTAAATACTGGTTTAGGTTTATTTTTTCCTTCTAACATTTGCTCTAAGCACAGATATTTTTACCTAAAAGATAACAAAACAAAAACACTGGTCGACAATCTCTCGCAACACTGCTTTCACGCACGTGCTTATCCCGTTTCGCATCGGTCAGAAGTCAACGGAACACTGATAGCGTACGGTGCGCGCTGCTTCCTTCTCCCGAGCTGAGCTGCCAATCTCGCGAAGGATCATCAGCATCATCTTGGGTCGGAAATTGTAACGAGATGAAGCACGATCAAATTCAATTGTGCGCTTCCAAGTTGGATCTAACGTGGCTCGGGGCATAGTTGGCGTTAGACGCATTTGGCTTGCATCTGTCACACACACACACACAGGGCTGCCCATATGCGTATGCACATGATCTTGGCCGCGCCGGGGCAGCCGGTGGTGTTCCGTGCCCTGTCCAGTCCGTGTCTGGTCTCGTCCGCTAAAGGGATGTTGTTTCCAACTGTCGCTGGGTCGATGTCACGCACGCAGGTCAGCACATGTGAACAGTGTTTTGTTGCTGCTGCCCAAAGTGGGCAACGGTAGTCCGTGAACTGGCCTTTGGATGGTTACACATTTGTCACCGTGATTCGGATGCGATGGATGTTAGGAGTAAGGTGGTAAGGCTTGAAGTGTTATGGTGTGATTTAGATATGAAGTGTGAAAAAAGTCTCGAGAAAAACGGAAAAGAAAAATTACAAATAATCTTTGTTGTATTTAGTCTATTAGTAGTTTAAGTATATAGCAACGACAATGCAATGTTTTCTTTCACAAATAGTCTTTATATGTCCACATAGATAAAAACATTACATATGTCGCCATAAAAAAACATACAACAAAGACTACTCTATTCCCATATTTTAAGTGGTCCGGGAATGAATCAACATCTCCAAGAAAACCCTACACTTCCATGCTTCCTTCTCAAGGCATGGATCCAATTGCCAAACTCTCCCTCTGTTTCATCTCTACAGCAGCACTTAAGGAAGCCGAAGCAAAACGACACACCCCATCAAAAGCGAAAACAAAACAACTGCACCATCGGCTCAACTCAATTGAGGCAAATTGTTGCGCTGCGTCAGTGGCCGCTGGCAAGGGAGAAGTTGACTGGCCCTGTAAGCTCCGATTTCCTGGATGCAGCGACCGGACGACAATGAACTTGACGAGTCATTTTGGATCGTATGTCACACTCCAAAGAGGCAATGTTTTTTCTCTTTTTATTATGATTTAACTTACGTCTAACGCTTCTACTGCTGCATTTTGTCTACCAAACTAAACCACTTTACTGAAACGAACCACGAACAATCCTGCTCACTTCAACGACCTCATCGGGCATGGGTTGGCCCATTTCTTCCCTGACCGATCTGTCTTAGCCGACGATGGCGAACGTTCGCATCACGACTAACCAGGAGCTCAGCATCAGCATCAGCCAGCTGGTAAGCTGCACCTCGACTGCAACATTGTAGAAGCCACCGAACACTTGCAGATTGGCCGTCTCGATGCTGTGCTTGCAGTAGTCACCATCGTAGATCCAGCCGACGTACTCGTTGTTGCGCAGGTTCTCATTCCGCAGCCATTCCTCGAGCGGTCGGAAAAACTCACGCAATGCCGACCCGTCCAGCCGGCCCTCGCCGATCACCTCCTGCAGGACCTGCTGCCACGGTTGTGACGTTCCGCGTTCCATCAGCTTTCTATGTATTTGCAGAAAGGGGGCCAGATGAAGAGAGAAAAAAAAGATCAGTGATCGGTTAAATTGAAGAAAATGGATTGTGCCAGAGCAGTGTGTGTGGGTTGTAAATTAAATTGGCCACTAGCGTGAAGCAGATCAGTTAGTGCACAAAAGGTGCGCTAAAAGGCATCGCTAATGCAAGGATAAGGAGCGCTCAATCGGTGTTCATTAAGATCTCCCCGTGTTTTGCCCGGTGGCGTTGTTCTTGAAGTGTTTTCTTATTTTCGCAAGTCAGCAGTACTTACGATCATTCTATACCGTGTGCGCAATATCTTATCCCATCTCCCTTTGCAGCACGCGCAACACCTGCAGCGATGCACTCATTGCACCCAAGTGACCGGGAGCAGCGTACTGCAATGACGACGCCGACGACTCGGTCTCGGTACGCATTACGCAACCGTGGTAGCATTCGCCGTGGCTGCTTAGCTTCCCTGCGTTCCCAAGCGGGTGCAAATCAAACGTCAAAAAACCACAATTACCCCGTCCAATGGATCAGCCGCACGGCGCGAAACTGCTTTCGCTTTTCTACGCCAGATGATCCACTTGACGGGAAGAATTATAGTCCAACGCGATGGATGAATGGCCTTCGCAGAAGGAGGCTATTCGTTTAAAACCTGTCACAGATTCTGGAGATACTAGTTGAATATTGTTTATTTTTTAATTTGAAATTCATTTGAAAATGGCTATATATGTGGCAGTATTATTTTAAAATAAAGCAAAAGTCATAATAATATGTAATTATCGATTCAAAATCAATTCCGTGTTCTTCATTGTTGAAGATATTATTACTTACTGGAAAAATTAATGATTAAATTTGAAATCTACTAAAGAGACATGAGAACATATTACAAAAATTGTGTATGTAAAGCCTCCTACAGCGAGACATTTTTGTAAGGATTTTTAAGTTTTTGAAATAAATTTAGAGGAATTGGTAGTGGATGATTAAAAATGATTGATTTGGTCTACAATAAACTCAAACATAGTAACAGTTGATCAGTTTAAAATAACAGCGAGAATTTACTTGCACTTTTGGAAGACTTATTTGGACAGTTTAAATGGATTAATGCGAGGTCTCAAATTTACTTTGATATATCTTTGATGAACCATTATCATTTTATATCTTTGATCAATAGGAATTCTAAAAATAAATATTAAATAAAAGTATCATCATTTAATACAGTTAACATGTAACAAACTCTGCAAAAAGTTTACATTTTAAGCCATTTTAGGGTTTCTAGGCTATCATTTTATACTTCGCTTTATTGTATCAGATTTTCTACTTCGCTACAAGAATTCAGATGTAACACTAAATTGTCAGCTACATTTTCAAAATCATATGGAAATATTTGAAAATGAAGGTATTGATGGCATAATTATTATATCACAAGGCACTTCATTACCAGTTGAGTTACACCTTGATTGAGCTATAATCGATTAGCTTAGTTGTCTAATCGTAGCCATATCTTCGAACAACTTGAGCAACGGGCTAAGACATCTTGTACCCAACAGGATTTGGTACACTTTCCGATGGCGTGACCTTATTATCGGGATCAAGCTCAAAAATGAATTATCTAAAACAAAACCACCCGACGCGCGATGCAGACGACGTTGAACGGGTGTATGGCTGGATAAACTGTCAAATGACGGTAACCAGTTTTTTGTGTGTAGTTTTTCGGTCAGTTGATGTAACGGAGTACGAAGATATAGTTCACTCTGAACTTCACTCCAGGATGAAAGATTGATGTAATAAGTGAAGCGAAGCATTAGCTGACTCGTAAACCCAGCCGCGTGTCTGTTTTCCCTCGCAGTATCACCCAAACATTACACCGCCCAATCATTAACTGGAGTGACATTTTCGGAGCCCTTTCTTTCTGACGCAATGATGTCTGTTGGTTGAACCAAAAACTGAACCGATCGAACATTTAATCTTAATTCCCTTTGGTACGATGACCATCAAGCGCTTTATGCGGGAAAAAAGTACGAAAGATTGCAACTCACTTGAGAATGTTACCGGCTGCCGGTTGGCGGTAGATGTCACACTTATGCAACGGTTTGCTGGGATCCTGCGGTACGTACTGACCCGAGGCGGTGCACAGGGCGCGATAGATCTGGAACTGTAGCACGTTGGAAAAAAAGTATCTGGAAAGAGGAAAAAAAGGGAATGAAAAGCCAATAATTAACCATGTTACAAGCAGCAAAAATCCAAAACATAATCCCCCTTCAAACAGCATATGAAACCGTAAACAAAACAGATTGCATTCGTTGTCATCGATCGTGACCGGTTGATAAGCGGCTCAACGAGAAACATTTTGAGCTTTGTCTATTTTTCGCCCCATTTTTGTTATGCCCCTTTGATCATTCACGATCGAGTGGTAGCTGAATAGGAGCCTAGCAAGATGAATATCATCCCAGTGGCCAAACCCACCGCGACACATAAGGCAAATAATGATCCGCCCAAAACCACAACCATTCACCTTACCCGTACCTCTAGAAGGAGGTTTCGGTAGTTGCACAATGTGGCATGCAACTCTGCCGGGGGCCAAGAGCTCAGGAGAGTGCATCGAAAGGCGCCATGTAGGGTGCCCCCACAACTCATTGTGCTCAGGTGGATTGTGTTCGAGGGGCCTTCTCTTAAGATCGCTGACATGTTTTCATGCTACGTTTGCTTGTTTTTGGTTTGGTATGGTGTGCTTAAAAACAACGCGTGTACGGTTTCCCGACATCATCGAGATCGAGAAAAATGGGGCTGCATACGTGCGTTTTTGGAACGGCCTACATTAAGGGCCTGGTTGAAACTGAAACGATCGCATTCGAATTGGGTATGGGTGTCAAAACCCAGAGCAGAGTAAATAGTTTAATTGCCATGAGAGTAAGTGATAATTTCGCTTGTTGGTAGGCTAAGTGTTTGGAGTTCACAGTAATGGAACCCTTTATTTGAGAGGTCTGAAAGGTTTGGTAATTAAATTTTGTCGCGAGTTCGTTGCGTTAGCCGTGGTTCAGCTCTTGCGATACGTCCAAATCACGCTGGCTCTATTCGCGGGTTGGCCAACACAACGTGCTTCAGTTGATCTGATCGATTAGTGATGATTGATTACATTTCACCACACATTCGTACGGTACCTTGAACTGTGACTTAATGAACCGTTTCCGTTCCGTGGGGTGCTAAGGTCCTTTCATCGCCCACGGTCGTGGGCTTTTGCTGATTGATAATTCTGATCAATCAATTTAGCAACTCACTACGGGAGCGGACACAGGGGTGAATAGGGTTGATTGATAGATGCCGGTAGAGTAGCTGCATAAGCCCGGTAGCAGCTACAATTCCCCCCGCCTGAGTGATCTCAATCTATCGTTGAAGTGGAACAATTTCTAACCCAACATCTTTTCCTCGAACCAAGGCTTTTCACCGGGCAAACGGTTTTATGTGGGATTATTTTCTCGTACGAGTTTAGCGCACCCGATCATGATGCTTATCCCAGGGCGAAAGGTAAGCGATAGAATGCAGTGAAATAATAACAGCCATTGCGGATAGTTCACTTTTACATAATAAATACCCGGCCAGTGCTTCGCTACCAACTGCCGCCTGGCCTGTCCTGTGCGATAGCAATCAAGGGATCGTTGATCATGAGCATAATTTTATGCACGCCAAAGAAACGGCAGGAAAGCGCGTCGGTGGAGGCTAGTCTGCGCCTAAATGCATGGCTCTATGAATACACGGACCTAAAGAGAATGATTAAATCGCACCCGTTTACGCGACGAGCTGTACTTATCTTGACGGACAATAAATGAGGTTCAATCTTTCGCTTTCCTTCACATAAGCGGGAGAAGCAGGAAAATGATCGTGATCTCATCGGCTGTTGCTGTTTGAGGTTTATTTTTTCTCGCGAAACGAATGGGACAACACCTTGCAAGTTGTTTCGCAAATCGCATCACCCGAAAATTTTCTCATTTTGCAGCATTTTAATTTGCTCCTAATCCGGGCCCGATCATGCTGGTGTGCGCATGGGTAGGAAAAAGTAAATAAAAAGGTCAACTAATGATCGTAAGCCGGCTCGGCACGACGGGAGACTTCAGCTGGCGGGCTCGCACTATTTCGATGAGGTGAGCATCGTGCATCGCCTCGTAACCTTGAGTGTTTCGATTCGCAAATGTGACGAAGAAAGAAATGTCATAAGCGGACACGATGCATCCCTTCGCTCGTGATGTTGCTGTTCATTGGATTGGTGCGAATTGGTGTCATCAGCATTGGTCGTTTATTATTGAGTGTTTGAAAATGACTGTTGGATTGAAGGATTGAAAGGCGAGGATCTTTTTTTTTGACGTGAATAATTTATCTGCGCATAATTACAAAATTACTCCGAGTAGAATGTAAACCTCTTTATGCAATTTCAGAAAATCATCTTAAATCGAAGGAAATTATAAAATAGATTAATACTCTGTACACTTTTAGCCTATTCTCGGAGGGGTTTGATTTTAAACGGCTTTTCGAACATTTAAATAGGCGCCAATCGCTTGGCTTAATAATGCTGTCACCTAGCATGAAGTACAGTAAACGGTTCAGTGCTCTAAATATCAAGGCCACAAATGACAGTTCAATTCATATGCACTCCTTTGATTGCTATGACATAGTGTTATCGAATCAGTTCATCTTGCAAGAAAGGAAGCATCCAAAATGTCGAACCCAACAATCCCACACCAAGCCTTATATTCAATCGCTATAACTGTTGTAAGCATTGGATGAAAAAGCAAGCACTGAAATTACCATTCAATTTGTGTTACGCTCCTATCAACAAAATACCATGCCCGCCGTGGTAAACGCAAAGATTGCAAAAAAAATAAATGTGTCTCAACCGGTGCCACATAGAAACTGATTGATTTGACAGTGACATTTGCCGTAATTGCTTCCACTATGCCGGCTATGTGTACTGTCCCCTTAGAACTGTCGTCCGGCTGACATGAAAGCGATTGCATGTTGTAAGACCAAGAGCTACGCCGTGCAGTTGCAGCTTAAACCCATTTCGCCGTGCTGACGGATTTGTCATGAAGATTTTCGTTTTCGGACGAGTGCGTGCGGTTTTGTGATGCAAAATATAAAAACAGACAGTGACAACACGGTATGCTGAACCGATCATCATCATCGCTTCAATGGTTAATTAACCGGTGCATCAAACTATGGTCCGAATTTACGTAACACGTTGCTTACCCTTTGCGCCGTCTCGTTTTGCGGTTGCGGTACAAAACCGAAATAAAGGATCCTCTACGGTAGCTGCTTTTTGTTGTGTTCGGTTTCGATTTGTCATCGCTTCTTCGGTTGACCCACATCACCATGCCGGCTTTGTGTCCGGCTCGCACGGTCCGAAAAAAACCGTCCCTCCGTTGCCCTTCATTTATGCACTGCACACCTGCCGAGGGCTTTTTGGCGAAACGCGCGCGCGCAATATGACGTGCTGTTTGTCGCGCATACTCGTCTGCTTGAGCGTGTTTTTGTTTTATTTCATTTTCGTAAGGAAAGGCCTTCCTTTTTGTGCGATCTCCATGCGTCAAGTGTCCGGTGGGAGCCAAAAAAACAGCATACCGATGAGGTAAGGGGAACACTGTGCCAGCCAGTTCAAGGTCGTTTCCCTATTGACTTGGTGGCCTGATTTTAGTCGCGCTTCCAACCGTCCCATATTTGCTGCATTATGCTGGTTGCCGCGTCCCGCTCCTCCGCTTTGCATGGGCTTTCACTTTGTAACGCGGTTGATCGTGCTTTTCCGCTCACCGATGGAATTACCGGTGTCCGGTGTGGGTACGATTGCTTCATCGTACCGGGCCAATCCGTAAGAGAGTCGATCCAATCGATCGATTGGCGTCTAGGCATGACCTCTAGCTGAGGAGGCCTCTTTTTCTGGTTCCTCAGAGCGTCATCGTCATGATTCCGTGACCGTTCCGCTTTTAGTCTACCGCCGTGCAATTGCGATGGTTGAAGCATTCACAAAAAGAGGTTTCAAAATTCACCAAGAGCAGCGTGATCAACGAGAACATCTTGCACAGGATCGCATGAATACCATTTGGATGATAGTAATTGTCTGATCATAAATTTTCAGAAAAGTTTAATTTTAATGTGAGTAGAACAGCCTTTGATGTTGATAGGTAACGAAGATTTTGCGCTGATACGATCAATCAATCGTTTGTGCAGTGATTATGAGCGAGCTCAGTCATGAAATGGCAAGGTAAATATGATTATAATGTGTGATGCATTTTATAATAGCGAATAAATTTTGATAAAAAATAGTATTGCTAAAATATACTATTAATTTTTCAATTCGTTATTGAATTGGTTTTTGAAGTATATTCAAAAAATGAGTACTCTTTGCAAATGTCAAAATCATTTTTTTTAATTAAAAAAAATTGATTCCAGACAACAATGCTCTAGAACGATACTTGGCCAAAAAAGTTTTTAAATGTATTAAATGCTTTATACAGTAAAACCCTAGTAAAATAATAATATTTGTTTAATTTTCTTGTCTGCTGGTTCTTTTTCGGGCTCAGAAATAACAATAAATTTAAAAAAATGACATCATTAAAAAATATTTCATTTATCTTTAAAGGATCTTGAAATTTCACCTTTCGTACCCAGAACAAATCATTATACGTAGATGTGTCATTAGGTATTTGAGTAACTGTACAAAACAAGTTGCTTTCATAAAGTAAAGATATAATTGTTGCTATGAAATCTCTTCTGAAAAAAAACACTTTTAAATGTCCTGTATACTTTCACACCACCTTCCCAAGCGTATCGTGAGGATACACTTAGACACGGGCACCTTGAATTAATGTAGTAATGCACTTGCGCTGCAATCCATTCCATTCCAGATTGACCAGTGGAGGTATCGCTGTTTACCTTTTTTTCTGGTCCATTCCCTTTTCTTGTAGTGATTAGCTTAGTCAGTGAGTGGTCATGCAAATGTTCATCCATAAACTTGAAACTATGTTAAGAAGTGCTCAGAGAACCTTGTGACGAAGCAGTTGGTTGCTGCAATCAATTGCATGGTCATCATTATGAAAAAAACCTTATGCTCGTTGTGCAAACGAACAATACTTCAATCTGTTGTGTACAAAGCACTGCGGGACAGGATCATCTAAAGCTAATAACATTGCAAAAGAAAATTCGCTACTTAATCTTCTCCCAACTCAACCACACGTTTACCGCTCTGTGTAAAATTAATTGGCCTCGTTTGTGGTGCCCTCAAAACTTTTGTTCCCGCCTGGGCTCGTTCACCATTCCCGAATGGCAGTTGATGAAATCGTTTGATGTATGCTACCATTCCGGGGTATGATTTATGCCCGTTAATAAACAAGCGATCCTTAATCATATCACACCTTCACTACCCGTTCGCAATAGCTCGCAAATGTTCATAAATGCTCTTGTGCCCGAATGCCGGCCTCAGAGTGAGATTGAATATTGACGATCAATTTATTACACCAGGCGCCACCAAGGGCACCGATTATCGCGAAGGGTCTCTCGTTGCCTCCAGAGTGGCTAAAGCAATCGCATAATTGTTGCTTCGTGCCACCGCTGTCGACCACAGAAGCAGCGGCGCTTTACAATGGGAGGTTCGTCGCTTATGGTTTACCTTCACGAAATCTTTTGATTTATTGTTTATTTGCTCGGCGCTTGGGGATTTCAGCAAGGTGCTTATATCGATAGGGTGATCAATGGGAATTGTAAACCATTCAACAAAAAAAAAACAAAGGTGATAAAATAGAGCAAAGGTAAATAGTAACCTGTCTGTGGCTCAGTAAACCAGGACACAAAGAGTTGCTTGCTGGCTGAATCGGCTGAAATTCGGCGAAGGTGGCACCGTTCTCCTCTTTCTTTACTCCTTCATCTTTCATTCAGTGTCGTTCTACCATTCTGCAAGCAGCTACAAATCGCTTGCTTGCGAAAATGTGCTTCCCCACACCATTACTGCTGCACTCTACGCGAACGATCTTTGTGCTGCGCAGCCTCCAAGCACGCACCGTTCGGAGACTGTTTTCGCGTACACTCGCGTGTCATTAGTGCGCTAAACTTGAGCGCATTTTAAATGGACGGTACGTTCGCTCAAGGAAATGACCCTAGCGAGATGCCGATAGAAAGAAATGTAAGGAAGCGTAAAAGCAAAACGCGTTCATAAACACACACACAGCTATACGAAAGAACGCGAGCAGCCTCGGTTGGTATGCTGTGGTGCCGAACGCTTGTGTCCTAAATGGGTTCTGTCAGCTAGTGGCGCAAAAACGGCTCCCTACATCTACACGTGCGCGTGCCTGCACAGGTCGGACAAGCGGCAAGCGTCGGTCGGTAATTAAATCTCTCATCGTGCGATCAACGTACGCTCTACAGGGGTAGTTTTGTGTTTCGTTCGTTTTTTTGCTATTTAACTTCGTCTCCAAATGGTACACTTTTTCCCTCGTCTGCAGGATGCAAGATGTGTTGGGGGCCTGCAATGTACCCCCGACAGCAATAAACGTCACATATTTGCACCCGAGATGCGAGAACGGCAGGGGGTTGACAATGTCGTTAAATTTCCTCTGGCGAGGGCCTCTTGAGACACGAGCTGCACGAGAAGAAGAATGTACGGTTCGGTGCGGTTCAAGTACGTTCGATGATCGACATATCTTTCGAACGGGCAAAGGTAGACTACAGTTGAAACATCCGCGTATTCCAACGGTGGACAAATATTGCCAGCAGCGCATGCGTAGGCATAAGAAATGAAGCAAGAAGGGCTGCCAATTTTCAACTGCAAAGAACACACAGTACCAGCCGTCGTTGGCGGATTCTTGCTAGCGACGGGTGACAGCGACCGATCGGCCATCGATCAGACGTGCTCGCGTTCCGGCGGGTGTCGCAGATGCTTGTACACGGCTACCGTGGTGCGACGCATTGGTATCAATCATATTTTATGTGCTCTCTTGAGCGGGTAATTATTAGGAATGCAAACACGCTCGTTGAATGGTTTGCGGTCTGCGGTCGACCGTAGGTGGTTGTGTAATTCAAATGAGTTCTTTCATCGGTCAGTGATGGTTCACTGTTCGGTGGGAAGAATCTTGCAAGATCGGCCCGTTCATGCTGCTCATGTCGATTGAGACACTAACCGTTCGATGCAATGTTTATGCCCACCGGTAAGAAGGCTTCCTTTCTCCTGCTTTGAATTTAAAAACAACTTCAACATAATTAGGTAATGTGTTACCATTTTTTTTGCGACATTACGCAATAAACATTAGCGTAACGTTTCAAACTGCACTAAATACTGTTTTGGAAGGTAATGTGGTTACAAAAAATATGTAAAAACATTTCAGGAGAGTGCCAATGGCAAAATGCTACTCTGCTTTTGATGTTGATCCAAAAACGCTTGTTTTCGAGAATAAAGAGCGAGCAGCAAAAAAAGTAACTTTAAATTCAGCTGGCTAACTAAAGAAAAACGACTAATCTTCACTGACCCTTGCATTCAGCGCTACCGTACATTGCTAAAATGTGTGCCCAAGGCTACCACGAAGATCATGACAACCTGAAAAAACGGGCTGCCCAATGCTACAATGGTTTTGCTGAACGCTGTACACAGCTTCCTACCTGCCGCTGGTCCACTGGCTGCAATCTGTTGATGTTTTTGTATCACAACATTTCGTAAAGCATGGAAGCAAGTTTTCGTCATACACATTTACCCTCAGTGGGCTGCAGACGGTGCAACTGACGGTGGTTCACGCTATTTGATGCAAGCTGCTAAGAATACAAGCAAACCAGTAGCATCATCTTGTGCCGCGAATTTTCTTTTCCATCACCATCGTCGATGGCCGTGATGCTGCGATGCAATATAGTGTTGGTGTCGTTTTTATGAGTAACATGAAGCTAAACTCGTGCTACAGCACGATCTTAACTAAAATTGTACTGCTGGAGCTGTACAAGTCTCTTCTGGGATAGAAGTTTTGCATGATTTTCCCACCTACCGGTTTGCCTGCAGCAGGTTCCCGTTGTGCTACTGTCCAATGTAGGAGCAAGATCTGCGCTGCAACGCGTAAGACATCATTTTATGCTTTCTATCGCCACCCGGGCAGCTGGCCCAGGCTCCAGAGGAACACCGGAGCCTTTGGCCAAAGGGGACTAGCTACAGCTCCATTATGCAACAGACTTTTGGGTTGGTTCGATGAGATGAGGAACGCTCCATATCTGGTTCGCTAAACGTTCATTATTAAACAAAACGCCCTGCCTTCCCGACGGCGCATATCTGGTCCATGTTGGTTTACGTTATTGCTGCCACATGCAAGAATGCAGAAAACCTCTATCACTTTGTATCAAGTTAGCTGCACATTTTCAGCTGTTTCTTTACCGTACCGAGTTTGGTGCAAAAACCGTACGAAACTACAACGCTCTTTTTATTGGAACAATCGATTGTTTGTCGTTTCGGGACGTTTTTCAACAGTAAAAAGCCTTTCCTGGTAGGTGAGCGAAATCTATTTAGCAATGGCCCACCCTATCATAAGCCATCGAATCTTATAGGCATGGTGTAATACTGCGCATTGTGACACCAGTAAGGCTCCCTTTGTACTTCAAGGAAACGGTAAAACTGTCCAGATGTATGATTTCCACTGATGTCTGGGCTTGCAGCAATACATTAGCCGTCCTTACCGGGTAGTGGACAATCGAGAGTTGTGATTTTATTCCACCCGCATCTGGACCTCAGGACAGGGCGAAAGAACAGTCCGCCCGCAGTCCGGGTTCCTTTCCCATACCTTCCCTCATCGATGATTCCGTGTTCGAAATTCGCTGGCGTTTTGTCAACGAATAAATAATCCTTGTGCAAATTCCCCACACTCGGTCCGCCGTGGACTCGTGAATGTTGAAGAAAACTGTGTCATTCCGGTTATGCAATTCGTAGACATGTGAGTGTGTGTGTGTGTTTGTGTGTGTGCGTGCGAGTGTATTTGAGTGTCCGCGCCAGCCTTGCCCACGTCGTAAATTGATATTGTGCGAGATTTATTGCACTTCCGTGGATGTTTTTATCGCATTACAGTACATGGTTGGCAAAATAAACGAAGCAGAAGGAGGTGGGATGGGTGATGAGAGATTTCAATGTTGAATGCTTTTTATCAAGACTCTTAATGTGTTGTAGTGAGCATATACTCAAATAGAATTTTGTAAAAAATAAACAAACAAATAAAATTCATTAAAATATACCAAAGAAATAAAATAAAATGTTGACTTCAACAACGTGCGTCAGATTTGTTGCCTTCAGTTCAACCGCTTCCCAAACGGAAAGCCGACGTCAATTCATCGACCGAGAGATGCATAAATAATCAATCATGTGCGTGACCTGGATGGAATACTAAACCTATGCACGCATATATGTACGCTTGTTTTGTGTTTTACCCGTTTTATACACACTCTCTCTCTCTCTCTCTCTTTCTTTCCCGTTCTCTTCACGTTTGACCTAGTGAAGTGAAGCACCATACCGGGCAGGTGAATTCGGCAACCGACTGCGGTTTGCTGAAAGGAAGTCGATATTCTCGGAAGGCGTTGGACACATTCCACCATCCCGCCAGTGGTAAATCCCACCGGGAAGGTGAGGAAGGAATCGCTCTTCACCTGAACCAGCAGCAGCAGAGGGTTCGTCGTCTGCGTGGTGGTGAAATCTTTCGCCTTTGAAACTTGATTATAATTTACTTTACCGCGAAACCGTACCGATTCCGCCAAGTCGCGGGTGCCCCCGTCGCCCGCGTTTGCAGATGATGCAATGTGCATCGCTACGATGACAGTACGGTAGTATAATATCGTACTCAATGTGGTACGCCGAGCATGTGTGTGTGTGTGTGTGTTTGGTGCACATCGCTGACTGCCTTATGTTGACATGAAAGAGCCGAGGAGCGACATGGAGGACCGTTTTTTTTGCTTTTCGGGACAAGCAATAGCAAACAGTTCGATTGAGTGCATCGGATAAATGCAGAGTCGGGTTCGGTGGAGGACTGCAATTTATTTCGTCAACCACAGCTCGAATCGCATCCATTGCGCTCCGACCCCCAGGGCTGGGGAGAACATAACGTTGCACCAGAGGGCAAAGAACTCAAACTATTTTTTTCCATTATTTTATTGCGTTTTGAAAACATTTAGAAACAATGTTTAAATTCATCTGTTTTTTTTTTTTTTTTTTTTGATAGAAACAGTTTTACAGCTTGTAAAATATTTCTCAAAACATTCCACCTCTTCTAAAACCGGGAAAGTTTATCTACCGAAACCACCGTTTTGCTTCTTCAGACCCGCGATGAACCCAACGGTGGTTCACTCAGATGACCTATCGTAAAGTAAATTAAGCAATAGATAATTAGCAACAAACTAGCAACAGCCAGACTCATCTGAACCCAAGATCTCACATTTGCATTTTACGTCTCGTTCGTTATTTGGGCTTCCCTGTCACAATCTCACCGAAAGCATATTATTATGTACAAAGCGTTTTCGATGAACCCAACGATAGGGCAGTGGAGGCGTAAAACGAACAAAAAATAACACCAGCAGCATAAGATCGATGGAACAAATAATTCGCTGTGCTGTAAAATACGAGCATATGTATAGCGAGATGTGTTCTTCGTGTGAGATTCTCGCCATTTCGTTTGTTCATTCCTGCATACATTGAAGATGGCTTCTACGAAGAAGGGGTATCGGATTGAATCATCTTCTGTGCCATCTTCTTCTGGCAGTAACTGTGTTGAATCTGGGTTTTCACGTTCCAAGTGAGTGTATCGCACTCCATGGGGTGAATCTCGCACTCAAACGTTCAACATCTTTAACAAGATGCTTGATGATGAATGAACTCATCATTGGTAGTAAATTGTTTGCTGTCTGTTTAAAGTAAAGTAGTTTGTTTGAAGTATATTTAAGAATGGAATAAAGGTATTTTTTTGTTTTTTTGTAAAAGCTTTTAATGCTTGGGTAACAAAATTACGTATCTTATTTTATCATTACACATCTCCAATCAGGAAATTGAAGAGTTCAAACTGCTTAGCATGTATTTTCCCATGTCTATTTGTGTTGTAGATGTTATTTCCATATTAATTACATGTTTGACGGGGTTTCTCCCCAAAAACCCACTACAATGTTCTCCCTTACCATTTTGCAACTTTATCTATTTCGTCTGGGAGTCGTAAAAGTAGCAACTTTAACTTTTGACACACGGCATAGCATATTACATTGAGCCTCACTGTTTCGCAAGCGTACAATTCCAGCCATACAGTACGCTCACCTACACCTTGTAGGCGGCATCGTTTGTTGATGCATCCAAAAAACCTTGCAGACATACTCGCACACACACACACACTCGCACACATTGCATGTCAAGCCCGCTCCGTACGTAGTGCGTGAGTAGAATGGATGAGAAAACCGGTGCACTACCCTCAAACGCCGCATAATACACTTACGCATATGTTTTATCTTCGCGCATCGGAAGATGCCGTGACATAAATGGCAACAAAAAGCGAACAAGAACGATACTGTATTGCGATCGGAAAACGAGTGCTGTCATTTTCGATTATGCTTTCGTTCAACCGGGCGGATGACGCTTGTTTGTTTAGCGAGTAGCTGTCCGGCTGACATCATCGCAACCGGCTTGAGCAATGCATCAATTGTGGAACCACTTGTGACATGTGCGAAACTGAGCTGATAATATGGCAAACGATGCGTGGTCGTGAAGTGGTGTCTTGTTGAGACAAGTTGCACTGTGCCGAGACGGTCAGTAATCAAATCGTAAATTTAAGAACATCCAACTACAGCAACGACGTTTGAATGATTTGTTAGTTTAGCGATTGCATGAGAGAAAAATTTCGCTTAAGATGATGGATAACCTAATTCAGTAATTTATTCATAGGATTTTAACTTTCAATTTATTGAATAATTTATTAATTGGTAATATATTCATGTGAAATTATTTCTACAACAATTTGCCATTGCGATCGATCATGCTCGATAGCACGTAACCTTTCGAAAATCATGTACTAATTTGTAGCGGACAAAACAACACACCAATCTCTTCCTTACCACGCCTTACGTGGTGTAATGTTGACACGAAAACACGACCATATGGTACAGATTTCTTACCGTTGTACAGAACCTGTTCTTTTTTTCCTTCACTTCAACCAACTTCACGATTTCGGGCTTCTGTGTTTACATGCGACACCACCGTCCACGGCTCATGAGTCATGAAGACAACAAAAGACAATTATCTCACCATTTAATTTATACCAACAACACCTTACGTTTCGCTTTCGTCCATGTGCATGGATTTAGCGTTGGCTAAAGCACGCTGAAGCCATGATCTGATTCCGGAGCAGAGATAACGATGCCGACCTCGGCGACACACGTTTGCTGAAACCATTTGCTAACCGAAGTAGCAACGCGGAGAACTTCTCACAGTACACTTTGGCTGGCGTCTCTCTTGGCACCACCGCTGGCAGTCGTGAAAAGCAGGGCAAAAGAACGAAACCCAGTTTCAAGCGGTTCTGTTGGGATCGCAGATCATGTGAAGCTTGCATACCGTCGCGATCATACCCTAGCATTATCAGCAGTAAGGCAGTATGGAAACGCACGAGAACCTTTTGCCTGGAAAAACAAACGGGTGCACGATCGTTCGATGGTTGAGTAACGATCGGTAGGGCGTTCTGAGTTTTTGCAGCCAAAAAATTCAACAACCTGACCCGTACCGACCCGCATGATTTTTCGATACCGTATTTCAATTCGCCGGCAAAGGTCGCTTTACCATACACGGTGACCGACTTCTCAGAGCATAGATCTCGTCGTTATGTTGCACAGAAATCATGCCATACGATGTCCTCCCACCCCATACGCGATTTGTTCAGCGTAAACAAACAACGCAAATATTGCCATTGCGCACGGCCACCAGCGACCGCTTTGATGCGGAATTGCGTGATCGCTCGGAACAATTCACTCGCTGGCGGCACGTGGTTAATTAATTTATGAATGGTCATTGGGGGGGGGGGGTAGTTTCAGATTATGATACACGGTACACGGAGGGGGAGGGGCGAATCTGGTGCCTCCTCCATCAAATCATATCGCAATCGTGCTCTTAATCTTGAGCTAATTATGTGCGCTCGAGTGCTCGGATGAGGTGCATCACATTGTCACGAGCGCCTCCCGCTGCCGTCAGTCGATCAAAGCCGGTTCAAGGCTGAGAAATTGGACTTCGGGCCGACCATCTCCGGGCACGATGCTTGATTTATGCTGGGCAGTGGGTGAACCATTTTCACGCCTGTCATGCAAGCGTGGGTTCAGACGGCGATTTTGGGGCCGGGAGGGCCTAAGATTGTTTGTCACGCCGTTTTGATGCACCAGAGCATGCGCGAGATGACAGCAAGGGCACGGTTTAGCTTAGCGATGACCTTGTAAGATCATTGCTCGTTGGATGGGAAAATAAGATCAGCAGAGAATAAAAAAAAACTATACCACTCAAAAGCTTATTGAATGTTGATTTAACAGCAAGATCAGGCGATCCAGAGGCAATAGCGAGGGAAATGTATCTGAAATTTGTTAGCACTCAGAAATTGTCATTGTAACTGGCACGATGATCTATTGTTTTCTTTGATCTTCTCAACACTAGCTAGGAGGCTCTTGTTCGAGTTTCTCCAACCACAGTTGACACTGACACTGATGAGATTTAAATACTTTCAACTCCTCACTAAGGCCAGACCAATTTGGAGTAAAACTCAATCTGCACAAATAGGTAAACTATGCAGTGCAATTCTTTCTGGGTCATTTACGTACACCGTGGCGGAGGACAAGACCTTCCGAAAAATATGCACCATCACCAAGTGTCATCTGTCAACGCAACTAATTGCATGTCACCCGGCAACATCCTTCGTGATGTACAGTTGATACAAATTGCTTGGCAAGCAGACCTCATGTAATTACCTCATGTTGATTTTTGGCAAAGCTCGAGACACCAGCGAATTACTACCGAGTATTACGCTTGCTACGCGATTAATTCATTGCTCTTGCTTGAATTATGGAATCTGACACATCGAAACACAATCATAATCATGATCACACGCCGGAAAGATGATCGGAAACACAGGCCCTTGCTAACTCGCGTAAACAAACCCGATTTTGTGCAACCTTTTGTGCGGAAATGAACTTCCTCACAAGACGGTAATGAAGAAACAAAAACCCCGCACTTGCAACACTGGTGGCTTGATCGCACACGAAAAGCGAGCGATCGAGACCCTTTCAGGACCAGTTCTGCACACAACGGCGTCCAATTAACTAAGTCAACGTTGCGCTGGCAGGCAGAATGTGTTTCGCACTATTGTGTGCACTATTGGTTCAAGGTTTACTCTCATGCAAAACAGCAACAATCGCCCCCCAAAACGGCTCGGCTGGGAGATGAGTGTGCAACAACAAAACAGCGTGGAAAAGTTGATCGGGGAGTGGAAAAGTAGACAAAGCTTGCATTGGCCATTTCCGGGAACTGGGGCTCAAGAAACGCCTAGAATGTAAAGAATTAAGTCATTAGAGCAAAGATAGTCCAGTTCCCTTCTACTGCCAGCGGTCTCCGGAACCAGACAATGTCACACCAGGGCGGAAATCGGGTGGGGTTAGTTCGCGAAAGGAACCGGGTCACGTTTTCCATCTCCCTTCGGAACGTCATCGCTACCACCATAGTCAAGAGCGTGCGTGTGTGGGGATCTTGAGCACTCATTTTCGACCGATCCAGAGCGACTGCCTGTCAGGTAACTCAACCGTCTACTCAGTGCGGGTTCATTCGTGTAGCTCACGTTTGCCGCCAGCTGCTCACCGTCTACATAGTTTTGGCGGGTTCGACCTACCCCAAGCCTACCGACGTCCGGGGTATATGAATGGGGAACTCGCGGCCCGCATTCACGCACCGCGAGTGAGTGGTTTCGATTTCAGCTCGTGGTGGCCGAACGCGCCCCGGCCACAAGCGGGCGCTTTCGGTTTCAATTTGGCGGGGGGCACGCGCACCACAATGGCGGGGGGTGCGCACAAACACAGAATCGGATGAAAGTGAATTTCGTCGTTTTAAGTAGTATAAAAGCGGCGACTTAGCACAAATCAGCATCCAGTTCAGTGTCTGGAACCGCACAGTTGCGCATCGTGGTTTCGCTAACCAGTTCGTCGTTGAGTCGCAATGAAGTTTTTTGTGAGTACAGAAACGGTGAACCAAGTGTCGTTGGTGGGTTGTGAGGGTTTCTCGGGGTGGTTTGGATGTTCTTGAAGTGCAAAGTTCTTGTTAAACTCATCAGTTTATTGTGGTGATAAGCAACAAAAAACGTAAAATTTTCAAGCTTCGTTGAGGTGAACTGGAATACGACAAAACGTTTAGTTTTTGTGGAACAAGTTCTTTAAAATTGGACTTAACAAAGGTTTAACAATTACCATGTGAAATTAAGAAGCGTCTACTTAGGCTCCAACTTTAACGTATTTGTAGTTTCTTTCTAAACTCTTTCGAAAGCGAATTGTTAATTTATTGCTGATTGCTTCAACCTTTTTGAGGGATTTTCGCAACATTTTGTCCAATTCTTTTAAACTTATTGAAAAAATGTTGGTTTTTGTGATAACAATCCCTTCCCTTCTCGTTCTAAACAGATCTGTCTGTCGGCGCTTTTGTTGGTTTCGGCAAATGCCGAATCAGAGCAGAAGAAGTCCGCAGCCGATAGTAAGGCCGCCGTCCCACTCGAGAAGAAGCTGGACAAACGTGGCCTGCTGAGCCTCGGCTATGGCTACGGTATTAACGGGCTGGATGTAGGCTATATCGGTGGTGGCCATCTTGGCGGTGCTTACCATGAGGCACATGACCATCACTACGGACATGGTGTGTATCTCGGTGGCCACACGGATGTGACCAAGACGGTAACGCTGGTGAAGGGTGTCCCGGTACCGTACACGGTTGAGAAGCACGTCCCGTACACCGTGGAGAAGCATGTCCCCTATCCAGTGAAGGTCCCGGTACCGCAGCCCTACGAAGTAGTCAAACACGTCCCAGTCCACGTGAAGGAGTACGTTAAGGTGCCCGTCCATGTGCCGCAGCCCTACCCGGTTGAGAAGAAGGTGCCCTACCCGGTCCATGTTCCGGTCGATCGTCCCTACCCCGTCAAGGTGTTCGTGCCCCAGCCCTACGAAGTGACCAAGCACGTCCCGTACCCAGTCAAGGTGCCAGTCCCGCAGCCCTACGAAGTTACCAAGCACGTGCCAGTGCCAGTGAAGGTGGAAGTGCCCGTCCCAGTGCCGTACACCGTCGAGAAGAAGGTCCCGTACCCGGTGAAGGTCCCGGTCGACCGTCCCTATCCCGTCCATGTGCCAGCTCCCTACCCCGTTGAGGTGGAGAAACCCGTACCGTACACCGTCGAGAAGCCAGTCCCGTATGAGGTGAAGGTTCCGGTCGATCGTCCCTACCCCGTGCCGGTGGAGAAGCCCGTCCCGTACCCGGTGAAGGTGCCCGTCCCGAAGCCGTACTACGTTGAGAAGCACATTCCGTACACGGTCGAGAAACCCGTCCCGGTCCCAGTGAAGGTTCCGATCGATCGCCCATACCCCGTCACGGTTGAGAAGCATATCCCGGTGGAGAAGCCCGTCCCGGTGCCGGTAAAGGTACCAGTCGCTGTCCCAGTCCCGGTACACCACGACCATCACCATCACCATCTGGAGCATCTGCATGAACCGCACCACCATCATCATCATGACGTGAGCTACACCAGCTTCAGCGGCTACGGACAGGACTACAGCTACCACCATTAAGAGAGGGTGTGGAAAGTAGATGTTGGTAGATCTTCTGTAACATACATCTGGTGGATCCTCAAGTACGGGGACCTCTGCACGTTTCTAGAAACACGACGCACCCGTCACAGACGTTATGGAGCACCTTCCCAATGCTCTGGGGTCACTCCGAATTTCGGGAGATGTTTCGTTCTTAAATAGCTATTATCACCATCGATCACCATCACACTCACACAAACACTCTATCTCTCCTTTCGCTATCCAATCGAATAACCTCAATCGTCATACTCAGTAGAGAAAAAACACTTTCTCACATACACACACAAAACACATTCGATCGATTGGGATCGACAGTTGTGCACCGATGTGATAATGTACATGCACTGCCCTTATGATTTTTTTGTTTCTACTTCGTTCCTTCTTTCCGCACTGGACGGAATCATAGGTACCGATGCGCACACCGTAACAAACTGGCCCAACAAACGTCAGCCTTGCCCAAATGCACGCCTTTGCTCGCTCATTTCCCACCAAACTTTGAGCGAGAAAGGTGCTGCTGTACAGAAACGATCGATTAGAACCAAAATTAGTGTAGTTTTGGATCGCTTTATTTTCACTCCCAACGGGGGAGCGAACAGGGGAGCCACAACGCTCAACAACAAAGCTTTTTTGACATTTTTGCGAAAAAATAGCCAAAAAACATGATTTTTTTAGAAGAAGAGAAACATATTGCGATCCTTCAGACGACCAGCACGGCCAGTGAAACGCTCCCAGTGCATCCATCGCACCAAAAGAGTGTCATAGGCGTGCATTTGCTCAAGGCTGACAGCGGGGCACGATGTACTTTTTTTATTATATTTTATTGTAAATAAGACGAAAAATAAACGAAACAAAGATTGTTGTACAAAAAACATCAATTTCTCATTCTTAATGCCGTCCGGATTCTGCTGGTTTTCTGTTCTAGGTCGAACACACACACCCACAAGCAAACACATTTTCGTTTGAATAGTTTTCCGCTCACACAGTTCAAGGAGATTCCCTGCGCCACCACACACCGACCGGGTAACCGCACCGAGATGGACACAACGACCAAGCTGACCACTCAAGGGCTCGGTGTGACAGGTTAAGCGGTCGTAAAACTTCGTAAATCATCCTCTCTCCATAGTATCGCTGTTGTTGTTGTAGTTGGAACGGACAGTACTGATGGGAAAAACACGCTGAAAATATGGGCTCGTCCGAGACATTCGTTATAAGCGTCTTCTCCATTTTCGGTGGCAAACGGGAAGGTTTGTCGCTTGATGCGGGGTTGCAGTCTCCCTCGCCCTGACAGGTAATGGCTTGTGTTCTTAAAACTTAGCAACCGAGCAACGAATATGTGTGTTTGTGTGGCGGCAGTTGTTTCTCTACCTCATTCCTCGTCGCACCAATTCGCGTGTCTTGCATAACACCAATTGCGCAGCTTGCACACATGCATAACAACCAGCACATCCAGGCTGGAAATTTACGTCTGCCCACCATTCGCAGCGTTAGTTTCAACTGAAACAATCCACCACCATGGAATGTGTACCTTACGCTCATCAGAACGGCGAGCGCATCGTTTTTCCCATGCGCACGATGCTGTAGCAGAACGCGTGAAGATGCCGCACGAATGGCATGCGTTTCGATCGTAAGACTTTGCAGACCGCACGAACAAGGTGGAATCGGGTTTGTTTCTTTTTGTATTTGCTGCTCTTACCGATCGAACACATCTGTTTCTGTTTGCAAAGGTGAAACAAGAGAGGAAAGAAAAAAGATCCCACCAACTCGTAACAGTATGCTAGCGTGGAAGGTGCGCTACGGGGTGAAAGAAGAGACCGCATGGTGGTGATGATGATGATGGGTGCCACGTGCGATGCGGTAATGAGGGGTTGGCGTCGCTCGATCTTCGCGAGATCGGGCGTTAATGTACAGAGCCGGTGCAAAATGCCGACAAAGGTCAAGTGATAGTTTTCGGCTGTACTACACGATGTACGGCAAAAGGATGGGAGAAGGAATGGTGTATGGTTTTATTTCGGTTTCGATTTTTCCGGCTCTCCGTGCCCGCGTGCGACTCGGAGTTCCCAGCGGAGTTAGCCATTTCATTGTTGTTTGGATGCCGATCCGAGCGAAATGAGCCGGTTTCTCAATCGTAAATTGCATGGCATAATCATTTATTGGGTGCCGGTGAGGGGTTTTTTGTAGTAGTTGTTGTTGTGCTGGGCTGGCACGCCGCAGCATAATGTAAAATGTTTGATCGCTTTACGTGTCAATGAGGCGAAAGATAGGTAACGCGGATAGAAATGGAGGGATAGAAAGAGAAAGAGAGAACCAGACGTCGTTGATCGCAAACAAAGGAGCGATAAGGAAATGATCTTTGGCAGCATCAAAATTGTGGGTATTATTTATAGCAAAATGGAGCTCATCGTTTTGCTTGATTGAACGTTTATCAATTACGTTGTATTTTCTGCAAACGGTTTCCACATTTATCGTTATTACATGAAATTGACGGATGAAACTGGCACAGTTTATTTTTTTTTATTAAATGATTATTGTATTCTCTTTTGTAAACAGATTGGCTAATTTATAAAATTTACTAAAACTTTGTAATATTACAAAAAGTTTAAAATAGTTTTATTTGAAAGCAAATAGTCATTGGTTTTATTATTATTAAAGGAGTTTAGGGAAATGCAGCAAAGCTCGATGAACGATGGGAATGGAATAATGTTTTACTAGGCTATTTCTAAATCAAGGCTTACTTCGATCAATGATCACTTTGATAACCTAACAATTATTATAATGATTGTTAATAAAATGAAAAAAAAGAATAATGTTACCGCGCGGCTACACGAGGTAAAATATACAGCAAAATGAACTTCTTAACAGGTGAAATATCTGACAGATACAACTAAAGGGTTCGGGGAGATACAACATTCGTTTTCAAAAATCACTTAAAAAGATTATTTTTTAAACAGAACAATCTCTAATTGAAAGAAATGATGTATTGTTGACCAAAATTGACTAATTACTTGATATTGAAATTATTTCATGGATTTAGTTGTGATTTTGTACACGTTTTTTGTTTACATAGTACATCAGCTAGTTGCTGTGATGCATTATCTGACTGATATTTCACCTGTCAAATAGTTCATTTCGCTGTATATTTCACATCGTGTAGCCGCGCGGTTATAATTTTTATTTTAATTTAGACCTTCAATATAAGGTATATTTATCACGAGCTTGAGATGTTGCAAATTATTTTGTTTCTGCTTGGAAACTACCTTATATACGTATCATATATTGTTTAAAATTAAAAATATTTAGAGACATGACTACATCCTTATGAAGCATTGAAAAAAATAAACCTTATAATTATTTCCTTTCATTTAGCTCTACAGAATATACTTAAAGCTTCCCAATGTTTGTGTAAGAATGTTAATTGCCAACGAGGCCATCAAAACTTCTGAGTGAAAATGTTGGAATGACCAGAATATTTTTAATTAATTCATTTTGCTCTGCATTCTTAAGATCAAGCGTATTTTAAAATAATGTAACACCATAAAACTCACCCAGCATGACATCCGCTAAGTTGGGCACTAATCTACTCATACATCTTCGCCCAGCGACAATGTTTCATAAGCAGTCGCATGTTAGACGTTTCGCACTTGTAGCATGAATCGAAACCCCGCACCGCCCGATCTGACCGATCGTTAAGCCGGTCGCCATTGTTTTTATTGTGTCTCATTAATATTAATGTCCGATACCAGTACCCACCCACGGCAATCCCATCTAGCACGGCCGCCCGCCCGCCCGTAGGGTCCTGTTATACAAGTGCAAGAAAAAAAGAGACAAAACAACCCAACACGCGAGCAAACAACATTGACCAGGAAAAACGTTAGAGCTGGTCAACTTTTACTTTCATCTATCCGGGTCTGAGAGCAACGTGAGGCTTGACGGTTACGTTGCTCACGACCGACCTCACCGTCGCATCGTAAAGCTCTGGGAGGAGGACCTTGCACGCCATATACTCATCTAAGAACCAGCGCAACGCCAGCGCACTACACCGTCCACTGCATTCTACTGCCAACCCGAACGAGCGGCCGAGAATCCTGTTTTAATTGCTACCGCCACCACCAGTACGGATCCGCATTGCGATCAATTATAACATATCTAAGGCATCTAGGGTCGGGTATGGATGCTTTGTTTTGCCTCAGCTCGATACCACTTACCTGGTTCGTGCCGAGTAGGTGGGTGCTGCGATTGCGATCGCATAAGCCAATATGCATTTGCCTTGGTCAAGGTCGCACATCCTGTCGCCTCGTTTAGCCGGGGCGCCATGCCACCGCCACGTCAAATGGAAGGATGCTGTAATACACTCCCCCCTGCGAAAGGGGTAACGAGCTCTTCGGTAAGGTCCGGCTGAGAAAAATTGTACACCCTATGGTATAATTGGCGAAGGCCAAACACTAATCTTCCGCTGCTTCCGACCAGCAAACGGTCGCCGGTTGTGAAAACGGAACCAATTTAACAACGAAGGGAAATTAGCTCCATTTAGGTACCATTTTTATGCAGCCAGCATGGCTTCGTTACGTTCGGCGTTCGGTCACACAATTTTCTTCCCCGCATTACGTGCCGTGACCTTCCGCGTTTATGATCGCACACTGAACGGACGGAGTGGTACTTGGCCATAAGCAGCTAGTTTTGACTTTGACCCATGCGTACCGGAATCGTAACCGGCGAGCCGGTGGTAGAGTCTAGTCCCCCCCGTTTTTTGTTTTGGCTCGAGTGCGAAAGTGGCCTTGAAGAGAGACGGAAACCGCCGAAAAGCACCTTTCCCTTTTCTTTTCAGTTTCTTTTCGCAGTGCAGCTTATTTTCATACTGCGTCTGGCTGGATGTGTTGCGTTACATCACAATGATCGATTTTACGATCACGCTCATTTACCAAAACGTAACCATACACAACGTTGACCTTGAAATTAAACAAAGTGAAAAAAATGCTTCTTATTTCTATGCAACGCAATTTGCCACACGCTAACGTCTTAATTAATCTCGCTGTTGTCAACGAAAATCTAAATTAGTGCGTTGTTGCGTAGCTCGGCGGCGCCCTAGCGACTAAAACAAAAAGGCTTCAAAAGATTGCTTTCTGTTCCGATTTGTACGCTGGCTTTTCGCAGATTGATGCTTCCTACTACTACTACTGCTGCTGCTGCTGCTGGGAGTTTCTGCACCATGTTTAGATTGCTTTATTAGTCGCCGATTATTAGCCTGCTCGTTTCCAATGCCCGCTAGGCACATGCTGTCAATGGTAGGTGCCGACGAATAATCAACTTGATTGCAGACCGAAGTAGTAATAATTTTACCCACATTTGCAAACTGGTTCAGGTCTTGGCTGGGATGATCGGAATCAGGTGGCACTGATTGCTGATTAGATATATTTATAGGTCGTTTTTGCTGGCGTCTTTGTTTCCTCTGCTTGTCATAAGCAATAAGGCGGAATGCGTTATGGCATGTGTGACGTGTTGCGTTAGCTGTCGTTGATAATTTGTAGTTCAATATTGCCATTTGAGTTTAGAAAGGTAGTAAAAAAGACCAAAGAAGGAATTTTGGGACAAAAACTCTAATCGAAAAGCAATCTCTGAACGTGTGATCGTCGTTTGATAATTAGCGAGGAATTAGTTTTGGTTGGAAAAAAACGGAATTTTTGCAAAAAAAAAAGATCCCTTCCATCATTTTGGATTTTATAAAATTACTCGTAGGAAAAAAAAGAATAAGAGATGATCGAACACGAAATTTAACACCAAACAACCACAAAGAAGTGATTGTCATAGTTTAACCAGTTTTCTTTGTGGTGTGAAAAGGTGAATGATTAGCCGGTTTCAATCTGCCAATCAAACAAAACCGATCAACCAATTCACGTCCCATTTACAAATCGTTAGTTTATCGAACTCAGCTTAGCTGACCAATATTTAGCCTGACCGATTGGGAACAATCATTGGAAAGGGAGTAGGCTACAGAGCAGTGCAGTGAGTTCCCGATCCCAAACTCGTCAGCCACTCTTAAAACGTCAACGTTGAGCGCAGTAACAAAACCCCCGGCGCAGTAACGAAACAGCAGACTTGCGCGAGCTATCAGCACACGAACCCGTTATTAGGTCGACCATGGTCCCGAGCGCGGCTTCTGCGCGCCGGACACTGCCCCGTTTTCATCGACCGGCGGTTACATAAATTCTACCAGGGATCGATGCAATTCACATCACGTACCCGTGGCGCTCTGCCCGCCACCAACCATCTCACACAGCCTTAAAGGGGGTGGGATGGGCAGTCAACCTGATTTGAATACAGTTGGAGAAGAGTGAGAGTAAGCTCGCACAAAAAAAAAAAAACGACAGAAATACCCGTCAATGCAATGCCGACGTAAATCGACATTTTTACACTTACCTGTACGCTTAATCCCACAAAGGAGGATATACTGGAGTGCGCAAATACCCTTCCCTTCTGTCTGTTGGTAGCAACAGTCTAGAAGACACACACGCGCGGAATTATCTAATATCCAACAGAACACGTTTAATTTCGTTTGCTTGCAAAATGGCACCGTTTGCTGGGCAGTACGCAGACAGTACAGATTGCATGATTATGTTTCACCGACTGGGCACCCCGGGACCGTTGTGCGAAATGCTCGTGGACCCATTTATTTCATAGTCGGGTGCTCGTTAATTTTCCTAAGCTGAAAGCATTTGAAAATGAACCGCTGTCCGGGACAGGGACGGGACGAAAGAAGCACATTTAGCTAACGAGTACCGCTGTACTACTTGCTTCCTTGTTTCGGGGCTCAACTTTGCAGACGGTGAGAGCACCCGCTGGCACTAGCAGAGGGTGCAGACTGTCTCCGAAGCACAGGAGCAGGATAAAGCCGTTGTGACTGAACAGTGCGGCCGGGTGTGTGTTTTTGTTTTTTTACGTGTTTTGTTGTTTAAATGTTCTCCTCGCTGCGATTACACAAGTCTGTCTTGTGTGCGTAGTAGTAGTGGTAGTGTCTTGACAATGTAAATTAGTCCAGTCCAGGAAGCAGTAAGTGATCGGTGCGTATGTGGTTTAAATCTGGATCAGCTGGCCGTACTCATTGCGCAACTCGTGGGAAAAGGACTGTAAACAATCGCTCCAGCAACGCAAAGGTTGTCGCTACCGCGTATGTTGTCGTATTGTATCATCGTAAAGGAATTATGTAGACATTTCTTTTGACAAAACATTCCTGCGGTGATAAATGCAGCCTGGGCAATTACTTTTAAATGCACATACCGCCGTCAGCTGCACAATGAAGTCATCTCCAAAGGAACACGTAGAACGAAACAAACAAACACACAAAAAATGCTTTGCTTTTAATCAATCTCCCGTTCACCTGTTCCCTTTACCTTTGTGGCCGGCAATTTGTATTTCTTTTGCATTATTTAACACCCTCTTGGCGGAGCGAACGCAAGTTGCAAGTGCGAATCACCGGTGGCGATAAAAATGCAAGTTATATAAAAAGTGCACAAAGTGCTGATCTGAAAGATCAAACCAATTATCGGCTTGATTGAGGAGGCTTCACGCGTTCACGCTAGAGCATATTGGAACGCGCGCGCGCGCGTGTTCCACTCCAAGAGGGGCGGTTACCGATTGGCAGGATGGTGGTGGAATTTGCAAGCCAGTGAACGGTATGATTGTGTATTGTGCTTTCCGCAGAGATGCAGGTCTTGGAGGGATGCAAGAAAAGATGGCATCGACCCGAATGAGATAAGGTACAAAGTGTGATCGTTCAAAGCGCCAATGCTACCAATGATGTATGATGCATTCGCACACCGGGGAAATGTGTTAATAAACAAAGCTTCAATTAACCAGCTCGGCGTTTTGATATATCACTGAAGATTGTGCTCGAATCAATTTATGTTAAAAAGTCTAAGGCTAAAGGTCAGCATCCTGCGTAATTTAGTAATTTATTACACAAAAGTAATTTATTACACTTTCAGTCCTATTTGTTCTTGAACGTTAAACTACACTATTACCATGCAGAACATATCGGTAGCATTGTAAAATACACTCTACATTTTATGTTAAAATATTCCGCATCCTCCAAAATGATGGCTTTGCCAGAAACCGGTTCAAAGTAAATCAACGCAAACGCACTTAATGACACCATCCACACCGCAAACGGCAACAAACTAGTGGTAGCGCAATCGTTTCCTCTCCGCATGCCTATGCTTGCTGAGCCGCTAATTAACATTTCAAATAAACTTCATCCGTCGCTTAAATCAAGCATCAGGGCTCCCATCGCAACCGAACGCGCAGAAAACATTAGTTTATACTACACGCGCACCTCTCGCACCTTCCGTCCATCCCGCATACGACTCGATGCGGAATTATGTACGTTCATGTTGGCAAACGCGTAATTACTGAGATTGATTTCGTTGGAAATGTTCTGCATCGGCCCTAGCGACACGGTCCTGCACCGGCCGTACGTTTGGTGAGCATATGCCGAAGCTGCCCCTGTGTGCCTTCATTTGGTAGCTGAAGGTCTCGGTGGCACAATACGAAAAACGGTGCGGTTTTGCGGCACATACATGTGTGTTGGTGTGTGGCTTTTGGTGATCTGGTTGGCCCCAAGTGCACGATGCAATCTTCACCCGAGCTGACCCGGGTCGATCTCCCCGGGAACGTGGGGAGGGAATCGTTAATCATAACTCGGTCGCCGGGTCGGTCGGCAATGGGCAAAAGGCATTATGTATAATAACAGTCACATTAAACGAAAGCAAATTAATTTATTGCAACACACGCGCACCGATCCGCCAGGTAGCTGGCGTGTGGTCGGTGACAGATTGTGGCAGTAGCGAGGTGGCTGCAGAATGAGCAATTTGCAGCAGTGTGGATGAGTGAGCGAATGACTGACTTAGTTGTTTGCCGACAAATGGAGTTGCTTACCATGGAAGGTAGAGGCAGAGGATCGTAAGAAATGATTTAACGACTTGTTCTGTTCCATTTTAGCACAAGAAAGTTGTCAAATATGGAAAACAGCTCATAGACTTACTTGCGATCAGAATGATACTAATAATCTTGCGACAAGTTGAACAAAGTCTCTCCTTTTTTAGTAAATTCATAAATGAACCCCGTAACAGTCAGTTCAAAATTAAACAACCAATAGAAACTCGTTTGAATGAAATGTTTCACCGCTGTGTTTCTTTGTTTGAAACATTTCAGCGCCCCAACGCACCGACTTGAGACCCCGTCAGTGCGGTTGCCTACCTGCAAGGGCAAACTTTCGATCGCATGTTGGCGAAAAACCACCCATCCATACCCAAGCCCCGATCCGCATCAGTTCGCACGATCAAAACAACGATCCACTCACGCGCTACCCGCGCTCAATGGCGCTTATCACCACTCACTCTCACAGCTCACCTTAAAGCTGCCGGCAACACTCACTCTCGTGCTTAGTTTTCCCCACCCGAAGGAAGACGCACCACGCTGTAGGAAATTTTCCACGAGTGGCCAACGCCTCCGTAACACACTGTACAATGGGTAGTAGCGGCTGTTCAGTGTTTTGCAGCGCCGTTCGTTCAGCTCGTCCGTACAGTACGGTGCTGGTCAGCTGGTCGTGCAGGAGGTCTGCTGCTGTTGGTGCCACCAGATCACATCCATCGATCATCGCGCTCGATCGAGAATTACATAAGCCGAGTACGGTCAGCGCACTACTAACACAGTAATTTTTCCTTTTTCTCCTTTTTGCGTCGGCTCTTTTCGTTCTCGTTTTCTGCACACACGCTTACCAACCGGCCAAGAAGGCGCTTACGTTCACTTTCCTCAGACGAATGTGCAGTGCACAGTGACGTGCAAACGAGTTTTGCGGTTTGTTCTTCCCTGTGCATCGTGTGCGAAGCATTTTTAAAAATCGCACGGCTCATCATCTTCGTAGGATGGACGGAGGGCATTCCGGGTGCAAGTGAATGTACTGCAACGACGTGTTGGTCGCCACCTTTAAAATAGTTCACCTTTTCCAGACATCGTGATTTGTGTGATTTTATTGGATCATTTCTACCCAGTGGCCTTACCTGTTTCTTCGTCTACGCATCGGGAGCCAGTTTCATGATACTGTGGTTGCAATTGATTTTTTATTGAATCCTCACACGTTACGAGCGTGGGTTGTTTTTTATTCTCTTTTGGTTGTTGGAGTTGGGGTGGCACTGCCATTTGTCGACCGCGGTGATAGGTACTGTATTGGTAAGTTTTTCCTGAACAAACTAGTTCGTCCAGCAGCACCCCAAGGCCATCACGAACGGGCAAAAAGCGACCGAACAGAGTGAAAGCAACAAAACTTCTTTGGCGAACTGTGAGTGAACTATGTGGGTTTGTGGTGCCTCTTTTAAGCGCAAGGTGTTTATTTTTATCTCGAATATGCTGACGGTTAGGGTACTAGCTGAGCCCTTTACGTGTTATATGCTCTACTGTAAACAGATTTCTACCATGAAAGCAGCATTACGTTCATCGTTAAGTCAGAGAAAGTAAATATTCATTATAGTCACTATCAACGTTCTGTGAATATTAAATGAATCCTAGCAAAAGTAAAGATATAGTACACAGCGACATCTTAATCTGAATCATTTAAACAAACGATTGTAAAATAATATCGAGTTGATAACAATAAGATACTTCTTCTTCTTCTTCTCCTTTGGCTCAACAACCGATGTCGGTCAAGGCCTGCCTGTACCCATTTGTGGGCTTGGCTTTCAGTGACTAATTGATTCCCCCCCCATAGCAGGATAGTCAGTCCTACGTATGGCGGCGCGGTCTATTTGAGGATTGAACCCATGACGGGCATGTTGTTAAGTCGTACGAGTTGACGACTGTACTACGAGACCGGCCACAAGTGTTGGAATTAGAATAATTATTTTCGAACATAAATTTGAATTGCATAAAACAAAGCGTTAGGAAACTAAGATTAGTTTATAAACGACTCGACGTTAGAAACTGCTCGATCGACATGAATTATGAACTGCATGAAATATTATACACAAAAAAGGACAAACGAATATACAGTTGCAAACCGACCAGCGATAAAGGTGTACACTTTCCCATTCAAATTTCCTCCAAATATCACAGCCAGCCCCTTTTCGTGAATGTATTTCACAGTAAGGGAAGGTAAAATTTCTACTTAACACAACTGGGAAAAAGCGAGCAAAAGTCATTTAATATATTTGATACTATATTATATTTATTCAACGAGATTATAATGATTCGACATTGAATCGTTTCGAATGATATTTCCCTTTCCTGGATGGTCCGAATGAATTAATAATTAATTTTTTCACATTCATACTCATTGAGAAAATCAGTAAGTAAGCAACTACCTAAAGTAGCTGTTTCCGCAACATTCTCCTCATGCGACCGTGCTTCACACACCCACGCCAATTGGGACAGCAACCAAAACAAAAACCAGCACGCACGAAACAGTTGTCATCGTCATTGCAACTTCAAGCACGTACTGCATTCGTCATGTGCTATTTACTTCCCACCGCCGCAATACCTTGGCCCACCTGTGCTTAAGAGACGCCTGAAAAGTTAAAGAAGGAAAGAAAACACACTCGTAAACCATCCCCTTTCGGTGATCGCTTTCGATCACTGCAAAAAAGGAAAAAAACACCTGACTTAAAAAAAACTGCCATCCTCACACAGACACACACACCCTGGCAGCTCGTTGTTGGTTCATTTTTGTTTGTATGAATGCATGAGAGCGGTAATAAAATGCCAATAAATTAATTTACCACCCCCGATGCCGATCAAAGCGGTTCCGTGGCACTGCCACTGTGACGGAAAGATGGACCTACCTCCCCCCCTCGGGTGCACCGAGCGATGCGTCGTGCCATGAAATGTTGTCTCATTAGCTAACACCAGCACCACGTCAAGGGTGTTGTGCGAATAGTGTTTTGTAGACCTCACCGACCGGTGCTGGTTGGTGGCTTTTTCATTTTCAATTTTCCTATTTACAATCCCTACCCGAAGACGCTTTTAAAACGAACGGACGAACCATTACGAAGCTTCCGTTTTCCGGCGTACACGTACACGTGCAGCCTTCATCGGTTGAGTGAAAGAGAAAAGCAACCTTTCGAGTGGCCTTCGCGGGTTGGGATAAATATTGTGGCCGAAAATAAATCATAAATAAATAGAAAATACTGCACAGGTTCGATCGATTGAGGATTGTTATATGTAGAAAGAAAAATAACACTTTTTAGTTCCAAGAGCGAAAAGTGTTGGGTAAAAATTCAAATAATGAAGACCCTTTAATTAGATTGAAAAGACATAATGTGTAACATGCGCACGAAATGGGCTCACGCAGGGCTTTGTTTAGCTATGGCACAACTTTGTATGAAAACGCACGAGTCACTGAATCACACAAAGCAAATGACTACCGAACTCAAACACCGCTCAAACTGAGGCAATCAGCCAGTGCGGCTTAAAAAAACGACCGAACCACAAAACTAGACCTCCCTTTTATGTGGTGCCGGTAGATGGTGGGCTCCACAAAACAGATGCTTTATGCTCTCATTTTAATGCTCTTCAAGGCACCCGTATGGAGATGTATGTGTCGGTGTACAAACAGTTGCTCGAGTAGAGGTAGGGTCAGGTCGGTGAATCGTACTTCGTTCCCTTCGCGCAGAAAGTGTTTTCACAGTGCGATTGTTTTTCACCTACGCATTCCAACGCGATGCAACCCGGTGCACTGTGGCTGCGGCAAACCGATGGAGCACGACTCTCACCCCTACCTTGCGAAAAGGGAGCAGCGGGCGAAAAATCGCATCTTGTAACACACGGGACACACTTGCGCGATGTTACGATCTGGTAGCATCTGATGCTGCCCACGATCACAGTTCTGTGCGGCACAGACACATGTCTGCAGGAATGGAATGTGCGGCAGCGCACAGCGAAACAAGAAACCAAACGGAGTCAAAAACAAAAACTCGAGCAAACTGACTTAAAAACAAAAGTGAAGTAATAGGAGCACCCGAGCGGCTCCCGCAGGGAAGACACACACGCACGGTAAAGGGTGGCTGCAAAACGAGAGCGAAAGTTATGTTGCGTCGTTACAAACGATGCAATGAATGTGGGAAGGGGGATGGATAGCGGGGTGTGTGTGTGTGTGTGTGTGTGTATGTGTGTGCAGCGTCAGGTGTACGTGCATCGACGGCACCCGACAGCAGCGAGCGTCATCGATTGAAGGTGGTGGTTGCCTAATTGAGCGGCCGAGAGACAGCCAAGGTTAGCGGACGGCTTTGGTCGGATGGACCCAATTGGGCGCAACTAATGTGTCGCGCCGTTGGATCGAATGTCAGGTGCTTTCGTTTTAGATGGTACTGTGTTTGACCGTTCGATGATGTGTTTGTAATTCTTTTCAGTTCATTTTTTAAAGTAATATTTTCCGTTCAAGCAATGCTTGTGGACATTAATTGAAAACAAAAACAGCATTTTTACGTGCAATGCACCCTTCTTGATTTATTTTAACTCATACATTTTTTTCCGTTCACAGAAGAATCGTTTGGCAGCCATCCGATAAAATACTCGAATTTTTGTTTTTATTCTTTGAACCGGCGTAGTTTTAGTGTGTCGTTTTGTGTTCTTTTCTGTGTTATCCGAAAGCGTAGAAAATGTATGCTTGCGTATTCTTCTTCTTCTATTTGGCGTAACGTCCTACGCGGACATGCCGGGCTATATAGGCTTTCGAGACTTAATTCATTATCACGCAGCCGGATACTCAAATCCATGCTACGGGGTCCATTCTAGGCTTGAACCCGGTCCATTCCACCTTAGCTTGAACCCGGTCCAGCCCAATGGTCCATTCTAGGCTTGAACCCATGACGGGTAAACGTTTTTTCTATTTTGTAAAATTGCAGTAATTTTGATATTTGTTGAATCGTCTAATAACTAAGGAATGAATTTCAAGTTCACGGATTATCCAAATGAAATATACTAGAGAAGTTCTGTCAATTAATGATGGATAAAAGAACCTTTTTTTTAATTAGTAACATTTAACAAAAAGGGTTAATATTTCAGATCTTATGCTAGAAGCGAATAGTAATCCTTAAGTGGTTCGCAATGGTAAATGACAAAATTTAAAGAATATAACCATGTATTGATTTGAAAAATCAGTCACAGCGGAAATAATTATGATCATGAGTTTCGAAAGATGCTTATTTGTTTTAAAAGAAAAAAAACATTTATTTCGGTATTCTAATTTTTACCACTACCTATACAAACCAATGTTAGGTTTGGCTTAAGCTTCGTGTTAGTCCTGCATTCTTTAAACCAGGGGCATCCAAACTTTTCAGCTCGCGGACCGCATTGCTTCAGCTTCGGGCCGCAAATAACTATGTTGAGGGCCATTAGACGCTACCTTTAAATGATGAGTGAACGTTTAAATCTTGTTTTTACAAAATACTAACGATACTTGTACAGTTTCGTGTTACTAAAGCTTGATTTTTGTCTACAAAAAGTAAAAAATACATTTTTATTTGAATAAGTCATAATAACGTAATATTTATATTAACTATGGCAAAGTCATAGTGGGCCGCATTATAAACTCTTGAGGGCCGCATGCGGCCCGCGGGCCGTAGTTTGGAGACCCCTGCTTTAAACTATTGAGTTTAGTTCCAGTGGATGGATTTCGAAGCATCGATCTGTTTTTTTTTTTTTTTTTCATAAAAACAGCGTGTTTGATCGTATCACTCCCAAACTGATTTAAGAAATGTCTCAATAACATGATTAATGATATGAGCACAAATAAGAAATTTAAGTCGAACAAGACTAACGCGTTGATGCTTGTTTATACAGGTTTCGGTGACTTGTTATTACTATAAATACAAATCCTACAACTACGGATAGTTGTGGCAGACGGTCCGATACTTCCTTGTAGTAGCCGACGCTACTGTTGAATAGCTCACATCAAATGCCCATGTATTTGTTTTCAGTTCAATGGATAAATTATTATAATAATTCAAACGAATTTGAGTATCGATCGATTTTTTAATGAATTATAGTTCAATTATCAATTGAAAACAGAAATAAAAATTAATAAAAAAATTAGACTTTTTTTCATAATCACAAGACTGAGGAAAGGTTTAGGCCCGTTTTATAGATGTCATTGACAGTTAAAGTGACGATTAAGTGGTGACAATTTAAAAGAAAAACGATTAAAACAACATCTCGAAGGTTTCCCTTACATGCATGGTATCTTTTTATAAATGGACAGTAGTTTACTTAATCGTGAGGTGTAAAAACACAACTTTTAACCAGTACGCATTTCCTCACTCAAAAACAAACACCATCTTTCGCGGCCAAGTCAAGTGCATTGCTGCAATTAAACTGAAATCGCTGCTTCATTTAAACGATGTCACGTCAACCTCATCGAAACCGACAACGCTCAACTCTCTCCACTTGCTTACCTTCCCCTCCTGCCAGACCCCTACGGTAACAGTGCCCTCCCGAGTTCCGTCTTGCCTATCCCAGTGGCTTTTACGTGCATGCGTTAGGTAATTGAAAATGCAGATTGTATGCACTTGTCCGGGTCCTTGAGCGCACGCTGCTCAAAAAGAGGTTGTGATCCAATGGGTTTGTGTGGCAAAATAGAGCACCATTGCTTTCATCTCGCAAAACGAACCGGATAGACAAATGGATAAACAAATTAAATGCCACCGTGAATCGATTGAATTCCGCACACAAAGCATTACGAAATCTGCTGCCAAGTGCTTGTTCTTGGGCTGATTATTAAAAAGAAAACTTCTCCCATTCAACGGCGTTGCTGCACGATTTGGTGCAGCGGGGCCAGAAGGTCAGCGATGCATTCTGTTTGCGTCGCTGCACCTCCATTCATCTGACTCCGCCGGGAAAGTGATGCTGCGTGTGTTGGGGATCGTATAATGAAAAGAGAATGCTTCGATTCGATTTATGTAATGAAAAGCGGAGTCCCTCTTGTCAGCCGGCCGCGTGATGTATAACACTGACCAGGCGCGAGCGATCGTCTGTCTACCTTGCTGCAGCCACTCTCCGCAAGGGACGGTTGAAAAGCGAAGAAACCTAATAAATATGTTTTACAGATCGGGAGGGCGATAGGTGGGAAACAAATGTTAAATAAGCTATAAAGAGAATCGTTTTGTGGCGGACGCGTACTATAATTTAATCGCGGTGATAGTAAGGGAAAAGCAAACGCCTGCTTGATGCTATCTGTAATGGGTTTGCCGCTCGAACATGCTGTTAGTTTGCCAGCTTTGGGTGAGAATACTACAGCAGCATAATATTCAATAAGTCGTTTAGGAATGTTTAAAGCATTGTTAAATGCACTTTCTGCAACAAACGGTGGCCCATGATGAGAAATCTGTTCCATCGATTAATGCAGACCTTCACAGGGGTTTCAAGCATTAAAGCGCCCTCTTCCTCACACAGACAGTTAGATCATCCAAAATGCAACAATTTCCGAATCTGAAATTCATATCGCTCGTTGGATAGAATAAGCCTATTTGTGTTATTTCATCGCCAACAACACCCTCTAAAAAACCTTCAAATAAAGTCAGTTCAAAAATTAAATCAACATGTAACAGACAACTACTTCCTTGTGTCGTTCCGTACAACGATATTTTGTGTCGTCTCGCGGCGGATGCGGTTGATGGATTAGGCACACTGAGATAAGCTTGAGAGTCTTTGGGGGTAGAGTTTACGATCCAGAAAGAGACAACGCCGGCCATGAATGGTGTTCTCAGCGAAGCATGAAGAGATTCCAACCGTTAATAATCTTCCGTTTTTGTGTGCTTTGTTTGCGTTAGAGTTCTGTGCGTCTGAAAGTGTAAGTAAATTCTTGCCCGAGAGTATTTCTTTCAAACAATTTTGTTCATTTTTTTAACAGGAAGTAAATGTCCGCATGTAAATTGACCAATGTAACGTGAAAATAGTGTAAAAAATGGTAAAGTAAACTCGTTGAGTAAACTCATCATTTTAATCGCTTCAATACCTCTTTCACAAATAATCGATCGTCGCCGCTCAACCACGTCGAACTGTAAGTGGGGGATGAACACAACATCTAAATTAGTAATCATGACACAATTTTCGCTTCCCACTCCGCTACTCACTCATCTTCTCGCTCACCCGTCACCGTTCGCAGAGGATCTAGGGCGCTGTGAAAGGAAAAGTAAACAACACAACCCTTGTGGCGTTTGGGTTTAAATTAATCCACGCGATGCGATGCAGGGCTTCCCTTAAGGATCGTACTGCACCTGCAACCGGAATGCATGAGCGCGCACACAGCCACACAATTTGCAAACGATGCAAATGCAGCGATACCTTCCCTCCGCCCAGCTCGATTGAGTCCGCATTGCATTGCATTGTGTTGATTATGTCATCCTGTAGGCCACCTTGCGCAGTCCTTCTCTGGCCGGGGTGTGTTTGAGTGGGACAAAACGTAACACCCTTCGTTAAGGTGGAGGGTAGGATCAAGATGAGGCGGGTTGCCGGTGAAATGGTTGGAAAAATAGTTGGAAAATCTATAAAATTAACACGATAAAAGAAATGCCCCAACCGGTATGAGGCAGTGCAGTCCGCCTGCCAATGGGGTGCCGATGGCGATGACGATAGGAAGGATGATTGATGGAGGGCGCTCAGGAGTTTATTTATTTCATTTCGTTTTGCTTTTGACCGTACCTCTCTTTTCCCGTTGAGGCATTTCTTTCACGGGCCTGCTGCTTTTTGCACGCGGCTTCTTTCAGTTCGTCGTTGGAACGTGCCATACTGCCCGTTGTGCATAAAAACACGTTTGCAACGAGTGTTGTTCAGAAGGCTTACAGTAGGAAATTAAACCAACGAATGGATCGAGAAAACAATTTAGCCGATGTTTGACTAATTTATGTAACCGCTGCATATGCTTCCAAATTTTGGTCTTGGCTTAGGTTTTATTTTTTCAGCATCATCGTAGCTCTCAACCCTTGAGACACATAGACGCAAGAAGAACTATATTTACATTCGACTCGAATACAAGAAAAAATCCTTCAGCTTCTACATCTATAATAAGCACCTAAAATATGGATAAAAAGTCCTTGCTGTTATTATTACCTGCACCGACACAGGCTCACCACCTTGACAGATGCCATTTTTTAACCCATACAACAATCTTAACTACACTGACCCACTTTGACCGCTCTGAGCTCTTGTTCGATCCAATTGAATCTTCCACCGGCACTATGTGAAAAGCATCCGATCGTCACGATCGCCACGAACTGGCAGCAAATGGGACTTGCGGTGTAGCGACACAACGCAGCTCGAGCCCGTTTCCGATTGCAATGTCACTGGCATGACAATTTCAACTCACTTCCATTAGGATGAAACACGAGCGTACGTACAGTCAGTGACAGTAAGCGAAAGTGTGAGTCGGCAAGCACTGATCGGTATTCCTGCAAATAAAAACGGCACGATAGCACTGTTCGCTGTGGCCTTGGTAGTCTGGTGCATCGTATGCAGGCCATTGCAGGTGGAATGGTTGTTGGGAAAGGGTGGGGAATTAGTTTTATTTAATTTAACGCACCGTTTTATCGATCGCGGTGATTCCAATAATTGAACTATGGTTTATTGAAATCCAATCGGGGGTTTCCCGTAGAAAGCGGTTTGGCTTTGTGAACTGAGCCGATTCCAATGGTAAAATAAAAAAAAATGTAAGCTCACCTTATACTTTCTTATCGCTATCGGTGTGCTTCTGCCGCACAATTACGAAGTCGGAAGAAAACTGACCAGCGAACGGTCGGGTTCGTCGCTTGCCGAACCGTTGAAGTCTTGCGATGCGCTCTCGATTGAGCGGGTGACGCTGTTTGGGGAAATTGTACGTACGCTCGCGTGGTCGCATCGTAACGCACTGACCAATGGAAGGAGGACGGAAGAAGGAGAGTGTGAAACGCACGGAAAATGTTTGTTGTTTTCCCACCTCGCAAACCGGGTGGTTGTTTTTCCACCGCGCTGACCACCGCTGGTTGCGGTTATGTGGTCTCTGTGTGGCACCATATGGCACTTCACACGCGATGTAAACTGCAGCGACCGGTAGAGTGTGTAGGTTGATTGGTAGAGACCTCGTGCTTTTCGTGTGCAGTTTTTCCTACATGCTGGGAGAATTTTCCCACAAAAAAGCGTAAAAAAAACACTGCTTGCAACCAATGACGATACTCCATTCCGGGGTGGTGGTCATTCGCAAGCGTAACCCGGTTATTACCATTGAACCGAACGACCATCGACAACGCGACGTAAATCAACCAATTATGTGAGGCTTGTTGAGGTGGTTTCTTTGAGTTTTGGCTCGTTTCATTTTCATGAGTCTTCCGGTTTTGACCTGTGCTGCGTTACGTTGTAACATGTATTCGAAACCCAAAAAATAGCCCAGATAAAATCAAGGCTTTACATAATTCAGAAAGAAGCTTGCGCCCAAGAACTGTTAAGATACAACGAAAAAGAACAGATTCATCCTCCAGTTCCATGCTTCAATGTTCTATATAACGCCCCTGAAATTCTCACCTTTACTTCCTCTTCCGCCTGACGAGACAATAGTGCAGAGATTAATTCCATTGAGAATGGGTGGGTGGAATTAATTAACCATTTAATCCCTATACACTGGTTCGTCTTCAACGAGTGCTATTGTCACTCAAAACTAACCGCTTAAAAGGTAAATAAATTGGCAGAGGGCTTATACACAGGACTGTCTTTATTTGGAAAAATGTTATGAATTAATGTATACATTTTTCACACACCAACCCTTTTCTAGATGTAATATGAACACTTTTTAACGGCGTATTGTGTTATACCTAAACACAAGCAACTGTTATGCAAACAATCTTTGTAGCGGCAAGATTGAAACTAAATATATAACGGCTGCATTGGGTTGAACTGGCAAACCAGTTGTTAGGTTTTATAAAATGCAAAAATCCCTAAACAGTCATTTTGATTGCTAGCTTCTTTGCGTCTCAAAATTGCTCAACAAATAAGTAATTTGATCGAGCTTACGTGCCCACACAATTACCATTCCGATTAAATCGCCCAAACGCGTGCAATTATTAACACCCTGCCAAAAAGCCAGCAATCAATATTACGCGCCACTGTCCAAATAAGCTAAACAGTTTTATTTTCTATTTTCCACTGATGATCGAACACAACGATTCGCCTTGTAGCTCACAGCCCAACAGCCCCAAACACCGAAGGTCAGCTGTCGTTTTCATCTCTTGCTTTAGTGCCGATTTGTGATGCATTCGCGGCTGCCGAAAACGAATTCCGAAACCAAAGCCTTAAAGTGCAAAGCTGCAGGGATGTGTCGCAAGCACACCGTGTCTTTGCGGCCATTCCCGGTCCGTGCGGCAATTTCTGTGCCAGCTACCATGCAGCGTCCTCCAACGCGATACGCTCCACGCAGGATTATGCTTGCCTTCCCTGCCCTCACTTGTCAAAGAGCCCTCCAAAATAAAAAGAGAGCTAACCGATGGCGTCTTGTGACCTTGCCGACCGGAGGTGATCTGATGTGATCAGCACGATCAACTGGCGGGTTTTCACTCCCACTCTCCCGTTGTGTGGCAGGATGGAAGTACGGCTGAAGTGACACGAGCGCATGGTGCGAGATGATTTCTAATTTTCCAACACTTCCATCGGTTTCGTATTGCACGCGAGGACTGTAATGCAATAAAAAATAGACAATCGCACACGCTCGCACACACACACACACGTTCCTCCGCACTACAATACCTTTGGTGGAAAAGTGAACGAAAGTCTGGCAATGTTCGTCGAAATCGAGCGAAATTGGCAAACGCACTATCTTAAACAACACGGCCAAAACACACATCTGCTAGTTAGCTAATGAGCAGCTAAAGATTATCGGCGCAGCCGTAACATGAAGGCGATGTTTCGCGGCACTTGTACGACACATGTCGGTGCGTGGTGCTGGAATCGTCACACGAGTGCGGTTACGCTCATGGCTACGTGATGGCATCGTTTATCATACGCTGCAACCGATTGCAGTGCGGCGATAGTGAGCGAGCGGAAAGCACATTACTTGCCAAGGATTTTTAATTAGCTAGTACGGGGGCGGGTGATGTGATAATTTGAATGACGAATTAGGGGAATAAACCTGGAAAGCATTACATGTGGCAGTGTCCTTTGGAAAGGTATTTTTTGGGTCGTTTACTTAGCTCGATGTTTCATTAACGGCGTGAAAAATAATTTAAAAAAAATGTCAAAGTGATGATATTTATCCTTGAATAGATTTTATATTTTCATGCACGAATCTAATCATAGCACTTTATGCATGAATAGTCGGAAATTGTTACTAACGATAATTAGATATAACATTTTATAACTATAAAAGCTTGCGTAGCAAGTCCTTGTGGCTTATGTTGAGTAAAAGTTTGATAGTAGTTACCAATTTCCTGCTGAATTTTGATCGAATAATATTGATATATTTAAATCCTTCCTTATGAATCCACTGTTTATTGATTGACCCCACAAATTATCCTTGGGCAATGAGTTTAATTCATTCGAGTTACTCATTCTTTGCACGAAAAACTCGTTCTGCGGGGAGTTGTTTTTGCATATAATTTGTATAAAAAGTAAACTATTAATTCCAAGGGTCAAAACAATTCAAGATCAAATTATTTTTTTACAATCTATCCATTACATTCCATACAATCTATCCATTAAACATTAAAAAAAGCAAAAAACATTTCTAAAAATATCTTGTTTATAAATGAGAATATACTATGATATTTTCTGTTTAAAAATCAATAATGCTCGCTTTTTGTCGTACGCGTGTTTTTCGATAAAATGTTTTAAATTTAAATTGAATTGTTTCCATTATTTCCATCAGCGAGAGGCACATACGAACTATTACCGATGGCACTCTTTTGCCATGTGCTTTTATTTCTACCGACACGAACTTGGAACGTTACGTTACCAAAGAAGCAGAAGAAAATATCAAACTGTGAAAGGATGTTATCATTTAAAAAAAGAAGAATAACTATATTACTAGAGTTGTGATGATTTTAAATACTTGTTTTGCTTTAACCAAAGAACACAAAAAAAAACATTATTAGAATTTCCTAAAAATAACCTCTTTGAACAGACTATGCTGTAACTCTATGCTGTTATCGAACTAAATATTTGAAAGTTTGCTAGCCTGGTAATGTTTCTGCATAAAACCTTTTGCTCCTTATTTGTTTTATTGTACCTCAAATTAATAATTTATTGGCAAAGTTGAAGTCTTTTGAAAACCACGATCAAATAATCCGTCTCTGCTCACTATGCAAACAGTATCGCGAAAGGTTCTGTACCTACGATATGTTTGATTGAAAACTTTCCAAACATTCTGACCATCGTTAGCGTGTAGGCCAGTTTGTTAACAGCTCATTCTATTCATGTTTCACATCGATTCATAACCCTTTACTCGCCGACTGCACAGAACCGTGAAGCATTCTTCCGCTATTAGCAAGCTTCCGCCCACGGTACAAAGCAATGAACAACCCGAAAACCAACAACCTCAGACAAATTTTGCAAGCTAAGAATAGACCCAAGAACGACAATGTCTTCCTCGCATAATTACCCAAACCTTCGGAATTGTTTCCGAAAAAGTGCTTCACCTCAGGCAAACAGTTCAACGTACGTACACAAGGGAAGTTCTACCCATTTCAGAGTGCTTGGGCAAGGGTTTCGATAGTAGGATCACTACGTACCACTCACCATTCACAAACAACCGCACAGAGCGCCGTGGATTGGGTATCCGCTGGAGTGCCACCGGTGTACTAGTGAACACACTCTCCCGCCGCGCTGCGAGTTACCCCACGTACCGACGGAAGAGTGGGGACACCCGGGTATGGGCCCGGTCGACCGAATCGCGATGCCACCGCGAAAAGCGCGCCCCCAGCAAGCCCTCAGCAAGCTGGAGGGGAGAGACACGCGAGTGAGTGAGAGTGTGGGCAACGCATAGTGTGTATCATAAAGTGGCTTTTGTATAAAAGACGTTTGCGACCCACCAACATCATCCAGTATCTTTTTGGACTCTGGTATTCCAGTATCCACCGTACAGTGAAGTACAGTTCGTAAGCGCATCACAATGAAGTCTCTGGTACGTGAGCATGAGTTTGGGTTTTGGGTAACATTCGCAGTGGCTTTAAGAGACAATCAAATCATACGAAACAATGGTGGCTAGTGTGCTCGTGTGTGGTTCGTGTCAGGACTCGAGGAAGTCATGTATAAAGTGAAATTCTCGTACTCGGATATGCATTCAAAATAATGCTAAAAACCGTTGTGTTTGATGGTCCAAAGAAAGGATATGTCCACTAAAACAGACGTGTGCAATAGTGCGAGCAACTTCGCCCCCTATATGTGTACACCCAGGCATCATATGCCAGAGTGATTTGCATGCAAACTGCAAATTGAAATCGCATTGGCACACTGTCGCAGTTCCGCGACTGGTTGGTGAAACGTGTTTGACTCCTTCGTGTGCATACATCGGGTCGAACTTCACTTTCGCAGGAATCTTTTTGTTTTTGCTGCCGTTGCTTCAAACCCGTGCCTTCAAACAAGTGAAAACTAGTCCACTCCCTGAATGTGGCAGGCTTGGGGTAGTGGGTTTAGTATGATCACTTCCGCGACGTCTAATCGATAGGAAATTAATGGAAATGATAAAAAGAGGTGGAAATTGATTCACGGTTCCGTAACGGCTCTCGGCATCTCGAAAAGTCGTTTAGCTTATCGTGACGGTCGCTTTCGATGGAAAAGTTCGCGCGGCTGCTGATGTGCTTGTTTGCAATTCATATCTAACGCATAATGTGTGCGCTTCTCATTCCCTTTCCCCCTCTACCAGGTGTTGTTGGGTTTGGCCACCCTACTGGTCTTGAGTTCGGCGGCCGAGGAGAAGCAGCAGTCTGCGGCCCCAGAAGCGAAACCAGCAGCGGAGGGCGAAAAGCGCCACGATAAGCGTGGTCTGTTCGAGCACGACTTCGGTGGACATGATTTCAGCGGCCATCATTTCGAATCGTACGCCCATGGCCACCATTATGATCTGCATCCGCACCACGAGAAGACGCTGACCGTCGTCAAGAAGGTCCCGGTCCCGTACCCAGTGGAGAAGCACATCCCAGTGCCAGTGGAGAAGCATGTGCCCGTCCCGGTGAAGGTTGGAGTGCCGAAGCCCTACCCAGTCTACAAGACTGTCCACTACCCGGTCAAGGAGATCGTCAAGGTGCCAGTGCACGTCCCAGCCCCGTACCCGGTTGAGAAGAAGGTCCCGTACCCAGTCCACGTTCCGTACGATCGTCCCGTCCCGGTCAAGGTGTACGTGCCCGCTCCCTACCCAGTGGAGAAGAAGGTCCCGGTCCCGGTGAAGGTCCATGTCCCAGCTCCGTACCCAGTTGAGAAGAAGGTCCCGTACCCGGTCAAGGTCCCAGTGCACGTTGAGAAGCCGTACCCGGTTGAGAAGATCGTCCACTACCCAGTCCATGTGCCAGTCGATCGCCCAGTCCCGGTCCATGTTGAGAAGCCAGTCCCGGTCCCGGTGGAGAAGCCAGTGCCGTATGAGGTCATCAAGAAGGTCCCGTACCCAGTGCATGTCCCGTACGATCGCCCCGTGCCAGTGCACGTTGAGAAGCCCGTCCCAGTCCCGGTGAAGGTGCCAGTTCCGCAGCCCTACCCAGTGTACAAGCACATCCCGGTCCCGGTCGAGAAGCACGTGCCCTACCCAGTGAAGGTTCCGGTTGAGCGTCCAGTGCCGTACACCATCGAGAAGCACATCCCTTATGAGGTCGAGAAGCCAGTGCCGTACCCGGTCAAGGTCCCAGTCCATGTCCCAGTGCACCACCATCACGAGCACGAACATGTCGAGTACGAACACCACCATCACTAGAGATAGCACGCATTAGCATTGTGATAACCATAGGAATACCCTTCTCCCTTCCTTCCCACGACAATTGAAACCTCCATCCCAACTTCCTTTAAGAAGAGGCAGCAGAAGAAGAACAAAAAACGACTCCCAAGTTACCTCCCGGTTAGTGTCCGGTTACGTAATAGCTAAGTGAATTCACCAACCCCATGACACAAAACATGCCACACCATTCACAACTAACAAAACACAACAACAAACCAGACACAAATTAACCGTCCAAAACCGTCCAATTTTTTCATACTCACTCGATGAGTGGTATCGATCGTCGATTTCAGCTCGATTGATAAGTATAATGTTAGTGTGTGGTAGCAACGCATGCATGCAAATACTGTATCAGCATGTGGTGACGCAGAGAGACAGTTAGAGCGAGAGAGAGAAAGAATGAGAAAGATGATGAAACATTTCATAATTTCTTCGTCAAAATCTCAACACATCAAACTTTAAATGCGAAACGCGCGCCCGCGCTCGCAAAACGCGGTCAGACAACGAACCCGATTCGAAACCACGAAATGCTGCGATTGATGCAGCTTTAAACATATATTTTTTGTGCCTGACAATTGTTAGGATTGTTGCCCGGTTCGAGAGCGAAGAGGAGTGTGTTATGCTATGGTCGAAAAGACTTAACCAATATGAAAGCTACGATGAAAGCGGAAGAAGTGATAAAACGAAAAGTCGAATAAAAAAAAATGAAAATAAAATCATTGTTGAAACCAAGTCGTCTCCAGCCTTTCTGGTGTGTGTGTGTGTTTATTGTTATTTTAATTGGTTTCCGAAAAGTTATGCCATTTTTAAATCTGGGTCAAGCAAGGAGGGATTAATTCATTCATTCATTCAAAAGAAATTTAAAAAGATGTTGCAGAAATGTTAAAGAAATGTTAAAGCTTATAATAGCGTAGCTGTTGCTTTGAAAATACTTCTTTAAAATACAACAAGATGCGAGTTTTATGCGGCTTGTATTCAATTAAAGCTGCTATTAATATTTACTCAAGACCAGTAGGTCACTATTGTTGGTTCCACACACCGAGGGCAAGGGTTTCCATTTACCAAAAGGCAAACCCTCAGGCCCGTTCTCTCGACACTTAGCGGAGGCTCAGAATCACCTTCGCTTTTGATCCTTGCAGTCGATTGTTTCATCATTTAGCTCCACTTAAACCTATGATCGACAGATTGCATGCATGATTCATTGCGGTTTGAAAGAAATGGTTGGGCAATGCTAAACCACAGAGACCTTGCACCATCCGCGAGCCCTAGCAAACAACGGAAGGCACCCGTTCCGAGCCCGCCTGCAGACTCACATGCACGTTCTCATACAGTGTTTCGATCCAGTTTCAGATCGATCTCCGCCAACGATCGCAATTAAGCGTCACCGCGGTGTTGCGCTAGCATTTCCTTTCCGTTCCACCGTATGCAAGCAAGCACCGCCGTGCTAGAACCACGATTTCGTAACGCATTCTCCGTGCGACCCCGCAAGTCGCCAGGTGCCTGCCCTGGTCCGGCTGGCTCGCCATAACATGTGTACCATTATGCTCACGATTTAGCATGTTGTGCTGAAGAAATATGGCTTCCTGGCCGCCGGTGCTCCGGCAGGCCCGCTGGGACGGCTACCACTCCATCACGATTCACACGACACACAGCGGCGTGACATCAGAACAACGAGGAGCGTTTCCCTTTCCACTTTCGTGGCTGATCGATTCCTTTCGATTTCATCGGAAAGGAAAAAACAATGTGCTATTCTTAGTGTGCTACTGCAGGCTACATGTGGTGATCTTTTGGAGGGTGAATTGGAGAATCTTAGTGTAGTCTAGTCGGAATGTAGCGTCTAGTCGTGTTTGTAAGAGTTTGAAAGGAAAACATTAGAACGTGACTCTGTCTATGCCGGACATTGTTGATGTTGGAGGTGAATTGATGGGAGGTGATGTAAAAAGCCAATGTGAAGCAGCTCTGTTACCTTGACTAGAAACTGGTTCATCTTGTTCTGGTCATTTCCACATGTCTGGTAATTTATGGTCCAAGATGTTGTGATCGTGGACACATTTCTATGCATTAGTTCAATTATTTCGTTGTATGTTGGATTGTTGGAATAAGAAACATTATAAATTTTTCAATCATTTATTTTTATTATTAAACACAAAGAAAATTATGTTGAAAATTAAACATTCTTGAGTAAACCCCGATTTTGGTTTGTATAAAAAACACCATTTATTTAACTGGGACTATGTTTCAAGGGGAAAAATGCAATGCTTAGGTAATACTAATTTATTAGATGATGAATGCACGTGGTAAAATACTGTATTTGCTTATATCTCAAAAGAAAATTTTATTTGATTAAAGAGAGTAAATAAAATAAATTATAAATCTGATTTAAACTAACCATCATATTCGTTTCTCGCTTAAAAAATTGCGTATTGCGTCGGGTTAGCAACGTCTTTCTAATTGAACTAATAAAACGTTTGGTTGCTCAAGTGCTCCAATTCAAATTTGAAAGCTGAGTGAAATATTTCATAGCAAAAATTTCATTGCATCTAACGCATTGCGGATTGCATACATCCAGGCTACTCTGTTCATATTTAGCACAATACTTGGAGAAAGTACAGTGATGACAAATTTAAAACTGAATTTATATTTTATAACTAAGCGGAAACCAAAAGATTCAAATTATTCCCATTAAAAGATAATAGTTTTCTAATGTATTTTCTTTTTTTCAACTAGTTTTCAACCGGCATTGGCATTGTTGGTAAAATTGATGTTAAAAAATGGAAAACACTCTAGTGTTGCATTTCACCAACCTAAAATGGTATCTTGCGAAAATGCCTTTCAAAAAACGTTTAGGATTAAAATCCAGAATTAAAAAGAGATGTGTCAAAATATACACGTTTGCATTTTTTTTCAATTCTGGAAAAAATGGTTGCAAGAATGGTAGTGTGATAGTTTGAATTTAAATTTATTAAATAATTAAACAAACTCTAACAATTATCGTACATTATGTGCAAGCCTAATTCATCTACTCAAACCCAATTACGTCCGCTGGACTGCAGCAATACTGGCCAGGAGAAGTGACTAGTAAGCTGGAAAAGGTACCAGCGTTGATGAAAACCATCTGAGTCATTTGCATCTGCGCCACGGTCTCTGCTTCTCCCTGTCTCCCTATCGTGTATGCTCCGTATCTCGCACGCTCTGCCATGCCATCGTCCAGTGCGGTATGCGATCATATTTACCTATGATCACTCGATGGTAATTGCATAATTTATGATCACTGCCGCAAGATTGTATTTAACGCCAGCACCATACGTGCGGCGGTGCGCGGATCGATCGGTACCGGGGCGATTGATTGATGGGCGTTATTTAGAGGACTCGTGTCATTATTACAGATAGCATTTTACCTTGAAGCGAATCGATCGTCAGCCCGGTTCGGTGGAAAATGTTTTTCTTAGTTGAAAGCAAAGCGTTCAACAGAACGAACCACTCGTTCGAGCCTGATCTGCATGTGCACGGCAGCTTGAGCGAGTGCAACGGGCATTTGGATTGCACGGGAGAGCGTTTTCCTGCTGGACGGCTGTTACACTCGCTCGGTAAACACATACAGTGGCCGGCAATATAAAGTGGCCACTACTTACAATTTTACATTTTTTACATTTTTTCCGTGAAAAATGAAGTTATTGTACTGCTTTATTTTTTGAAACATTGCTCGTGATATGCTTAAGAATGCGCAGTACCATAGCATGACAAAAATGAGAAGTTTGCTTCAAGAAAAAATATTTTTTCCAAAATTGATCAAAATCACTGTGCCAAAATAAAGTGCCCACTTTATTCATTCTACAGAAAATATTTTTCTGAACAAATATAACACCAAACTTATAATTTATATGCGTTCCTCTCGCATTCTTTACATGTTCGAGAACCTTTGAAATAATTTATTTTGTTTAATTTGCACGTATTTGGCATTTGTTCTTCCTAGGAGTATTTCAGAGCTTTAACATATTTTGTTTTTCCTAATCACGTCATTCTCACCACATTTGCATCAAAATTTGCACACGAAATCTCGATAGGATTAAAGTTAGGTCTAAGTGGGAGCAATGTGATAGCTAGGGGGTGTTTATCTTTAGGAGTAGCAGGAAAACTGGTGTGAATTGAAAGTGCAACTATGGCTTATACCTTTTTTAACATTCTTCATCAATACTTTGGGATATTTCTTTAAAAAAATGGGGTTTGAAAACTAAAAACATGTTCCTACAGGCTAACATCTCAACACACACAATCAATACAAAAAACATTTCTCAACTAGTATCGTATAAAACACCTTGCATGTCCTCCATGAAGTCTAAATCTTGGTTCCATCGAGAATTTGTGGCAGATTCTATGTGCGAAGGTGGATAAAACTGGTGTCACAAACAAATAAATTTAAATTTAATGCTCTTGATAACGCTTTAGAAGAACCAGATGCAAAAACTAGATGCAGAACTAGATAAACCTTTAAAAATTAGAAAAAAATACGCTAAAGATCTTCGAACGTGTAAAGAATGCGAGAGGAACGCATATAAATTATAAGTTTGGTGTTATATTTGTTCAGAAAAATATTTTCTGTAGAATGAATAAAGTGGGCACTTTATTTTGGCACAGTGATTTTGATCATTTTTGGAAAATATATTTTTTCTTGAAGCAAACTTCTCATTTTTGTCATGCTACGGTACTGCGCATTCTTAAGGATATCACGAGCAATGTTTCAAAAAATAAAGCAGTACAATAACTTCATTTTTCACGGAAAAAATGTAAAAAATGTAAAATTGTAAGTAGTGGCCACTTTATATTGCCGGCCACTGTATGCAACGTGAATCGATGCAAAAACCACAACCTTCGTACGGGATGAAAGTGAATGAACGAGTAGAAAGATCGCACACGCGGTAGCACAGCATTAAAAACATGGCAGCACTGTTGTGGTGGGGTTTGTTTGTTCGTATTTCTAATAATGACTGCATTCGCACACAACAGAGATCAGAAAAAAAACCGGGGCGCCATCAGCCATCACTCTCCTTCCAGACCACCCCAAACCGCCCTCCCATAATTCGCACGCGGGGCAGCTGGATGATATAATCGAACATTTAGAAGAGCACATAATTGTCTAGCTTGCCGTCAGGTCGTCAGATTGGGCGTCACTAATCGATACCGAGGCCGGGCAAGTGTTTGCAGCTCCAGAAAAGGATTACGAGCCCAAAAACGAAGCCCTCGCGCCGTACCAGTTCGCACTTTTGCATGGGTTTTGTTTTACACCGGAGGGGCCATTCTGTGGAATGGGGTCGATCCGCTGGTCGGCATGATCCCGGTGTGCGGTAGCTTCGGTTTGTTGCTGCACCTTACTCTCTCTCTCTCTCTCTCTCTCTCTCTCTCTCTCTCTCTCTCCTCTTTTGATGCATTGTGTGTAAGCGTGTGGGGAGATTTCGCAATGAGCGGTTGGATTTGTTGTGCAGCGTGGAAAAGGAAAAAAAATGGAACGAATCGAGAACGGTTACGGTTGTAAAATTTCCTTTTCACCATTAAGAATCTTGTTTGATGATTGCACCCTCCTGCCCGTCTATGGTTCGTCTTTCTCCTCTCTTTCATGCAATGCCCAGTTGCCGCTCGGCAGGACGGGTTCAAACCCGTACTCTATGGGGAGGCACACTGCTTAAGCGAGAGTGCAAGCCAAATGGCCACCCGGGACGGGACGGGTTCGCAGTTTCGCGAATCGTTAGATAATTTTGTGTATGATCTCTGGCGCAGGTGCCTTGGCTTATGTAACGGTGCTCCTGCACCGGTGAGCAAGTACGGACCGCGTGTGTATGCATACCCGGTCTCTTGATGCACACTCGAGCGTAAATGACGTTGCGAGCGTTTGGGGCGAAAGAAAAAAAAGGATACCGAATGGATGCGTGAGAATGGCATACAATGTCACTGGTGCGATGGAGCGTGTCGGATTGTGGGACGTTTCGCTGAGACAGTCACTAATTGGGACCAGGGCAAATGTAGATCATGGTGAGAAGAATTGGGCAAGAACTGTAAGGGCTTTTAGCAAGTGATGTCGTTTGAGCTAATTGCGTAAGATATCTCATCAAGTGCGTTAAGCAGCAAGTGTACTAAGAGATCAATTGTTAATGAATTGTTTTATGAATGCAGCACATTTTGTGATTCAGTTTGTACTATTTAATTTATCGTATTCCTATTCTATCGAATCATATTGATCAAATCGGGCTACGCTAGTAGCCAGCTGGAGCGTATAATTTTTGAATTCGTAATCCGAAATTGATTCCATAGCGTTTGATGAATTGTTGATGGAATTGATGAAATGTTGTAAACAAATGTAGTTTACAAAAAGTTTTGTTAACACTTTAATTTTTGAAAAAAAAAACATTTGACATTTGAAAAAACTCAAAAATTTATTTAAAAAAAATCACAACATCTGTACAAAAATGACATGGCCATCCTTTCAATGGTTTCCTTCAGCAAGACTCTTTACAATTAAATTACCGCACAATGATGTCACGGTAAAATTAGAAACACACACACAGCACGTCGAAAAATAATAGACAAAGATCTCGCTAATCAGGGGATAGCTTGGTTGTCTCGAAATATATTTGCTAGACCCTATCCTGAATATACATTTCGTGCATCCTTAAAACTGAGTCTCATGCAAGTCCTTTTGAGAGTTGACATCGAAGTCAAATATGTTTAAAATTATGGGGAAAATGAAGAGATATATGCTATTCCGCGTTGTTGTTTTGTTTTTTTTTTTAAGTATGCTAGGTTGAATAATCATATAATTAAATAATAACAAAAATCTCTCCAAAAATCAAACAAATGCTCAAAACATCAATGTTAATAGAATACTATAGTCTAAATTGCATTTCAGTTGCTCAACACTGTACATGCGTTATGTAACGGACGTTTCCTCTGAACGCCTACTTTTATCTGTTCGAGCAAGGCAGCTGTTTGATAAGCTGCACAGATTCACCGACAGCAGGAAATTCGACAATGTGCGAAAAACCGGCCCCACCCCTTTATCATTACGTACCCGTATTTCGCTACACTCCATTCGCTGTTTCATTCTCTCGAATGTATGTGTGGCCTCATTTTGCACACATACACAAACACATCTATTTTTCGCACTCACCGATGCCTACACGAAAGCCAATACAGTTTTCCTGCTCATTATGGTAAAACGAACGAAATGCCACCGGGCCTTTTCCCCTAACCGTTTTTCTATCGTGTTGGGTGGATAAGACCGATCGGATCGGACATTGTTTGGCGCGAGAATTAACTAACTTTCTTGCCACAGGACTTTCCCGCCTGTCGTTTACCCATAAAGCCGGCTAATGAATTCGATAGTTGAACGAATTTCACCAAACGCATTGATCGAATGAAAGACGCCGATTTCCTGTCTCAAGTTTGCACCACCGCGTCGCTACGCAAGCGGCAAATATTGCACCGTCGTTGTAATGTGCTCTGTGGGTGTGTTTGTGTGTGTGTGTGCGCGAATGTTTTTCGATTTTCCTTCGCTTTTCTTTTAATCGGCCGTGGTTTAATTTATAGCAGGTGCGGCGGTGCAGTCGTGCGATAACGAAAAAATGGGTGGTCGAAACTGACTAGACGGGGCCAATTTTCCACCATAAAATCAGCCACTAAATCCAAAATCACGGGCCTAACCAGCGAGTTGGCCGGAGCATCTTCGCTAGCTGCTCACCCGTTCGAGGTGTAAAGCGAACAACAGCGAAAACTATGTTACTCCGTTGACAGGGCAGCTAAGAGCTTGAGAAAGGCAGCAAAAGCGGGGTCGCCAGTAGTGGTGGAGGAGGAATAGGAGGAAAAATAATAAATTTAATTGACTTGCGATGCGTTGCGTGAGTTGCTTACATCGAATCGAAAAGTGTGCTTCGACAATTTGTGCAGATACAATCATGCAGTCACTTGAGCAAGTTGAAGGAAAAGAGATGGGACAAGATGCGCTGCGGAAAGGTGGTGGCAATGGAATAGAGTGGGAGGGAAAAGGTTTTTGCTTTTTTTTTGGTTTTGGTTCGTCGGCCTACAAGGGATGTCCATCGTCAAGGCAACAACCGTACGAAGAAGAGTTACTAATTCTTACGGACAATCGATGCTGACCGTGGTGTAGTGATGAGTGTTTAAGCATCATCTAGCTGCATCGATCAGTGAAATCTCTCAGCCGTAGCAAGTGAAATTTTAGGCTGACCTTTGTCAAGGAGAGCTATAATATACCGGATGATTTTCGAGGATACGTCTTAATTTTTCATTCTTTTATGTTTTTGCTCAAATAAGTTAAGGTTTTAAACGATGTTTGGGGAAAGCAAACCATTCTTTGACAGCTATTTAATGAAATCTATTTTTAAAATCACCTACAAAATTGCATTCCAATTTCCAGCAAAAATTCTCCAGTGAGTGAGCTAAAGGATTGTTGTAGCGGTCATTGTTTTATGTAATGATGCGGTGGGGGCATAAATTCGGTCACTCGATTTTTGAGCGAAAACAAACAAACAGACAAGAAAACCGAGCGGAAACCACATTACTCAACCGCATCAACCGCGTGTGTGCACGTGCGGTAGTGCTGTGGGATTTGATGTGTACCAAGTGCATCCGTACAGGGACAACGGTCGTATAGCGGAGGTGCTACATTTCACTCATTGATCGGATGACTCACACAAGGCTGTCCCGCACCGACATTTGAAGGACTTGTGGAGAGGAAATTCGTAACAAATCTTTTATTGAATCAAACAAAGAAAAACAAGGTGCTGCAGCGATCATTGGCACAAAGCATTGGGCCCGAAAATCTGGCGTAAAGAAATTAAAGCATTGTGGTAGCACTATTTTTTATATATCACTCTCCCTTTTTTACATTCTACGCTTGCATTAGTTGCAAAACCTCAAATCGCATCCAAAACGCTGTCAATCATCGACCACGCCACGATGCTACACAACAACCCACCATAATCCCTTTTTGTTTACGTAAGCCCAAATAATAGTAAACATTGGCCTACAGCCGCCGCGTCGAAACGAAAGACTTCAATGCCCGGGTCGCAACACATGCCACCCGAAAAGCGACGAACCCTACCCAATTCATCAAGTCGGTGGGTCGCCGGTGGTTCCATTTCATGCCATTGCTCCAAATACTGATCGACCTAGTTTTTTGGTGTGTGTTTATTTTCTATCTCATCTCAGCTAGCGTTCCCAACGGCGCTAAGCACGGCACTAGGCACTAAGCAAAGGGAGGGAGGACAGACTTTGCAAACACGGTGCCGCGCCGTTCGTCATGTCGGGTGGGCTTTATGCTACAGACCAAACCTCTCTAGTGTCGTGTGCTCACAGCTTCCAATCCACTATTTCCCCGAGGCAATTGAGGCTAGGGAAGGTTTGACGACAACTCTTCGCAGCAGCCGATGCCGTTGAAACGTGAAACGTAGCTTCAGTGCCGTTCGGGCTCTTACCATCTTATCGATTAGTAGCTTCACAGTCCCTTCCGGTGCGGCACGGGTGAGAGATGTATCACAGCGATGGGTGGATTGTGCAGCTCATGAGCAAATAAGAACACATAAAAAAATCGAGTTTAAAACAAAAAAGGAAAAAAAACACACAATTAAGAGCAGAACTAACAAATTTATCTACGTCCTTACATACTATGCCTTATGCTTTGCACGCACTCAACACTCTGGTTTATGGAATTGCATGGTAGGAATGCATTTTTTCCGCCACTTCTATTCGCCCACCGTGAAAAGTGAAAGCATAGCAGGTCAACGCCATTTGGCCAACTTACCTAGTGTCCGGCCCGGTCGTACGTCGCACGCGTGCCCTACCACTTGGGCGCACGTTCATTATGACTTCATGGCTTCATGATGCCCCCTCCCTTGCCATCTCGATAGTCTCCCCAACATGATAGCACGCCAGCGATTGACCTACGGCCGACGGTAGCATAATGTGTGCCAGCGTCTTATTTTTTGCGTCGATTTTCTCACTGTTGGGCCACAGTGCGGCCTCGAAAAAAAAAAAACAATACTGATCTTGCAGGCAAAAAGACGCTTCGTCGACAAGGGAGATGAGGTGGGCAGTACAACAAAATATGTATTGCAAGAAGTAACCACACTAGCGCCGTCCTGCAATAGCCCCCCGGGCCGGCGGATGGCCGCATGCTGTGCGTGCGCCCTCCAGGACGGATGGGAAAGGTATAAAGCCATTAGGCGTGCGGGGCAATGAAGAGTGTTTGGCTGGCCGAGCCTGGGGCAAAGTGGATGTACAAAAAAGAAGAAGGAGTTGAAGAAGTAACAAAAAGTGCAGAAGCAGAAACGCAACCACAACAACGACCACCGTTTGCAGCAGAAATGAAGAAAAGGAAAATACGCTTCGGCATTGTTGCATAATAAAAATCTATCATCAAGACCCATAACCGTATAACCTATATCTTGCTAATTAATCGTGCAAAGGGACACACAGACGGCAAGGCACTGGTGATGAAAAGACAGAATGTGCGAAAGCTCACTTAAAATGTACGGTAAATTGTGTGTGTGCAATCAGACAAATTATTAAATTCACGTAGCAGCACAAATACACAAAACGCGACCTGCAACCGTGTTGGAAATTGTTCAATTTTAGCTCCCTATTAGGTCGGCTTTGCGCGTGTTCAGGTGTTGGTTTTTCGCTGGAGATGATATGGGAAATGTTTCGTGGACAATGTTTCACTCCGCTGTACCTCTATTGTTCTGCAACGCCAGACCGGTGTGCATTAGGGTTTAATTCTTCACTTTAGCTGTCGTCAGATGCAACTAATTGCGTGATGGTTTCGTTGTTGTTTTTGACACTCATCGCGAGCATTAGTATTAGGCAGCCTAGACATGGGAGCTTTTGGTAACGCATATTATTTTTCTTCTTTTCATCTGACTGCCAGTAAGAAATCTCAATTATGGTTGAAGCGATACAATTGGGTCTGTTGAAAAGTTACTGCCGTTTTAAAGATACATACATTTGTGTCTGCAAAAATAGACACACCATTCGAACGTGTTTGCTTTGCCTTGGGAGGATGATCTGGGTGAGATTTGAAATTATGTTCAATATGATCAATCTAGACTCATATGATCCACTGTGTCTACCTTTGCGATGGTTACTCTAAATATTAAAAATCAATACACTATTGATAGTACAATAAATAGTAGAGTTATGAAGAGTTTAGCATTGGAAACTATTATATTTTAATAATAAAGGGCTATTATTAACAACATGCCCATCATGGGTTCAAGCCCCAAATAGACCGTGCCGCCATACGTAGGATTGACTATCCTGCTATGGGGGGAAATCAATTAGTCACTGAAAGCCAAACCCACAAGAGGTAAAGGCAGGCCTTGACCGACAACGGTTGTTGAGCCAAAGAAGAAGAAGAAGAATAAAGGGCTATTATTACCAAAGCGGCATTATGTGTTGTCTCTAATTTACGCTATCGCCTCTTATGAGTTGATGATGACCAAAGACTTTTTATCTATTTATTTATTTATTCAAATTTAGTAATAGTTTCGAATTTCCCTTAAAATTTCAATCTATTGCAAATGGTTGACTTACCGCCAGATATTTAAGATTATTCATATGATTTCTATTAATAAATACCAAAAAAGAAGATTACAAATAAAAACACGTCTCATTTATTTGGGAGTTTTAACCCATGGTAAAGTAAATCTTAAACCATAAAAAATCCTACACAACTCCATCACATTTGTGACATCCTGCGCATAAAATTCTCTTTACACTCAACACATAAAAAAATACTATCTCGCTGCAACAGATCTTGACACAAGTTGTCTTTGGAGCACACATCAAGCTCTCCACCTTTAAGTCAACCATCACATTTCCACCGACTGCTCCATGCAAAGGCCTTGCGGGGTAGCACGAAGTATTCCATCAACAGTGCCAGCAGCGAAACACAATAGTAATTATGATGATTTATGTGACACCTCTGATGGGCTGCACCGAGTAATGATGCTTCGCCATGCACCGATCGACATCTGTGCGCCCGTCCGATGCAATTCGGAGTATGGTGCAGCAAACACAGCGCAACATGACGCGAACCATACTCGACCAATGGAGCCGTGTGAGATAATCGAATCAATTAAACATACATTCTGCTCGGTGGAGGTATGTCACAGGGTGAACCATGTCGGTCGGTTGATGGCAGCGTAGCGTAACCAAAAAAAAGTATGAATTTTAACACCGCTGTGTATTATGAGATTTAAAGATTTTTATCAACACCCACCCACGGAATCCTGCTTCCTGCCCATGGATGCTATCACTGTTGTATCACCGATGATGGTCGAAAATCAAGCTACTTTATCAAGCAACCTCTTTGACTCCCATGAATTACATGACGATGTAAGCGTGTGTTAACCGAACAACACGCATAACCTCAACAGCGATTACCGTCCAACCATTCGGCCCGCATGCATGTTTGGTTTGCTCGCCCAAAATTGCACCTTAAATCAATTACGCTTTCTTAGTGTTGGTGTTGCGGCTGTTCAGGCCCATAACACATTAACCATAGTATGTTGGTTGCAAGCTAGATTATTACTAAACTTCCGTAGGATTTAGCCGTCCTGTGGTACTAGCCGAGGTCCGGTTCGTTGACACGCGTGTATTGGGCGGAAAAGGTAACTCACCACGAGCAACAATGCTAGCAACAAATACGCACACAAACGTGCACGCTCGCGCTCGTTGGCAGGCAGTCGCGGAAAACTGTAGGCAGTTTGCCAATTTTTTTGTAGTTGCATTTTATTTTTTTTTTTCGCCATCTTCGTTCCACCCCTAACACACACACAGACATACACATATTGACTTGGCTTCCTATTTACTCGCAAATCGTAGGTTTTTTTGCTCTTCTGCTACCGTTACTTATGTACCTTGCAAGGCTCGATCGGCAAATCGATTGCATACATCACCGGTGGATACATTGGTCGCATCAGCTAGCCGCGTGCGGTACGAGCTTTTACACATTTCTCTTTATTGTTGTACTTTTACTTAACTTTATCGAAGGGAAAAGAGAGAGAGATGGATGATTATTTTACTATACTTTACTCCCCAGCGTCGTAAAAAAAGTAACCATTTTAGATCGGTTGGCAGCACTACACTCTGTTTCAGCTCGTTGTTTGCTTGCCTTTCTTTTATTTTGCAAAACCCCAGCCATATTTTCGCCATTAATTTATCTATATATAATTTACTCCATACAGCATTAGTTTGGTTCTTTTTTCTGTGTTCTTTTTCTTCGCGCCAGACGTCTAATTGCCGGCAGGTTTGTGTAAGCCGCATCGTTTTTTGGCCTGCTAGGGCGATCCTCCCGAAAAGAGTGTTTCACCAACCGACCAAAGCCCACCGCGCTAGGGGACGCACGTTTCTTTGATCGAAAGCTAGTGATTGCATTAAACGCTGCGACTGGTGCTGGTGGTACGCGCTGCTCGCTCGTTGGAGACGGGGGTTTTCCAACCGTCCAACGTTTCGGAAGGCCGTTGGCTTTCCTGCAATCTCGCCGGTTGCGGAAAGCAATAGAATTCATAATTCAAGACGGATGCGCTCGGCCGAAGGCAAACGCGCAACCAGCAAAAACACACTACAAAGAGGCGAACAAAAAAAAAGCAATACCTTGACGCAATCGGTTCAGGAGGAAATGGATTCGGATGTGAGGCCGGAAAATAAGAGAACTTCTTTTTGTGGTGGTTTAATCTAGAAACCAATGTGGCGCAAACCGATTGAAATTGTTTAATTATTGTTTTCATTTTGGTATTTTACTGAGTTTTTTATCGGCCTTTACTGATTGATTGAATTTTTTCAATTAAAATTGAATTAATTCCACCGAGTCGAAATTTTTCACGCGAATACATTTCTTCTGCGTATTCTACGTTAACCGTTTATCTCTAAGCTTCCTCAAGGATCGTTGTACAGATATATATATAATAAATATTGATTTCTTTTAAAACAACCTAACACAGTGTACTGAATAATCAAATCAAGCCGAACCTAATGATCGATCGATTAATTATACCGGTAGATGATCCCCCAAATGCACGATTGAAGTGAATTTTCCTCCATCATCTCGATGAGCATGCACATGCAGGAAGCCGTGCGCATCACAGTGAGGTGTGAGGTGCAAAAATCACTACTCAACACTGCCCACTGCACTCCGCAACACCCGCAACAACCCGTTTCTACCGGGTACAGCTGTAAAAATGCAACCGTCACTGGCAACCGTCACAATGCCTTACGCGACCGCTCGGTCGGATCGGAAAACTTTATGCATACGGCCGGTTACGACGGCGTGCTGCAACGAGGGGGAGGCTTATGGGCTTGGTTCACTGCTCAGTTTTACGTATGTTTCCCTCCTCCCCTCGCTCTCCTACTCCCCCATCAGCCTAGCCAACAATCGCGGGATGCCCGTTCCGCGGTTCACCAACAGCGCGGTCAGCCATGGATCATATGTTTCGGCCGTCTTTCTCGAAGGCTCCAAGGCTTTTCTTTGCCCTCCCCTTGTGTGACGTACCGGAGCGGGCGAGGGTTGAAATCATCAAATTTTACACCAACATGAACGAGTGTAATAGGGAGGGGGAGGGAAGGGGTGGTGAGAAAATGCGGGGAGTAGTAATGAATCGTAGAATCAGCACACTGCCCCAAACCCAAACCACTGCCGAATAGCGCACTCGCCAGTAGGAAAAGCGAAACCAAAGTGAGCGAGATAGTTGCCGCAGCAACAACAACAACAAAAATATATCAAAAAATCATTCACACACACACACGACCGTCCGTCCACGGTGTAGGGGGTTGCCCGAGGAAAAGAAGTCGTCACCAAGGGGCCGGCCGTGCGCTTTCGGGTGTGCGCCTGGCGGACGAAGAAGGCAAAGGAAAATGGCCACACGGGTAATGGGCTGGAAATGGCGCTACCGAGGGGCAGCGGGGACGGAGGAGGAGGATGGAAAAAAGGGGGCCAACCGACCGGTGGCGTGTAAATGACGTTATTCACTCTCTTTCTATCGGTAGATCGAAAAAAAAACAAGCAGCGACGTTTGGGAGGGAGGTGTGTCGGAGCACTATAATCCACATTCACCATCCCTGCCACCAGACCCGCTCCTCCAACCGTCTCCGGTGGCTCGGGAAGCGTAACGCTTGAAGCCACCGAACGAACGCGAAGGCTCGTTCGGAACGATCCGAACTACCAGGGGGAGGTGGAGAAAGAAGAGTGTGGAAAAGATGCGATGGTGGAGGTGAACTAGTGGGGTGAACCTGGGCGATGAGCTGGTTGGCTTCGGAGTGGTGCCCGGTGGAGAAACCCGTCTGTATAAAAACCATCGGCAGCGCCAAACTCACCATCAGTTGTCTACTTGCTTGTTTTACAGAACACAGTTCGCTCGGATTAAATATGAAATTGTTGGTAAGCAAAACAAAAACACAGTGATTTCTTCAACCCTTCTAAAGGAGGTGCAGTTTTGTGAAGGCACTAGATTCGCTGCAGTGAAGTTGTAGTTGCAAGATCATTTTTGGGTAAACATTTGCCCGTCCCAGTGCAGCAGTGTGATTGCAAAGAACTTTGATGGGTTGCAAGAAAGTTGAAGATGTTTGATGTGAATTTGTGATTACAGTGTACAATGATTGTTTACAGTGAAGTAGTGCTCCAGGGAGTTGCCCAGTCGGGAACATAGATCATCGTACTAGCCTCGTATTACCTCTATAGAGTGCATTTATCGACAGTTCTTGAGCTGTTTTCCGAATACATCCCCAATACATCTTTGCGAATTTGAACACTCCAGGCTCCGTTTAAAGAACGAGATTAAATCTCCTGCCCAAAGTAGCTTGCCCGCTTAAGCGCAGCACAAAACCATTCCGATGAGTTTGCACACTCTTTTCTTTTGCCCAAAACTTTCGAAACGAAATGAACGCAGGCATCTCTAAATTGGCCTTCCCGTTTCCCTTTCACGCTTCCGTGCCTGCTCGGTGGTGCAAACACAACTTCAACTTTCGTTTCATTTGGAACGGAAACATTCCTTTCCATTTAATTAACAGGCATTGCTCTCTCACTCTCCGTCATCTTCGCATCATCGTTAACTCTGCTTTGCACCCATGTTCATCTTCTTGAGGAATACTGGTGTTGTTGTTTTTTTTCATGCCTGCTTGAAGATCAACATTGTTTGAGCAGTCTAATTGAAGCATGATCGTGCAAACATTACCGATTCAAGCAAGGTCGTTGGGCTTCCGGGGGCTCTTTTTGTGGGAAAAGTGTTCCATTCAACCTATTGTTGAAGAGGATGCATTGGGAAATTAGTTCGATAGTTCCTCCGAATTCTGCTCAGTACATCTAGCTAACGTTTCCATTCTTCAACGCTTCTTTCCTTCCCCTGTAGGGCGTTGTCTGCCTGCTAGCCCTGGTGCTTTTCGCATCGGCTGAAGATGAAAAGAAACCAGTGGCTGAGGCCAAAGTAGATGACAGCAAGGCGGCCGAAACTCAGGCGCTCGATGACAAGAAACAGGACAAGCGTGGACTGCACGGCTGGACCGGTAGCTTCGGTGGATACGAGGAACACCATGAGGTGCCTCACTTCGAAACCCACGAGGAAAAGACTCTGACCGTCGTCAAGAAGGTCCCGGTCCCGTACCCAGTGGAGAAGCACATCCCAGTGCCAGTGGAGAAGCATGTGCCCGTCCCGGTGAAGGTTGGAGTGCCGAAGCCCTACCCAGTCTACAAGACTGTCCACTACCCGGTCAAGGAGATCGTCAAGGTGCCAGTGCACGTCCCAGCCCCGTACCCGGTTGAGAAGAAGGTCCCGTACCCAGTCCACGTTCCGTACGATCGTCCCGTCCCGGTCAAGGTGTACGTGCCCGCTCCCTACCCAGTGGAGAAGAAGGTCCCGGTCCCGGTGAAGGTCCATGTCCCAGCTCCGTACCCAGTTGAGAAGAAGGTCCCGTACCCGGTCAAGGTCCCAGTGCACGTTGAGAAGCCGTACCCGGTTGAGAAGATCGTCCACTACCCAGTCCATGTGCCAGTCGATCGCCCAGTCCCGGTCCATGTTGAGAAGCCAGTCCCGGTCCCGGTGGAGAAGCCAGTGCCGTATGAGGTCATCAAGAAGGTCCCGTACCCAGTGCATGTCCCGTACGATCGCCCCGTGCCGGTGCACGTTGACAAGCCCGTGCCAGTCCCGGTGAAGGTCCCAGTCCCGCAGCCCTACCCGGTCGAGAAGCACATCCCGGTCCCGGTCGAGAAGCACGTGCCCTACCCCGTGAAGGTTCCGGTCGAGCGTCCGGTTCCGGTTGAGATCGAGAAGCACGTCCCCTATGAGGTCGAGAAGCCAGTGCCGTACCCGGTCAAGGTTCCGGTCCACGTGCCGGTTCACCACGAGGAGGAGCACCATCACCACCACGAGGAGGTCCACTCCGAGGGTCTGAGCGAACATCACGACTTCGGTTCTCATCACTAAGCGAAGAAGAGCTCCCATCATTTCATTATTTATATCGCAAAACTTGTGATCTTAGTTGCTAGCATACCTCCCCAACTCCAACATCTCCCCCCAAGCAGCATAATCCGTCATCTCGACTGCTCGACTGACAACTGACAACTAGCTCAAAGATTCATCTAGCACAACAGCAAGCCAACCAGCTCTGTAAAGTAATGTCGAAAAACTGATCAACCGAACGACCATCTACGAACATCTGCTGGATGAGCCGGAGAGTGCGTGATTGTGCGATCGCTGTTCGCGTGGGATGTACGACGCTGCTGGAGCAAGCCTCAACCTTTCGCTGCTTTGCTGGAGCGTTTCAGCACAGATCGGGGTCAACTTGACGCCTCGGTTTGGCGGGAAACGTCCCGGTCACACTGATTCATCCGGGTCAACCAGCGAAAGAAGAAGCGAGCTTCAGCTGTTGTGCCCTTTCACACAGCGCGCAAAATCACACAACTCTGGATCGTTCTACCCTATAACAATGGCGGGAAGGAAAGGAATTGGTGCTTTAGTCTGGTCCCAAGAGAGAGAGAGAGGAAAAAAACCACTGCCCATCACCGGAAAGCGACTGTTCAGCTCAAGTGTTTCACATTAACAGAAAAACACACAACGTTCCTACCTCTGCTACAGGGGCAGACACAGTCAACTTCCGGAGACGGGCAACGATTTTTTTTTTTGGTTTCATTTTTGGACAGAGAAAGCCCATCCGTCCCACTGGCATTAGCCCGCCAAATGCTCATAGACGAATGTGTTGTGCGGGAATGCGGAGCAAACCAAACCTAGCAATTCTCTGCAACTGCACCATCCATCCCACATTCAGCATTGTTTTCTTGTTATATAGATTTTTAAAAAAACCCGCGAACAACAGTAGCAAACTGAAATACCAAAATGCTTAGCTGCGCAACGAACAAACTAAAAAAAATGGAAAGGAAGGCAAGGGAAGTGCCCGAAAGGAAAAGGCTAGGAAAGTTGGGCGACCGGTGCGCTGATTAGTTCCTGGTTCCGATTCACCACTCCACCCCTTTGCCGGGGCACTTCTCCCTTTTGGGGAAGCAGAACAAGAAGAAGAAGAAGACGAAGATTGGTGTAAATATCAAAGTGCCGAACATTTCAAGATTTTTTGTTTTATTCTAGCCACCGCCCCAACTCCAACGCAAACTCGTTCGAAGTGAAAAAGAAGAAGAAGTAGAAAAAAAGAGAAGGAACGCCGCTTTAGCTACAGCAGCTGCGACGAAGCAACGAAGCAGTAAAAGTTATAGAAAAACGCATCCCAAAATCAAACCACAGGAAACAGGCCAGCTCAAATGTATACTGATCATGGTTTTTCTTAGCTTTGCGCTCGTGCTCATACGCATTGATTGTTGTTTATGTTTTTTTTTGTTTTTTAAAAATGTTTTTCTTTGCTCTGTTTACGACGTAAAAAAGAAAGGAAAAAATGAAATAAAAAAATGTGATTATAAAAAAACCCACCACACCGTGCAGCCTTTAATGATCTTTTCACGCTTTTCAATGCTGACTTTTACTCCGAACATAGGCGAGCTTAAGAGGGAAGCAGTGTTGGTGGTAGCATACAACCACAAAGGTGGAAAAAATTAAAAACAATCTTATTAGCTATTTTGTAGAAGAAAAAAAACACAAACAAAAAGCCACCGAAAATGCATGGCGCGCTTTTCCTACAAGAGCACCCGCACAACCGATTGCGCAAGACACAAGCATCCCGTGCCCGCGCTTTCGTCACCAAACCGGCACCAAATTATGCGCATTATGATTACACCACAAACAACTCGATGCGTTCGAGTGTGTGTGTTTTTTTTATCTATCTCTCTTTCTCGTCTCACTTATCGCCCCGTGGTTGCTTCAATTTTAATCCGGAACCTTCAAGCTCTACCAAATTGCACCCATTTCAAGCCAACTATGAAGCAATACCGTACCGTATAGCTATGATTCACTAAAACTTCCTATCAATTTGCCCCCATCGGGCGTAACAGACTGGTCACTGAGGCGAAATGTTGAAATTTTGGCCGCCAAGACACGCAGCACACCTCTCTGTGCCTCTCTTGCTCACACATTACCTATCGAGCGCAGGAGCAATTTTGCGCAAGATAATGAGCAAATGTTAGACATCGATGTGGCGATTGCGCGAATTCGAGAAGCCCGGTAGCGATCGGGTTTTGTAACGCGGCACCGCCATACTCCAACGTATGGACGAGAAAGTGTATGCACATGCAGCAGCGGACGGTTGATGCAACCCATCCAGACACGAGCGTACCGATGCGCATCGTATACGGTAATAACCCGTTTAGCCCGGGCCGAGTAAAAGGGAAATCCTACAGTGCGCGCTGCTGCTGCGCCACGAAACCATTCCCCTGGACGGGTGGAAAGCTTTCGCAAGGAATAACGGGGGGGGATTGGCCGTCGGTCGGTGCTCCGGCGATCGGTGAGAAAAATGATCATTTTTGACAGCTCGCTCGGTCGTGTATGCTCCGTCGTTTCGAAACGAGATCGAGTTTCTGAGCGGATTAAGCACGGCCGGTCGGAGTTACAAAACCTCCGTGTTTTATTTTCATTCATTACTGTACTAATACACGGTTTGGTGTACGGTTTGCTTTATTGAAAGGGATATAAATGCCTCTATAATTGGTGAGGGTATTTTCTTTTATTTGGTAAAATTTGGTATTGAAAACGAGCACAACAATTCAGAAACAGGATAAATGTGTCGCAATCGATCATGAATTTGTTCCATAGTGGTGATTAGTTTTTCTTTTACATACAGGTAGTCAGTAGGACAACATAAAATTAAAACTAATACATAAACATCATGAATAAAACATATATTTTACCTATATAATGTAACTTCGCTTCCAGATCGCTATTTAATGATAGCTGATGAATTTGTACATCACTATCACCATCAAGGGTAAGCTGGTGCGATGAGATAATACTTGACTGCAGTTCAATTTCCATTTGGACTGCCCCAAGTAAACAAAATGTACCTATACAAACAATATCAAAGAATTTGCTGTCAATCATGTAATAATTTTTGATCGTACCGTGTTTTAGAGTATTTAGTTAAAAAAAAATAAGTTAGAAAAACACTTTTTTACACTTAGTTTTACATCATTTTAACAGTTATACTGTTTAAATTCATTATTTCGATAGCAAAAATAGTCAATTATGTAATTATCATCATAACTTTTTCATAAATTGCAATTCAATTCCATGGTTTTTACCCGTCTATGTGATTTTGGTGTTTTTTAACCAAACAAGTGTCGTTATTCATTCTCAAATACAGGGAGAAAGGGAGAAAATCGCGGGAAATAAAAAAAAGCGATTAAACATCCAAGTGAAAAACAAACTACAATCGAATAAAGAAAAAGCTATTTTTGCGCCCCCTCAGTACCAGCCTGAAGAAAATATTTCTTAACTTTTACAGTTTGAACGGCAGTTTTGATTATACGGTATTTTTCTTTGTATTCGTATTTGTGTATCATTATAAAGAAGGATAACTTGTGCATCTTTAGGCAATACCACCGAAGCTGTTCCTTCTAAATGAAAATATCAAATTAGTACAAATGAAATGTTAGCAATACAGCAAAGCCGTCCCTCCTGAATAAAAAAAAGGAATGTTGTTCATGTTTACTACCCAGTAATTCACTGTCAGTGGAACGTCATCCGGATTGTAATCATTGGACATTCACGGTTCGCCATATTGGATTTTGAGCAATTGTGTACAAAATAGACAAAATACAAAATAGGTTTGAAAATTGTTTTGTTTTCTTTTTTTTTTGTTTGAAATGAGTAAAAGTACTTTTATTAAACTAAAAAATATCGATCAAGCGTCATGGGTTCAATCCCCAAATAGACCGCGCCGCCATACGTAGGACTGACTATCCTGCTATGGGGGGAATCAATTAGTCACTGAAAGCCAAGCCCACAAGTGGGTACAGGCAGGCCTTGACCGACATCGGTTGTTGAGCCAAAGAAGAAGAAGAAGAATCGATCAAAGCTATTTTTAATCTTTCTTGACGTAATATTTATCCTTCAACGCAATCAAAATCAATTCTTTATGAGCTATCCTGATCGCGCCCGCGACGATTTGGCGTTTTTTTACATATGTTTCAGGCTGAAATAATCTAGGCTGAAATACTAAAGCTAGTGTCGAGTGTGGTTTTGTATGGAGTGTTGACATGATTTCAGCCGCCGAGTGTCAAACTCCATACAAAACAGCTGACTAGTACTGTAAAAGCCTATATTACACAAAAATCATTTCAAAAATATGTTTTAATTTTTATGTATTTACCAATACATATTTACATACTATATTAACACTTTTTAATGTGCAATAAATGTATTCGGTGAAGGGTTCAAACGGAATTTGGAAGACTCGGTCGGCCTGCTCGGCCGAAGTGTACCGAGTGGGTATTGAGTGTCAGTAATGAATGGAATATTCATAAAATATTAAAATGTAAGAATCGCCCTAAAAAAGTATTTGGATCAGCTGCTGATTTTTTTTTTACAAGTTTACAATTATTAAAAACCTTCACGACGTGTATACAACAGGTACACCGTAGAGCCACCGTACATTTGTTCAATAAAATCAATTCCTCTGTACTGAATAATACGAATTATTAAACCACATAATTATGCTTTCAGCTACGATATGACTATATATAATGAGCCACTATCTTTAGAAATGACGTAAACACACAATCATAGCATTAAATTAAAATAATTAAAAAAAATGCACTTACTTGATGTACGGGATGTTTGCTGCCACGTGATACTTTGCACCAGGGTCAAAGTCAAGTTCGGACCGGAGCACCGGTGGTTTAACCCCGCCATACTCCTCCCTACCAGCGAGCACACGTTTGAAATGAAAATAGAGAGCAGTTAAGGCCAATTAGTCCACTACCGGGAGAGGAAAAAGCACACCAAGCTCCACTTCCACAACAATTTTCCTTTCATGGTTCCATCGCAAACAACTTACCTCAGCAGCCACCAGTGGCAGTTGTACTGCTCCTTGCGGACGCGCTTGCTGAAGACGTCATACCGCCACGCTTCAAGGGCGAGCGCAAACGGTAAAAACACTACCTTTTCCATCGCGAGCGAAAACAGGAAGTTTATGTCGTGCGCCGTATCATCGACGGACTTCTGGACGAGGCCCAGATTTTGCAAATGCTTCGGCGAGGCGACAGAGAGCGAGATTGCATCACCGATCGCTTCATGGAAACCTGCATCGAAAAGACAGCGCACATCATTAAACCGTCTGGCAATGGTCTGTTCTGGCGTGTCGCTTTCCCCCGCGTCCCCTTACCTGGATTAGCTCCATCGCGGAACACCTTCGGATTGTTACGATAGTTCAGAAAGTACTGTATGTGCGCCAGCTCGTGGTGCACGGTAATGAAATCTTTGTGCGTCACCTGCGTACACATCTTGACGCGGTAGTCCTTTCCGGTGCAAAAGTCCCACGAAGACGGTTGGCACAGGATCGGTCGGTCTGGCGGTTGCGTCAAGATGGATGACGCCCAAAAGTCCGGTGGCATTGCGGACATATTCATCGACACGAAGAACTCTTCCGCGATCTGGAACATAACCAGCGGATTGTAGCCCTGCTTTTGCATTTCTGGCGTTACCTCGAGAAAGCTACGGCCCGGGTACGGTATCACAATGTCCAGGATGTTCTGCCAGCTCTGCCCGTACATGTCACCCAGTATGTGGTCCGGAAGGGGTGCATTTTTGTTGATCTTATCCGGACCGTAGAATTCGCGCAGCTTGCGGCGCACGTACGCATGAATCATCTCGTACAGCGGGAGTATCTCGCGCCACACCTGTTCCATTTCCTCGCGAAAATTGCGTGACTCATACGGGAACGTCCAGTAGGCGGCGGCATCAGTAAAGTCTACGGTACGTCATTAAACGTAAAGTGTCCTCAATTACAGCCTGCTTCTATCGATAGTTTAAAACCGTGCTACTTACTATTAACACGCCCAGCATCGTTCGTAAGGTCGACCAACTGCTCGAAGAGATCTCGCATGTTGCGGCCCGATTTTCGACGCCACTCGAGCCAAGTGTACTGCAGCTCATTCCAATCGCGACTCTTTGCCATTATCTACGCAAAAAAGCAAAAACAAAAACACAGTAATTGACTATTCAACGATTCTCACGTGACCACCAACGCTTTGTTCACTCACATCTTTCAGATGGGGTTGAAGGCGTAGTCCACACTCGAACGGTTGCTCGTACGCGCAGATGGTGGCACCGTTAAAGATGGCCAGCATATCGTTCACGATTCTATTGTACTGCACGCGTGGGAAAAATGCGATTTTAGGATTGTAAATCACGCTTTTGCACACGACTGCTAAGATAGCTTACCCGATCGAGCTGATCCGGGGGCAGCGCACTTGGACCAATGATTGACATAAGACGCACCTGGCGGTACAGCTTGTCGTCGAAGATTTTCGTCTGGTCTATTCGGCGCATTTGATCCCACAGCAGGCGCTGGAAGTCGTTGTACCGTTGCTGAGCAGCAAGCTGCAAACAAGAGTGACACAAACATGTTTAAATTGTTAATTAGGTCAGGTTTGTGTTGCAAGCGAACGAGGTCATTGTGTACTGATAGCTTTTCATTTGGCCTTGAACTGTTTTCAAAAACGTTAAGACTTTTTTCTTTGAGAAATCTGATGCATTTTAAAAATGCCTTGACAATTCAAAACATTCCGTATTTTTAGAAGCAAAACGTACGACAGTTGAACTTTGCCATTCAAGCTCAACTTCATTGGTTGGTTTGTTTGGTATGATTCAAACGCCATGCACTTGTCAACAGCCAAACAATGCTTATTTTTGCATCTTAAATAATCTCAACCTTAAGGGGTACGGTCATAAACCAACCGCACACTATACCACCTTCTTGATTATTTGTGAACTACCTCCCCTCCCACCCAGATGTCACTAATCGTCGCCCTATGTCAATGTCAAATCTCGCGCACCACAACAGACCACAGTTTTCTCACATCTCATTTCCTCTCTTTTTCTGCGGTATTTCGCTGGGAAATTGTTCACCTACCAACCGACCGACAGTTATCTTTCCGCAAAACAAAAACACATTCAAGCGCTACCGTTTACTGGGTACCGTTGGATTTCTGTTTGACCTTAGAACGTACGCACACATACCCACACTCCTTCAGCCCCTGTGACTTACCGCTTCCACCTGCGTTGCATCGTTGATGTTTGTCTCAAAGTTCCACTGCGCCGCCACATTCAACGAACACTCCAGTGAGCTTTTCCGATCGATCTCCGTGAGAAACGCTCGTAGCTTTTCTGTTTCCGCCCGAAACCGCCGCTCGTTCTCGATGCGGAATCGTTCCTCTTCCGGGCTGCGGTACGGATAGTTAGGATCGTCCGGATACCGGGTACGATCATCGCCCGGAAACCGTTGACCAGGCTCTTGGAACCCTTGATCACGGTAGTTTGGATCACGCTGCCCTGGCCCGCGATAGTTTGGATCAGGTGGATTGCGTCCTCCAAAGCTAGGATCGTTTGGATTATACGGTCTTGCGTTGGGATTGTACCGGTTACGATCGTCATCGTCCCGGCTCGGATTGTACGGTGTCCGATCGCGGTAAAGCAGTGGATTGTCCACATCGGACACGTACCTGTTCCGATTGCGATCGCCTCCATCCCGATACAACAATGGATTGTCTACATCAGAAACGTACGGATTTGGACTACGATCGCCTGGATATCGTTCACGGTTTTGATTGCGATCGTAGCCACGATCCCCACCGTACCTGTTGCGATCGTTGTAGGAGTAAGGCTAGAGTGGTGTAATAAAATGAAATGATACACTAAAATCTTGATTCTCTAATCATTAATTAGTACATCACGTTAAAACAAAGTGATGTCTTACCGAATCCTGACGATCTCGCCTATCGTAATCATTCGCGCGCCCTTCCGGTTGCTGGGCGGGATAGTTCGGACGTTCGTCTTCTTCATCGTCATCCCCATCGTACGGTGGACCAAAGCGCTCACTTCTACTCCGATCGTGCACACTGCTACCATCCCCACTGACGACACCATCCACACCGAGCGGTACACGCGTCGGCGATGCTTCCCCGTTGGGAAATGTCACGGGCCGACGCCCTTCCAGACCCGGCGGTGCCAAAGGTGGAAGGTTAAGCTGTGGATCAGCCTCACAATGGATCGATTGTAGGGCAAATAACGCACCGATGGTGCACTTTATCAGCAGCTTCAACATTTTGTAATGTCGTGCTGTGTGCATATGTTAAGAAGGCAATTTAAGGGCGTTGTTTTCGGGCGGATTATGCTAATTGCATGTAGGTAAGGGTTTCTGCAATGGTTACGTTTTCACTTTCACTTGGTTTTAAAATATTCCTCTGCCCACATGAACTGTAACACTGTAGGCATACGTTAAAACAATTCATAACTTATACTTCAAGAAGAAGAAAGCTGAAAAAATGGAAGGCCTAAAATTTATATTTCCTTGCTTTTACTCCATTGAACTCTTTGGAAGTAACAACTTTAGTTTCAAATCCAACATTTCTATGTTATCAAGCAATGCACATTTCATTCATACACCTAACTTAATTATTCTTATAAGCATTCAAATACTTTTAACACTCTTCGGTGCCATATTTAAATAAAAATTCACTAGATATTTCACAGTTGAAGACACTTGTTCATTAATACAATAAAGCACTCACTTTCGATTAATAACACACAAAATCAATGCGCAAACTATAAAACAAAGTTCTACGGAACACACGCACCCTGTAATCTGATGACTATTAATCCTTCATCCTTTAATTCCCAATCAGCACCGTGTACTTCCACCACCGAAAAGGGATTCTTACGAAATTGTCCATCCGCGACGAGCTACCGAACGAAACTGAAAGCTCCCGAGTTTGCAATCCTATCGGTTCCGCGTCATACGTTGCAAGCCACCCGTGGTCCACACCTGCCCCAGTCGGAAGTCAGCAGGTCCCAACCAAGCAATCAAACCAATTGTGCTGTACTGTTTACAGCGGGAAATTTTGTTTTCCAACCCAACCCGCTAACCATTTCCCCTTCTGTGCACGTTCGCTATCCTCCCGCTGTGTAACGGAGTTCCCTCTAATGGTATTCAAATTAAGTGTCAAAGTGAAACGGCAGTACCTCGGTGGGGCATACTCGCTCGCTTCCTAGCCTCCCTCGTGCCAATCTCACATGGTCATTTGTCGCGTTCTCACTTGCACACGAAAGGGGGATGGAAAACAATTACACTGCCAACCGTGCATTCAGCACTGCTGATAGACACTGATACGACACGGGAGATGGTAACTTCTAGCCGCCGTTCTTACGAATCAGCATGTGTGTGTGTGTAGGTTTGAGTTGAGTCAGTACCGTACTCCAGGGAGGGTATACTTACGCACCACCAGCAAGACCACCGTCTCCATCTCCATCAGTCTCCACACACCATGGTCGCGAGGGTAGATGAGATAAGAATGGAAGCATTCAGCATATGGAGAGCGCATGTTAATGAAAATTAAACCTAACCGCTCACGGTGCGCATGACTCAAAGCACAAAAGAAGAAGGGAGGGGGAGGCCAGCAAAACGCCAGTACGAACTAACAATATACACCGGCTCCCCCAGCCCGACCTACCCGTATCAGGCCGTTGTAGATACAGGTCATACGCATACGGGGGCTTACACGCGTGGGAAACCGCTGGGAACCCGGCCGGTGTGCGATACGTGATAGCAAACCGACCTATCCCCACCGGAACGCCACGGAACAATGAGATTCTTTCTGCGGTTTTAAACAACCACAATATCGGAACTACCCCTTGTGTCTCGTGTGTGCTTCCACGTTCGTCGTGGTCACAACAACGAAAACTGTCAACCAATTTTTATGACCCTGCGGCATGTACACAGGCCCAGATCGGCCAGGCCACAGGAACATTCTTCCGAGTGACCGTGAAACGGTTACACTGTCCGGCGAGCGCGTGCCAAGGGCCATCCACGGGGAGTGCGAGAGATATGGTTGCAATTGTAATTTACACTCCGGACACTCTTCCAAATGTGCTTTTATGCAAAGTGGGACGAGATGCCGTCCGTTGCAAATGAAGCTGTCAATGATTCACGCTATTTATAGGCTTAGAAGTAACGACGTGGCGGGACTCGGTATGAAAGGATCGCATTTTTTTTTTTGTAAGCGCCTCGGTATGCTATTGTTGTCAAAGCGCACAAGTTGCATCTCAAATAATCGGCATAGTTCGGTATGAACAAACAAAAATCCTCCTTTCGCCTTGAAATAGAAGGTTTCTAAAGGCATATAAACCAATTTGGAGACAATTGTACGTACAGCAAAGTGTGACTGCCATGCACAAAGCATCACTGTATTCGCTGCTAGTGCTCTGTCTGACAGTACACTATGGACATCCCTCGGGCAGCCTACTTAACTCGTGCTGTTACGCAATCGTCAACAACAAAACGCATGAATTTCTGGTCCCAAGCGAGATCGTCGATCAGGGCGAAAACGACAACCGGTACGTGGTGGCATCGAAGAGCAGCGGCTTTGCCAGTACCTGGAGGCTGGCTCAGCGACAGGTGAACGGAGAAACGATCGTTACGTTTCAGAATCTTCAAAGCAAACAGTTCCTGTTCACCGGTGGATACAATCTCCTGTACACCGGCGACGTGCCCCATGAAGTTGATTCGTACTATTCACTTCCGAAGGGCGTCCAGAGTGGATTGATTGGTCAGCGCAATACGTTCGGAGGGTATTTTGAGTATGTGCGAGCGGAAAAGTATCCCGGGTACAGTCATGGATTTGTAAAGCTTGGAAAAATAATTGAAAGAAGCTACTGGACATTTATTCATCGACCGTGTATTTGCTAGCGTTGGTTGCTTATGATCGCAATAAAAACGTTTTGCTTGCCATGAAGCACATCTATCAGACACGATCCATTCTATGAGACGCACACTGAAAGAAATATACAATTCGTTCAATAAAATACAAACCCTGCTAAAATTTAATATGGTCTTACTTGTGGTATTTTCCCATCCGACATGTGCTCCAATGCGTTCGTTTTCTATCACCAACCAATCGTACAATGGCCGGAAGTATTCAATCAACGCATCGGCACTCATGCGACGCTCCCCAGTAAGGACCTCCATTGCATCTGGCCACGGCTTCGATGATCCCAGCTCCAGCATAGCCTTGATGGCATTACCCACCTCAACACTCTGGTAGATGTCACAGTTGTTCAACGTCTTCTCAGGGTCTCCTTTCACATACTCTCCCGCCTTTTCGCAAGCAGCTCGGTGGAACTGGAACTGAATGATGAATGACACGAAATATCGCAGATACTCAACATCAGCCGATACGTGGTACTTGGCCGGTGCATCTAAATCTGATTCCGAACGAACTACCGGAGGCTCAACACCCGAGAACTTCGAGCGCATCTCCCAGAACTTGCAGTTATACTGCTCGGGCTTGATATCACCACGGAAGATTCCCCACCGGTACTTATCCAGGGTGTAAGCAAACGGCAGGAACACCAGTTTGTTCAGTGCAGAACCATAAAACTGGTTCAGCTTCGATTCCTCATCTTCGACGTAGTCCTTCAACAGTCCAATCTTTTCCAAATGTTTCGGGGTGGAAACAGACAACGATAGAACATCACCGACGGCCTCATGGAAGCCAGGATTAGCTCCATCACGGTACATGCTTGGAAGGTGCTGGTACTGCAAGAAGTACTGCACATGTCCCAGCTCGTGGTGCACCGTGAAAAACTGTTCCATCGTTACACGTGTGCATTGCTTAATGCGCACGTCATCCGTTTTCGAGAACTCCCAGGCACTGGCATGACATACCAGATCTCTACCATCGTCCGGTTTTTCGAGAATACTTTTCTCCCAGAAGGTACTATGATTAAAAAGCAATTAATTTTGTATTCTGGATGTTTTATGTTTTGATACAAGATACTTACGCTGGCAGCTTGGTCATATTCATCGATTGGAAGAACTTATCGCCCATTTCGAACATCTGAATCGGGTTGTATCCTTGGCGTACCATCTCCTCCGTCACATCAAGCAGCTGACGGTCCGGGAATGGGCTGGTAATATCTGCAATGTTGCCCCACTTCTGTGCCCACATGTTGCCTAGCAAGTGCATCGGAATTGGTCCCTTCTCTGACACCACATTCTCACCATAATACTTTCGCAGCTGGTAACGAACGTTGGCATGAATTTGTTCGTACAGGGGACGCAGCTCCTCGATCACAGCATCGACTTGCTCTTCAAACGTATCATCTTCGTACGCGCTTAGCCAATATTCCGCACCCGATGCATAATCTGAACGAATCAGAGAGTTCATATAATTAGATTTTCAACATAATAATTAAATGGTCATCTACACTCAACTGTTCATTCTTGCCGCAACTCCATTGAGATCAACGTATTTCTGAAAGTCATCTCTCGTTGGTGCACCAGCCGCATCGTACCACTGCTGCCAATAGTACTTCAGCTCCTCCGGATCACGACTCGTAGCCATAATCTCGGTCAGCTCCGGCTCGAGTGCCAAATCACACTTGCTGTTATCGCGATAGTCACACACCTTTACCTTTGCGTAATTTTCCTGCATTCGATTGATCGCGTCCAACATTTCGGCAAACGTATCCTCCGGCAGCACGGAATAGCCCAGCTTGGTAAGCTTACGGATTTTCCGCTTCAAATCCTCATCACTGAAGCTTTCATACTCGTACTTGTTTAGCGTGTTGGCCACTTCCTACACGAAGACAAAACACACCCAAATTCTATCACTTATGCAACCAATCACTGATCTGCGTCACTTACTTTCAGGAACACAGCATTCGCTGCAGCCACCTCATTTTTCACCATCAAATTATCCTCATTGATATCTGACTCGTAGGCCCATTCGGCTTCCGTGCCGACATTTCGACGAGATAAAATTTCTTCATCGACTTGCTCAACGTAGCGACGTGCCTCGAGCTCATCATCGCTAACAGACACAAGCTTTCCACCGAGGACACAACACACTAAAGCGAACGCTAATATCACTGTTGAAAAGATTCTCATCTTTATGATGAGGCGTGATTCGTATGTAGATCGAAACTGATCGGAATAGCCGTTTTGCACCTGCTTTTATAGTGTGCTTTGTCCTATATCATATCTTTCCCATCGCCAAAATCGTTCTCAACGACAATGAACTTGTTGTCGATGGGCTCAACGCATTGGTGACCGGTTTCGAAATACAGTTTGGTGCTATCGTGGTATTGATTGGAGAAGTAGAGTGATTGACATCTAGGAGATTGTGTTTCATACATAAATTAATGAACAAAAGCTTATTATCTTTTCAGGAGCGAACGATTTAAATCAGCGAGAAGAGAAGAGATAGCTTCTATTTCCATTCATAGCTGCGATATTATCAGTATCATCTATTGGTGCGCTTTTTGGGGGCAAACTTGTTTGTTTGGCTTTTTTGCAATGATAGCAAGAAAGGCATGAGAAGCCAAAGAGGAAAATATGTATGTGGAACATAATAGAGTTCAGGGTCTCTATTATGTTCCACATACATATTTTCCTTTTTGGCTTCTCAACCGTTGTTTGTCAAGGGTTTGGCTATCAGTAATGGGTATGGCTATCAGTTACATAATAGTTTATCGATAGAACGGTAAACGCTACTATGTTTGAGAGGCAGGGTCCATACTGGATTTGTACCCATTTCGTGCATGCTGATAAGTTAAGTAAGTTGACGACTACACCTCGGGAACGGCACATATCCAATTTTTCCCGAATTCTAGCAACGCGTTTTTTTACTATTCCTATGTCAATTTGGCACATTTTTATATACATAATCGATAAATGAAAAATAATGCGTCTTTGTGCTAAAAAATGGAATCACTAAAGCTACTAAACTTCTACATAAAATTACTAATGGAATTATTTGAAATAAGTAATTGAAGGCACATAAGTACTATAAGTAAATTAACTGTTTATTAACTATATTTTGACTGGAAAAGGTGATATTTACGTGGAAACTCGAGTTCCGTAAAAGTCTTCGGAACGCATTATTCGTGTAACTTGAGGAAATACTGTACTTTAATCCTTGACAATTCTACATTAATGCGCGTTAAAAAGTAAAGTGTGTCTTAAAACTTAAAAATAATTCAGACAGTAAAATTGAAAAAGAATCTTAAGATAAAGAAAGAGAACATTATAAAAATATCAGCGTGTTGATTTGTGTATATACATTAAAAAATCAGCTATTGAAAAAGCCTAAATAGCCATTCCAAAATACGATGTTTTTTAACCTTGAATGTCTTTTGTTTAAGATACAGTAGCAATTAAAATATATGTAACTTTATTGCTGGCAACTGTATTTCAGCCCTAACCAGTTACCAACAGATACCAACAGAAGAAGCGGCAAAATTTAATCGTTTCAGTTTAAATAATAAAGGCATTGAAAATAATGAAAATAAACAATAAATAAATAAAACATGATTGATAACTTGAACCAGGAAAACTCGATAGTCCATTGGAAAGACAAATCGGTTCTGACTAGTGATGTAAGATCAGATCCTGATTCGTTCAAATAATCCGGATGAGTACATTAACCGAGTGAAACATGCATCAGTTTTTTAAAGATCCGGATCATCGTTTCCCAGAAAGAAACAGAGGCGAATGATCGAATACGCCAAATGAGCTAGTGAGCAAGTGTAACATCAGTTTCAGAAAGATCCGGATCATAGCTTCTCTGAAAGAAACAGGACGAATGATCGAATGCGCTAAATGAGCTAGTGAGCAGGTATCATTTTCGGATCAGCATTCTTCTCTCTCCAGATAGCAGAACAGATATATTTTACGAATCACATACGTTCTTTATACCAAAACGGGAAAGCATGACTGACCACACCGCTCCTATCCGACTAACGCTTTCAATTCAACCACCCATGTCTTTTAAGCCGTGTATACACAAAAAGCATATTTGTTCACAATCTATGGAGATATCTGCGAGCGAGGCGTCAATTCCGTACAAAATTTGACACATTGATTTGTTTACGCCAATCATATGGGTGCAGCTTTAGCAATATGTTTAGCGTATTGTCTTCTCGACAATGACGATGAAAATATAATTAGCTTTCTCATTTGTTCGCTCGTTAACACGTACTGCATCTTTTCGCCTCGTGCTTCGTCTCTGTCAGAATCACAATTTATTGATTGATTCTTGTAATGTTTGGAGTCCGTATCACGATTTATTCACGGTTTCCCATATATTTTTCTTTAGTTTCCTCATAATTTTGGTACCGTCCTATAGGAAATCAATACAATCCACCCAAAAAAAATATGGGTAACGCCCAATAAATAGTGAGAACGAACCAAAAACTATGGAAAGCATTCAAAAAAAGGGAAACAACCAGAAATCACGGTAGAGCCCTGTAAAAGACCCTGCCATTTAATGCCTTTTCTTTCTCTTTGGCATTAAATGGCAGGTTTATCAAATAACGCACGATTGAATGATTGGTCCGATTAAATGATCCGGATTACCTATATGAATGAACCGGAACTGAGCCGATCATCAAAAAGATCCGTTTTAAACACCACTTCTTCTAACAATAACCGCTTAACCAATGCAGACTGTCAATCTAAATGCAAAAATGACTATTCTAAATATTTTCATTCCATAAGAATAAGTAATCACTACTTGTCGGCCATATAGGATTCGGTTCATGATTAGGATGAAACTGCCACAAGCATCTTTTTAATGATTGAAAAAACTTTTTTATTGAAAGTATACCTTTTTACACCGATACACACTCTGAAAAGTAAAAATATTATTAAGAACAAATAGTCAAAAAAGAACCACAATTTCTTTCCACTTAATACTTACTCTCAGTTTCTTCCCATCCGACATGTGCTCCAATGCGTTCGTTTTCCACCACCAACCAATCGTACAATGGCCGGAAGTATTCAATCAACGCATCGGCACTCATGCGACGCTCCCCAGTAAGGACCTCCATTGCATCTGGCCACGGCTTCGATGATCCCAGCTCCAGCATAGCCTTGATGGCATTACCCGCCTCAACACTCTGGTAGATGTCACAGTTGTTCAACGTCTTCTCAGGGTCTCCTTTCACATACTCTCCCGCCTTTTCGCAAGCAGCTCGGTGGAACTGGAACTGAATGATGAATGACACGAAATATCGCAGATACTCAACATCAGCCGATACGTGGTACTTGGCCGGTGCATCTAAATCTGATTCCGAACGAACTACCGGAGGCTCAACACCCGAGAACTTCGAGCGCATCTCCCAGAACTTGCAGTTATACTGCTCGGGCTTGATATCACCACGGAAGATTCCCCACCGGTACTTATCCAGGGTGTAAGCAAACGGCAGGAACACCAGTTTGTTCAGTGCAGAACCATAAAACTGGTTCAGCTTCGATTCCTCATCTTCGACGTAGTCCTTCAACAGTCCAATCTTTTCCAAATGTTTCGGGGTGGAAACAGACAACGATAGAACATCACCGACGGCCTCATGGAAGCCAGGATTAGCTCCATCACGGTACATGCTTGGAAGGTGCTGGTACTGCAAGAAGTACTGCACATGTCCCAGCTCGTGGTGCACCGTGAAAAACTGTTCCATCGTTACACGTGTGCATTGCTTAATGCGCACGTCATCCGTTTTCGAGAACTCCCAGGCACTGGCATGACATACCAGATCTCTACCATCGTCCGGTTTTTCGAGAATACTTTTCTCCCAGAAGGTACTATGATTAAAAAGCAATTAATTTTGTATTCTGGATGTCTTATGATTTGATACAAGATACTTACGCTGGCAGCTTGGTCATATTCATCGATTGGAAGAACTCATCGCCCATTTCGAACATCTGGATCGGATTGTATCCTTGGCGCACCATCTCCTCCGTCACATCAAGCAGCTGACGGTCGGGGAATGGACTGGTAATATCGGCCACACCAGCCCAATCTTGTGCCCACATGTTGCCTAGCAAGTGCATCGGAATTGGTCCCTTCTCTGACACCACATTCTCACCATAATACTTTCGCAGCTGGTAACGAACGTTGGCATGAATTTGTTCGTACAGGGGACGCAGCTCCTCGATCACAGCATCGACTTGCTCTTCAAACGTATCATCTTCGTACGCGCTTAGCCAATATTCCGCACCCGATGCATAATCTGAACGAATCAGAGAGTTCATATAATTAGATTTTCAACATAATAATTAAATGGTCATCTACACTCAACTGTTCATTCTTGCCGCAACTCCATTGAGATCAACGTATTTCTGAAAGTCATCTCTCGTTGGTGCACCAGCCGCATCGTACCACTGCTGCCAATAGTACTTCAGCTCCTCCGGATCACGACTCGTAGCCATAATCTCGGTCAGCTCCGGCTCGAGTGCCAAATCACACTTGCTGTTATCGCGATAGTCACACACCTTTACCTTTGCGTAATTTTCCTGCATTCGATTGATCGCGTCCAACATTTCGGCAAACGTATCCTCCGGCAGCACGGAATAGCCCAGCTTGGTAAGCTTACGGATTTTTCGCTTCAAATCCTCATCACTGAAGCTTTCATACTCGTACTTGTTTAGCGTGTTGGCCACTTCCTACACGAAGACAAAACACACCCAAATTCTATCACTTATGCAACAATCACTGATCTGCGTCACTTACTTTCAGGAACACAGCATTCACTGCAGCCACCTCATTTTTCACCATCAAATTGTCCTCATTGATATTGGACTCGTAGGCCCATTCGGCTTCCGTGCCGACATTTCGACGAGTTAAAATTTCTTCATCTACTTGCTCAACGTAGCGACGTGCCTCGAGCTCATCATCGCTAACAGACACAAGCTTTCCACCGAGGACACAACACACTAAAGCGAACGCTAATATCACTGTTGAAAAGATTCTCATCTTTATGATGAGGCGTGATTCGTATGTAGATCGAAACTGATCGGAATAGCCGTTTTGCACCTGCTTTTATAGTGAGCTTCATGTTACCTCATCCATTATCAGAGACAATGAACTTGTTGTCGATGGCCTCACCCAGCGTTGACTGGTTTCGAAATACAGTTTTAAGTTATCTTTGTCGTGATTGGAGCAGCAGCTTGATTGACATCCAGAAGATTGTGTTTCATACATAAATTAATGAACGTAAGCTTATTATCATCGCAGAAGCGAACGCTTCTAATCATCGAGAAGAGAAGAGAGCTACTCAGAGCTGCGGCACGTGTTGCAGTTTTATCTTTTGATGTGCTTTATATGCGGGCAAACTTGTTTGGGTGGCTTGTTTTTTTCTGCAATATTGGCAAGAACGGACATTGTCTCTATTCTGTATAATCTTCACCATTCCTTGTCTATTCATCGTCAATGCTATGGTTTTGACGAATAAAGTCCATCTAAAAACCTAACAATAGTTCAGAACAACAGCTAAGACAAACGTGATTTTATTATTAAGGAGCTTGCGATCAGGTGGACCAGCTAAATCAACCATATACGCTCTTCTATTTCCATTCCATAACACCAGTGCTTTTCATCCTTTTTATGATCATGGATAACTGAGCTTTGCAGATAAATTTTCAACGGTATGTGCTACTGTACATATCGAAGACATATTTTTTGTAGACTTTGTTGATAGTTTCTCGATCAAACATATTTAGTTCTTATTGTACATGTGTTTGTTGAAAATTTAGTCTATTTGACGTATAAAAGCTTATTACAATATGTATTGTGATAAGCTTTTATTATCAGTTATCAACTTTGTTGGGTACCACACTGCAGACCACCGGTTAGAGACCCCTGCATTAAATGATACTTATCACAGTTTATGCCAGCTCCGTGATACAGTCGTTAACGACTTAACAGCATGTGATATGGGTACAAACTCAGAAAGATGCGGGCCCCATGAATAGGGCTACCTATCCTGCTATGAGTACAACAACAAGTCACTGATAGCCAGGTTCTTACGAGGATTAGGCAGGCCTAGATCGACTAAGCCTTTTTCATTAAATTAGAAGAAACGATATTCAATTTGTTTATCCTGCAATATGTGTCAATTCAGGAACAACAATCATAACAAGTATGCAAGCTAACATACAATCAATTTGTGACTTAATTGTAGGCAAAAATCGTATTCTTCCCTCCCAGATCGTATTCCCAAAGCTATATGTAACTATTCTACTACATGTTACAAATAACTAGACCTAAAATATAAAGATAAGACTCAGTGCCTCAGGGTGTATGATGTCAGCTGTAAGCTGATGTTGATTTATGATTTTATTTGAATTAAATTATTAAAAACGGCATTTTAATGATTGAAATGATTTATTCACCAGTACAATATTTTATTTTTACTCGGATACACACTCTGAAAAGAGAAAATATTACGATAAAGCACATCATTAGAACATAACTAAAACACATAACTTTAGACTTCACACTTACTATCAGTTTCTTCCCATCCAACATGTGCTCCAATGCGTTCGTTCTCTACCACCAACCAATCGTACAATGGCTGGAAGTATTCAATCAGTGCATCGGCACTCATTCGACGCTCCCCAGTAAGGACCTCCATTGCATCTGGCCAAGGCTTCGATGATCCCAGCTCCAGCATAGCCTTGATGGCATTACCCGCCTCAGTACTTTGATAGATGTCACAGTCGTTCAACGTCTTCTCGGGATCACCCTTCACATACTCTCCCGCCTTTTCGCAAGCAGCTCGGTGGAATTGGAATTGGATGATGTAAGAAACAAAGTAACGTAAATATTCCACATCAGCCGAGACGTGGTATTTGGCCGGTGCATCAAAGTCAGCTTCAGTACGAACTACTGGAGGCTCGATTCCTGAGTACTTTGAACGCATCTCCCAGAACTTGCAGTTATACTCCTCGGGCTTGATATCTCCACGGAAGATTCCCCACCGGTACTTATCGATTGTGTAAGCAAACGGTAAGAAAGCTAGTTTGGTCAAAGCAGAGCGATAAAACTGGTTCAACTTCGATTCTTCATCGAGTACAAAGTCCTTCAGCAGGCCAATCTTCTCCAAATGTTTCGGAGTAGAAACAGATAGAGAAAGAACATCACCGACAGCTTCGTGGAAGCCAGGATTCGCACCCGATCGGAACACACTGGGCAGATGCTGATACTGCAAGTAGTATTGAATGTGTCCCAGCTCATGATGAACTGTGAAGAACTGTTCCATTGTCACGCGTGTGCACTGCTTAATGCGAACGTCATCCTTTTTGGAAAAGTCCCATGCACTGGCGTGACATATAAGATCGCGACCGTCGTCGGGCTTTTCAAGGATGCTCTTTTCCCAGAAGGTTCTATAATAATAATAAAACAAATTATTACAAAGCTTTATGTTTTAGGATGGATGTTTAGGATTTACTCACTCTGGGAGCTTGGTCATGTTCAGCGACTGGAAGAACTCATCGCCCATTTCGAACATCTGGATCGGGTTGTATCCTTGGCGTACCATCTCCTCCGTTACATCAAGCAGCTGTCTGTCACCGAAAGGGCTGGTAATGTCAGCAATGTTTCCCCATCCTTGAGCCCACATGTTACCGAGCAAGTGCATCGGAATCGGTCCCTTCTCCGAAACCACTTCCTCACCGTAGAACTCGCGCAACTTATAGCGAACGTATGCATGGATCTGTTCATAAAACGGTCTCAACTCTTCGATCACAGCATCGACCTGTTCCTCGAACGTCTCATCTTCGTATGCACTAAGCCATGATTCAGCACCAGATTCGTAGTCTGCAAATACAAAATAAATTTCAATTATTTCTAGAATTATTTCAATTATTTCTAAGTCAAAATTCAACACTCAACTGTTCAACTGCGCAGCTTCTCCATTAAGGTCAACGTATTTCTGAAAATCTTCGCGAGTAGGCGTTCCAGCTGCATCGTACCACTGCTGCCAGTAGTACTTCAACTCCTCAGCATCTCGGCTGTTAGCCATAATCTCGGTCAACTCTGGTTCAAGTGCCAAATCACACTTGCTGCTATCATGATAATCACACACCTTAATCTTGGCGTAGTTTTCCTTCATATTATTAATGGCATCCAGCATTTCGGTAAACTTTTCCTCCGGCAGGGCAGAGTAACCCAGCCCAACCAGTTTCTTCACTCGACGTTTCAAATTCTCATTCTCGAAGCTTTCATACTCGAACTGGGAGAGGTATTCCGAAATTTGCTGTACAACAAGTTAAGAAAACGACAATATTGCTTAGCCACATACATCTATTCGAAGCAGTACACCGTCTCACCTTGAAGAATGCGGCATTTTCAGTAGCGACTTCATTCTTCACATCCAGATTATCGTCTGTAATGTTTGAATCGTAAGCCCAATTCGCTTCACTAGCTGCATTACGGCGTGCTAAGATTTCCGTCTCAATGTCCTCCAGGTATTGAAACACTTCCTCCTCTTGGGCCTGCAAAACACGGCGAGGGATCCTAGCCGTACTCACGTAACACACCAACCCAATGGCTAACGAAACCAACAGAACAACCCTCATCTTGGAGCACCTATCGCACTAGACAAGTGATACTGAGGCGTATCGTTCGAATTTGCATACGTATTTATTTACTTTCTTTATCACCAGCACTTGCTACGGACAGGCGATAAGAGGATTTGTTAATTTGTATTCAATTTTAGATTGTTATGCAAGGCACGTCCAATTGGACAATCCCATATTCATCGATAACATGGGACAATATACCTGCGAAGATAAGTATAGGTTTGTTTGAATGATAAGATGCTATTGACTTGTATTCGTCAGAAGCTTCGCGAGAATATTATTGTTTCTTTTCATTTTTACTGCTCGAGAAGGCACAGACAACGCTTCCATGTTTAATATTTTAGTGTGTCTTATTTTATTAACTAGTTCAACGATAATGTTCTACTCCAGAAGATCAGCAATATCATGTGCTCGATCGTGTCGATGCACTTTAAATAGTCTGGAGATCAAAAACGAAGGATGTGTTGTGTATTTAAGCTGATTTGCACTCTGCAAAAAAAAATTAAAATACGATCGTTAGTTTACTGAAAACCCAATAGCAACGATCGTTATTACTTACTGGGCTTTTCCTCCCATCCAACATGTGCTCCAAGAGCCTTATTTTCCTTCACCAACCAATCGTACAATGGCTGGAAGTATTCAATCAGCGCATCGGCGCTCATCTTGCGCTGTCCAGTCAGCACCTCCATCGCATCCGGCCACGGTTTGGACGAGCCCATAGCCAACATCGCCTTCAGTGCATTACCTGCCTCAGCGCTCTGATAGATGTCGCAATTATTTACCGTTTTCTGAGGATCACCCTTCACGTACTGGCCAGCCTTTTCGCAGGCCGCCCGATGGAACTGGAACTGTACGATGTACGACACAAAGTATCGCAGATATTCTACATCAGCCGACACATGGTACTTGGCTGCAGCGTCAAAATCGCTCTCGCTTCTCTCAACCGGTGGCTCAACGCCCGAATATTTCGTGCGCATCTCCCAGAACTTGCAGTTGTAATGTTCTGGCTTAACGTCACCACGGAATATTTCCCAGCGATACTTGTCCAGCGTGTAGGCGAACGGCAGGAATACCAGCTTCGCCAGACCAGCTTGGTAGAACTGATTAAGCTTTGATTCCTCGTCTTCAACGTAGTCCTTGAGCAGTCCAATCTTTTCCAAATGTTTCGGTGTTGAAACAGACAGGGAAAGAACGTCACCGACGGCCTCGTGGAAGCCAGGGTTGGCTCCCTCGCGGTAAACGCTTGGAAGGTGCTGATACTGCAGATAGTACTGGATGTGTCCCAGCTCGTGATGCACGGTGAAGAAGTCCTCCATGTTGACTCGTGTGCACTGCTTAATGCGCACATCATCCTTCTTGTAGAAGTCCCACGCACTGGCATGGCATACAAGCTCACGCCCATCGTTTGGCTTTTCCAGAATGCTCTTCTCCCAGAATGTGCTGAAAATCAATAAATTATTTTATTTATGCTTCCAGGCTTATTCTCTTTTTTGACTTACGATGGCAGTTTGGTCATGTTCAGCGACTGGAAGAACTCATCGCCCATTTGGAACATCTTCAGCGGGGTGTAGCCCTGTCGCACCATCTCCTCCGTAACGTCAAGCAGCTTCTTGTTCGGAAAGGGTGTCGTTATATCGGCAATATTGTCCCACGTCTGTCCCCACATGTTACCGAGCAGATGGATCGGAATCGGACCCTTCTCGGACACAATATCATTGCCGTAGTGCTTCCTCAGCTTGTACCGCACGTACGCATGGATCTGTTCGTACAGTGGTCGGATTTGCTCGATCGCAGCATCAACCTGTGCTTCGAACGTGTCATCCTCATACGCATCCAGCCAGTACTCAGCACCAGACGTAAAATCTGAAACGAATCGATAAATTCGATAAATTACACACTTCCGTTCTCATTCAAAAAAAAAAAAAGCACTACTCACTGTTCAGCTGAGCTGCCTCGCGATTCAGCGCCACGTACTCATCAAAGTCTTTCCTCACCGGCTTGCCGGACACCTCGTGCCACTGCACCCAGTAGTGTTTCAGCTCCTCCGGATCACGGCTCTTTGCAAGCGTCTCGGTCAGCTCCGGCTCCAGTCCGTAGTTGCAGTTCGACTCGTTCTTGTACTGGCACACCTTGGCGGTGGCGTAATTTTCCTGCATGCGCGAAATCGCATCGACAAGCTCTGAGAATTTCGTCTCATCCAGCGCAGCGTACCCCAAATCGGTAAGCTTCTTGATACGGCGCTTCAGGTCAGCATCTTTAAAGTTGTTGTAATCGTACAGCCGCAACTCACGGGCAACTTCCTGTTGGAGAAATCGTGGTAAAAAACAGGTAAGATGAAAAAGAATGACATTTTCAGCGCTGTTTGCTCTATTCTACACGATGAATATAGCAAATCATCTATCACTTAGCAGCACAGTTTAGCACCTTCCAAAATACCGCATTGTCCAGGGCCACCTTCATCGACAGTTCCCCCGTGTAGTCGGTGATGTTTGATTCGTAGTCCCACGAGGCGCTCGTTTCATCGTACGTGCGTTGCAAAATGGTCGATTCAATCGACGCCAGATACGCCCGCACTGATCGCTGATCGTTCGCCACGCTACGGCGTCGATGAACCACACTTCCGTCCACTAGGAACACTAGACAGCACCAAAAATACTGCCTCATCATTGTAAGCAAACAGAGCGCGGTTCACCAAATCACAACCAGTGGAGCACCCGAACGAACCTGCTGATGCTCCACACTCACCGTCGTACGGTCGGCGAATGAATTGTGTTCAGGCGATCGACCATAACTGCTCGATCAAAAAATTCGTTCTGAAACTGTCACGTGCGTTACGAAATGGGAAGAGCATGACTACGCATCGGATCGAGCGAACGGTAGCGCGGAATAAAAGAAACAGCATCCAAAATTGTTATCCCCTACCCCTTTTACGTGCGTAATTCCCAGCGACCTTGGGTGATCTGAGCCAGCCAAGTCGTGAGTGCTTTATCGCTTGAGAGCAAACTAGTGACAAGAAGTGATTGCTCTTTCGCATATCAGCGTACCCCGATCGTGTTTTCAGCGGTTTAATCCACCGAAACGTTGCGCGCTGATTGATGACAAATGGAAGCGGTGGGCTTTTTCAGGGCGCCAGCCGTTCATCTTATGCCCGCACGATAGGATATCAATGATCACCGGAGACAAGATCTTCCGCTCGGTAAACGATGATGCTCGTTATTGTTATCACAAGCGTGGCGAAGTGCGGGAAGCTATAAATAAACGATAGTTTCCCGCTGATTCAACCGGTTCGCAGTGGTTGATACCGGTTAGGTCGTGATTTACAGTAACTCCAAAAATAGCCAGTTTTCAGCTGATAGTGGCAGGCCCTCGCGAGATGGCGTACATACCGGCGACATACTTCGCCGTAGAAGGGGGTTTGCCGTGGAAGAGAGAGCAAATTTCTAGACAGAGATTCACGCTCCAAGCGCGCGCGCGCCGATAAATATCTCGTTGAGGGTCTCAGCGTAAGACCTTGCGGATCGCTATCAAACGCACTGTTGATGCGCGATGACCCACCATCCCCCCAATTACAAACGATGTTTACACACATAAACACACACACACACACACACTGAAGTCAGAACTCGCGAACTCGCTAATGACATGCATACAAACTAGCCGCATCAATTTGTGGGGCCATTTCCCCTACTACTACTTCCACCGCTGCTATCCGTACCTTGAAAAAGTTCGCATTTCGCGATGCGGCCTCGTTCCGCTGCTTTAGCGCCTCCTCCGTAATGTTCGACTCGTAGGCCCACGAAAGCTCGGTCGCGTTGTTGTTGCGCGCCAGTATCTCTGCCTCGAGATCGGTGACGTAGCGCTGGGCGGCCAACTCGTTGCGCTCGAGCTCCGGATCGGTGGCACCGATTGATGCCCCGAAGGTAAGCAACAGCAATAGCGGGAGAACCATACTGTACGCGGTACTTGCGGTATAAAGGGTCGGTTTCGAAACCCACTCTCCAACCCCGGTGCCGGTCGGGTGACAACTGAACTGTACGCACTACGGCGAAAGCTCTCTTATAGCTGCGCAACGGCCGCATACACCAGGCCTGTGTTCTACGGGCGCGTTGCATTAAACAATAGAAGAAGAATGAGCTCAGGGAAAGAAGGAAAACCGGCCTGTTGAACGCCAATAGGGGGACACCCGGACCTCTGGATGGGGAAACTGGATTGGTGGGCGATTTGTGCATGCAATTATGTTATTCAGTTAATAAGGGCATTGCCCCTGCGATCACACCCGTATCGTAATGTGAAGATATTTATTTTGTCAGGCACAAGCTGAAGAGCCCTATCAAGATTACAAAACAACAACAAAATTAAACATCAATTTTTTTACCCAAAAAAAAGCAATACCTTTTGAGTGAAAACGGATCTACTTTCCTTTGAGCATGGAGAAAACAGAACATAAACGAAAACAAATCCCCAGAGCTACCCAAATCCGGTTATGAATCCACTAACCTCCCCCTTTGTACGCCAGCTGATGAGGATCCTCACAGCACGCACGATCAGCAAACGAAGGAACTAAGACGGTCGGAGCACTTTATCCCACAAAAACTCGTTTCCACCCATCGAGAAGAAGCTCAAGATCAGGGAACACAACACTCAGCACGCCCTGGTAAACGGGTCTAACCAGTTCAACGAAAGTGATGCAAAATGTAGACCACTCCACTCCACACTTCTTCACCAGCCCTGACCAGCCACTAAGTTCCTTGTCACGGCTCGATTCCGAAATTAATTCTATCAACACGAGAGCACAACGTTGCGTTGAATCCAGTATTTGAGCTCGTCAAATTTTAATCCACACTCCCGTTAGTTCTATCCACGTTAGGTGATGTAATCGGGTGGATTTGATATTCCCCCGCCGAACATTACCTTCAGAAAGCGCCCCTGATCATCAACGGCATCGTTGCGCATGTCGAGCGTATCGTCGGTAATATTCGTTTCGTAGTTCCAGGACTGCAGGGTGGTGTTGTAGTTAATCTCCAGAATATCATCCTCCAGCTCGTTCAGAAAGTTTCGTGCAATCAGTTCACTCGCTTCCAGCTCACTCAGGTCGCTGGCGGCCAGCGCTAGGACCGTCGACCTTATGCCAATTAACACCAGCACCACAAACACTTCCTTCAAGCCTGCGTACGCCATGGCGCCTAGCAGCACTGGTTGATCGGTACCAGGTTGAGCGATCGGAATCGGTTTCTCCAAGATACGTTTGGCTCACACTTCAAAGCTCAGTATTGCTCTGAAATGGATCAGCACTGTTGATACCGTTTTTATAGGGAACGCATTTACACTGATCAATGCTGTTATAATGTTGGTGACGAACAGGGCGCAACAAGCAAAAAAACAGAGATGTCAATCGAGAATGATATTTATCACATCACGAGATGTTTATCTGCTTCCACGTACGGTTCGCATGAGGGCTGACGATTTGCGGTACAATCGTTCCGTTGCGGAATGCGTAATTGATAATTGTTTGCAAAGAGAGGCAAATGTCTACGGCAAAACGATGTTGTTACATTGTGTTGGTGTGGCCATTTGTTATACTAAAACACATAAGGGATTAATTTCGTCTCTACATTATATTACACTCGATTAGTAAAATCCTATACAAAGTGGGCACTTTTCGGGCCAAGGCTTTGCAATCGTACCCAAGCAATCGCGTGCTTAAACCATTTCACATAATGTCTCACTGGCCATACAATGGAATGACGCAAGTGAAGATGTGTCCGGTACGAGCAGGATAATTTAAGAACACACGCATGGAACCGGTTGCTGGAGCGTTAATCAATAAAAACCTGATTTATTTGTCTGGTGCGTCCTGTCCTGCTAGCTGTTGCAAAACAACACCTTCCAAGGTTGAGGGCTTACAGTATCGTCGCACATCCTTTGCAAAGTATCAAATGTAAACATTATTTATTTCTCTTAGCATGTCATTTGTAATGTTTTATTGAAGGTCAATGTCATGTATAACAGTTAAATCGTTAAAAACACACAATATAATCGCAAAACCATTTCTTTTAGGGAGTATTTGCTGTAGTTTGCTTAGGCCGCCATAAAATCAATTGGATGTGAGACGCATTCTAAACGGCGAAGAAAGACAAATGCAAATTAGATACGTTCTGTTTCTTCAGATACTCTTAAACACATACTTTGGGAGTCGGTCCAGCCAACGTGCGCTCCGAGCCGTTTGTTTTCCTCCAACAACCACTGGTAGAGAGGATAGAAATATTCCAGAATAGCATCGGCACTCATCTTGCGCTCTCCGGTAAGCACCTCCATCGCGTCCGGCCATGGTTTCGACGATCCAAGGGCAAGCATTTCCCTATATAAAAAAATGACACCGTTAAGTTGTGCCCTTTCTTACCTTCTTCGATGGGTTTAAACTATCTTACTTCAACTTGTTGCCCGCAGCCGTGCTCTGATAAATGTCACAATTGTTAAGCGTCTTCTCCGGGTCACCTTTCACGTACTCGCCCGCCAGCGCACAGGCCGCACGATGGAACTGGAACTGTATAACGTAAGACACGAAGTAACGCAGATACTCAACATCAGCCGAGACGTGATATTTGGCCGGTGGGTCAAAGTCCTGCTCGGTTCGAACGACCGGCGGCTCCACACCGGAGTAGCGCGAACGCATCTCCCAGAACTTGCAGTTGTACTCCCTCGGCTTAATATCGCCACGGAACACGCCCCAGCGATACTTGTCCAGGGTGTATGCAAACGGTAGAAAGACGAGCTTCGTCACACCGGCCCGGTAGAACTGGTTGATCTTAACCTGCTCATCCTCCTCGTAGTCCTTCAGCAGGCCCACTTTCTTCAGATGCTTCGGCGTCGATACCGACAGGGAAAGAACGTCACCGACGGCCTCATGGAAGCCGGGGTTTGCTCCACCTCGGAACTCTACCGGCTGATGCTGATACTGTAGATAGTACTGAATGTGTCCCAGCTCGTGATGAACGACAAAGAACTCGCGCATATTGACGCGCGTACACTGCTTGATGCGAACGTCATCGATCGCGAAAAAGTCCCACGCACTTGCGTGACAGACAAGATCGCGCCCATCGGTCGGCTTTTCTAGGATGCTTTTCTCCCAGAACGTTCTGCAAAGTTGGTAAATGGATATTAAAAAAAGTAATTTTTTTTTTAAACAAACAGCAATACACACTGAGGAAGTTTTGTCATGTTCAGTGAGGTGAAGAAATCATCTCCCATCTGGAACATTTTGATCGGGGTGTACCCTTGGCGTATCATTTCATCTGTAACATCGAGAAGTTTCTTCTCCGGGAACGGTGTAGTAAAGTCGGCAATCTTTGGCGTAAGAAATTTTGTGTTAATATCATGGCAATGTCATATAAACACAACCAAACACCTACGTTATCCCACGTCTGCGCCCATAGATTGCCGAGCAGATGCATCGGAATCGGTCCGGTCGGGGACACCAGCTTATCGCCGTACTTCTGGCGCAGCTTGTACCGCACGTACGCATGCAGCTGCTCGTACAGGGGCCGTATTTGTTCAATCACATCATCGACCTGCTGCTCGAACGTGCTATCATCGTACTCGTTCAACCAAACGGCCGCGCCGGAGCTGAAATCTAGGAAGGGCACGATCAACCCACGATAAATGCCAACGAGTGCCGCTTCCGCGCTACTTACTATTCCGCAGTGCCGCCTGTCGGTTCAGCTCAACGTACTTCTGGAAGGACTCGCGCACCGGTGCACCGGTCGCATTGTACCACTGGACCCAGTAGTACTTCAGTTCCTCCGGCTCACGGTGGTTGGCAAATATTTCCGTCAGCTCCGGATCGAGCGAAAGGTCACACTTGGTCGCATCGCCGTGAGCACAAAACTTTGCCTTTGCGTAGTTCGATTCCATGCTGGCGATCGCTCCGAGCAGCTCCTTAAACTGATTTGCCGGTAGTGCGGCATAGCCCAGCTTGGCAAGCTTCTTGATTCGCCGTTTCAGCGTAGCATTCGTTAGCTGATCTGTCTTAAACTGCTGCAATTCCTCCGCGACTGCCTAGTGATTGAACAGGAAAGGATTCCATTGGTAGCATTCCTTAGCCTTTAAACACAAAGATGGCTCTTGCGCCATTTTACCTTAGCCACTTCGGCGAAATCGGCAGCGGCTTTCGTTTTTTTCGATAGGTTGAACTCCGTAAGATTCGAACCATACTCCCAGGCAGCCAGTGTTTGGTGAGCTTTCGTTTGCTGATAACGCTGCTCGATCCATTCCACTATTTGGCTTATTTCGGTCTCGGACGGTGCCTTTTCACTCTCCGTTGAACGACGCTTCACCGGACCGGCTGCGATGGTGGACGCAAATAGCAGCATCAGCCATACGGAACGCCATTGGATATTACTTGCCATGATGTGCCTTTCACAATGCAATATTTCGTTATACACAAAAAGACATTTATTTGTTTTATGGGAAACTGGTAATCAAAATTAAAACAAATTACTTTAACTAAACCTACTTTTCAGAATCTCTTCGAACGTTCCAATCCCATTGAATCGTTTCAGCTTAACCGTTTATCAGCACTTGCACAGGGAACACTGGTCGTGAGCTGCTGTTTGCGCTATCACCGTCACTCACATACTGCTGGACGCTCGGGATGAACAAACCTTTGCAAGTGATTCCAAATCGATTTAACCTTTTGAACTCGTTAGAGCTGAGATTATGGGAGGTGGGGGCTAAATCAGGCATTTGATTGAGCTGTTTATAATTGTCGTTTTGATTAGAGTGGTCCAGAGTGGTAGCAAAATGGTGTTAGTTGTGTGACTTTAGTTTTGTTGATAATCATACCGATTTACACATTGAAAAGAAAGTGTAGCACAGGGTTTCTCGATGTGGTTTCAATAAATTGCGTGTAATGTTTTTGAATTCTTAAAAACTTGTTATAGAAAAACTGGCAATATGTGTGATTATTGCTTGATAAATGTCCGTCCAATACAGCCTTTAGAGACATTATTCAGTGCCACGCAGCCTTGATTCTTAACTTGAACCCATGGCAGGCTTATTATTGAGTCGTTCGAGTTGACGACTGTACCACGGGACCGCTCCTATTTAAAAATAATTCTTTAGACAGTTGGCAACACTGTTACTTCTGTTAAATGCATATAAAACAATCATAATATAAAGGAATTTCAAACAATGCAAATAATTTAAAAAAGGTTCAAAAATCAATTTAATGGTTTGACTATAATGGTTGGACATTAAAAAAAGAAATATATTTGCTTTGTTTAATATTTATTTTAAAAAAAAACACCCCAAAAAACACATTTAATCTTTTGAAAGTATTACATCATATCCAAAAACAATTACATTTTTTTCAAAATTATAAAAATGGGGCTATTTTAATAAAAATATAACTAAAACCATGTTTCATGTAAAAACTACACACAAAATATCATAATTAATTGGAATGTTAGGAATTGCGAAACAGCTAAGAAAAATGATAATTTATTCAATCATGTATTCAACATAGAGCTAAAATGAAATAAATGAAATGAAATAGATTAATTTATTATTTTTTAAATTACTTCAAACCAATTTTTGCAGATTAATGATAAAAAGAACTAAACAAAATATCGATAAAACAATGAATTTATAATATTTTATATATTCAAATCTTATTTATAGCCAACCATAACAATAATTAAACTTATAGATTCTCAACGGAAAATTAATATTACTTACCATAATTTCTTTCCTCCCAAAACGCACGAGTAACCCTTTCCACAGTTGAGTTTGATCTTTTGGTATTGTATTGGTGATTTTTTTTCTTTTTTTAAAGGACGGGAAATAAGTTTACTTGATCCGAATTCTTCGAGCTGGACATATCGTGATTTTGTTTGTTTGTATTTTGGTTTTGTTTTTTTTTCTTTTGCTTTATGCTTATCAGTGTACGTAATACTCAATACCTTAGTATCACCACTACTAAACCGACACCGGACGGCCGTGAGATCAAAATTGTTTTTGATTAAGATTAGAGATTAACGTGACCGTTGCCGGTTTGATCTGTATGGGTGTACTTTCCGTCGCAAGTTAAATCTGCTATCGCCAGCTGTTAAAAAATCTAAACAACAAAATTCATACTACCGATAAAAGTATTTGTAAAACTGCTAATAGTAATTATACCCTTAACTGCGATAACCCTCGCGAATGTGCGGGTTTTGCTGCGCCAAAGAACGTACGTTTTGGTACCGTTTTGCTTTTTGCTTAGTAAACAATCTGTTTTCTAACATTTCTGATTTTTTCCCCCCAAAAGGATGTATGCAGGGGTTGATTTCACTCGAGTTCGTTTGGTTCGTGTTCCATTAAGCTTAGCAACGAATTGTGGCTAGCGCACTGGCATTTCGAGAAGTCTTCTGCGTTACAGCTGTGTGGCCCTGTGTTTGTGTGAGTGTGTCAAATCGCTGAGGCTCCTTCGTTCGAAGCGAGTCCCTCCTGTAAAGAGGTGTGCGACAAAGAAGCAACTTCCATCCGATTGGCAATCAAACGATGTGTCATAAAATAGCTGCTAATCATCATGCAAATGCTTTAGCACATAAGTCTCTTCGTTTTTGTTTTGTTTTAAGTAGTATCTTTCTTAGCCTTCCTACATTCGCTAGAGATGTTTGCTAATGCTTCTATACCTTGTTAAAGATCGTCCGACGAAAAATACTACCACTGTTTTGCTTTTACCTTTACTTGTTGCTTAGTTAAGATGCTAACACCACTGATTGCATTACATTTCTACCTAAATCGTGCACCAGGAGAATTTGATTGAAAAACGTGGGAAAAAGTAGGGTATCCGGGGCCCGGCAGTACCGCAATCACTGAGTAGGAGCACGACGCCGGGTATTGCCAAGGCATCCGGCACGGCTGAGTAGATGCCGCTTCCAGCCACCGTCCAGCGGAAGGAGTACATCATCGTGGCACAGTGGACATCGGGCTGCCCCTGTCGTAAGCTCTGGAGCGGAGAAGAGTTTATCAATTTTTGTTTCGTTGAATGCAAGCCTTCCACAACAAACTCACCGCGGCAAAAGTCCTCCATCAGGTGGTACTCGTAGAGATCCTTGTGTACCGATTCCGTGCACCGTTCACAGGACAAGTAGCTCGCTTTGGCCTCGCATTCATCTGCAATGACAATAATTAGTTGAGGTGACATAGCTTACAGATTGATCACCGTAGACCTACGTATTAGATGTCCGGAGAGTGCCGCCACCTCAAGTATCTGGCTACACTGGGGACATTTCGTCAGCACCGGGCACGCCTTCCAGTAGTGTTTGTCTAACTGGGTGGGATCACCATGACAAATCCAATCACAAAACGGACACCGGCTAGAACGAACATGTTTAAAACAGGATCAAGCTTTGTGCAATCCAAATCAACCATCCTCCCAAAAACCATCTCTCACATTTCATTCTCGATGCCGTCGAACGAGTCCGAGTTGGAGCTTTTGCGCGAACCCGTTCCATTCTCTGCGCCAGCCGAACCACCGGGCAGAAACCCGATCGTACTGTCGTACATTGCCGTCTTGTGCTGGGACAGCTTCGGACGATCCTTCCCATTGCAGGTGTTACCGAGCGGTTCCAGCTTGTCGTAGTACGCGCCCCCATTGCTGTCCCGGGCGCTCTCCACCTCCACGGGGACGCTGGTGACCGGCGGGGAGTCTGCCATCGCCCACTGCCCATGGTGATGACCGATGGCGTGGCCGCTCTTGCTCTTGATGATGCCCGCCGTCGTCGCATCCAGCCGCCGGACCGGGCTCGAGTGGGTATCCTGCAATTTCATGGAACTGAAACTAGACTGCCAACTACCGGTCTGTGTGTCGGAGAAACTGACGATTGTGCGGCCATCGTAGCGCTGGCTCTTGTTGCGTATCTCCACCGGTGGGGAACTCTTCGAGCTGCTCGACATCGGCGGCGAACAGATGCCGGTAAACGAGGTCGGTCCACAGAACTGTTTGTTCTCCAGCATGTCCTTTTTGCGCTGGAGCAGAGGCCGAGAGATTGAACATTAGATACGCCATAACTGTTAGCAAACGGTGGATGATACTTACCTGCAGATCGATCTTGTCAAACTCGGCAAACAGCTGCCGGTAGAGCAGATTTCTGCGCGTGATATCATCGTCCGGTGGGAGCTGTTTGCGTACCAGCCGCGGGTTCACCTTGTACACCAGCAGCAGCACCCGCTCGGCGACCTTTCGCACCGACTCGGCCGGATGGTGAATGCCGGAGCAGCCGGCCTCCGAGAGCGTTCGGCAGGCGAGCCCGCTCTGCTTGTCGTTCGAGATGCCCTGGCTCAGGACGAGCTGCTCCAGCATCTGCATGCGGCTCAGCGCTAGCCGGGGATGCGTCCCGTTGCCGACCGGCCGCGACAGGGCCGGTGCGATGAGGTGCTGCTCGCGCACCTCCGGACAGGCCGCGATGCTCAGGATCGTGTGCTGCGCTAGTGTGTGAACGCGCGCGGACGGATCGCCACTCTTGGACAGCAGCTCCGGCAGCAGCCGATCGACCGATCGGGCAACCTCGCTCGGTGCCACGCTGCGCAGATAACAAGAAAAAGGGTTCGTCTTGTTAGGCAAAACAGCGAACGCTCTTTCTACTTACCGATTCGGAACAAACTCCATGAACAAACTTCGCACAGTTTCCGTCGCCTGACTGAAGCCCGAAAACACCGCATCGCGAACTCCCCGGTGCAGGAGCAGCGTCGCCCCACGGCATATCTTGTTCGGACCGGCCTGTGCTGCCTGTGCCTGCGGTTCTGGTTCGATCTCGTGCTTCAGGATGCCCCGCAGCCGGATCAGTCCCTCCTCACGATCGGTAAACTGTCGCGAGTAGATCAACTCCACCAGCTCCATGCCGAAGATCAGTATCGGCAGCGCTGCCTGCCGCCGTTCGCGATCGTTCAGTTTGCACCGGATCTTTCCACCGTCCTGCTCGATCATGGCCGTGCCTTGGCACTCCCGCAAGAAATCGTTCGCGTGCGTGCTGTGGAAATAAGAAAATGGGGTTTAATTCTTGGAACACACCGTCTCTCTCTCTCATCAATTCTTCCTAACCCCAGGGTAGGAATTGCTCGCTCGTCGTAATCTTCGTAGCTATTGCGCGGTGCACTCTTGTTGCGCCTCCGCAACGATCCCGTATTGGTCGGCGATCGCATCGGACTTCGCCCTTTGTGGCTCAGCAGCGGTGAACTCTGCGCCATCTCCTCCGGCCTCGTAAGACTCTGCTGGGACGTGCGTCCTTCCGCCTTTACCGTCCCGCTTCCGCCGCTCGAAGCGGACGCAGTCGTCGTTCCGGTCGTGGAATTGCTTGCGGTAGAATCCGTTGCATCGCCGGCCGGCAACTTGGTACCGTCCTGCCCCGCCTGCGTGTGCAGATGGTGCGCGTGTGGCAGCGTAGCATCACCGGACAGTGCGCTGGCCACATCCTGCAGGCTGGGCGGCGAAGGCAACGTTGGCTTGGAAGCGTACAGCTCCGAACAGGAGTCATTGCTCGTCACGTGCTTGTCGCTCTGGAGCAGCAGCTCCACCCGCAGCTGATCGAACACCGCCTTCCGGTACATCTCGATCTGCTCCTTGCGCAGCCGGGCAGTGGTAAAATCCTCCGCCTGTACCGCCTGCCGCTTGGCCAGTGCGTACCGCCCGAGACGCTCTCCGGCCGTCCGTAGCGCTCCCATGCAGAGCTTCAGCTTTCGCGCGTACTCGAACCGTTCGTCTGGGGATGAAAAACATGTTCGCCTTAATGAAAGCTTTTATGATTAGTGTGTAAAGAATATCATACCCTGAACTGCTTGCACTTTAAGCAGCTCCATCTTGCGCACAACCTCACAGATGCTCTCCTCCACGTACATCGAGTAGGAAAGATCGTCACAGGCCGATGCCAGCGAACTGTTCAGTGTGTCGATGTTGGCCGGAACCGCATTCAGCAGTGCGGACACGTTTCCCTGAGACGCTGCGAGCTCTTCCGCGGTCAGCTCTTCGCCCAGTATGTTGATTGCGAGCAGGGCCACCTGGTTGTCCTTGTTGAAGTGATTCGGATGGGCAGGACCGAGCCGTAGCTTCAGATGGGAGCCCACCTTCGGGGCAACGGTCACGCTCTGCAGCTCGCGTGAGGTATAGTTCGTGCTGGCATTGTCGGACAGCGCCACAAAGCCCATATACTCAAAGCTCTGGCTGGAGGGTGTGCTGGGTGCGGCTTTGCTGGAGTAATGTATCCATAGCTCGATGCGTTCCGCTACAAAAAATGGAAGAATGGGAATATACGAGGGATGAAATGTGATTGTCATTATTTTTTAGCGTTACAAAAAAAGCACTTTGTCATGCCAGTACACACACACAGTCATTTGTTAGTATAATCAATATATCGAACAACATTTTAATAATTCGTGCCAAAAACCTCTCTATCTCTGTCTTGCCCAACAAAAAAGTTTTCACCTCACATGTACCCCTTTTTCCCCCACATGTGTTTACCAAACGATCAAACCAGGCGAAAACCGGAAACGGCCCGGCAAACCACCACACACACATACTCATGCCGTAAGCCGGACATAAACACCAATAAAATTCGCCACGTGTTTCGTCAAAAGGGGGCAATGAATTCAGGCCCGCTTCACTCGGGAAAACAACAACATTCCGGCGGGTGTTCATCGCATCGATGAACCTTCGGATGAACGCGCTCTCTCAGTGTCAATGGTCCACCACCTGCCTTCGGAAGTAGCTCCTTTCCTCTTCCATAGCCCCCCCAAGATGGCACGAATACTTACGAATGTAATACTGATGGGCCAGCACCTGTATGCGGACGATGCGGGCTGGGTGGAAGAATCGCAGCACAATCTCCTTCGGGCTGACCGCGCTGTCCGCATTCGAGCGCCAGCCGTGCACGGTCGGGCTGTGACTGTTCAGCTCGCTGGCCGGATACTCCGAGTCCTCATCTGTGGGGAGTCGGAGTACAGAAAACTTGCTCACATTACACACTCAAGACCGTCTTGCAGGAGATCCTTGCCACCAAATGCCACCATACCTGAAGCAAACACCACCTTGAAGGGGACTTTGCGTGCCATGTTTGCGGCACTGGGCGCACGGTGGACCAACTTTAGCCGTATCGGTGCATATTTAACGTGGAGGTTGGGAAGAATTAGTTTTTGCAATATTAATTATCAACAACGTTATGTAAGCACGGGCTGCGGATACGGCGGAACTGCAGTCAATTCACTCGGCAGTAATAGGCGTAAGAACAGCAGCAGGAACCTCTCTGCAGCCAGTCCTTCCACCGTATCCCTTGACTAGGGGGATTCACACACACCAGGGTTTTCGTAGCACTGGCTTCACATACTTGTTGGTGAAGATGATTTAAAGCACCTATAATTACGTATGCACCACCTTGATATCGCTGCCCGATTATCGATTAAGAGTTGGTCGAAGAGGATTGTACAAATTTACAAAGAATAGTGCAAGATACAGCCATCACCGGACATCACCGTGCTCATAATTGACCGATTAGATTAGACACTTTGCTTTGGTACCCAGGACAAATGCTGTACTCCCGTTCGAGTGAAAAGAAGCCAGCGCCACAACAGAGCAAACACAATGAAAAGCAGAAAAGCACTAGCACGCACAGCAAAACGCAATAAAAAGGCAACTCTAGGAATGATACTGTTAGAAAACGTTCTTCTCTATTCTCGATACTCTAGCAGTACCACGGAATTGGCCACTTGAAAGGCGACGGCATGTCGCCTACAGCGAAGTGAGGGCAATTTTTCACTCCGAGCCTTCGCTGGACCGTGTCTGACAATGGTCTGGGATGCTTGTGCTGTGGAATGGAAAATGGTGGAAATGAACTGGGTATTGGGAAAACCAGTGTCTCCAGTGTCATGCGCACATGCGTAGGCTAGGAGAGGATGGGTTTGATAGTACGTGCTGTTGATGGCTGTCAGATTCGAAAGGACTCACTGGTTGCACGTTGATGAGCATATGCTGCAGAGCTGTTGTTGAAATATAAAAGACCGTTGCTATTGTAACGGTCCAGAATTGTGAAGAATTGAAGATTGCCCTCATGTGACACTCAACTCCATATGATGGTAGTACATGAATACAAATTCGATATACTAATCAAGAACCGAACTGCCGGATATCTATAAAATGAAATATCAGATTTATTCTTATTCTTATTTTATTTCAGGCTGTTCGGCAAGTTTCGATTATCTAGATAATTTTGATGATGTATAGTGGCTTGGCGGCTAAAAAAAGGAGCTGATGTTAAACTGATGTAGTTTGATACAACATTATCATTTCGCACTCTTTTTTCCGGTGCTGGAGCGAACCCTGAACCTAACTCGGGCCTAGTCCAAACTTATTCCAGCTCCGAAGCTGGTTACTTGCCGTCATTTGGCTCAGAGCTGAAAAAAACAAGGAATTCTGCAAGATCAACACTTATCTTCAAAATAAATTTCTTGCCCGACAAATATTCGACAAATATTTCTTGCAAATAGCCTTTTCGGTCTAGGCTAAATCCTGTCACTGACTTGCAACTTGCAACTGTAATCTGACACTGGTTAATTTTTCCACAGCAAGATAGTTGGTCTTGCGTATGAGAAACGATCCATTCGACTTGGTTGCCAAACACTTGGTGCATAATCCTTGGTCTCAAAATGTTGGGTCGCAACATCCTTTGTCGCAAAATACTTGGATGAAAAATGCTTGGTCGCAAAACGCTTTGACGAAAACTCACAAATGGAAAACTCGTGGATGTAAAATTCAATGGACGCAAACTGGGCTTCAAACCCAAAGTGTATGCCCCGCCATATATGTTACAATTTATATTGTGCCATTTTTTGTACGCCAGTCTAATGGACATTTATTATTTAAATTATTACTAAGGAGATTAAGGATTCAAATCCCGATCAAAGGATTTTCGATGCACTGAACAATTATAGTCGACAAAATCGTGTGCTCTACCGCTCCATCATTCGTCGTACTGAAAGGCAGCTGTTTTCTAAGCCGACACGGTTCTGGAGCTTCTGGAACAAACGGCGCAATGTAAGAAGTATCCCTCCGTCAATGAGCTACAATGGCGAAACTAGTATCGATACATCCGATATTTGCAACACTTTCGCCAATCGTTTCGCTGATGCATTCACCCTTCCTGTTCACAATCCTAACTCGTTAGCAGAGGCCACTCGCAATACTCTATCGGATACTATCGACTTTATTATACCCACAATTGACGAAGCACTAGTTGCGCGCACACTCAGCGATATAAAACCATCTACATCATCTTGATCTGACAATATTCCCGCATACATTTTGAAGCACTGCCGTCAATCACTCGCACCCATTCTTGCCAAAATATTTAATGATTCCCTTATGAGTGGCTCGTATCCTGTGTCCTGGAAACACGCGCGAATGGTTCCTATCCATAAGAAAGGCAGTCGACTTCATGCTAGCAATTATCGTGGCATTGTTTCTCTATGCGCTTGTGCAAAGGTGTTTGAGCTCATTCTATACAACCCGCTACTCACAGCAGTTCAAAACTATATGAGCCCTAGTCAGCATGGATTTCTTCCAAGGAGATCTTCCACCACAAATCTTGCTGAATTTGTTGGTTTCTGCTTCGACAACATGGATCGAGGTACTCAAGTTGATGCAGTATATATCGACTTCAGGGCTGCGTTCGATAGTATTTCTCATGATATTCTACTCTCGAAGCTAAAAAAACTCGGTTTCCGCGACTGGCACATCACCTGGCTGCGTTCATACTTAACTGGTCGTTCGTACTATATAAGCATAGGACCTCATCGTTCTCACTCCTTTACCAGCTCCTCTGGAGTGCCTCAAGGGAGTAACTTGGGACCGCTACTCTTCCTCATCTATATAAATGAGCTATCTTTTGTTTTACCACCAGGCCAACACCTAATGTATGCCGACGACGTAAAAATATTCGCTCCAGTTAGAAACGACAGTGACTGTGTACGCCTTCAAATGATCCTTGAGAATCTCGACAGCTGGTGCAGCAGAAACGCCCTCCAAGTGTGTGCTGATAAATGCCAGTGTATATCATTCAGCAGAGCCCGTAACCCTATCTCGTTTACATACACTATGCTCAACACGGCTTTGGTTCGCACGACATGTATCCGTGATCTGGGGATGCTACTCGACCAGAAGATGTCATGTCATTTTCACATTGACAGCGTTGTTGCGAAGGGAAATCAGCTACTCAGTCTAATTACGCGGACCTGTAGTGAATTTACCGATCCCATGTGCGTCAAGTCGATCTTCTGTGCCATCGTAAGGTCGTGCCTGGAGTACTGTTGCCCGATCTGGTGCCCGCTTGGCGTTGGTGACATCAATCGCCTCGAAGCCATTCAACGGAGAATCACCAGGTACGCGGTTCGACTCCTTCCATGGCAATCCCACCATGCTCGGCCCTCCTACCATCAGCGGTGTCTGCTTCTCGGACTTGAACCACTCGACGCAAAAACGCCCAATGCCTTTTTATATTCCGGCTCCTTAACGGAGAGATCGATTCCCCGGCATTACTAGCCAGCATCAATTTGTTCGCTCCCTGTCGGATTTTCAGATCTAATTTCCATCTCCGTGTACCGCGTACCTGCAACAACCATAGCCAGGGACACCCTATTATACGTATGTCCCTCGAGTTCAATGAAGTGTTAGATTTGTTCGATTTTAGTATGTCTACTTCCACGTTCAAGGAGAAATTGCGTCTACGTCACATTTAATGTTTACTTATAACTAGAGGTTTATTTATACGCTTTTTAATGTAATTATAAGGTTGCCGATTAGACATGATGGTCCGTCGGTTATATATGAAATAAATAAATGAACAAATAGTGTTTGAAGTTTTTTAAAGCACAGTCTTTCCCCGAGTTACGCGACGCTCGAGTTACGCGAATTCGAGTTCATAAGTCAAATTGGTAGAATTTCCTCCAACAATTGCGCAATTCATATAAAATTGCAGTTTTGCTAAAAGTTAGGAATCGCAAAATACACATAAATAACCGATTTTACACTGATTGGAATTATTTATTTTAATCATAAATAAGCTTTTATCACTAATATTTCGGCTGACTTACCCAAATAGCCCTGGAACGCATTATTCGCGTAACTCGGGGAAGGACTGTAGAGAAAAATCTAAGGTCAATGCTTATCTACTTAGAAAATCCAATAACCCATTTTTTTAACGAAGATTTCTGTTTTTTTATGAACTCTATCTGGTCAATTTATTATACATTAAAATTTCTCAAATACTGAATAATTCAAATCTAAAATTAAAAATAACGATGTTATTAAATTTTATCCCACTGTGCATAATAAAGAAAACTTGGTTATGTATATAATTTTCAAGCAAATTCAATGCTGTCAAATCAACTGACAGCATTTTCCCAAAGTACAAATTGAAAAGCTGGCAGTAGAATGGGACATTTGTAAATAAAGCTAACAATTGAAAATGTTCGACCGAAAATACACAGACCGGAATTTGGCGGCCGTAGAAATCCGGCTGCTAAAAAATCTATGGACATTACAGAGAGGAAAATTGTCATTGACAGTTTGTACATTGGTTTGACAGCAGGCGGAATTACGCCCTCGATAAATTCCTTTTCGGCTTTAGTAAACATGTTTCCAGGGGCGGTCCTGTGGTACAGGCGACAACTCGAACGACTTAATAACATGCCCGTCATGGGTTCAAGCCTAGAATGGACCGTCCCGCCGTAGCAAGCACTGACTATCCGGCTGCGCAGTAATGAATTAAGTCTCGAAAGCTTGTATTGGCCGGCATGTCCGCGTAGGACGTTATGCCAATTAGAAGAAGAAGAAGAAACATGCTTCCAACTCTATTTAAAAGTATTTTGATTTAGCTTGTTATGTTTCGTCCTTTACTGTATTAAATTCCTTAGTGCTAAATAAAATTCAAATTATCATTTTCTGGGTCTACATTGAACTTGGTGTTATACACTTCAACATATCAATGAAATGTTTATTTATCTCCCGCCATATTTAAAACATTTGAGTCAGTAACTGAACGCAAAAAGGTTCACTTTAATAACCATCTTTTATCCATATTTACCTAACCAGAACCCCATGACAGCATTTTCTCCAAAACCACCATTTGCTACCTGCACCAAGCTGTCAGGCTGCCTGCGGCCGAAACTGCTACTTGGGTAACAAAGCGTTTGTTTTGTTTTGAAATAGGCGATCAAAATCGATGAAGTGTTTTTTGCAGCTGTCAAAGAGTGGGTTCGATTTTTGTTCCTTCGCTCTCGCTCCTTCTTCTTCGCTGCCGTCGTCGTGCGTATTCGGGTCCCCGTGAGCAAATACAGTACAGTACGGTACGGTGGTGTGGTGAACTCCGCTTGAAAGGTGTGCGAGATTTTTCGTGCGTGATTTTGTGTATGAAAAGCGTGACATATCCGTGTGCCAGCAACAGCGTTCCGCACTAACCTCCCGCAAGCAGCTTATGTCGACAATCGCCCAAACGTACACCTCTTCCTGCTCATCGTCAGGTAAGTGGCAGGCAGTGGGAAAACGGGGTGGCATAAACCACCACCTTGCTGAAGCCGTCCGTGTATGCGGGCAGTAGCAGCAGCAGCAGCTAACCCCCTCACACACGTGTGTGTGTGTGGCTGTGTTGTGTGTAACTTGTACGGTGCGTGCACCATTCATACGGTACGGGCGGAAAGTTTTCGTTCTAAATCAGGCGGATGTGTTCGGTGTTCAATCGTAATTTACATTTAGTGAGTTTACAGTGAATGTGACGACAGTGTGTGTAAATGGTTTGTGCGTTGAAAAGAAACTTCAGTGGACAGTGATTTGTTGTGCCGCTAAAATCCTTGCGGGTGAAACGTTCGGGGGCCAGGCGAGATTCGGTGCATGCGTACTACCTACGAAACCCTTCGCCAAAAAAGTAATCGCGGTTAGGGTGGCTTTCTCCCTTCTTCCACGATCCTTGGCAGGTTGTGGTGTGGAGGAATAAAAATCTACCACAAAAGGATTTTTTTGCTGTAAGTTTACCAAATTTAAACCGCAATACGGGATAAAGAGAGTCGAAGGGATGCTTGTATGGGTGCGAGTGAGCGTGTGTGTGTGTCTGTGTGTGTGTGTGTGTGTGTGATTTCTTTTGTTATGTAAACAAGCACGAGCTGAAGAGATCGTGAAGCATAATTATGTTGCCTCTCTGAGCATCAAAGTATGTGTGGCCTCTCGTTTGAGCAGTGTATATGTGTGAATGTATGTGTGTGTGTGCATATGTGGTGTCTACAAGAGACAACAAAACGTACGCATTAAGTGCCTTTTCTCGTCCGCAAAGACAACAAATGCAAGTGTTTTAATGCATTCTTCGCCTCCCATCCGCCTCCCCCTACACATGCATTGTTTACGAATTTTCTGTCGCTTTTGTTTTGCTCGTAAAGTTCTTGGCTGGTAGCATCCATCGCGATGTCAAGTTCAACTTCTTCTCCCATAAAGGTGCCTTCGCTCTAATTGTCCAAACTCAACGAATTACATTGCACCGTAAATGTGTGGCGCCTCGATTGCAGCATCCAAGTAGGCTTGCTGTTGATGTGACAACCTCCCTTGCTTACTCCATTAGACCGAGCATTAAAAACGAGTTCCACTGACAAGAGATCATTAATGGTGGACGGTATGCCAATATATAGTAAGGGCCGTCTCCCCTGAACGCATCGAGCGTCTATGTTTAGACACACGCTGCGGGGAGGAGTGGGAGTTAAAGCATAAACGTTGACCCGGTTTGCTGAAGATTTTATGGTGGTGTGCACCGCGCGTACAATGTAGCACCTTTGTACCCGTGAAGTGATCGCGAAGAGAGGTCAGGCGCTCTTGCGACGGGATTATGGAAACTCTCGGCGTATGTTACAAAAGCGTTTTTATGAGAGGAAGGCCGCCTTTTGCAGCGAAACGAGCGGGGCCAGGGAAACTCTCGGACTCCGGGAATGTCGACTTTACCCCCGTTTACGTTCGGGTGTATGTATTTGTGTGTGTCTGTTTGTGTGATCCCAATGGTCCAGCCAGACGATGCCAATCCCTTACCGCCGCTTGGCGTTTTTAGCTTCCAGCCTGGAGGAAAAAGGATAGCCGCGAACAAAAAGTGGAAATGACAGAGAGAGGGAACAATCGGAATCAAGTCACGATTTTCCGTGCCGCCGCACCCTCCCCCTCTACCCTTGCATCCCTTGCCATCAGCGTTTGGCGCTAAGCGCAGCGACTCGAGCTATGCTTTCAAACGGCAAGGCAAAGGCGAGCGATCACACGAGATGTGATGATGATCCTCGGACCAGCGGATGGGGGAGACGTGGAGGAGGAAAAGCACATACACTGCTCCACGCTGGTCATGAAGCATAAAGAGGAAAGAAGAAGGGGGGAGCTAGGGTGTATGCGCCTGCCGCCCCAAAACCACCACCCCGGTTTGCTTTTCGGGTCCGTTTTGTAGACCTACGGAAGACGCAGACACGCAGTTTCATCACCTTTCGGGGCTGCAAGAAACGCTCCGCTTTATACCCACACCAGCACAGAACGCGTGCACACACACCCAGGTTGAGATCGGGATCGGTATGCCCTTCGGGACACACTGCAGACAGCACAAGCATAATTTCCCTGGCTCAACCATTCCTGGCGAGGCACCCATTCGGTTTCGATTTGGTGCCCATTTGGAGCTGGAATGAAATTTTCATTGGTGGCTTATGTTTGCTGTGTTTGAATGTGTTTGTGTGCGTATTCGTGGGTACAATTTGGCGCCACGCCACGTTATGTCAGTGACCCTGATAAGCCGCTGACGCTAATCTATAGCCTGCTCCAGATTTGGACGTCGTTTTGATGGGCCTTTTTTGCAGGAGAACGTCAATTTGTTCACACCACGTTCGTCATCGGCGTTTGGGGCGTTTGGGTTTGGTTGCTGTTCAAAGCGCTGCTTGTTGCCATCACCTCGGGCTCGGTTTCACTATCTGCTGCGAGATGATGGCAATGAAGATAAAAAAAATGTACCTATTGGGTTGTTTCGATGGACGAAACGGGTAATCGAAAGCAGCGTCGTCGCTGGGTTTTATCGTTGTGCGTGAAGCATTGATAGGGTGATAGTTTTTAAACGTCGCCAAGCGTATTTAAGTATAAAGCAACAGAAAGACTGTTGAATGCAGCCCTTCGCTAGAATTGCCTTGATGGGAAAATGTTGTCTAACATACATAATATTTCGCTAATCTGAAACGATTTATGTTGTTGATTAGTCTATTAGACATACTCATTCATTACGCACTTTTTGCATTTTTATTGGAATTTCAATGTATTTACGTTCCCTTTTAAAACATTATTTCTTACGAACTTAAGTACATCTTGAACAGGTCCCACATTCGCAATTAAGTTTCAATATAATACCGTATTGCTTCAAATTATGGACGCTTAAAGCATTTTTGGAATTTAATATTTTCTTACTTATTCAGAGGTTTAAGCAGTTAAATTTCTGCACAATTCATTTTACTGAAGCAAACCTGCTACATCTGACGAAAAAATACAATAAGTTTACTTGAAACATTGCAAAAAAAAAAACTTTAAATTATAACGATATTTTGATTCATATTTCGAGATATTTCGGACATTTTTTAACTTTCGGACGTGGTTCAAATTACGGACGTTTTTTATTCAAGTTCTGCACTACCTCAACATTTAGCTTGTTTTAAGGTCTAAACCTGGGAATTACAATTTGCTTCGGTAACGGAATCACGATTGCCTCCAGAAATGGAATTAGCTCTGGAACGAGAATCAGTTCTTGAATTGAAAAAAGAAGTTCAAAGGCGAAATTACTACGGTGAAATCATCTCCATGAGGATGGATCCTTTGAAAGGAAATTTTGATTCTTTGTGGCTATCAATACTTAGCATCATTGGACCCATACGCCAATTCTTATGGAAACGGCAAAAGATACTCCGTTACAGAGCCAATTCAGATTCCGGAACCAATTCCGTTGCCGGAGCCGATTTCGATTACGGAACCGACTCCGGAGCCGATTCGGATTGCGGAGCCGATTCCGATTTCAGAGTCGATTTCGATTCCGAGGACGATTCCGGAGCCAATTACGGACTCGATTACGGAAACTGATTCCGGATCTACTATTCGGAATTGATTCCAGAAAACTTCGGAGTTAGCCGGAATCGATTCCGACGAAATCTTCATTTTTCCATCACTAGTCTGGACACTTGATTCTGGATGTCTGTGTATTCCTAGAACGGCAAAAGATGGTCCTCATAAAACGGTTTTTCTCTTGTACTCGAAGATGAATAGAACCGAAGAACTGCTATGCGAATTCGCAGTCTTTCCCGTACGGCCATTAAGGCATTTCTCACATCCATCTTCAAATATCGATGTTTTCTTGCTATTATCACTGTCTAAAAAAATATGATTATGCTATTAATCACAGTTTACTTCGGCTGTCTGGAATTAAAAACAAGATAAAAAATCTTCTTTCGTGTTCCTGACAAAATTAACTATGTTCAGAATGAATGAAATTCAGAGCACAATATGATAAAACCATGTTATTATCATGTTGATGACTACTTTTACAATGACGTTCCACTTCTCGCTAGCTTCCACCCTAGCAAGTTTGACCAGGATAATGCTAAGTTATAAGTATTACAATCATATTCAATCAAAAATAATAATAGTATCAAAAATAATAATAGTAATACTTATAATAAAAATTAATATGCTTCTGTGCCTTCTTAGACACAATTCTCCTAACCACTCTCAGCATCATCAGCTGATAAAATCAGACTCATCATCATCACCACAATCATTGTGGCCAGAAACCCGCTACACGATAACAAAGTAGTGGCTGCAATATGCACACTTGCCTGTCTGTCTGCCCGGTCGGTACCACTGCCCCGGTGGCCGGTCACTGCATAATGCAAACAGCGCCGGACAGCCCTGGGCCTATTTTTAGCGACACTATTTAAAATCATCCCGCTAACTGCAGTCATTGCAAGCAGTTAGTGGTGGAAGAGGCGTCTTCATAATTTGTTGTCGCCGTATTTTTGCGTTTTTTGTGCGCTCTTCTGTCTCTCTCTCTTGTATGCATTTATTTTTCGATGGGATAATTTTAGTCCAGACACACCTGGGCTTGCATCTGCTTGTTGGGGAAGCATTTTTTTTATGATCGTTTGTCACAGTAAATACGGGCAATTGGCCTCAGGAGAAATCAGCAGAGGGGCTCAGAGGGCGGCAGGGTTGTTGTCAATAGCCATCAGCTTCTATCGGTGATTTACGCTTCATTACACTGGCGGGCGTTTTAACCTCACACACTGGACGGAAGAAATGTGTAAATCAAAAAGATGATTATAATTAATAATTACATAAAAAAACAATATGGGATAGGTCGAGCGTTTGTGCACGTATGGGCAAAAATTCAACAAAACCACAAACAGTGTGCCTTGGTCATGGGGGATATTTTAATGAAATTATTTTCCGTCCAGTATGCTGTACCATCATCCGGCAGTATCTATTAGATAAGGAATGGTGGATTAAAAAGAAATGTTTTGTCTGTTGGGCGTAGAATTTCGAAGGTACGGCACATAAATAAAACTTGTATTTTTTTACGTTCTCACTTCATTGAGATTGAGGCTTGGTGATGATGAACACGGCCAGCTTTGCTGCCCCGGTATTCGTTCGGCAGTATATGGTAATGAAGCATGATAAGCACCCGTCCGGGTAAGCATTAAATGTAACCGTGAACAAAAGCTTTCCGAGCACACACACACACACACACACCAAGGTGCCTTTGCTGTCCCTATCGCTCAGATCCATCTGTCGCCGAAGTGGACGTTGCGATAATTCAAGATTTACTATTGCCATAACTATTTCCAAAACGCAAACGGCCCAGGGACACTTTAGAAATTAAAAACCACCGCCGCCGTATCTGAGCTGTGCCGTGAATCCTCCAACTTTGCCAGCGGCAGGATCGTCTGAAAGGACCTTCTGGCCTCATTTTTTGATAACCAAATAAAAAAGACACTACTGCGCCCCCCCATTCACCTTCCTAACACCGTCTGCCTCATTACATACCGTATGGGGGAATGTGTGGTGGTGGGTTGTTCGTTTTTTGTTCGGCTGCGTCCGGTCTTCCGCTCATGGTGTGGGGACCGTATTTTGACAAACTAATTCATTTCTTACCTAATTTATTAGCATATATGCACCCCATATGGACGCGGTGTGACGCACAGACTGGACGAGCGCTCGCTGCCTGCCCCATTCGCGTTTGCTTCAGCTCGCGACTTCAATTTGTTAATTAATCCTAATTTTATGAACTTTTATTATTCCTACCTTTTCCTTCCCCTTTCACCTCTTCGATATGGTGGCCGATGGTAGCGGATCTCAATCTGGTTTGTTAGATGGTCGGTTGGTTTTTATATCGTTTGTTCTGTTGTTTGCGCATATGTCTCTTTGGTACGTTTTGGGTCTGTTTTTTTACGATCATCAGATGTGTGCTTTTTGTTCACGTGTGTTTTCCTCTGTTTTTGGGTAATGCTTGTAAAAAAATGTTTTGATACACAAAAACGCTCATTTAAACTCCTGATAAATATTGTATTAAATTTAATTAATTTTTTTGCATTATAATAACATAAACATTTATTTAACACTTCTTTTGAGTATACCAGTTCAATATTACATCATCAAGTATATTTTTATCAAACATTGGAAGCTTTATGAGTCTTCTTACATTTTTATGTTTCTTACATAATATTCATATTTCCATTGTATTGAGCGCTTTATCAAAAAAAAATCTCTTTTAATGCATATGTTGTTGTGAAAACTTTCTTTACAATGATTACTGAAATGGCCACGCCGTATTGTTGTTTACGATGATAACAATACTTTTATATTTTGTACAAACTAGAGTATTTTTTTGCTTTATTTATTTATTTTTTTAATTTTTGCTTTGGGTGGTTGCCCTATTGGGGGACATTCCCGCTCTCGCATTTCTTACCCGCTCTGACCGATAAACAAGGTCAGTAATAAATTAAAAAGTGTCAGTTTCGGACCCGCTATCGAAATAATTGATCTTTGAAACCATCGACTGCTCTCTCTCTCTCTTTCTCTCTCTTTCTCCTCTTACACACACGTACATCCACGACCATACACCTCCCTCTTTCTATCGCTCGATCACCCGAGACTTCCCCATCACTCTCTGGGGGAAAACTGTTACGTTCCTGTGCCTCACGAATCCTTTGCATCGATTTGGCGGTTTATACGCGCTACCAATCACCTGCCCCAGTTTGCTCCAGTTTATTGCTGGTCCCGAAGTGAAGTGTCGCATTTGGGGAGGCAAGGTCCCTGGCCGGCCGGCAGGCAGACAGCCAGGCCACGATCGGCAGCATTGCGACGGTACGGAAGAAAAGGTGTTTATGATAAGTCGAGCGCTTTTCTTGAGCTGTGAGTTTCAGTTCTGTGATCGTGCGGCATAAAGCCGTCAGTAGTTTTATTATTCGATTTTAATTTATAAAGTGGCAATTCTTTTTTTTTTGCTTATTATTTATGAGGTAAGCTGATCTCACAGCAAAAGCGCAAAGTGTGCGGCAGGGAGGAACGGGTTTGCAGCTTTTTGTTTCCCATTTTCATATTCAATTTATCTGTCGTTTTTTAATCGAACTAAACCCGCCTCGAAAAACAGCCCATTTGACAGCGCGTCCATGCGCGCCAGTGGACGATCGTGCCAGGCGTTACGTGAGGCATAATCGGTTGCGGATGGGAACAGAGACCGTTCGTGGCGACCACGTGTCTACCTGGGCGTAGTGGTCTCTGGTGGGTTGAGAAAAAAGTGGTATTAAAATTTGGAAGTGTCCGTTCGTGGACAGACTGGCCAACTTGGCAGAAGGGCCAGAAGATAAAGCTTCAATATGGTGTAACTCGTTTTTCTGTTCGTTCTAGTGTATCATTTTTATTATGGCATTTTAAACTTATTTATTAACTTGTTAAACACAGTGCATCATTAATTCTACCGACTTTATTTTTTGCTTCTTCGTACGAGAAGCACGTTTTTCGTAAGGTGATAATGTGTGTCGGTTAATGCAAAAGCATACCGGACAACATTTCCAGATGCTTTTTCATCTGCTTTTTTACGTCTTAACAATTGTACATTTTTTTTACGTTAGCATCGTTCCGTACTTTTAATTGAATATTCATTTGCTAACGAATGTGTTTAGCGCAATCCCTTTCAGTACCGGCACGCACACACATTCACACACGACCACAAACAAGTGTTATTTGGTAGGATATCTTCAGTCGCGATGGATAGGTGATCGGTTGCGATCTTTAATTAAGATATTAAATGTATTAACATTCGTAGTGGCGAGGTCGATTGAGATGGTTTTAAATTGAAGGAAGCAAATTAAAACAAAAAACAGCATAGCACTCGTTTTTATCATTTTGCCGTACAAACACTCTCACTAGGTTAAGAAGCATAAACAAGCCGATAGATAAAAATGGCGAAATCAAGTGGAAGGAGTTTGTAATCCAAGTTGGACGCAGAGGAAACTGATAAATAATGAAGTAGTTAGCAAGTCGAAAGCACCACGCCAATCGATTGCCTTAGCTTGCCAAGCGAAGAAGATGCCATCGCAGTTGTTTTTTTATGCCTTACGCATTGGCCCTCCGTCTCCTCTTCGAGCGAGGTGTCCGGCTGGCTTGGTCGAATGTATTAAATAATAATTATAAATTATGGAACAGCGAATAAAAAATGAGCCACATAAAAAGCAGACAACTCTCACTCCGTCCCAAGCGGACATAAAAAGGGTTCAGGGAATACGGCCAAACATCCGTGTGCTGCTGCTGCCGTCCAGGAACGTCCATGTGCCGGAGCCCTGTGTAAAGGGAAAGAAAGTGAATCGATGCGCAGCGAGAGGATGAAAAACTCGCTAAACGTTTCATTACGCACATTCTTTTCATATTTCATCGCTCGGTACCGCTGGGGGCGCCTTGTACGAGGGAAGGTAAAATGATAAGAGAAAAAAGGAAACCTGGAAAAAAGGTAGACATACAAACACACTGTAATTCTGCTGTGGGATCGACATTCTTGGCGGATGCGAATGCGGGCCGGAAGGCGGAATGCAAAATTGGTATGTTCGTGTTAATGTGCCAGCAACGGTCGCGGCGGAAGGTGACGATGATGAAATATGTTTCGATCAACTATTGACTTTCGGTCCGGTTGTTCGAGTGTGTGGTTGTAGTTTTGAAGGGCCAACCGGTAAGATAATTCGTTTCCATTCTGATCGTACCGATTATATCCGCGCGATACAGTGGAGTGTGTGCAGCTTGCTGCTTGGGTAGGTGCAATCGATTATCGCAGGGTGCACCGTGAACCTGTGGATTAGCCGGTGTTGGGGCGTATCGGTTTGGCAATTTATTTATGGTAAAGCTGCAGCTGTATGCTGCGCTGGTAGTAAATGTTGTAAAAATTAGGTGTTTAATTAAATTAAACTGTGTGTGCTGTATCTGTATGATGGAAATGGTCTGGCAGCGGGCCAGCTGGGTAAAGGTACAACATTTCATAATGTGTACAGTTAAGTCACACAAAGCTGCAAGCTGAAGTTAATGTTTTAGATACAGATAAACCTCAATAAGATATATTTATATCCTAGAAAAACTTTTATGTACCATCTCTACGAGCTTATGGAGTATTTATATCCAATTCTTTCTGAAATCAAAAATACCCTAATGTTTTTGAATGTTGAACAAATGATGATTAGAGCTATAATATCTTATTTTGTTAAAGTAATATGTCAATGAAGTAATAATCATAAAAATGGTAAAAATGACAGGTTCTTGGCCTTATGTGGTACAACAATTATTGAGAATGGTTAACCGACAATCCTTAGCATAGCAGGCTTATCAATCCTACTTATGGGCAGCTCGACCCAAACGAAGTTATAATCCATGACAGGTCGTGCGACATGACGACTAATATAGCACGAGATCGGTTGTGTTTATAAAACAAAAATGTCAAAACTTTCATACCAAATCATAACAAAAATGTAAAAAAAAACATTTTAAATGGTTTTTCCCGCATTCATGTTCAATTACTGATTTTTACAGCTTTTTTAAAACTACTGAAGCATATTATCAGCCGGTCTCGTAGGGCAGTCGTCAACACGTACGACTTAACTACATGCCCGTCATGGGTTCAAGCCCCAAATGGACCGTGCCGCCATACGTAGGACTGACTACTCTGCTATGGGGGGATCAATAAGTCACTGAAAGCCAAGCCCACGAGTAGTGGTACAGGCAGGCCTTGACCGACAACGGTTGTTGAGCCAAAAGAAGAAGAAGGAGAAGCATATTATCAATGATAATGAATGTTCATCAACAATTATGCTTTTTTAATTGAACGCATTACCTTGCCTGCAGTTCAGGAGTGTAGCCTGGGACAACATATCTTCCCTCATGCTTAAATTTTTTTTTGGCATTTTGCGATGCCTTAAAATGAATGAATTCCCTAAAATTGTTCATTTTAATATGCTGTTTTAAAATAATTTCTTCAAATTCATCAGACAGAACAATTGTATGGAAAATAATCCGTTATTTCAAACACATATTAACGATCGATTAATACGATCGGATCGAAGGCGCTAGGATTCATTCGGAATATTGTAGGACATTATTAAAAAAAAGGTTGAAGAGAAATAAAGTGTAGTGTTTGCAGTATTGATGCGTAAAGTTATGAAATATCCCAAGTCGACTCAGATGCAATTGCGATCCTTGAGTTTGTTTTTTTTTTTTCAAAAAGTTTCGTTTTTTACAGTTTTTTGTAGATTATTCTGGGAAAGTCTTTCCAAGTTACAAAATGCCCAGAAGTCACAACTTTTACTCCATTTTCTTCTTTTGTTAGTTTTTATGTAAGTTTTACTGCTAGTTATGGGCCGGTTTTACGTTCAACTTGATCATCTTGAATATTTGATGTTTTTAATATTTTTATATTGGACGACAATTTTCAAGGAACGAACATTTGATCAGGATGTCACGTATGGTCGCTCTTGCATTTCTTGGACGTCAGTCTCACGTTCTTGAAAATTGATTCAATCATTCTTGATTCTTTCAATCATCAATAGACTTTCGCGATTATGATATCATTTTTGGCAATCAAATCATCTCAAAATGTTGGCAATCGTCTAAAACTTATACTACGTGTCGTTTCATACCGTTTAGCGATGAAATTCCTGCGTGACGATTCAGTTCATTACGTCTCTGGAAAAGAGAATTGACTTTCCTGCCCTCTTCTTGTTAGTTAGATACCATCGAATCAATGCATGCACGAATACATGGGACACCCGCATGCACTTTCGCTTTCATGCTACACACACACACACGTCATCGATTTGTGTGTCCGCGCTTGTGGAGCGCGAGCTTTTGCCACGTTCTGCCACACGGATGCCACACAACCGCCAATACTGACAGCTCTCGTTTTCCCTGTTTTTTCTGGTTTGTTTTTTTTTTTCACCTTTTCCCTCAATGACCCACTGTGCCGATACGCTAAAACGGCTGGCAAATCTCATCGCTGCACTCACCATCTTCCCTCCTCCTTGCTCCTGCTGGGAAAAGAAGTACCACGCAACAACGTGTCCAATGGCACACGAATGAAAACCGTGCCGTCGTCCGCCTGCTAATGACGGGGCAAAAGTCGGTGTGACACGAATGTCACACTGCCGCCAAGTCTCAGGCTGATGTGTGTGTGCTGTGTCTGTCGACCTTTCCGGCTCGTGTCGAAGTGGTGCAGTGGCGGGTGTGTGGAATGGGTGTCTGTGTGTATGTGGCTGTGGCTGTGGCCACAAAAATTGTGAATGAACCGTCACGAACCGGGGTGGTTTCGTCCGTGTTTTCCGTACTTTAATCTGCCACGTCTGCCTCCCAGCCCTCCCCGTAGGCCACCCAGACTATGGATGAGTACGGCGGGTACTCGGTAGTACACGGAGTGATGAAAAGATTCGACCTTGAACCATATTTCGTTTCCTCGGCTGTGTTTGTCTCTGTGTGTGTAGCAAAGGGAGCGGTGTAGCTGGTGTAGTGGGCGAGGGTATGATTGGCCTTTTTCGTGCCGAACGTGCGCCATCGCGGTTTTGCTCGAGCAGAGGAGTGTCCTGACATCGACCCGCCAGCACCACAACACCTCAGCGAGACAAGTTTCATCCGGTTTATGTGCAAGGGGGCGGGCGGGATGTGTCCGGGATACGTTTTCAGCGGGGGAGCATGCTGAAGGCGGAAGTCGCCGGCAACGCGAACGTGCTGAAAAGCCGGACGGAAGAGAAAGCCCCGTACAGAGAGGCGGACGAAACGGCGAGACACCAACTAACCCGAGCCCCCGTTTTTCGTTCCTGTTCAGAAATTTAATGAAATCGATGACTGTCTCGCCCACCAGACTGAGGCTCTGAATCAGTGACCAGCAGCAGCAGGCAAAGGGGTTTTGCAGACAAACATCCTCCAACCGTTAGACGGAGAGCATCCATGTGTGCTTACCGTTGTTCTTCTTATTGTGGTTTTGATCCGTGTTCTGCATATAACATACATGTGGGTGAATGTTTGCGGGCGGCGGGTGGAGTTTTCGGACCGACCGGGGCCGGGAAGGAAGAAGTTCTGAGGGACTGCTGGGTGCGTGCACTGGTTCCGCAATGACGCGCGGGAGACAACAGACTTCAAGGACACGCAGCAGTTCGATTTGAAGAGCAAAGAAAAAAAAAAAGAAAGAAGTAAGGTTGACCCACCGTTACCTGACGAACGAACGCCGTCCCTAGCTCCTCCGTATCCTTGACCGAGCGAAAGCCGCTCCTGCCCCCTGATTGCGCCCATAAGGGAGCACGAAAAGCATAATGCATGCTGCCGCACATATTAACTAAGAAAAGCTAAGAAAGCGCTCGACCGGGACCGGGGAGTCGCGCGTGTTCCGTGATTCGGGGTTGCGTTACGTACCTTCTACCTCGGCTCTCTTCCCTAACTGCCGACTTCGCGGGGTTTGTTTTGCCTTCGCCAATTTCTTCTCGGGGTGTCTTCGATGATGTTGGCCCTGGTCGTGGCCAGTTTGTCAGTTGCTGCCCCCCGCGCGGGCACACACACGCACACACACTCGACACGGGACACGTTTTCCCCGGGCAAACGGTCGGTACGTGAAAGACATTCATTCGGCCCGCTGCCCTGTTGATGTCCTGTGTCTGGGTTTGCTCAATGGTTGGGTTCTGGGAAGGGGAAGGTACCGAAAAGGGAAGATGCCTGTCGATATGACGGCATGACGGTTGCATCCTAATTTTTGTTATAATTCCAATCATGCGCCATGTCGTCGCGTGAGGAGCACACGCTCCTCACGATCACGTTTTGGCTTGGGCGGAAGTGTATTTGGTGTGGGACCTGTTCTGGTTGCTTGCTGTGTGTGTTTTTTTTCTTCTTGAGGTTGGTTCGTTCAATAGTGGAACAGGTTCCATTTTCGAGGCGCATCAATGGAAGGTTTTCTTCAGTGCTTGAGAGCAAAGGCCTTGAAATGGTGGCGGTGTACGTGTAATTATTGGTTGATCGGGGTCTGGGAGTGCTGCACGTGCGACGGACATGTTTCGGCACTTTTTTTTTCTTTGAGGGAGGGTGTGATTCGTAGGGTTAAAGACATCACGAGGTGTCGGCAACTGATGGTGATGGAGGTCAAACGGAGAACATCATCAGCTGTGTGTAAACCTGAAGATGGACGTGTGTGGGGCTGGTGTTTAACTCTTGCTGTTGGGCTTTCGGTTTCTTTAGAATATATCCTGAAACATCTGCAACAAAACTTAATTAAATGCGCTTGGTTGTTTGTACAAAATAGGATGTAAATGAAAAATATCCCACTAAAGACCAAAAGGAGCTGTGCGGTACCTACTATCAACTGCACTCTGTAACTCTGTATCCTCAGTTGCAAACGATGTTCGTCGTTCAGAGTCGTCGTTCCACAGCCTCTAAACTCTGCCTCCAACCCAACTTCTCCGAGGGCATCCCTTTATCTTGGAGCCTTAAGGCTTGGAGGGTTTGGGACGATTTGGCTGCCGGAAGTTTTACGGTCTCCTTCTCTGACAGGGTAGCCCAACACGTGAGACACGGTGTATACTGTGCAGGGCCGTGGTTTGCATACTAATGGACCTAATCTAATCAAGCTGCGCTGTACGGGCTACCCTTTACCCCGCCAGATCGGTTACCTTCTACCTTTCGCAGATGGCGTTTGTCCGTAGACTACGGATTGGTGTGTCAGAAAGGCAGGTAAAGTTGATATCTCTCAATATTTCTCTCTCGTTCTCTCTTCTCTCTATCTCTCTCACACACTCTGTAGAAAGACATCATTACATCCTTCTTCACGGTGTCGTATACCGGTGGAAAACCACCTTACGATTCCGTTGAATGATTTCCGCGTAAGCAACCTGCTTCTTACCTACTCCTACTCCGCTACGCCGTTATCACAAGCGGTACAGGTCATGCGCATTTCCCGTGGACCGATAAATGGACAACAGTGTCTATACCTCTTCCCCGCGTGAATGGTTCAATGGTGGTGGCCACAACAGACGCACACGCTCACTCACATGCCGGCAACACTGTCGTGTTGTGGTGCACTCTTTTGGACTCTCGTCTATTTCTTCCTGGAGCATTTTGGAGGAGCCTAGCGTATGCTCACCCAGAATTCTTCGCGTGAGTTACTTTGCAAGGTGTCCGCAATAGGGGAAGCAGAAGTGAAGCTTTCTCAGAGCGAGCGAATATCTTCCGAATGGTACTGAGATGAGGTTTTTCTAATATAGCCTGCATCACATGTGTGTGTGTGTATTTGTATTTCTGTATTTTTGTGGCTGAGAAGGACATCGTCGTCCGTTTTTTCCATGTCCACATTCTTCTAAAACTCAAACCTTTGGCGTCCATCCCGGATCGAGTGTGCGTCTTGCGGCGGAAGCGCCTAACCAAAGTCTACGCGTCTGTAGTCTATGTGGCAGTGGCGTGTGGTGTTGATTGCCCGATATCGATGGTTCGATTTTAATTAGCTCAGAAGTGCTGTTGCGCGGCTAACCATAATCGGCTGGTACAATTGAATACCGGCACTTGATCTGGTAGCCAATCAGTGGGATTTGGTTTTTGTTCCAGCTCCTTGCGGCAACCCTTTTGGGTGGTAAGCTGTAACAAAAAATCTGTGGACATTGGTTGTGCGTTTGGGACTGCTGTCGTTCGCTCCGTACTGTGTGTGTGCTAGCAGTGAGTGGGTAAAAGTGACCACCGGCCGTCATCATTTCTTGGTTGAAGAGTGGTTGAATTTTCGCACTCCGTTGGGTTTTGCCGCCGCCGCAGCACCATTCAATTCCCGTGTCAATTTGGCGCTAGCACCGACCCATACGGCGGTCAGATAGGGTATTGGCGCATCGGACAGCACAGACAAAAACAAAAAAAAAAACGCGGCACGATGTGGGGCTACGGAATTTATGGCTTTGATATGGCGTACGCCGGCAACACCAACGGCACCGGTAAGTACACACACACACACACACAGGCTGACCGTCGTCGTGTGGCCATTGAAATCAAACCGTTGGTGTCTCCGGGAGGTGTCGGCTACCGGTTCCGGGTGCTTTTGATGTGACAGTTGCGGTTGGTGGCGTGTGAAAATGATTCCAGGATTTCTAGAGGTCGATTCGTTTCGGGGTAGTTACTGCTGCTGCTGCCTACATTTGCATGTACGAATGGGGATGAAATGAGAAATTGTGGTGCATTCCAGTGAGAAAGCGTTCAAAGCTGGCGATGGAAGGTGGATTTTAATTTTCCCTTTATTTATTTTGCTCTTTTCTTTCTCTATTTTCAGTGGCTGACCACACTCAAGTGGTCGCGCAGCAGAAGCGTCGTGTGGAAGGGACTAGCGCGGGGTAAGTGTGTTACGATTGTTTACCCTTTCCTTTGCAAAAACCAAATCATCATCAACCACAGAACGGCAAACTTACCGCTGTGACTTAGTGATACGAGGGGGGCCTTAATCCCATGGGACAATTTTAACCGATCAGTGTTTGCGTATTGTAAAACAACCATTAACAGAACTTTCAATTTGAGGGTAAATTTTTCTCCCTTCAATTTATCTAACCAGCCAGAAGGGAAAGAGGGTCAATTTGGGATCAATTTTCGATTGGAATATTCAAAGAAGTTTAAACGTCCTGTTGAATGTCGTCGCTCGTATTACCGCGCCCGTGAGGGTTCGATAATCGTTCCCTGGAACGATTGCACATAGCACACATAGCAAAGCCGCAATAGTTCTGTGTCCGCCGCACACAGCTGGGAAAGGAGACGTGTTGCTGTTTGGTGTAAATAAAATCAATAAAAATTTAAATAGAATTCAATAGATGCTGCTGCTACCGCACCGTTTCCGTTGTTGATTGCGGGAACGATGCATTCTCCTCAGGGATCGGAAACCGGTCGTTACAACGGACACGGGACACCTGCGGCGAAGATGCTGGTGTTGATTTCCATTTTCTTGCACATTTTTTCTCCGTTCAGCCGTTGTGGTCGCTCCTTGTACGGTAGTACGGAGGCGGTTTTGCGGATTGGAAATGATATTTTTGTTCCTTGGTTGAGGCTTTTCGCTTGTGTACAGTGAAGGTGGAAATATCCAGCCATGGTGAATGCGATTTTTTGCTTTCGTAGATGATTTATTCAACTGGATAGCATTTTCCTACAATGTCGATTATTGAAATTCTTTTGTATGGAGTTTGATAGATCTATTGAAAATTTTAAAATCTTCATACAAAACCACGCATTAAATAAGCATCGTTCAGCTAAACTCATTTATGATTACTTATCCATCGTTCTAACTTAAACCAATAAAATGGATCAATTAAAATGCGGAAATAAGAACGATGTAACTCAATTTTTTTACAATTACAATACAATTTTCCAATGTTAACAAATCATTTTGCTTAGAAAGCTGCATGACGAACGAACTTGTAAAATTAGGTATGTTAAAATGTCTTATTCAACCATGCGTCTCCATGAAAATCGGAATCTCTGCACGATTCCAACAACTTTTCATCACTACTGGCCAACACTCGAATTGCATTCCTATGCCAATTGCCAATTCTCGTGCTGGAAGGCATCGTATCCTGCACCAGTCCTCCCAGACCTGTAATCGATTCAATCCCGTTTTCATTTCGTCCTTTTTTACGGCTGTCTACCCTGCAGAAACCGATTTGAAGTATTTCATCGGTCCACAAAATTCCGATTGCCATCATTTCATATGTGCTTACTAGTGCAGTTCCCTGCTGGGTGGTTCGTCGTCGTGTAATGGCAAACCTACCAGCAAGGATGCTACCCGCTCTTTAGTGGTTGCATTCGCAAGAATTCGATTACTGGTGTAGCTGTGCTCTGTGCTCTTTGCTTTATCTACTATTTTTTTCGCTATGTGTGCCCTTTCTGCCTTCTACCTCCCGGCGTTGCTCTGCTGGCAGTGTACATAGTGGAGAAATTACAAAACTTTCAGCACCTGCCACGCCAAAACAGTGGCCGTTTGGATATACAACGGTGTCAAAAAAGAAAGAAATCAAAGCCGTTCACCTTTTGGGGCATATTGGGGTAAGACAGGAAACTACAAAATAGAGCTCCGGCTTGCAAGCGCAAACTGTGTCAGTAAATAAGGAAGGAACCCCGAAAAATCATAAACGAGGTGGCACAGGCACACATTGAGTTACTGCCAACTGGGGCAGAATCCACTACGACGTGGAATTAAATCGAATCGAACAGAAAGACGGACAGCGGAACAGTTTGCTATTGCTATTGTGGAATCGTTTTTTCACCGTTCGAGGTAAAAATACAGCCCGCGATGGTCTGGTGGTAGCGATGGCAGGAACAGACTGTTTGCTAGGGACGGCTCGTCTTCCCGCAAACAGACTGCAAAGTGTGGTTGTGTCTCGGGCGTGGTAGTAACGACTATTGCACACCAACCACATCTTGATCTGTGTTTTCCGTTCCTTGTCACATCCAATCGGCACTGGCGTGTGGAGAAGCATCTTCGTCCCGGCATTGGCACCGTGGGTGATAATACCATAGTTTACGCTTGGCCCTGTGCACCATCCTGACACCGACTCGCCCTCCTCCCGGCATCGGTGGTAACGGGTGTTCCGAACAGTACGTCCTTGGCACTTTGGCCAGGCTTTTGTGTGTTGAGCTATTACCTCGGCGTTCATCCTTCTGCCTTCCAAACCCTTCAAACGCTACTGCTGCTGCTGCTGTGTGGAGCCTCACCAACCATTATCGTTCTGTTTTGTCGTTGTTTTTATATCGGGCAATAACGATTCTTTGTCTTTATGTGCATTTTCCTCTTCGCTTCCGCCTGCTTTTCGTATCATCATTTCGATCTACTCGGACCAACAGTACTGGCGGGGTCGGTTGCAGAAGGGGGCAGCGCAGTGTTTGAATCATTTCAGGCGCAAGGAGCCAAATGGTTAAGTGTCTACCGCTACGCCACTATGCTGTCATATCGCGCACTTTTACCGGGCACGGTGGAGTGCAAGAAGATGTTCGTGGGGTAAAGGTACACTTTTTTCGCCACCTTCCGAGAGTGCCCTTACTCTGTACCATTTTCTTTTTGTTGGGTGACGGAACAGAGGGAGCTACTGCTGATGATGATGGTGGACGATAACTGGTTCTGCGTATTTACTCAGGTCCGGCATACTTTTCCCGTTGTGGCGACGGCTTTTTCAAGTATATTACCTTGCGTCTGGGGCGTTTGTTTTGTTTGCGCTAGTAAACGGCAGTGAGATGGGCGTAGAATGGTAGCGCAAGGAGGGAGTGCTGGGAGAGTGTTGACAATGTGTCCAGCGGAGAAGTAAGTAGCAGCAGTGTTAGTGGTTTGTGTCATCTCACTTAAGGTTTACTAAGAGGATGTTTGTCCGTGTCAATGTTGCCCGGGGTACGAGGATACGAGTTAATCATTGGAATAATTTTTGCTGTGCTTTGAACGTTTTTGAGGAGTTACAGCTTTGGTTTGAATTTTCCGTAATCTCTATGTGTGTTGCTACTTATTACTGTTAACGTGGGTTTTGAAATAAAGTTCAATATTGCACCGAAGTTATCTATTCGGTTTGTGGCATCTTTCTAGCTCTATCTCTTTCCTTATTATATATCTCTCTATTTTCCATTTGCAAGGCTGCTCACTTTGCACCATGTTCAGCTACCAACAAGTCCTCCCTTCAGTTGATCCAAACAAAAAAAACTCAACCGTACTCGGACGAGTAACACGCTGCCGATAGATAGTGCCGTGTCGTAGTTACAGAAAAGTAGAAAAATTCCCATAACACACCACCGTGCCACATGTTACGGACATCGTCCTTTGCTCGGGGCTCGAGAGCAGCCATCACTGCGCATGTCACGCGTGTGTGCGACCGAGAGCCGGCTGGAACACAGCACCGTATGCTCTCCGTCAGCGTCAGGACCGTGTGGCGATGTTCAATTCTCACCTATTTGGCTGGAGCTTTTCATCACCGTTGGTTGTTCTTTCACCTTTCTCCGGCGCGCTACCCAGACAAAGGAAAGAAGAAATTGAGCGAGTGTGAACCGCCGCGAGAGTGAAATGTGTAACTCACGGCATTTGCCCCGGAGGGGAAAACTTCTCACCAGGGCAGCGCGCGTGTATTATTATTATTGGAATTGCAAACAAAAAATACATATTTTCCAACTCGTGCCCCTCGGGCTGTACCGTCCCTTTCCGATCTGCTGCGATCCGTGTGGCGAGGTTCTATTTTCTCTATTGCCCACCCGGCGAACCCGGGAAAGGGATGAAAAAGGGCAAACGCGCGGTTGATGGTAGACAATCGCACACCCACAACCTTACCGAACGGTGTTTTACATCGGAACGGTAGAAATGCTGCTGCGCTTAAGGGCGAGTTTACTAACACCCATCCACATCAACGCCTGCCTGCCTTGCCTTCTACCACAAGTACTGTTTTGGTGTTGGTGCTGTGGGATGCAGTGGGAAACGAGCCATCGTTGGACGGGGTTTAGCTGCAGCCGGATAAAGGATAATGTACGGGAGGAATGGGCATGATAGTGTAAGCTTTAGCTTTTTCTTGTTTTTCGACGCAAGCAGATGCTTTACCCTCCGTTACCATGAGGATGCGTTTATCAGCATGTGTGTGGAAAGTGTATGAAACCAGGACACTCTAGCGGTCGTGGTTGTCGGTGGTATGCTAGATGTTGTTGTTGTGGACCGTTTTTTTGCAGCACGGTGCTAAATCCATACTGAGGAAGGCTGGTAACCTGTCATGCGTGTGAGGTTGTCTTTAAAATTTGTTGAAGACAATAGTTTAATTTCATATCAATCATAGTCCTTGTAGTATATTTATTATTACTATAATCGAGCATAAGAGCCGGTCTCGTAGTACAGTCGTCAACTCGTACGACTTAACAACATGCCCGTCATGGGTTCAATCCCCAAATAGACCGCGCCGCCATACGTAGGACTGACTATCCTGCTATGGGGAGGAATCAATAAGTCACTGAAAGCCAAGCCCACAAGTGGGTACAGGCAGGCCTTGACCGACATCGGTTGTTGTGCCAAAGAAGAAGAAGAAGAAGATAATCGAGCATTATTCGGATGTTATAAATTTTAACATAACATATGTCAACTGTTTCTATACATTATTTATGGGCTGTTTTTAATCCCTACGCCCAGTTCTATGAAAATATTGCAGGAAATTGTTAATTGAGAGCAAGAGAAACATTTCAGTTTGTTGCAGGAATATTTTCATACGGTTTTCCAAATCAAAACAGCTACGAAATAATAATACCAACTTAAATTTAAGTTAACTTTAAGGACAAACATGTACAGTGTTTGTACGTACACGTACGTACAAACAGTGTTTGAAATAAATATGAAAATCTGAACATGGTGCTATTCAGTGGCGGGTTCACAGTGCGTGAGCCCTAAGCAGTAAGAATTGAGGTCCTCTGTACTTGATTACCTGGGAGTACCCGGAATACGTCTTCGATAATGTAACATTTCAATTTAAATGTTGCTGCTGCCGGCGGGGGGGGGGGGGGGGTTTGTTCAGAGTTCGTCTAGGACGGAACCCCAACGTCCATCATCCACGCTATTGAACTAATCTTGCCGCTTATTACATTTATAAACCCAGGCCTTGGGATTGGTAACAAACTGGTGCATTGGAACGATTTCAATGTACAATATTTTCGTATCTTCAAACATTGGTACATAGAAAATGCTATACCATTTTGAATGAACCACTAATCTTATTTGTTTTCTTAATTTTAAGTCTCGCAATAAGTGACTAAAACTACAAAATGTTATGAAAAACATAATGCAATAGTTATTCAGAAATATCCTCAACATAACATAAACTGACGAATGATCCCAATAGTCAAACATAAGAGTAATGAAATAAGAAATCAAACAAAGCCAAGATGCTTGACACACCAGGTGATTGACATTAGCAGTTGTTAAACATTGTCTTTTAATATTTTGGGCTATAATACCTAAAATAGTTTTCAAAATAGTGGACCATGTCTTACAACTAATGTCTTGTGATTAATTATTGAAGAAATAGTCTGAGCTAAAACTTAAAATAACAAATATTTGTGTTGATCTGTCTTAAAATAGATGGATTACAACACTTCATCCCAAAATGCTTCAAGCTGAGAAAATTTATTATTTCCCGAAAAGATGTTTCAACTTTATCATGAATTATGCACTAAATCAATTAAAAAAAATGGAAGTAATTTAATTAGCTGCAACATTCGCAAGTAAAACCTAGAGGGCACAACAAAAGAAGCAGAACAAAGGTGTACAAGTAGCGTTTTTCCAGCGAAAAGGCTTCAAATAATTGACAGCGGTTCATACATACCACCCTAAGATATCTATCACGCGATAAGAAATCACCCTAACCGAAAGTGACAGCAACTGACGGTTCCAGTAAATAGGTCGCACGGGCTGACGGAAACTCAACGAAAATCAGCATCCTGCAGGATGTAGCTGGCGAGAAAAATCCCTCACATGTATGGAGACGGCTAACATTCTTACCAGCATCGTGATGCCAATTATGGACGTCTACCTCCGCGTGTCCGTGCCTCTACCCGTGTGTAGGATAGTGACAGAGGTTAGCTTACTGCATTACCTACCGGCGGTCCCCCAACCGTCAATCCCTCTCTGCAACGGTGGCAGTACGCTTGAAAGGTCGGGGCAAGCGCCGCCGCTATGTCAATGAGATATGCGCGGCCTTTCATCGCAACTACTCTCGGGACAATATAGACGAAGGATCGATAGGTATTTCACATTCAAACCATGCAAAGCATCGTAAACTCTGTCATTCGCTTACGAGATTGAGTTTTCTTCCCGGGCGCATTAAATCCATGCGTATGTATACACACACACATACACACAAACACACATATGAAACACACACACACATACAAAGGCCAATTCACTTGCAAAAAAAAAAATGCTGCATCAACTGGAATGTCTTAGATTTGCTTCAAGGATCCTTTCGCTCTCGGGGTACTTTCATCAGCGCGCGGTGTCTCCAATGTCTCGCTGTCTCTTTCTTTTGAATGCGAGGATCCTGCGGATTGTTCTGACGTTTGCTGATTAGTATAATTTTGCTCGCAAGGAATGAATGGCAAGCGAAAAAAGGGGCGAGAGTGCGGGCATTTCGTGTTAGAAATTTATTGTACCAAGTGTGTTGAATATGCAAAAGTTGTATGTACTACCGTACACCGCAGCCCCAGAGACAATGCCCGTAAGAGTCTCACTCAATACCAAGCCAAGTTTTTTTACATCTTTTTAATCCATGCTGTTTGCTTTTTACAGGGTTGATTTTACATTTACACGCAAGTTTGTATAATCTCTCGACTTTATTTTGATAAATTTTGGGCAGAAGTTACTTAGATGGAGGTTTATTTTATGTCGCATTTCCGTTCAATGAGCCAGACCCCCGTATGATTCTACGCAGACTTAAAGACGCCTGCAGAAACAAATTTGCGGACTGCGGTGATCGTAAAATAAAGAAATTGCATAATATTCTTTTTTACGACCCCCTCCCTGAGGAGATAATCCAGCACAACCGTTTTGGAAGGGATCCAGATTTCAGGCAGATGAAACGACGCATAATGAAGTGAGAGTGTATTAGAATTGAATTTTCCAATTAGAAGTATCATTGGAGCGACTGCCGTATCAATTACACATTTTATGGTGAATCAAGTGATGGTCTGCCGCGCCTGTACCTTAGAACCGTATGATTGGGTCCATTAATTATACTCTTGATTGAACGCCGAACGGTTCGGTCCGATGGATCGAATTTCCCCATGACCGCGTGCGTTACACGTGGTGTGCGCTCTAGAAACGACGCTCCACAACACAACGTTTTGGCCCGTCGTGCACTTTTACGTTTTGTTCCTGCCTCACGAACAAATCAATCATCACGGCTGTCAGTGGCGCTCGTTCGCTGTTCAGTCTCCTTCGAATCGGTTCCAAGCTCGGGGAACCGTTTCCGTTCGTTCATCCATCAATAAACGAATATAGGTTACACCTGGTGGCTTGTTTGTGTGCGCCATTGGTGCTCTACATACGGCGGTGGTCCGTTCATTCCCGGTCACGCGGTGTCACTGAGACGGGGTCAGCCGTATATCGCATCGCATTATAGTGTGCCGGTGGTAAGCATTTAGCTCCTAATCTTAACAAGCAATCAAGCACCATGTAACATGGGTTTAAGGGGGAGAGTGAGCGAGTGCACACAGACACTCATATGTTCCGAGACTAGCTGTCTATGATAGTGGGAAGCTAATTGCCGCGAAAGGAATAACCTCCAACGTAACTCGTGTATGTGTGTGATCCATAAGGTTGTGCATGTAATGAGAATACGGTATTGGATATTGGAGACTTTGATCGGAGGGAAGGATATTGGGTTGCTTGCTTGTCTCTCCTCTACTGCTAACGGTTGTAATGAAGACCTCGTGGCGCTTCTTGGTTGGGCGCTTCGACATACCGGAACGAAACGTACACAATAATGCTTTGTCTGATGCGTGCCTCAATGACAAACTGCCTCAAAGTGTTTCGTTAGGTTTTTTGGGATTTTGACCACTTTTTTCTTTGGCCCTTTGCCCGGAGAGGGTGCCAATCAATTAATCATTTTTGGTGCCTCCCACCCAAACGTGAAGTAAAATATCTTTCTCCCTGCTTGATGTAAATAAACACCCGTATTGGGATAGTTTGCCTCTCTGTGGAGCGCGTGTAGGCCCAATTCCATTTCCAACGGTACATTCAAGCCATGATACTAGCTCCTTCTCCTGTAAGCGTTTATTTCCGAGGTGCATCGTGTGATGAGCTGCCCCGTTAAAAAGGATCCACTTCGCTCATTTGAAAGCATTAAACGGTGTTGTAATCGATTGTTATTAATGAACCATAGCCCATAGCTGAGCATTTGCGGATACAGGAAGGAGGACAGAAATCGTTTTTTGGTAGGTTTGCGTAGAGCGCTTTGTTGGTGTTGACGTTGTTTTGTATTGTTTTTTTTTTTTCATAGTTTACGGCTAGGCGCGCTTGTTGGTCATGGTCTCTGCCCCGCCGTCTGTGGGCTGTGTCTGGTAGGAATTTCTCAATATTTCAAAGGACTGTGTTCACTTTTTTCACACAACCTATAGGGTGCGAAGAACCGAGCAGAGACGTGGACGCGAAAAAGCCAGTTGTTGTATTGCGGGTCTAATATTTTGCTGTTTTTATTTTTGCTCTCTGATACCAGTTCCCTAGTTTGATGCCTTGTGATGATTGATAGAGTTCTGGATGGGTTCGTTTTAGGGGGGGTGGAGAGTTTTTTTTTTATTAGGTATCGTTGCTAGGGTTAGCGGCTCCCTCCATTTTCGATTCCAACTAGGGAGTTTTCCACCCGGGGCTGGAGTTGTTGGGGTGGTGGAAATGGGTTTGCATTCGTCCTAGAAGAAAAGGAGCTAACCATTTCTTGAACAGTTCTTTCGGTTGGTTCGGTTTGCGCTAGGAACGAGCGGGAACCTTCCACTGGCAAAAGAGGGCAGACGATTTATGCGTACACAATGCCACCGGCCAACACCGTACAGAGCCTGCTTGCGGAAGTTCTCATCGTTCCGGTGTGGAAAGCAACAGCAAGTAGGTCTGCAATTCGCACAGACCCCGAGAAATTGCGTATGGTGTCAAAATGGCTGAAAATAGCTGCATAATTAAGTTGCGTATAAATTGCGTACACGTTGGGGTGTGTGAGCCAGGAGAGTGAGCTCAAACCCTGTCGAAACGACCCGGGTGCGTAAGTCCCGGTACCGGTACAAAATGCGGGTCAAACAAGGCTGTGTGTGTGTATTCGAAAATGTGTTCTGTATGTTTAGCAAATGATTGAACGTTTCCGATTGTGTGGCAATTGGAGGAAATACAGTGGCACGGTTTAGATGCTTTTCAAGATTTGCGCCATCGGGAATCCCTTATCCGTTTGGATTTTCTGCTCCACCGCACAGCACCGCCCGTGTTGGGTTATCTGTAGTCCTGTAGGCGCTCGAAAATCGAACCAAAATGTGCAGTTGATAGGTTTGAGTGATTGATAATTTCTTACCCCGGAGGTTCGGCTAGCTTGGTTATAATCCCGGGATCCGTCTTCCTTCTGCCTTCAGGTCTAATTGATTGGTGTCCGTATGTGTACCGCTCTCGGGAGTCAATCAATTCCTTAAGCGAAGGCTGCGTTTGACGACCATTGGCCAATAAATTATGGCCCTGCAGTACCATATGGTGCGTCGTGTGTGTGTGATTATGCTGTACCTATTAAATGTTCGATGCGTTGGGAATGAAGAAATTGTTGGCATTTTCATTTCCTCATTCGGAAGTTTGTTTGATCGTGCAGAGTGGTTTCAAATTACACGGAAATGATGAGTTTCTCTATTGTTTCTTTTTATGTTACAATGCTTCCCATTCAACTCTTTTCTTTTTATGTTCTTTTTGTCCTTGTTGGTGGAGTGAGGATGCTGTACGTAATTAGATGCATGGGAACCACATTTTCGTGGGATAATTTTCCAAGGATGAACAGATTCTGTTTGAGCAGTTATTGAAACGTATTTTACTATGGGAAACAGAGTATTCTTAGTCATCGCATCTTGTTTAGCGTTGTGTCATATCAAAACATATATATTTCTAAGATTCTAGCTGGTATGTTTAGATATTGTCCCAAGAATATCATCTTTCTGGATTGCGACTTCAAATGAGTTAACCACGACTCATTGTAGTATTAACAAGGCTGATATGAAAATACAACTCAATGATCGGCATAGACTAATCGTAGGAAAACGTGAAGCTTATAACCTATATAACCTTTTACATAATTGTAACATAATCCGGTAAACTGTTGATCCTCTCCACTTATTGGTATTATCATTACGCTGAATATATTCATCTCCTCTCAAGTGGCGAAAGAGGCCAATCTGCACAAAGTCTGTTTAAAAATAAACAACAACAAAATCATCTCCAAAAACTTAATGTGAGTTACGACCTCTTGGGCAATTACCGCTTAAAACATTACATGAAAAAGTCAATATATTTCAAACCCTATTAAGTCTAATTCGCTTATCTTCGTAAGTGTGAATAAAATGAATACAGGCATTATACGATCCTGTAATATGATCCTTCCATGTGAAGCAATTTCTCATGGATTCCAGATGCGGGCACAGGCTGAGACGGTTCATCAAATGCTGTACACAAACATTAAAAATCCGAACTCGAGGTTTTTTTGTCTCATTTTTTTATTTTCTTTTTTTCCCAATTTACATATCATCAATTTTTCCCGCTCGTTGCCAGTGAAAAAAAAAACACACACAATTCCACCCAATTTCGTGGAATGCCATCAGGCAACAAACAAGAATGTCCCTGCTTCCGACACGGTCCCGCGGTTGTATACATACCCCACACGGACCTAACACAGGATGTGGAAATGTAAACAATCGCCCAATAATCACTTCCCACCGGATCAGCGAATGATCGCAATAAAAAAAGGGAAACATCACCGGTATTTTGTTCTCACTCTCCACACCGTCCACACGCATGCTGCTGTGCGGCCAAATGAATATCCTGTTCAGGATATTCTCCCGTTTTCCGGTTGATGAGGCTGCGTTCCACGAAGCCGCCATCGGTGGTTTGAATTCGGATTTTGGGTTGCGATACGCAATTGATGTATGATTTTTTCTCCCTCCCGTACACCTTCCATGCGTTGAGATGAGTAGTAGTACACAACCAATAAGTGTCGCTGGCGCTTATTTCGAGTTGGCAGGGTGCCGCTGCTTCCGTAGCTATGTGCGCGTTAGGCTTTTCCGGTTCCGGTCGAGCATCGTGTGTGCGAATTGGATGGAAAGATGCTTCTCACACACGATCCTGTTTTTCTTTTGTTTGTTGTCCTTTGCTGCAAATCCTTTGAGCCATCGGTCCCGCCGCCCTTTTGCGGTAGATGCTGATTTAAGGGATGTGTTTGTGTGAAGTTACGAGTACAGGAAATTGAGTTTTCGCGAGAAACAATAGGGACACAAGTTTGGAAAACAGGAATCCTTTCCTGCCTGTGTGCTGTGTGCCGAAAATGTCTCTAGCCGAATTTACCAATGTCGCTGTGCCTTGTGAAAGAGTACGCGAAGCAGGAAAGGAAACGAAGGTGGTCTTCCGAAACCCGTAGCGGACGACAGTTTTTACGACGACACATGACTAAAAACTACATCCGATCAAAAAGGACCGTTAGTGGGTTGCGGTGTTGCTTTTTGTGGCTTCTAGTTTACTTCGAACGACGACGCATCGTCTTTTGTGAGTTTGGTGGGTAGTACTCTCCACACCTCGCCTCGTCCCAGCACCCAACGTCGATGCCGGTCGCTGGGGCAAAATGGGCCGAAAAATGGTTTACGATGTGCGTGTTACTGGTTTTATATTCTCGGCTTTTTATTTTACTTTATTTTATGACATTTTACTCGAATGAAGAAATTTTTCCCCGGTGTGCGCAATTTCTAGTTTTGTGAAAGTCACTTTTACCCGCACAGGAGGTAAACTGTCGTGTGCTAGTGATGGGTTTGTGTGTGCGACTGTGTACTTTGGAACGAACTACCTTTTTCATCTTCCAAGGGTGTGCAGAAATTGTGTCCCGTAGAAGAAGATGTGTGTAGTACGCCGTTTGTAGTAAAAAAGGCGTATTCGCGTACACTCACCCATCTAACCGTGTAAAAGAAATGCTTTAGACGAGAGGAGCCTGCCGGGGGCATTATTTTTACCAACCCGGTGCTGGAGAAAGTGCTCCTTCGCTGGGCCTACGGGGGCCTCAAGAACTAAACACGAACACCGAATGGTGAAAGTAAGTAATCCATCGTCCTTAACGTCGTCCTAGCGAGCGAGTCAGCACACAGGGGGCACTGATGCTACGTTGCGGCTGGCAAGGCGAAGGGCAAATATTTACTCAACGTAGCGCAAAGCTACGCGGCTGGTCCCACGTCGCATTGGATTGGTGAGTGTGGAGCGGGTTTTTTGTGTTTTGTTTGGAGCTAGCGACTTTTCCCTCGAGACATACGAGTACACTAAGCGGAGGAGATAGGGCCCTACTGCTGCTGTTACGTTTGGGGACAGAGGTTTGTCTGTCTGTTTGTGTGTGTGTTTTGTTTTAGGTTAGAGTAGCTAGCGCAAAAACTACTACCCACAGGTACGATTGCGATGGGTCTGAGTGGTAGCGCAACCGCATCCTTCCCATCGCCGTGTACGAGGTGAATTTGATCAAAATGTTTCGCTTAAATATTTACGCAATAAACATTTCAGATGGATGTCCTTAGATAAAGGTACCTTCAACTCGGGCTTATGTTGCTGTTGTTTCTTTATTCGAGCGGGATTGTGAAGCTTCCGTATTTTTGTGTGGGTCTGAAATACTAATTTCAGTCGACACAAACGTAAAACCTGTGTATTTTGGGTGTTAAATTTGCTTGCCAGTTGATTCGTTCGTTGGTTGAGGTATTTATGGTGAAATACTGTTGGTCACGATTGCAACAGAAAATAATGTATGTGTGGAGTTATTACGCAAGTCACTTCATCGATAGGCTTACGCATTGAGCTTCAAGTGCAATATTGGCTTAAATTTTATTCATATGTATCTATTCTCTTTGTGGACAATTTATGGTTGGTAAGACCCATACGTCATTAAACTAAAGTTGTTAAACAATTTAATGGAGCTGTAGCTATACCAAGTATGCAAACACTATACAATCGAACATAGCTAAATAACTTAAAATGTACAGAAATTATACTACTTTTATGTTTATAACATGAAAACACGATTAAACCTAATCCATCTGATGGACGATAATAATTTACGGGACTATGTTTTAATCATTATCATAATATTCAATATTTTCCGTATATTGTAATGAAATTATTGACAAAAATTCGATCGGTTTTACCAAATGCTCCAAATGCAATATTCCAATATCCAAATACCACAATTCAATTCGTAACCATGGTCAGAGGACATTACATTTTTATTTGATTGCTGTTCAACGTCATTTTGATGTACGTAGATAAGATTAAGGTACAAATTCACTTGTCAAATTCATCGCCTCCACCAGTACCATGTTCTTGCGTTTTGTCCTTCGTCCACAGCTCTCACTAGAAGCGCTACAGATATTCGCGAAGTAAAGTTTGTTGTAAAAGTCAATTATTTTTTCCCTGTCAGATTTGCACCCCTGTTCTGCTTTTTCTTGTCCTTTCCTATTCTGGTAAGTAAATTCACGACATGAAAAGTCGACAAATGATCCCCGTACCGCTTGGAGAATCCGTATCAAAGTCGCTCTGCCGAGAAAGTCGAAAGATGTAACACGATGTCCCAGTTGTCTGTTTCCGCGGGGTTAAACTTTGCCCAAACAAACTTGATCCTTGCCCCATACTCCCATGACGAAGAACATGGGAAGAACAGTTAGTACTGACTCGGAGTTCGTTTTTGTTTTTCCGTCCATCCCTCGGGAGGCTGATGTACTCCAGTTTGTGGCGGCGTTGTCTCCGATGTCTCCGATGGTAAGTAAGTAGATTGAAAGTTACCTAGGCCGCCACACAAACACGCACACATACACAACAGGTGTAGTGATAGAACGCAGCCGATTCCATTTTGCCACGAAATGGATGTGGGCCGCAAATGGAACCGGCATGAAATTTAAATTCAAAACAAATAATGCATTATGTTCACTGGATTCGCGTCGGGTCGCGCGATGTCGTTTCAACTCTGCTCCGCGCCTTTTCGAGATCTTGATGTGTGCGCTTCTTTGCTTCAATCTTTGTCTGTTTTTGCCGCGCTGGCTGGCGCAAGACACGCGCCGCTTTCTGATTGAATTTTTGCGCACTACAAATTTGTTCTGTCGATTCCATTTCCAACTTGTCAAAGGTGTGTGTAAGGTGTAATAGGACGGCATGCGGAGTGTGGACTGTTTTTGTTTTTCAATCAGATTGGCTGTCGACTTGCCAGAATCCATTGTTATCATGGAATGCAGTTTGTGCAACTGTTGGGACATGAGTAGTAGGAAAAAGGGTAGCATTATCGCGGTGTTACATCATTTTTTGGCGTTACGGCTTTCTCAAAAACTATCTAAAAAAAAAATGCACAAAAAGCATTTGATATGTCTTATTTGCACACAACGTACACTTTTAGTTGAAGTAAATAGTGACCACAATATAAAACATTATTCCTCAACAAATTTAATTCTTAATCATGATAATTCTTTTTCGTTTATGTCAAGTTTGCAAACAGTTGTAAACAGTTTGATTGGCTTAATTTTTACTGGGATAAAAAATAGGAAAATTGTTTTGTTGTAACATTTTCCTTCAAAATCCGTTTTTCATGATGACTGCTTACATACATATACACAAAAAACAATATCAAATTCTCCACTCGATTTCCAAAGCCTACAGCATAGTCGAACACATGTTTTCTCTTCGTCATGGCTGCTTTTGGCCGGTCACAACCCCGCCGGTCGGTATCGCATGTCCAAAGTTATAAAAGTGGTCAATAATAATTAACAGTAAAGTAAGTATGTTTATGGACCTTCCGATCGGGAACCAGCGTCCCCTCCGCACCAAAGATGTATTCCCGACACATTGACTAATCTCGTTATGGTGGGGTGATTTATGAAATGAGTTCCGGTCTTTAGTCGAAGCTGAAATTGAATTCCTCTTCATTGAACCCGTTCGTAATTCGGTGAACCTTCCACGGTGTGCGTGGAGCGGCAGGGGATAGAAAACCTTCGCACTGACCCAAAACCGTCCCGTGTATTAAAGAGGTGGCTGTTTTTTTCTCTCCTACAGCGCCACACTGTCAACAAAAGGGTTAATATGTGTTCGAGGAATCGGCATCGGTCCGCAAGCTTAGCATAGGGCAGGGATTTGGGCAGCAGTCAATATAAAATGTCACCCCTTTGTTGCTTATTAAGAACGTTTGGGTGTGCTGGTTTGAATTCATCAACCCGCCTGCCAAAGCAGAACTCTGGGTGTAACAATAAAAAGAACCATATTTTAAGCGAAAATTGAACGTAACGCTATAATTTCATTCGGCTCATTTATGATCATTCCTTGGTAGCCGTCGGGGAGCTACTAATCGTGAAAAATATTTGAATACTAAGTTGTATGTTCGGGTGTTTTTTCTACGCTATACGCGGCAGCTAGGGTGTCTGGAATGTGGTAGTAGATTAAAACATTATTTATCACTCGCGAGAAATCGCCATGTGAACTACGCCCTCCTTCGCATCGCCGAAACGGATTGTACAGTTTTCGATGAATATTTATCACATTTCCCAAGTCCAATTCTTCCGTGTCCTGTACTGCGTTTGCTGGTGTTTGGAAAATGGCATGAAATATGCGAACAGGGTTGGTGTAGAAAGCGCCCAACATAAGAAGCATTTGTTAGCGCTAGGTGTAGTACTAAAGGGATCTGTCCTGCGGCTTAAGCCCCTGTGGAGGCCTGTCCAAATTTCTCCATCCCAAACGATGCAACACACAATAAAATCGTGTACCAAATGTTTGATTTGTGTCTCTAATACAAACATTTGTAGCGTATCAAATGGTACGAGCTGCGCACAGTTTGTTAATGCCAATGGTGACCGTCATGCGAATACGCCACCATGACTGACTGACTGGGCACATTGTGTGTACATCGATTTATTTGTATGATTCCATTTTCTTACACATCATTCAACACACCGACGCTTGTAAACTGGACTTGGTGTACCTTGTTTTTCCCCCACCTGGTAGATTTCTTTTATCACGGAAAGGATTTCTGTGCCGGATTTAACTGCGTTCTGGTTTCCGTGTATTGGCGACGTTTCAAAGCAGCGTAGTGTGTAGTTGCACCTGTCCAAAAAGATAAATGTGCGACGAGCTTTTCCATTTTGCTTCCCAACCATCATTTGGTGAGGCGTCTGTAATGCTACGAATAAAATGCGTAGCGGAATTTGGGGCAAGTGTGCCATACGGGGCAAGAGTGCCACCAAGCATTTTTCCTTAAAAACTTTAGTTTAATGATCAATTGTGTATACAGTTGGTTCCTTTCAATACTGAGCCGAATTTCATATAGACCAATCGATATTTCCCATTGTTTTGAACTGATTTATATTGAGTTTAAAAAATTGAGCAGAATATTATAATTTTTTAATCCAACCAAATAAGCTCTCAAAAATCATGCGAACAATCAACCGAGAAAATTTTTAAACCACTGTATAGCTGAGGAAACGTGAATTTTTTTGTGGGGTTAGTTGAAAAAAACTTTCTTTTTGTCACTGAAAAATTCAATTTCAAAAAAGTTACAACTTTTGGGGCAAGTGTGCCATCTCTGTTTGGGGCAAGTGTGCCACCATCTTTCATAGGCGCGAGCTGTCAAAAATGTAAACATTGTTATAGCGTGCTGCGGAATGGTGCGCTATTGTGAGCGGATTCCACGCCAGAAAAACAGAACAGTAAAAAAACCATATTGTGGTACAGTTGGTGGTCAAAAAGGGTTCATTGTTGACTAAATACATGTAGGAATACATACACTAGTGGTACAAACGTAATAATTTCCAATTATCTAAGAAATACGGTTATTTTAACCAGGTGGCCGTCTTGCCCCATACGAGTGGCACTCTTGCCCCATAGCCCAAAAAGCAACGTCTTTTTGGACCCTTTTTAAAACGCTTCAAAAACTGTTTTGTTTGCACTTTTTTCAAGCTAAACTCATTTATAAGTGAGGAAATAGATGTAAAATGATTATGAGATTTAAATCGGCTTTTGAAAAACACGTTTTAGTGAGTTATAACTTGAAACGCTTAAGGTGGCACACTTGCCCCAAGTTCCGCTACCTGCGTTCTTTGGCGTTGGCTTATTTTCTATTCCTTTGTATGTGATGTTTTGTTTTTCGAGTGGAAATAAGAAAACAACAACGGGTTATATTATTTTCACTTTCTACACGCCTCCATCTCTCGACCGGAGGTGGGAAGTGAAAAGGACGCACGTCTTAAGGTGGCATTCCACGACCGAAACGTACCCATTTCGGATAGAACTGTTTCATATTTTAGTATCATTTGCTTCACGTCGTTTGGTGGGCCAGCGCAAACCAAACGCCAGAATAGACAATAGTTTAACACAGTGGTAGGAGAACGAGTCTGAAAACGACTTGCTTTTAGAAGTATCCTCCTAGGAAGAAGGATTGCCCGTGGAAAGTGAGGGGGTCATGGGCTGTTTTTCATCATACCGATTGCTCGATTTTAGTTTTATGTTGTTCAGACGGAACAACAACAAAACACTTCCAACCAAGAGCCGTGTCCTGGAGTAGTGCTCGTGGATCACTCACACTCCTCTTGCTGGTGTGTGTATTTTGCGTTTAGTTTTTATTTTCCTTCCTGCTGCCGATGCCAAGCGGTAAGCCCAAACGGGGCCTGTAACAAGCGATCGCACAAGGTAACACTGAGTAGAAAGTAGCTTTAAGGTGAAATGGAACACAAGAACACAACAGAGAGAAAGCACCGCGAGTCGTCGCAAGGAGCAACGGGGAATGAAAATAGTTCAACTAGGGAGAAAGGCATGGTCCCTCGGCGCGCCGTAGAACCGAAAGTCATAGAATAATAAATTAGCGAAACTGATGATGCACGACGATGGATTGATGGTACTTTTTTCGTTTGCTGCCCTTTGCTCCCCTACCTTATGTCCTATCCGTGTGTGTGTATGTGTGTGTTTTGGAGGGTGTGCAACCAACACAACGTCACCTGCGTACTCAGACGGACTCTCGTGGTCCCGCAGCAGTACGTAGAAGGTTAACTGAGTTGGAAAATTCACCGCCCAATATCTAGAGTCCGCGGATTTTTACGACCTCCCGGCTCTTCCTTTCTCTCTTCTCGCTTCCCTTCTCTGCATCTCGGCAGGGAGAAATGGTGTATTACGTTTCCGTTCCCGCAGACGCAAATAGAAAGGGGCACTAGAAATCGATTACGTGTTCGGCTTTATGTCTTGCTGGTGTTCTGTGTGTCGCCCTGAACTTGCGCTTGCTGCTTAATGTGCGCAAGCTTTTTTGAAATTGTAAGTGTGTGTGGGGTGTGAGATTGAAAGCAAAATTCCCTCCCAGGGTGCGTTGTTATTGCACGGATTGGCACGGGGTGAGACGATGGTACTTTTGGCTGGGTAATAAAACAATATTAATGATCCCGTAAAGTGTAGTCTGCTTGTGCGTTCGAGTGTCTCGCTGGATGCGGTGTGCCATGCTGATCTGTGTGTATGGGTGGTTTTGTTTATAATCGTCATTGGAACGGTTTTTAATGCATACTATTAAACCAATGGAATGCAGTGTCGTTATAGCTATTAAAATCATAAATGGTTTAAACTGTTTTGTTGATGAATTATTTGTCTCGTTGTAGCATTTGACAAGGGGTCATCCATAAATTATGCAACGCTAAAAATCAGAACTGTGTGCACCCTTTCGAAAACAAATGTAAAGGAAAATGTTACACTGAAATCAATTCTGTGTACTCTATTTATCGTTACGTAATGTATGGATGATGCCTTATAGTGAAGAGCTGCTCGACGCAATCTTGCAATAAGAATTTAAAAATGCTTAATGAACAAATCGTTTTGATTTCTTATTAGCGCAGTCTTTTAAACAAAAAAAGTTTATGTTTCATAGTATGGAAATTCATATAGACATTTATATGGCCAGCATCTTGAGCTTAGTTTTTGTGTCATGTTATAAAGATAGACTGTCACTAAGAATATGAGCCAACAAAACAAAAATATTTTAGAAAACCACGCTTTCACGCTTTCACCTTGAAGTAGTACAAAATTATAATGCATGAATGCAGACACTGAATAAGCAAAGACTAATCAAATTTTATTTTCTCTTTTCAGGTGAGTAACGTTGAACCTTATTATTCTTATGGTTTAAAGTTAAGGAGATCAGTACAATCAAAAGGGTAAGAAGTTTATATTGAACATTGTATTAAGCGCCGTAACTGCACATCTTCAATCAATCAATAGCTGTCAAATCATTGAACCTGTCAATTTCTTGCCGATAGAACTACGCTGTACAAAATAGTTCCTTTGTCAATTCACCTAATTTACGCAACAGAACTCAACAACTGTGCCATTTCGTACTCTCCAAACATCGCACACAAAAGCAACCTTCTATCCTCCACATCCACTTCCCAACATCATGTGGCAGTGGTAGTGGTAGTGGTGACGTGTTCGTGTTTCAATTTTGGGCAAACGGTGGGTCTGCAGAGTCCTTTGGGAATCATTAAAACATCAAACCGGCGCTCCCCATCCCGACTCAGCCACACAGCACAACGCACGCATTTCCTCCCTTTCGACCAAAAAGGCACGAAGCGGTGCTCCCCGGCGGCCCCCTTGCTGGCTGCTTCACATCTTCGCAACTTTCTTAATTCAATGCGTTTGCTCTTTCGGTTTCGGTTTCATTTTCGTCTTGCGTCCAGTGTGTGACCAGTGGATGGCTCCCACACCCGGACTCCCGAACCGAACGGTCTACAATTTTCATGGGCAACTGGAGCCACTTCCCGAGCATCCTTCGCCACACGCCACATTTTCTCGCAAGGCACACGTTGCTCCGGTCCGGTCGTTGCTTTTTCCGGAAACGCTTTCGACAGTTCACTTCATCCGACGGAAATGAATGCGGAAGAGACGGCGGGTGCGTTGGTTTGAGATGACGATGGTAATGTCCGTGGTGCGTCCTCTGGACGGTCCCCGGGTGGTGATGGGAGAGTGTGAGTAAAATGGGTACGGGTAAACTTAAACACTACCACTCGCTCGCATTCGATTGGAAGTGGTTGAAGTGGGCTCCATTTAGCGTCGCCTTCGCACGACGGGCTCTTGCAGGCTACTTGGAAAGACCTGCCCGTGGCAGTAGAATGGATTTCTACCCCTGCTGATGTACTATTATATTGTACCGTCGGTCCGAGAGTATTGCTAAGTAAATGCGAGTAATTTCATACGGCCGCTGCAGTAGTGCTTATAGTTTCAGTGGTGTAGACTGGACGCTATTGGAGACGGAGACGCTGGAAACATGGGAAGCAATGATCCATGTTGTTCCTTTATTGGGTTCAGAAAACCCATTGATGGAGCAGGACTTGTTAGAGCTGTAAAATGGAGTTTTTTGTCTCGGCGCTTTGGAAAACGAGATATTGAAAACAGTTTCTAGAATTAAAAAAATCGCAAATGTGAAATATTTTTGTGTGTTAAAATAGGCATTAAGCAGTTAATGTCATTGTTAATCTTCCCTAGACTTTAATTCGTACTAACGCATCTTAGCAGGAAAGGCACACCACACACATCATCAACCTAGACGGTGGCCGCGTTTCTTGCATATATAGACTGCGTGCGAAACAAAATTCTTGAACTTGTAAAGACACCTAGCGAAAGGACGACGCCAAACTAGGTTAAGCATGACGCATGGGATCAGAAGTAAAACTTCTCGACGGGTTCGGTGAAAGACATAGCTGTAGAAAGGGGACGCTCAGCTGCTTACCTTCTTGCTGCCATCTCCCCTCCCCCTCTAACTTAAACAGAAAGGACGTTGGACGCAAAGAATAAGGAAGTTTTCGGTCCTGTCTTGAACGGGGCCGTGGCTTAGTCGGTAGGTCCTAAAGAGAGACTGAAGAGAAATGAAATAAAGCCATCCCTCCATCACGACCACCCATCCGCTCATATGTTCAGTCCCGAAATGAACCTGTATGTGTGTGTGTAAGTATGGTGAAAGGCAAATGAAAAAACAATTTTCTTCCATTAGAGAAAATAGATGAAATTTGCACACATTAAATGAAACACACGAGCAGCAGTAGCAGCACCAGCAGCAGCATGACACAAAGAGCGCTAGAAAGGGAGAGCGCATGAAAGGTTTTTTTCCCTTTCGAAGGTGAAGGAAAGAATGCTCCAACTTTCGTCCCGTGTGCCGAACCTCGGAGCATTCCTCCTGTCGCATTTTCCCCGGTTTCCACCCCTCCCGGGGTCTAGTAGTTTCGCTCGGTGTGGTCCTCCCTGGTCGGTATTTTTTCGCTTCTTCACCAATGCCTGGTGGCAGTGTCTGGTGGAAAAACTTTGACTTATTAGTTTTGGTCCCTGCTTGGAATTGCTTCCGGCTGTACGACTCGACTGTGTTCGGAAGAATGGAACACGAATGTTCCTGAAGAGAGAGAGAGAGAGGGAGGGGGGGGGGGGGGGAAGCGGTGAGAGCGAGGTGTAGGAGCAGTGAAAGCGAGACCGATAAAAGTTTACGCTTTGTGCAGAACTATTATCGGAATCGGGTCCACTCTGTCCCCCCCTCAATTCTTCCTCCGTGCATTATCGAATGCCATCGCACCCTTTTCGTGGTCGGCTGTGTGGACATTTGGATGAAGTGTCCTAAGAATGCCGCAAGATGTTGAGCGAGGAATGTCGAGTACATTTCGATTTGGTCCTTTTTTTTAAAGGCTAACAGAATACGCTTTCCACTGCATGAGATCTGGAATGTCTCTCCTGAAAGTTTATTAGTCTCTCTGGTTGTCTACTCGACGAGTTCATTTGATGTACAAGCTTCAGGCTAAAATTGAGTGCAGGTGTTTCTTGAATTATATCTATAATAACTGTTTAGGCTTTCATAATTTCAAGCTACAGATATTGCTTCGAAGATTGACAATCGGAAAACAGTTGAATGATTCTTCTATTTGGACACCTCTTTTAATGATTAGTAAAACTGTGCTTCAATTGTCCATTTCTATGCACCAGAACATTTAAATTAATTTTAAATCCCAATGGCAATACCTTTACCTAGCTATTGGCCTTTTTTTATGTTCGACACCCTTGGATGCTATTCGCTCTGTTTCGAAGCATTCCATCCCTTCTATTGCCTTTTCGCATGATTTTTCTCTCTCACTCTCCTCGTGCATTGCCTTCTCTTTCTATCTTATCAACAACAAAAAACGAACACACGTTTTCCCCTTTTCAGTCCATGTGTGCATGGGGGTGTGAGTGTCGAACACAAAACAAAGCGCACCCCTTCAAAGGCGAGCAGCACACTCCGATACTCCGCGTGAGCGAATATACGGCGCTCTCGCTCTCGCGCTGCTGCACCCTGCTCTCTCGGCAAAACACGCGCTACCAAGAGAGCGAGGGCGAAATGGGCGAAATCGTCGTGCCCCTGCCGTAGCCGTTTACCGTTTCCGAAGGGAGTCACAGTTGCAGCAGATACTCCGGCCTGGCAGGGTCGAGCGGTGTGAATTTTCGAATTTTACGTGCGTAATCGGAAAGCTTTCGTCGAGTACGGACGTGTCGGAGCGGAGCCGTGTGCGTACGGGTTTTTCCTTTTTCCCATTCTCTCGCTGTGCCGTGTACGTGTGTTTCGTCGTGCGCGATTTTGCGTTTAGTCTCCAGTGCAGCTGGAAAGCGATTATTTGGCGTGCCGTGTGAAATACAGTTTCTGTTGCCGGGTGGTAGCTCAATCGCTAGCGAATTATACGGTAGTGTAAGATGTGTTCGATTTTTTAGTGCACCAAAGGGTGGCTAGTTTTGACAGTAATATTTTGTGGTTGAAAAATGCAGTGATTTTTTTATTCCTCTCTTCAACCGTATTTGACAACACATGGACAACGCCTGACTCATCTGAGGAATCCAACACGGAATTTCGCGATTTTCACACCTTCCTGTGACAGTGGCTCTGGTGGTTGACCTATCTGGGACAATTTTGTGCTATTTGCTACCAAGATTTGCAACCAAATGAATCGTGTCTGTTTTGAGCCCGAAACGTGTGGAAAGTTTAACTTTTATCAGCGGAAAAATAGTTTGGATCAAGCTTCACTGCAGCTAACCTGATCCGAAATGGTGGTATTAACTTAACATGTGAAACCATAGGTACCAGAGCTGTGTTTGTGCGATTCTACACCGATAAGCGTAACATAAAAGGCATTCGAAAGCCGTTTTCGACCATGTCTGCAGCCTAAAAGTGAATCTGCAGCGAGCAGAAAAGTGTGTGGAACGGTAGGAATTCAAACGGCACGATACTAAGTTCAAGAACTCGCTGTTGTGTTGCCCCTTGTGAAACTCAAATACTCTCCTTTGGACAAAATCGGCGGGGTGACCGGAAAAATTCCAGCTCATCATCACCATTCCGCGCCCTGTTTTGGGGGGTAGAAGAGTATAAGAAAAAAAAAAACACAAAAACCCTCCCCGAACGAACAACCTCAGTCAATAGAGAGTTTTTGGCAAAAGTAAAAAGAAAAACGGAAAAACACCCTCAAACCCCCCGTGCGACGACTGAATGTGTGCTAGCAGTGTAGTGTCGTCCTGCATACAGACACATACACACACACACACACATACAAAAATACCTTTTCCACGGTGAGCTGGAACACCACTGTGTACGCGAGTGACGTTAGTTGTGTGTGCGGTGTGGAAAAATTGGAAAATTCTTCCCTGTACAACCTGCAAGCTTGAACACACGGCGGTGTGGCGTTCAGAGGTGAAATGAAAGAAAACTACCCGTCCCCCACGTGTGTGCATGCGTTTGTATGTGTGTGTTGGTGTGGTTTTGTTTTTGGTTTTTTGGCTTTCCACGATCCTTGAAGGAAATCAAACGCGCCGTTTGTGTTTGTTCTCTGGTGCCTTCGGCTGTATGTGCGCGTTTGTGTATGTGGGCAACGATGAACGAACGGTGAATTTGGTGAAAAATTGGTGGAAAATCGGTGCTCGATCGGTGGTTCCGGTGTTGTTGCTTTGCAGTTTTCGGTGAACCAGTTTGTTTAGGGAATTTTGTCGTTCTTAAATGTTATTTACCTTAAAGAATATTGGTACGGTAGCGCTTGATTCCAGAATCAGAGGAGGATTTGAGAGTTCTGCATAACAAACTACACTATTCCGATGTAATTTTAAATTGTTGTGAAATATTTTATATCTTACAAAAAATGGCTCATCAGACGACCCTTTACACGCAGTATTCAGAAAGGATGAATCATATTTCACCAACCCAGAAAAGCGCGATAAAAAAAATGCTCAAGTGTGCAAGAAAATATGCTGCTCCTTTCGGCCCTGGAAAACTAACTCATTTTCTCAGCAATCATTTCCCGTCTGCGAATACTGCAGCAGCAGTAGCAGAATACAAAAAAAAGTCTCCCGACAGGACGGAAAAAGTCCAGCAACAACCAACAAACCAACGAACGAAAAAAACAAAAATCCTTCTATGCATGTACATTATCCTGTATCAACTTTGTTTTTGTTGTTGTTGTGTTTTGTTTTGAGCGAGAAAAGTTTTTTTTCCTTGCACCTTGCCCTGTGCCTACATTACCTCTCTCACTCTTATCTATCCCACCGTGTCTCGTCGGCCGGTGCGGATTGCAGCAAAACGACTCCGAAATGCACCATTTTTCGCTGGCTGCTAGTTTTCTTATTTACTCAGGAGTCTCTCTCTCTCCTCCTCCCCTACCCCCGCCAAGATTCAGTTGGATTTTTTTCTTCTTCTGCCTTTCTCTCTATTTTGTGTCGTCCACCCGGTGCTGTTTGGTATGGCCTTTTGCTACCGAACCTGCACACACACACACACTCTTTCCGGTGTTCTAGCGGCACCGCAGTCCAGCGTGTGCCTCCCCGGCAACACTACTGCTGACGATGGCGCTGTAGGTTAATTTTGTACATTTTTTTTGCTCATTCTTCTACTTACATTCCACTTCTTTTTTTTCCTCTGGCCAAGGTGCGGAATGGGAAAATTTAAATTAAAAAGGAAATAAATTTCATTTCCCGTGTCTCTCTCTCTCGCTGCCGCACTCAGCTCTTCTCCGTGTGCCGTTCGCGGTTCGTGGCATTCCTTGGGGCCCGCAACGGGAGCGCGGACGCTCTATGCAGTGATGATGATGGCCGCCGGCTATGATGCTCCCGGGGCCCGGTGTTTTATGGAAGAAAGAATTAAATTTGTGCGCTTTTTTATTATTATTTGCCCAAAAGAAAAGGGACACAACACAGCAGCAGTAGCGTGGCAAAGGGTGCGAGATATGGAGATATTTTTTTTTTTTGTGTGTGGATTTGCGTGTTTGTGTGACACGGTTCGGTTAATTCCTTGCAGTGAAAAGTTTTCCCGCTCGTCCCTATTTGTGGAATGCTGTGGAATGCCAAAATGCGCCAAGCTTCGGGTGAAGGAGGATAGCGCCAGAAGACAGAACTCACTCATAATGATATTTTTGGATGCGTTTCTTTAGAACAGTGCTCTTTTTTCACTCACCAAAGGACGGGGAGAAGAAACGGATCGAATTTTTCCAAAGGAAGGACCAAATGTATGGTCCCAAGTTAGCAATCTTGATGTGACTTTGTGTGGTTTGTTGTGTAAGTTACTGTTCTACTATCAAGTTGGCAATAAAATTTCAAGGCTTTCCATTATGGAACTGCAGTTTGAAAGTAAATAAGAACAAAAGTAGCTGGGGGCAGAGTAATGAACACCGTCTACCCGGCGTGGCTCGGATTGCACCCGTTGACAGTGTGTATCTTTGCAAACTTGAAAAAAAAACTCACAAGAAAATCTACTCTCCAGCCGCTCCAGATGCAGGCAGTAGTGGCGTAGGGAATGGCTCGTGCGCGCATTCAGTGCACTTCATAATTAACATTGTAGCATCTTGAGGTTTTAACGCTGTATGTTGTTTCTTTTTTTTTCGTCGATTTGTTTCCAGCGAAAAGTGCCCAACAGATAGAGGGAAAGAGAGCACACGGGCGCGTATGTACGTGAGGCGCGAACATGAGCAAGGGAGTTGAAATTCTAGAACTGAACCGGCCCTTTCTGCGTCGGTTAGTCGCAGCTGCTACCGCGAACCGTGCCAACGTGCAGTGTGCAAAAGTGCAGCAGTTTGTTGTGGTATTGTTGTGAGTGTGTGTGTGTGTGTCTGTGTGTTTTACTACGTAAAAGTTTACGTAGAAAACTGGGCCAATAATAAAAATGTGGTTGAAAAAAATGGCACACTGACAAAAACAAAAAGAGAGAATCTAAAGCGCACTTGCACCACTTCTTACTGTTGACGGATTGATATGATGGGTGTGGAAAGGCTGGAATTAGAGAAACATGTAAAGGGCTGATCGTTTAGACTTTTCCGTCGGCTCTTCTGTCCACGAAGGTTCACACACGTAAATGCCGACTGTTCTAACTAGTAACACACTGCTGGCGAACGAGTAAAACACAACCTGCCGCTGTTAGCTTCCTTCAAAGGGGGAAGAGGAATATAATCTGCTAGCGCTATTACAATTCGGAAATAAAAGAAAAAAGCTCAACAGCAGTACCTCCCCTGAGCACAAAGAATAATTTCGAACGACGCAAACAAAAAAACACGAACTTTACTACTATACTATATGCGCCACCTTTTGTGGTGAAATAGTAAAAAAGCGACTACAAATATGCCGCCAGAACGTCTCTTAAATTGCACAGAGACAGCGAACCGACGGATGATGCGGGGGAATGAAATTGGCCCGGCCGAGGGAAACGAAAAGCGAGCCACCTAAGCAGCAGAGTATAACCACCATCACAACAACGAAAAAAATGCACACTGAGGGAAAGAAAAACGAAGAAAAACAGTATTTCCAAGGGTGTGTGTTTGAGCGCACACACAAGTAACCCTTTTCCCAGTCGGGTTTGGTTGCTTCTCTCTCTCTCTCTCTAACTCTCTCCACCTCTCTCTTTCTGTCTATCAGGCACCGGTTGGGAACATCACCCAACCCCCAAGCACCACTCAGGGGATGGATGGGAGTTGTTGTGGTGTTGCTGCTGCTGCTGCTGCTGTTTACTGTTTGATGTTTTGCCTTTTGTGAAGGCTGCAAGTTACAACACAAAAATGCTCCTCCAACCCTATGCCTTACCGTGCGCCCCTCTCTGCCTGGGAGTCCTATAGAATAGACCAGGCCTGTCGCGTCAGGAAAACTTTTCAATTTTTGTGTCCATGTGGAAAAATCCCCAAATGGTGGAGCAATAGGGGAGAGAGAGACGCAAGAAGACAGACGCGGGGCAGGCGTTGTGCAGTGGTTTTATTTTTTTTTTCGAGTTGTTGTGTGTGTATGAGGTTTTTTTCTTCTTCTAACTGTTCTCTTTATTATTTTGAGTATGTTTTTAGTTACTTTGTTATCATTTTGGTTGAAACAAATGGAATCTTCGGTGTGGAAAGCTTACCCCCGAGGCCGCCGAAGCACGCCGGCTCTTCCACGCTGGCCACACACCGGCTTCGCAGTGGCCAATTCTTGTGCATTACCGGGGGCAGGTAGTGATGGACACGATGGTGAAGGAAAGTGATGATGTCGACTAAAAGAGTGCGGTTCGAAGAACCACTACTACTGCTACGCCTGGTGTACTTTGAGCTTTTGTGTCATCTAGTGACTTCTAGGACTGCCGGAGCGAAACAGAGAGCGCGCAACTACAGCAAATGTTGAGCGGTATGTTAGTCCTCCAGGGAACATAACCCTAACAATTGTTTCTTACCATCATCATGATTATCGTCGTCTGTTTCTTGTGCTCATCAAAGACATTACGGATGATAGAGTGCAGCAGTAGTGTCCCTAACAGTGTCCTATTCTTAAGGCACCATTGATATCTATTGTTTCATAGCCACAGTGCACCAACTCGAAAAGAGAAGAAAATTAGCTCAATGCACAAAGAAAGGGCACACAAAACTTGAAACAAAAAATAGACCACGTTCGCAACTTTGTTGTTGGTGTTAAAAGGCAAAAATAATCTCCAAGAAGTTGTTTTACTGGCGCGTAAAAGTAACGTACCAGTTACGCTCCTCCGTTAACACACAGACATACACACTCACTCACACTGTCGAAACGGGGTTTGTCGGTAAACGATGTGTGTATTTATCGTCCATAAACAATCCCGAATTTCATCCCCAACCACACGCACACATGGAGCCGCGCGGTGCGTTGTTGCTGTTATTGTTGTCGGCCGCATGTGGTGTCGTTTGGCAAGTTTACGAATGTTGGTGTGACAGCTGCCGGTATCATTTTCGAAAACAGACACACACTCACTCTGTTACAGGGGGAGGGGGGGAGCCGAATGTCCTTCTTGTGGTGAGAGGGCAGTGAGATGACTTTGACTGACTGACTGACGGACGGACAGACGGATAGACTTAAACCAACAGACCGACAAAATAAATGAATGAGCAGCAAAATAGCTGCTGCTGCTGATGGTTTACTCTCCCTGGTTTGTGTCGGTAGACGGAGGTGAAGAAGTAGAGGAAGATTGGCTGTGCTGGACTGCAACTGGAAGCGGCTAATTTTCCATTAGTGCAGTGGCTGCTAGTTAGCGAGAGCCGGCTTCGGGTAGCCTTTCGAAACAATTACTACACTTTTCCAACTTTTTGGATTTGTAAGCACTACTGCTGCCGGCGCTTCGAAATCGTAGCCTGGTTTTAATTTTCTTTACCAATGTCTTTACCACCCCTTCATGCCAACCCTCTCACTGCATTCCGCTGTGCAGTGTCCTAGCTCGTGCTATGAAATGGTACAAACTACCGTTCCATATGCCATTTCCTTTTGAACGACGCCTTCCCAACGCCACTCGCTGGTTGCCGGTAGTTGTCGGTACGTCTGGAACATTACCATTCTCGCTCGTTCGGTTTAAGCTTTAAGGTTCAGTGGGTTTTAGACCACCTCACAGACACACAGACACACATCATATCTGGCCGATGGAGAGACAGCGAGCAGAGAGCGAACCTTAATTAGCTCCGAAGCCAGTCGGGCGAGGATAAGTTTCCAATGGAGCTGCCCACCGCCGATACTGTGATGGACATTGGGCATGGAGGTTTTCCAGAACAGATACACGAGAAAAAAAGGACTCCAATAATTTCCATTCCAGTTTTGTTCATTATGGGGTGTTAATCATGGTGTCAGCTTTGGAAGACCACCTTAGTGACCAGCGTTTCCCTGGCCCTGAAAACATTTGTCTCACATCGCAGCGAGCAGGAAGAGTGTGTGGTCCAACCTGGGGTCGTGCTCTACTCTAGGACGTTTGATCTCGCACCAATTCCCTAGTCTGGTGGAACAGAGCGAGGTCAAACAAACACAACCCGCCCGGCATAGTGTGTACCTCCATCATCGGGCTTAATTAACTATCACTTACAGCAGGATATGTCTTCAAAAACGCGGCGGTGCGTGACCGTCGGCGCCGCCAGTTAGGAAGAGGGACGCCACGGGGCCAGCGCTACCTTGTATTATAGACAGCGAACGATGAAAAAAATGCCTAGGGGTGTCTCGCACTGCAGCTGATCCAACGTCATCGCCACCATCGTCAGGCACGGTTGGAGACGTCGTCCTGCTTTTTTACCATTCTCCAGCCCCCGAATCCTTCCAGAGACCTTTTGAAAAAGTCCTATCACTGCGCTTTACACAGCTCATGTTTTACTACACGCGTGTGCTACACAATGTTGCGCTATGCGCGATTGAAAGAGTATTCCAGACCCCAATATATACCACCCTCTGTTCCTGGTAAATATGGTTGTGGAAGTTTGCAGTACAGACTTTTTTTTACGTTCCACCTAGGATCCTTAAGGTTTTCCGGTTTTACGATGTATCAAAACTGGCAGCTACAGTAGCTTCGCAAAAAGAGCGTCGGAGAATCCATGAATCATAACCGAATGTTCGATCGAACTATAAAAGCCTTCCGGTTTTTGGTTTTTGTTCGTTCTGTCCCTCTTCCCCTCTGGCGAGTCCTAGACGCCGAGTGCCGTTGGTCAATAGAGTCCAAACAGTTATTATAACAAACCTAGCACAGAGCGAACGCGTGCCATGTTTTTTTTCGGAGGGCGAGCTGTAAGCGCAGGACGAAGGATAAAGGGGACACACCTACACAGACATACACACGTTAGTAAATACATACACACACACGCGTAGACTTTATGTGGGGGTGATATCAGTTTTTCGAAATCAATTCTTCGTTTCCGGTTTTTTGGCTGGCGAACTCACCGGGTGGGGGACGAAAGCGTTCGTCCTTTTTTTTTGGGGAAGGCTTTGCTGCTCTCTCCATTTACGTGTGTGTGTATGGTGAGGTTGGTGGCAGCTCGCTTACTGCGAGCGGATGTCCAGATGGAAGGATAAAGTTTAATTGGTTTCGAAGCAAGGCCAATACGGCACAAACGCGTCCAACAACACACATACACACACATTATGCTGTTGCTGTTGACCAGTTTTGCTTGTACTGTGTTGTCGGCAAGGGCCTTGTTGTTGGCGCATACCATTTCTGATAGTTTTTCTCATTTCATTATTTTCGCTTCTTTGTTGCTGGGTGTTTGCTGCGTTTGTTGTGCGTTGACTGACTGCACGACGGTGTACACTATGGATCAGTCTGTCACACAGGGGCTGCTCCCTCTCCAGTCTGCCCAGGGGGAAGAAGTGTGGAGGGTCGCTGCAGTGTATTTTTTGTTTTGTTTTCCCGCGAAGGTTTTTTGTCTTTATTGTTTTTGGCTGGTATTCGGGAGGCCAATTAAAACAATTTTAAGAGAGCTCCGCGCTATCCGGTCCTGTATAAGTGTTTGTAGTGTACCGCCGCGCCGACCGTGGCAGGGCAGGAAAATTGGAGCCAATTTGAATTGTGTTATTAGAAGCGTTTAACGTGTCGCTGCTGCGTTCTTGGGGCGATGTGTCTGTCACTGTCTCTGACTGGTTGATTGATATTTTGATATGTCCGATGAGATAACCTTCGCGGGGTGTGTGTGACCGAAAGATGAACAAAAAAAAAAAAAGCGATGAAACAAAGCGTCAGAACCCCGAAATGTTGTTGATGCCCGGCGAAGAGAGGAGGTCTTACACACCGCATACCATCGTAATGTAATGTGGCTCTTGAATCGATCGTAATGGAAACAGATTGGCGGTCGTTATGAAATAGATACAAAGCTTGTTCCACTTCTGCCTAGGAACTGGCGCCTATTTCATCCCCAACACCAGCCCTGCTGCTTGCTTGATGGGATACATATGTTCACATTACTTCATCGTGTTAGGCTTCAGTTATGATGCATCGAATATACAAGACTCCCTCTACCCTCCAACACCATAGTGTTGTGTGTTTTGTTTTGTTGCAATTTAATATTAATTCGGTTATTATTTTAGATGACCCGGTGGTAGTAGGCCCTCGGCTTGTCCTGTCTTCCGTTTGTTCAGCAATGCCTCCCGTTATTACGAACACTTTCCTGCCCGCGTGGCATTAATAGATGATCGATTACACACCGGGCGGGACGGTGGATTGATGTGTGTCAATGTTGTTGGAGAGGAGGGGGAGGCATGGAGAACGGCAAGTAATTTATAACGCACCGCAAATAGGTTCCCAGGGGTAGTAGCAAGCGAACGCGCGTACACTCGGCTGTTAAATGCTGCTCATTTATTTTTACTGTCTAGTAGCCATCAAAGAATCAATTCTCCTCCATGCCTTCCCGCGTGCGTATGCGTACGATGCAATTGAGACCAAGTGTAGTTGCTGTTGCTGCTGCTGCCCAGAGTTTTATGAGACCCATCTCAACGGGAGCAGCCAGCTCTCTCCCGCTAGCCTCCACATATCCATTGGCGAAATAAACTAAAATTAATGCTACTCATTCGTCTCATTAAAAGTGTGTACGCTCTCGTTTGCTGTTCCTTCCTACCTTGCCTCCCGCCACCTTTCCGTAGAGGAGGAGCAGTTCCAACGGTGGGAAGACACACAGTGCAGCCACTTTGCATTTAGCACACATTTATTGTATTATTAACGAGCATGCGAAAGGAGCAATGGGGTAGGCTAATGCTCTGTGGATTCGCGCTCTCGCACCCCATTATGCTGCTGTTGTTATACGCCAATGTTTTACGATCGGTGCGAAACGGGTGCTAATCGACAGTCAACTCCCGAGCGCTCGTTCCGCTTCCCCTCAGGGTCCGATTTGCGTTCCCGGCGATGGATTCGGTGTGGGTTTTAGGTATCACTTATCTACCGCTGCCTCGACTGTGCAATCCATTCGACTGTGACAAAGTTCATCCGGTCCAATATTGGCCGGCCGGTAGGAAACCATCGCGTATAAATCCCGCTCCAAAGACAAAGAAGAGGCACACACACGCTGCAGTAGATTGTAATTGCAGTGCAACTGCTGCTGCCGCTGCTGCATGTGCAACTCTCGATATATGACTGTTGCGCAAGGAATGTACATGCCGATTGTATGCTGGATGCGTTGTTTGTTCCCCTCATTGCTGTTTAATTCTTCTTCATTTTATTTTCTTGCCCACACCTCCTAGCCTAGACCTGTACGGCGTGCGTGTGTGTGTGGGTTTTAGTGTTTCTTTTTCTTTATTCTCCTTCTCCTATTTCCGGCCCCGTGAACACGACGCATAATTACTTACGCATGGACACCGAGACTGGGCAGTAAAATGTAAATGTGCTAACAATTCGTTATTTTTATGTTTAGCTTCTCGCCGTGCTGGCAGTTAAGCCATCAGACGGAGCTGATACGATGCTGTTGTCAAACTACAGCAGCCCCCGCTTGGTATGAATTATGCAGCGGGTTTATGATTTAGATATCATCATTTTCCTCTCCGAAGGCCTACGAATAGGATTAGGAACGAAAAATTCATTCATAAACATCGAAAGATGGTGTAACATGCATGTATAGATATGCTCTCCCAGGGTCGCACTACCACTCATCACTACTGGTGTTGTTCCGAGTAGTGTCCGTAGGTGTCCTTCCGAGAAGTGATCCGGTTTGTACCTGTTTCTCCGTCACCTACCGAACCTCCGTGCTTCAGTGGACGGCGCACAGGTCTAGAGGTGAAGAAACAGCCCAAGAAAAAGTGTCCCTGAGCGCGAGACAGAGAGCCATAGGTGTGAAAACAATTAAAAACATATCATCCCGAAAGTCAATAACCACAGGGGAGTACCGAGGTCTGAACCCGCTGAGAGAAGCGCAGGTAACTCACACTTGCGTTGTACCTGTTGGGATGTTTGTTTTTATCGCCTGATACGTATCGGTGTTATGTTGGACCCGTAGTACCGTGCTGTAATTCTATCCCTGTTGCTACCTGCAACGTCTTCTGATGGCATCCATCCCTTTTCCGAGGCACAGGAAGAACCAATAATTTATTCCATCATTCCTTGGCCCGCGTTCCTTTGGTAACACTCGCTCTGGTCCACTGGTCCACTGTCTTGGATAGATTGATTGGGTTTGTGGCAGGAAGAGCGAACAAAAAAAGGAATAGAATTAGTGATAAATCACCCCCCAGCCGGAAATGGAAATAACTCCGCGGGAGTGCATATGTGCCGGTGCATAAATGACACGGTAAATTATGTCCTTCCGATGTAAGCCACCGGCCACAAGGTTGAGCTTTGGGTTGAATTGTTTAGATTGGAATTTGGCAAAATCACAGCTGTGTGAGTAGACGAACGATCATCAAGCTGCAACAAAGGCGCTCGAAAACTCAAGGCAGAAGTCAAACACTGCCGCATTTTCGTCCGAATTGCAGCTGAGTACATAAATCTCGCCACAACTGAGGCGTGCAGCGGCGGATGCATCCGATTTCCCGACGTCCGACGACGACAACGACGACGACCGAGTGGCTGGTGTTTGCCCTTTTGTCTGCCGACTTCCGATAAACATAACAGCTTCTAGCATTTGGGTTCAAATTTCAAACCTCACTGTGCCTTGTGTGAGCCCTGTCAGCGCGGAGTGGGATGGAACTGTCGTTCCTCGGTAACATAAATAAAGATCTTTACAGCCTCACCCGACCTCTAAGACCTTGTTCGCCGTCAGCTGTGTCTGTAGTTGCCAGTTTCACTTTCCTATGCACGGGAATGGTTTTTGTGACCTGGGTTTTACACCCCGTTTGGGCATGCACTAATCGATTACAATATGATGGGTTTTTACTGAGCAGGGGGAAATTTTATTCCACCTCCGCACGGGCCCGACAGCGAAGGTAGCTGTCGTGGAGATTGTCGTTTTTACACCGGGAAAATCCTGCAATATTTCGAAGATCACATCTTTTACGATGCTTACCATCGGGCAGTTCGAGCAGAGGGTGCAGTTCTTGCTTGCAGCTACGGGCCGCTTCTTTCCACTTTTTCTAAAGCCACTGCGGGAAAATCAGCAGTAGTGTACAGTCACTTTATCCACCGCGCGCTCGGAACATTGTGTGGTATGGCGATGGTTGAGGAGAAACAAAACAATGCAAGCAAAAATGTGCCTGCAAATGTAAAAAAGCAAAAACATACACTCATGCATTTGGAGTGGCGGCCCCTTTCCGAACCCTCACGGAAAGCTGGTCTGTGGAATGGGGCGCAGCGTAGTGCTATGCACTACGAAAACTCCGCCAGAATCGCGTTTTGTAGCTTTTGCTGCTATGCTGCTGTATTCTGTTCTACTACCTTCCACTTTACAACCTCCGCGTTTGGCGAGGTCAAGTGTTGCAGAAATGTTTACCAATATTTACCAACCGAAAAACCCTCGCCCTTTGCCCCCCCATGCCTTGCTCACGGACCAGTGTTCAATGCTCGGTGGAATGCTTCCGTACCGGAGAGCAGTACAAGTGTTGTTGCTGTGCAATGGAAACGGTTTGTTGTTTGGAATTGGTTGGTAGCAGAAAATGGCAACGGAGTGAAGTAAAGAAATCTAACGTTTTTCAGCTGGTAACTTTTCTCAGAGTGACTTGGCGAGGTTCCCTGTATGGGCTAGTGGGGTTGTGTGAAGAGTAAGCCTCAACGTTATCAAGCAATTGTTGCAGTTTGCATTAGAATTGTTATACCATTACGTTGAAAATAGTGGGGCAGAATATAGATAGTAAAAATTTTATTCAACAATGCTTGGAATAATACATCAAATATAAATGACTTTTACGTGCATTATAGAGTAAATATCGTCGATTGCAGGGTTTCTTGGCTTATCTCATTTATCTGAGGTTGTGGTTTATGACTTTAAACAAAACATTGATATTGATATCTTCAAATCGTCGTTCAAATTCCATTATTGACCCATTTCGTATTTTAAACCATAAAGCTAAAATTTCAGTGCCTGTCGGTGGAATCCATTGCAATCAGGGTTGCATCCATTTGACAGTTACGTTCGGCTATATTTGTTGTAATCAATGGAGGAGACGCAAAGATGTATTTTAAAATCGGTTTACTTATCTTTTTTTCTGTGGAAATGGGTTTTTTGAATAGATTTGAACATATCGAATAAAACAGTATTTAACATTTCTTGACACAATATTTATACTTCAGCACAAAAAACACCAATCTTACATGAGCTAACCCAGCGATCTGATTTTGAGATGGCGGCTCTAAATCGTTTAAATATTTCATAGGAATTTCACGTATTTTTATTCATGGCTTATCTATTTGGCTCTTCACATGGAACTCTACGAAAATTTTTGTAGAATTTGGCTCTTTTGGTCGCAAAGTTTGCAAAGGAAAATAAATTATTATTGAGAAATTTAGAAAATTAACTGGTTTTAAATCGTTAAATAGAAATGTATACAATAATTAGAGGAATTCCATAGAACTAAAGTGTTAAAAATTAGTAGTCTTCCTCCCAATTATTAAGATCATGCTTCTTATATTTATTTCTTCGTAAAACCCATTGAGAGTTCTTTCTCAATCTTCTGTGTTGCTTTGAATAGACCAATGAGTAAACTGAAAATAAAAAATAGTTTTACAAGGATTTAAACTTAGTTATTCTCATACTACACCAATTTTTCGTTTATCGAACCTATGTTCTTCTGTTACACTTGCGGAATCAAAGAGGTACTATCATGCCCTGCTGTCCCTTTCTGGTCATACCAATAAAATACCTTTAAAGAGCGCACTAAATCCGATTTCCGCCGTATCTTCGAACGCCAACAACCAAACCAAACGGCACAAACGCGCCTCGGACATTCGGTAGTCAACCGTCTCCCTCACACACACGCTGCGCACCATTCGTTAGTTGTGTGTGTTCAAATTAGATCACTCGGAACCGCTTATTAGCCTCACCCGTTTACATACCGAGAATTCGAGAGCGTGCTCGTAAAGATCAACACATACACCTCGCACCCCGGCGAACAGTGCAATATGCAACCACTTCGCAATCATCATCCTCAAACGCCGCCAGCCTGCAACTCAACTGCCACCAACACACACTCCGAAAAATTACACTCCATACAGACGGCATGGAGGTTTTGCAGTGCGGGAAGTAAACGGGACAGGAACAGAGGATGCTAAAAGTAGGGAGGGCGTATACTATGTTGTGCACTTTGCAAAAAGGATGCAATGGAAATGGTGTGATTTTTCGATACGTTTCGATTGTCTCCTGTTATTACATTCGCTTATTTGTGCGTGTACTATCAAGTGTGAAAAGTGTATGGGTTTTTTTGTTTAATCATAATAAACTCGTTCCCAAAAAAGCGTTTGCGCTCATTTATTATTTTAATCCAATTCAGATTGACGCACGGCAGATTGATTTTGCAAAAAAAAAGAGTAGTATAAAGAAGTGAGAATCAAAAACCACCCACCGGGAAGAAGGATATGCAAAAATTGAGTGCGTGAAGAGTGTCCGCTGAAAAAGGCGAGAATTCAACCTACAGTGTGTGATATCGGTTTAATTATCAGCGGAAAGTATTTTTCCCGTCGGCGTCCAGTGCCACGTTTACTGTGGCCGAGTGTTTTTCGTTCCGCGTGTGTAGCGTTTTGTGTGTTCCCTGAGTGCTTATATGTTTATGTGTGCTTGTATGTGCAACTCGGGGCGAAAAAGGGGTGAAAGCGGAAGGAAGGGTTGCCCACCAAATTTGGGTGCGTGTGACAGTGTGTTCTGTTTGTTCGGTTTGTTTGTTGAGTAAATGAAGTGTACGCCACGGGCCAAAAAAAAGGAGCGAAAGTGTACATCGCGCATTCGTGAATGTGTGGTTGTGTGTGTGCTCATATGTGTTTCAAGAGTGACGAATGCAAAATGCACCCGCAACGAGTGCGTTAGGTGCAAGAGCGGGTTGTAGTTTTATTTTTTAATTTAATTTCTCCCCCCTCATTCCCTCGGTGCAATTGGATGCATGCCACAGCAAATTGGCTCGATCGCTATTGAAGGGAGAAGTGTGCAATACTACTGCTGCTGCTACAACTACTAGTGCTACTACTACTACTACTGCTACTACTGTAGTGTCCGGTTGCACATGTTAAGCAGTGCTAAATTGTAGCCCTTTTTTGCGGATGGATAGCAACATGTGGATGGAGAGATGAAAGATTAATAACGAGCGTGAAAAAAAGAGCTTTCCGCGTGTGCAACACTAACGAGTGTGGAAAAAAGGGCAGTTAAGCAGATCAATTATCGGCGGATGCAACGGATTGGAGCGCTCATGTGTAAGCGGAATTGTTCCGTCCGAGTGCGGTGATTGGAGGGAAAAGGTGCGAGATTATTGTGCATACATTGCATACGCCTACGGGGCTGGTGCGCGCTCGCCGGAAGCTCAGCGTATTTCCTCGATGTTTGTAGAACCTGTGTGATAAAACGGCGCGTGTGTGTGTGGCTCAGTGCTTCTGTGCTGGCTGGATCCATATCAGGAGCGGAAGCCATTTTTGCCGCCCTGTCGGTGTTTATCCCTCATCCACCTAACATTTACCATAATAGAGGCTAAGCAGTGCTGTACAGCTTTGGACGCAGTGTGAGCAGCAGCAGCACGGGGCGGACTTTGTGGACGCAACCTAGACCCCAAAACGTTTTGCAAACTGGAACCATATGACGTAAGCACGATGTACGCGTACGCGCAGGGTGGATCGCAAGGTCCGCCACACTACGCGACACCGGGCAACGCGTACCTGGCCGGACCGCACCATCACCATCCGTACCCGGCCTACCATCACGGTGGCTCGCCGACGCCGCCTTCCACCATCACCTCGTTCAACAACGTACCTGGACCGTCGACGCTGCTCGGCCACCACTATGCCTCGCCGCACCATATGCCACCGCCACCGCCCCCACCGTTGCCGAGCGCGGCGGCCAGTGCGGTGGCGGCCGCCGGTGTGGCCGCCGTCTCGCACAACCACCAGGCGGCGGCAGCGGCGGCTGCGGCGGCCGCAGCCGTAGCGGCCGGCGTTTCGCCGATGCAAACCGACCCGCAGCTAACGGAGCTGGCGCCCTCGCTGGGCGGAATCACCAAACGAAGAAGGTAAATTTACAGCACTGAGTGGCAGATGCAACTTGCGGTTGCTGAACTACTCAATTGAAGCAATGAAAAATAAAGCGCTAACCACACAATCATGAACTCTTCACTCTCGATTGAAATAGCTCTGCACTGAGTGGTCGGCTTTTGATAATATTCAGGTCATCTCTTGTCTAGCAACTCTAGCAAAGCTATAATTAAAAATAACATGTAATTATTGTTAAACAATGTTACTAACTGATGCTGATGATGCTGATGTGATGAGTTTCAATGATTGTTTTAACAACAGAATACGAATTTGTGTCATATAAATCACCTTTGGCCATGGCATTGCTTGAATTTGTAAAATGCTGTTCAAATAAGATAAAGTAACAAATTTAATAGATCATATGAGCACTTAGCCTGTTGGGGGTTTTCTTCGTAGATTTTAAAGGGCTAATCTCGGAAATTGTATGTTGACTTTTGGGTGGACGTAACAGAAATACTTGATATTTTTAGGTGCAATTAACGAACTATATTAACGTTACGAATTCGGTCAGTTGTTATCATGACCAGGATGTGTTAAAACAACAATAAGAATATGCGTTGACTGGTTTTGTTTGTATAGATAAGAATATTTTTTTAATATGATCAAACTATTTATCCTTCTTTGCATGGAATAATCACGTCTCATCTGTTCTTAAGGATTGAAGTTTAGTTATTATGAATTTATTTAGAATAAGCATTGATAAAAGTCGCTCGAATGATGTATTTTTGTTAAAGTATAATTTCTTGTTGGTTCAAGTCAATGGTAAAATATCCTGGAGCCTGTGAAATCATCTTTTTGATTTGATCCGTAATTGATTATAATTTTCATTGAATGTATCATTTCTTCCTGCTCACTAATACTTTCAGCAGGCATTAATCAAAACTGAGAACAGGCTTAGTTAGCGTTTCACTGCATAAGCTGTTCAGAAATATCATAAAAAAGTCACGAAAACATGTTACGTATGGTAATCTGTGTAAGATGTACGTTGTAAATTCACCTTTTAAATTCATACATATACACTCAAAGTCCTGTTTATGAACAGTATTTTTTTTAGAATCACTTTCAAAACAATTTCCTTTTATTTAGTGACCGGTCCTTTGCGTATTACGATACACCTTAAAAATTCATAATTCTTTACAACCTTCAACTGCTCCGAGCAGAGCACCATGGAAGGTAAAGGTGTCATATAAAACGATTCTATTATCTGCTCCCATCGATCCCCTGGTCATTGGTGTTGGCAGGGCCTCTGCACAACAAATCAAGCATAAAATACAACCATATTTCGCTGCACAGCAGAAAAAAGCAGGCCTGCCAGCAAATAAAACTAAACACATATAAAATCCAAAATCTCTGCATTCCGTAGCGTTGTTTGCGCGGTGGCACCGAATACTACTGGCTACCGGAATTTATTATCCGATATTAACATAAAAACGTTGCTCTCGCATTGCCACCAACCGAACCAACTCGCACCCAGCGTCTGTAGCTTCTGCTCCGGTGTCTGGGGCTCTAAAACAAAACAGAACGCTTCTTGAGCAGTTCTTTTTGCTTTTCGGGAAGAGGGCAGACCGCGAATTGCAGTTGCCGAGAGTGTCATGTTGCGGACTCTGCGGTGGCAGATAAAAATTGTACGATAAAATGGCAACGAGCTTCGTTGCGCCTGTTTTCGATTCTGTCTCTCCTGCTCCAGCTTTTCCCACTTAAACGTTACGCTTGATTGTAGTGTCGATCGAGAAATCGATGCAAAACATAACGATACACTTCATAAAAATATCCTCCCATACTTAAAGGCCCGCCAACATGGGTCAGGAAGAAATTCCCTAAGCGCGTTGAGTGCGCACGAGTATTAATTTACTTGCTGCTGCTGCTGCTGCTGCTGCTGGTGCTCTTCGGGTTGCTCCTCTTGCAGCATTTTTCTGTTCTGCAAACGCACCCGTACTAAACACTGGGCCACCTTTTTGTGGAGCTTGGGATTCGAAGTTGGTGTGTCTGGTTAGAAGGAATCGCACAAAGCCTTGGAAATAAAGCAGCAAAACAGCAGGAGCACAGCACAGGAGCGCACATACACAAACGAACACACAGCGGTGGTGTGCAAAGGTAAATGAACGGGGTTGGGTTGGTGGAAGACGGGAACAAAAAACACACACAACACAACCGAACAAATCTTTTCGCAATTTACACTTTCCGCAACGTCATAAATTTTCGCGCGCGCCCGGGACGGAAAGAATCTGCTCGCCGCCGATTGCTGCGCGGGGACGACGCGGCCACATTCAGCAAGCGCTGTGTCCTCCGGACAACTTCGTTCTGACCTCCTTTCCTTTTGGAGTGGACAGCAACGCTTGTGGAGGCAGTAAAGAATACCCCGGTCCCTTGAGCACTGCAGCCTTTCCCCTTTCTGTCCCGGCAAACAGTCATCATCACCTTCCGTGGGTCATATTTACAAAAATATTATGATAGCAATAAAATTTTATGTACTCCCCACATCATCATCATCTCGCCGAAGTTAGTGGCCATCGACCGTACCCTACCCTGCCACTTCCTTCCCTGAAGTGGCATAAAGAAAGGACGAGAGTTTTTAGTAAAGGCTCAGCTGCATCGTCGCCGGCAGTTAGGATGGACAGTGGTTCATTTTCCTATGCCGGCCAACTAACTGGCCGGACACGCGAAGGATAAAAATGAAAACAAGGTGGAAAAATAAAACAGCCAATACGTTAAACCTCATCAAAGTATCAATTACTCTCGCGATCGGCAGCAGCCAAGTGCTGGTGGTGGAGAGGTGAAGCTTGCTGACTACACCAGCGAGTTTTCTGTGAAGTTGTTGACTCCTTTTCTCAACAAACCCCGTGCTGGCGGGGTGAAAAAAGGATTGATTTACGAAGACATCAGCTGCTGCTGCTCGTTCCTCGCTAGGTCGTCTCGGTCGAGTGCCAGGGAAATGAGGCACATTCTTGTTATTATTTACAGCTCTTCCCGGTACGCGGGCAATAATTGTGCACCCCAAAGAAAATCTCTGCTGCATGAAAGGCGTCGGTTTTGAAGAGCGCTGCGCCTGCTGTTGCTTTTCATCAGCAATAGTGGAATGTATTTATTCTCTTAACTCCGGCCGATTTTCCTCCACCACCGTTGGGTCGTGTCCTTGTTGAAGTGCGATGAATAATTTATTTATTTTCGCCACGGTTGCATTCATCATGCAGCATTAAACGCACTAATAGATCATCGACACCAGCGATGTGATGATGCGTAAGAAACGTCTCTATATAGGCCTCTCGAAGAAGGAGGTAAACGCTTAATCGCGTCTAGCGTTATTTATGGAGAGCAAACCCTCCAGAGTGTGTTCCGCCAGCATCTACAGTTGCATCTTCATCGTGGCCGACAACAGAAGTGGTGGTGGAAGCAGGAGCGGTTTAAGGGGGGTGTTTTGCATTCGATACGCAGAGACTCACAAGCGTTTTAAAAGTGCTCGAGTTTTGCATTGTTATCCTGCTGTGTCTGTGTGTATGGTGCATCTCTTGCTCATCCCGCTGGTCGGTCTCTTAAATCTGTAATAAATTAAATTTAATGTTATGTTATCTTACCTTGCCACCCTACGCCTTGCCATCCCTATCTAGAGCCACATTACGCCTTTCCTTTTGGTTAATCTCACCGTCTGTCTCTCCGTGTGGTTCTGCGATCGCGCGTTTCAGCGTCCCCCGGTTGTATCTCCCAAATTAGGGAGCTCCACAAAACAGCGCTGGAAATGCAGTAGACGCGCGAGAAACGGATTACAAAGAATGGTCCCGGTGAAACATGCGCCAGTGATTTCACTATCAACTAACCCCCAACCGGGATATTTCGCTTCGCTTTTCTCCGGTGTCCTCCACTCTCTCTCTCTCTCTGTCTCCGTCCCTTTTTTTCTCTTTTTTCCCCGTGTTGTCGATCGTGATCCCTTTGAAGCCGGTGAGGAGCATCCGAGAAAAAGAAACCAAGAAACGTATGACGCGCGTATCACCATCACCACCACAGAGGGATACCGAATGCGCAATGTGCTGCTGCACGCGTGCAAATTCTCGTAGTATATATATATTTTTTTCTTGTGCATCATGCTACACCGACAACCGGTATCAAACTGTAGTGCTGAGGATTGAAAGAGAGAGCGAGAGTGAGACATGGAACATGTTTTATGCCCTCTCGTGTCCCTTCGCAACGACCATTCATCTCTTATTGGCATCGAAAAGCATCAATTGATTCATTTGGTTTCGATACTGCCGGGGCGTATAAAAACAAGCGTACTTTGGAGCCTGTGTAAGGATTACCAACGATTGAAGTGATTTCACGGGCAAACGAAGTGAATCTTTTGCTTTTGGGATAGTGAGCGGGTGGGAGGTGGAATGTTATCGTTAACGTGCTTCTCACGATTCTTGTCCACCCCGTCCACCGAGCCACCCGTAATGCTGTGGGAAGATATAAATGCGCTGACTTGAGCCCCGGACATGTAGGAAATCATCTTCGCCGTTTGCCAGTTTCGCCCGGTGCAGTTTTAATAATTTTTGCAATATATCAAAATTTAATTTACGAAATGACAATTCACGACATGGCGCACCTCTGTACAATAACCGTACAATTGTATTTTTTCCCATCTTGAAAATTCAGGGTCGGTCAGTCATGCTTTTAAATTTGACCCTTGCACCGGCCTGTTGCGGTGTCTCAGTTCACAGAAGACGCATCTTGTGTCTTGCACACGGCCAAAGTTCAGCCGTAGTTGGCAGCATTGAAAATTGTTTTATTGTGTTGAAAACAAACATTTTTCTTATGTACTGCTGTAGGACGCATATAATCAGAATTGGATTGAATTTGGCAGTGAAAAAGGTGTAGAGGTTTGATTTAATTTTTCCCTTATTGCGGCTCAATTTATTTTTTGTGTGTTTTATAGATACCCTATATTTATATGGAACTCTCATTTTAAATATTATAAACTGATAATTAACATGTTCCAAAGAATTATGCATGCTTAACATGTTATGTGTATTAGGATTGATCATAACTTACTATTATAAGCTATATCCTTTTTGCCCATTTTACTTAGTCGATTTTCAACCAATGCAGATGCAAAATCGTCTCTCTTTTGACATTTGCCAAATTTAGGTTTCGAGCAAATTTTTCTTATTTTCCACAGAAACTGTGAAATGAAATTACTTGTCTGTTTAACTTTGAACAGTCATTCAAAAACGTTAAAAAAGTTCTATTCAGTCAGAATCATATTAAATAGTTAATATAGTGACTAAAATCACATGTACACGTAATTAATACTTACTCATATAGAACTAGCGACACGTCTGAAAATAAAATCAAATGAAAATTTAACAAGAAACTACACTTGATAGTTTTTTGTAGTGTTTGTAGTTTATTTTCGTAAAAAATTAAAACAAACGTTTTGATAACTTCCAGAAAAAGATTATCTTTTACAACATATTTTAGTCTAATTTTCTAGCTCTTAAATTATCGTTTTTGATCAAGAATTTCAATATTGAATATACATTCGCGCGTTAAAATATAGAAAAAAGCATTAAATCATGCAATACACTACTGTGACTTTTTTTTGCTCAAATAAAAACAATAAATAATTTCAATTACAAAGACACTTCATCAAAAAGTAAAATGCCACTTTTTTATTCGATCGTTCGAACGGGGCGTGCCCATTGTGCGGCGAAATAAATATAAAAAAAACCCCGCTCACACAAATGGAGAGGGAGAGTGAGAAAAGTTGTACTACCATGTTGCATTAAGCCCCGCCCACCGGCTCACGCTCAACACAGGCGCAAAACAGTTTCTGCATTTTCCATGCGAAATTCGCGCCAAAACTTCACCGTGCATGTGTGTGTGAGTGTGTTGGGGGCGCCCGGTTTACCCGCGCTCCTCGTTCGACCCGTTTTCCGTTCTTTCGCTTTGCGCCCTTAATTCTCCCATTAGCTAGTGTGATTTTCTTCCGTTGAGTCCGTCGGAAGCATGGCACGTGTAATGCGAAGAGTAGTGAAAAAGTGTTTTATTATTTTTAGGTTATTTCAGACTTTGTTTTTGTTGTTGCTTAAGATAATGTACATAATTATCAGACCCGTATGTGAATTGAGTTTTGTAATACAATTTTTACATTCTCCCCGTTTGTGCCGCTTGCCTGCTCATCTGGCGTATCAGATCGCATTTTATGCTGGCATGCAACGATCGAACGCCGATAATAAATCAGCGATTCCATCTGCTCGGGTTGCGCACAACCCGTGTGTAGGCCTGCCTGCACTTTGAATAGATATTCCATCTTTTGCCGTTTAATGTACGCCCGAACCAAAGCCTCTCGGCCCAAGCCTATTGCTCATTAATGCGCAGTCACACACGGAATGACACGCTCACATGCAGGAGGACGGTGGTGCAGGAGAACCAAAAAAACACTCATGCACATATTTCTCTAAGAAGTTTTCAATAGACCAAAGGCTAGAAAAAAAGGTACCCTAAGGTAACACAGGGTGACGATTACAAACGAGCGTAGTTTTTAAATCCTTTTTACGGGTATTCGGGTTCCTCTCGATGGTCCTGTTGCGTGTTGAATGGTCCAGGGATGGCGAAACGCTGCACTGGTCGCCCCTACCGAACTGCTGTCGGCTGTGGCCCGGTCACTGGCTTACGAGTACATAAATTACGGAACTAAGCATTTGCATATCAATTGACGCTAGTCAGGCACATATACACACACACACACACACTGATGTGGTTCGTTTCTGGCTAGCGTCTCGGGATGTGAGTAGTTCGGTACACTGTGAACGCATTTAAGCTTCCATTACACGGACGCATGAATGGCTAGGAGAGAGCATTGGAGACGTCCGAAACATAGTTAAGCCCTAGGCTTTTCGCAAGTAAAACAGTTCCATGTCAAAAAGGCCTTCATACGCAATACGTCCCACCGTCTCCCACTATTGGGGAATGCTTGGCTGGGTTGTTTTCACTCGTAGCGTATGCATTGTATAGAGGCCTTAGTTCGCGAGCCGAGAGTCCCCAGCACACAACGGCGAAGGAAGAGGGACGCCCTAGGAGTTTGCTTTTACAACAAGTGGTCAATTATTACACGCGGAAGCGTAGTAGCAGCAGCACACTCCTTATGGAGTAAGACCTGCCAAGCCAGATTGCGTGTCCCGTAGGAGGAAAGTGTTTCCTCTTTCAAGGTAGTTGGTCGCGCTAGAAACAAACGCTTTGTACATTGGTAACAGTGTGGCGCGAGGTGGATGTTCCAAAGCCGATAATTGTTTTCCCACTGTTTACGATGAAAGATGTGGTTTAGTTTTCTTCCGAAATTGATTTACTGTATATACATATGTAAACGATTGGTTATAACTTGTTATAAATAATTATTTTCTATTTTTGATTTCAGGTACGTTTAGCCAAATTTATCCCAGGCTTGAGTAACACAAAAAAAGCAAAAACACGGAGCAACAATGTGGTATGTTTTGTTTTTTCATTATGATTTATTATCCTGGTTTGCCGTAGCACATCGTAGAATATATTTAGAATTGTTTTTACTCAAACTTACAGCTTAAGAACGGATGAGTTCCAAAATAGATTGGGTTCCTCTCAATAAACGGACAACAGAGCCTGTGGAAGCAATTCTTTGGTGGTTATTTTTAAGCCCTCTATTCTGAACTATCGCTCTATTAATAACAACTCACTAGAGAATTTACCTTCAACCAGGAATTGGCTGAATAATTAATGCAAAAAGTTGTGTCTTGTCCTTTTCCTCTTTCGGCTCGACGGGAGGCATAATTTTCGGACAATTTTCTTTTCCCAAGCAGTGTCCAAAAATAACTTTATTCAGGCAAGTTGCAGGTGAGGCCGTGTTGTGGCGTGTGTTTTGTGTACGTACTGGGTGGGATAAAATTATCTCACTTACAATGTTGCAAACACCAAAACATGTTTGCCCGTTGAACTTTATTAGACACACGTTTGGGGGCAGCGCTAACTGTTGACTGTGGGTCGATTAACTTGGCTTCTTGGCTTCTTTTTTTGTTTGTTTCTCACGTGTGCTTTCCAGCCCGTGTCCGTAACCGATACTCGCAAAGGGGGTAATATATCGTCTTATAATGGACATTGAATAAATAAGCTGCAGCTGCTGCTCGTCGCATTGCGCCGTAAGCTTATCACCCTTGGGGCACTGCCCCATACTGATGTGTGGCTAATTTTATAACCAGCGTTTAATGCGTACATTCTTTAATTCGGGAAGGTGCATATCATCATTTTTGTCACCAGCAGGCTCCCCTGAAGGTGCTCTTACTACGCCAGCCACCAATGATTGCTAGATTCCCGTGCAACAATACGCTTAAGGGTGTTATTTATTTTACTAACTGAATCAATAATTATCATTTACCAAGAGGAAGAGTGTGTGAGTTCTGGTGCATTCTTGGAAGTGTTGTTACTGTTCTTGTGAGAATTTATTCCATTTCTTGCTGAAGCTCAATCCACTCGCACAATGTTCTTATTCTGGTTCTGTGTGCTTTAGCAAAATGCTATCTTGTACCATTGAGTACAGACGAGCAGGAATGGTTGAAGAGGAAGTATTTAGTGGCAGCTGCGAGGAAATTTGTTGGTTCATTTGCGTAGCATAAAACGTCGGCAACGGTTGATGCAAAGGGATGATGTGCCAGTTCCGTCCTCCAACACAGAACACATCCCCTAGTACGCTTGTGCACTACTGCTAACCGACAGACAAAGACAGAAAGAAAGAGGGAGGCAATGAAGAGTAATTATGTATGCATATGAGGCAAATTTGGCGAGGCTCGCAAATGAAGCCATTTAATATTCAAAATGTTCACGGACCAGAAATAGTGCACCGGTACTCGATGGCGGGGTTTGTGTGCGTGTGCGCCCGAGTTTCACTACCAAGCACGTCAGATCGGTGTCTTCGGTGTGTTGCCTCGTCTTTACCGCGGCGACAATTAAGCAAAGAAGGAAGTGTGAGAATATTCCATGACGTATAGGCAATGATCCAGCACACGGAGGGGAAGGTACACGGCACGGGAAGCGCTTCTTACTATGGCTTGATTTTAAATTGAAAGGATAAACATTGCGAACGTCGTTCTGCAACTTGCAAGGAGGTGAAACTGTTTCATTATCCTGCGCTCGTAATGGTGCTGGCAAATAATTAATCCCACTCATCATGGCGGGAATCGTACGACATCTTAAGTGAAATGACTGTAGTACGGTGCGTCGAAAAGACGTGGTTAGCTGGGACAGGTAGGGGCAGTGACAATTTTGGGAACATCGTTGTTTGCTTTCAGGAAATAGGTACAAAGGTGTTGTGGTCCTCTTTTTCAATTCCCAAGATGACATCGATATGATAGGGTGTTGGGGAGAGCGTGTTGAACAAAACGTCCAAATTCACTACTTAGAGGACAAGACATTCAGGCAAGAATGATAAGAGATTCAGATCTCGCAAGGTAGGACATATTTGTAGTCATCATTAATTTTAAGTGCACTTTTGTCCTGAAGTTATATGAGAGGTGATTTAATGGAATGGAGAGATCTTGATGAAAATAATGAGTTCCATATATCAACTTTATAGCTAATGTAGAAGATGCCTCGTGCTTGTAACCTGCGATAAAAGAAATGGCTTGAGCAGTGAAAATGGCTTATTTTGTGAACAAATATCCTTAACACTTTGTCATTAAATAGCATTAAACATAAACCGTTGTGATGTACTAAAATATTACTTACGTTGCTCATTACTCGCTTGACTAATGTTATAATTTTAATTCGATATAATCTCTCGTATCCTTATAATCATCATATTTTAGACGGTTGTATCGGAATTGTTTTGCCTTACCTACCACCACAATGTTAGCCCACACCGCAAGCAGGAATGCAACATAATTTGAATAATTTCTCTCCAACGCCTCCCCAATGAGCACAGCACCAATGCCCAGAAGCCTGGCAAGTAGTCAGATTACTTCGACGAATCGATTAACAACCTATCACATTCCTATCGCGATGCAGCATCGATTGCAAACAGCGTCGATAAATGGCGCCAACAGACAGTGAAGTTTTGCATATTATTTTCCCTTCCACGCGTATTCCTTGTATACACAATTCTAAACTCCTTTCTTGTGCAACTTGCAAAAAACCAGAAATCAATGTTCCTTTTTCATGTTGTTGCTGCTGTTGCAAAATTTGTGGCGTTGTCGAATTGAGTCACCACCGCATCTGAAATATGTTGGTGTACGTGTTGTGTTGCTCCTTCTTTCCCTTTTTTGTTTCGCAAAACACGATCGAAATATTGGAATGCATGTCGATCGGTCAACAGATGATCCCGAAAAACCATGCTCAACACAGCACGAGACAGACACAACCATCATATCGTGTGCATTGTTTTTTGTGCGATATTTTCGTGTTTTGCTGTGCTGTGCATATCCACATTCTTCCCGCTGGGACCTGGCCCCGGTGGTTTGGGGGTGTGTTTCATCGGTTCTCTTCTGTGCCGTTCGATGCCGGGATAGTTTATTGCGCCCGGCACGAAGCTGGCTAATCGCCGGCGAGTTTTGCAAGGAGCTCCTGCTGGGTCTGGGTTCGGCTTACCTTTTGCGTATGTGTATGGATACAGCGAATGATGGGTGCATTCAGGTGCCATCCTTGGTCTTGTATCTTGCGACGACCTTGCTGAAAAGTGGGAGTAAAAGGTGGTTGTAGGCCTTGGATACACAAAGCTCGTGCGATGGTGTAATGTTTAACAAGTTTTGAAATTAGGTGAAAATTTACTTTTGAACCTAAACGATTGATTTTCGACAAACAGTGCTATTTTCAACTGTGTGTTCAACATTCGATTGAATTCCCCGAAAAATGTCATTCAACTCGGTGACAAACTCCAAACAAGCGATTTGACGATGCAATAGTACACGTTTGACAAACTTGAAGTTCGTTTTTCTGCGGAAATGAATGCACGCACGTTTGTGCATGTGCAGTTTGCATTCGATCTTCCCAAACCATCTCGTTCCCTCCTTATATTTCATCCTTACTTTATGTGCATGGGCCTTCCAATGGCACCCAACAATGCATCGTGGTGGCCAGCATCAATTGCACCCGGTGTCCGCCATCATCGCGCACAATACGGTGCGTCGATTGCTGCATGCTGCCCGGCGGCTGAAAATGCAAATATGTTCATGTATGTGGGTGTGTGCGTGTGTCTTATGGGAGTTCGATGCGTTCTGCGCGAGAGAAAATGGAAACAAACCCCCCGCGCTATAACACGCACTGATGAGGTGCATCAATACGCAAACAATGCAACGAAATTTATGGTCCAAAATTAAATCTTTTTTTGTTGTCGGGATCCCCTCAACTCCCCTTAGGACCATGTATGCGAAAGCCATAGCTCGGAAGGGGTGGCAGAGAATGCGCTGTAGAACGGGAGGCGGCTGAAAACGGAAAGGCCTGATGAAGATGCGAGAATTTAATTTACCCAATCACAAGTTATTGTAATTTTAATGCCACGGAAGCGAGATTGTGCACCGAAAAGGGCGTGTGCTCGTGGGTATTTTTTATGAAACGTTCCACGGGGAAATCCCTTCATTTTGAGGTTGTAATGGCACACAGACACATCGGGATTGCAAATTCGGCTCGTACCCTCTCTTTTCCGGGTGGAAATGATTTGAGGAGGTGTAGCATTAAATGTCCTTTTTCGAAAACCCGTTAGTATTCCATGCATGTGTCTATGTGTGTGGGTACTACTGCACTTGTGTACTGTGCTTGTCGTTGCATCGTTGCAAAAGGGATGCAATTTGCTACTCCAACCTTTTTCCTTTCGCTTTTTCCCCTTTACTACTGCCACACATTCTCTCGCTCACACGCCGCTCCGTATGTGACACGCGGGAATTGAAACATCATGTCATTATTTCGGATGTAAAATGTCCCGCGGGCAATGGAAGGATATTTTCCCCAGCCGTGCTGTAGTACACACACAGTACGTCATAACGTGCACTAAACTGACTGGTCAGAGGGAGGCGCTCGTGCGACGTACACAAACACAGTCCGCCGCAATTCAGGCGCCGGGGTTCACGGTAGCATTTATTCGGTAGCAGTTTCGATGGGAGGTCCGGACGGTGGCGGGATGGATTGTTGTGCAAGTGCCTAAAATAATAAGGGATGATTATGTTGATTACTATTGTATGTAAACCATTGGCTCCAATATATACAGCAGAGGTACAGCGGATTGTGTTGTGGACACAGTCTAGAACGGCAAACAGCCACGGCAACTGTTTGACCGGTGCGCAAGATTGATGTCACGTAACGGGAACGACACCCGTATTTGTGGTGCATGTAAACGCATGCTTGCGCACCACTTGTCCGCAATTAGTTTTGGCGGGTTGCCCTGTTGCCCGCCTCACCCAGGTCTGTTTACAGTGGGAACGAAGTACCAAATGATGTGTTGTGAAATTGGAAGATAAAACAAATTATATTGTTTTGTTTTTTTTTGTTGCTATTTAAAGATTTGCATGCTTTAAAAGTGAGTTTGGTTTTGAGTTTTCTGATTATTATTTGCTCAAAACTTTGTGCAACTCATCGCTGCCTGTGTTGACGAAAACTGCACCGCACTGTTGCACTCCTTTGAAAGTGATCAGTGGCACAGAAGCACCAATAAAGCTTTAATAACAATAATAAAGCACGCAAATCGGTCGACCCGAGGCAGCAGCGATCACTCTCACTTGATCGTCTCATCGACGCCACTTATGATTACCATTTTTCGTTTCCATCAAGGACCGCATCGACCGCGGGTGAACGCATGTACGTACGACATTCACCAGGCTCTCCCGGTTTTCACAGTCCCGTTAAAATGACACACCACCGCGAACGGAGGGCTTATACTTATAATAATCTTCGAAGCATTACGGACAGTAAAAGTAAATGAAATGGAAAATTTGGAATATTTCAATGGAGATCGTAGTGATAACACGGAACACTGTAAAGATGATACTGTGTTATTGTCTCTGAAAGGATACGAAATAAATGCTTATAAAAAACATACACAAGCACACATGCACATGGATATTGCTTAACATGGGTGGCAAGCATTATTTGGCGTAATGTTAACTTGTGAAGCATGCTAATGCTCTATCTATCTGAACTGCACCCGCTGCAACGATGCACTAGCATACATTGTGCGTTTTGTGTGTGTGTGCAGTCGCCCGTTCTGTGTTCTGCGAGTGAGTATGTATTGAATAACGCACATGCACATAGACACGTACACGTGCACATATAGCGCTATCCCGCCCAGCGCCCTGGTGAATATGTAAATGAGGCAGGATATTCAATTATTGGATTTCTATGTAAATATTTCAATTTGGAATAATTATTATATGCAAATTAGGTGTGGTAACGTTGCTACTGTCCCTTTGCTTCCCCTCCGTGCTACTGCTGGCGTGCGGCGGTGGATACGCGTATTTACTCCTGTGTATTTACGGCCCCATCACACCTCCGGTACTTTCGGCGCCAGAATGCCCGAGACGAGCCGGAGAGGATGAAAAGGAGAAAAAAGTGCTCTAATTCGCTCGCCGAACCAGCACTAACACTTTTGGAGCATTTTGTACCATTTTTTTTGTTTTGTTTAGTCTTCCAATTCAGTCCCACCTGGGGGACGCATGGGTAGTTCAACAGAAAGGACAGGTGACATATGGTTGACTCCGGCGATTAGTGCTAGCGAGCACAATCGCGATATCAAAATTGCATTGGCTGTTAGTTTGGCCCATTCCACGTGTGTGTTTGTGTGTTCATTTCACATTGAGCGCGTTGAAATGAGGAGGAACAGGTTGTTCGAAGAGGAACGGAGAGTCATAGCGCACACGGGTAAGGTGAGTTCTAAATTTGATGAGCCAAAATATAACATGCAAATCAAATTATCGACCGCAATCAACCCGACGTTTTACAGGAGACAGGGTTTAGCAATAAACCTCATTTATCTGCTGCAGCCATTGCTCGACAACTATTGCACAGTGTGTGTGTGTCCTGTCATGGCCGCGGCAAATAGGTACGAGTCGATTTGAAATTTTTATAGCCTTTCTCTCTGGACATAAAATTGAGCACAGTGGTAGCATCAGAGAATAGTTCGGTAGAAACGCCGGAAAAAATGACACCATCCATTCCTCCAGGAAACCCCATCCTTGTACGGTCTCCAGCGATGGATTTGACTGGATGAATATGGGACACAATGTCACGCGGTGTGTATTAGAAGTTCCGTCTGTTTGTTTTTATTGCTTACCAACTATTTTTAGATTAGGCCTCTTAAAATTGACTCCACAGCGTGTATCCGAAATGCTTGCCGCATCGGAAAGTACTGCTTTTTAATGACTGGGCTACCTACAATGTGCAGTATGGGACGGTACACCAAATCATCCATGTACTAGGCGATCCCACGCTTGCTTGGGGTGGGACGTATGCAATGGTAGGAGGATTCAGTTTCGGTTTCGGGCTTTGCTATGAAAATTAACAGTCGTGACTAATCATCGACGCATTTTTATTGGCGTGCTGCTGTTGTGGCTTCACTCCTTCACAGCTCGGTGGGAAGGTGCCGCTAGAGTCAGTCGAGGGTCGTGGGTAATGTGCGCCCTGGCTCACACTTAGCGGTACTCGCTCGGTGGAGCTCCAATGGCCGGGGTTTGTTCGGTACGATTTGAACTACACTTCAATATGTTGCCCGGGCGGTGGTTACTGATGGCTGATGGGAGAGCCCCTCCTGTGTACTCACCTGTTCCATGTTCTCTCTCTTTTTCTCTCTGTCTACAGCTGTGTGTCCTACTATGTGTTCACCCCCTTTCTTTGGTAGGGAAATTACGCGACGCTTTGTATGTGTGTATGTGTGTGTGTGTGTACCGTACCGAAAACCATCAATGCTCGGAAACTCATGAATAACCATGATTCATCCAAATGGGCACCCGAAAGCTCGTACCGAGTCGGAATACTAATTCCATCCGACGGAAAGGTAACGCAAGTAACGCTTCACGATCCTGATTTTGTGTGGCGCGACGCGCCGGATGGCTCTTCTCTTCTTTTCCACGTAAAGAGCAACAACAAAAAAAATCAGTTTTAGCTCCGGCACACATACCGCTGCTGGACGCATGTTACAGGGGCCCGGAGGTGTGGTAATGTAAGCGACTGGGGACTCCCTGGCATGTTTTTTCGGAGTGTCATCTTTGATGGACCTGCGGATAGGGCGGATGCGTTTTCTGTTCAATAATTTACAGACTATCCGTAGAAAATTAGCATATTTCATTTTAAGTTCAGTTACATGGCATATTGCTAGAACATTGTTTTGTTTAAATTATTTCTGCAAAAATCAAATCAACTGAGGTCTGCTTGTAGTGAGAATAAAATTTCTCGAATCCAAGCAGCGGTCCTTCGAACCGGACAGACAGAACCACACGGGTACATCAATTATGTCATCAAGCGGGTGTTCAAAATCGCGCAGACGTGTTTGTAAATAAATCGATCGATGCTCTTTCCGAACGCTCAACGGTTCAGTTGTTCGTAACGCTAGAAGGGTGTGCTCCAATAAAATTGGTCAGACATGTGCGTTCGCACAATAGACACCGTATTAGCCGAGGACTGACGTTCGGCCCGGACAAGTCCCTTGTTTGTCAGGGGGGACAGATTTTGGATGTAAATACGGCCCCTTGATTCACGGTGTTGATTCAAAATGGGACCAACACTCGGCCCCAGTACCTGCAACCATCTCCATCTAAGGACCAAATGTCACAAATCGAAGGATAGATACACACCTTTCTCTGCGCACCTTGTGTATGTGTGTATGTCTGTGTATACGTACAGTATTCATTGGCCACTGGAAATGGCAACGGATTTTCCTAGGCGTTTTATTTCTTGAATCATTTGAATTTCAAATACCAAATTGTAAAATGCCTTCACAACCAGCGCCGAGAATCGACCGAGAAATGCGTGATTTAGACATGGGGGCCACACTCGCGGGGAAACAGGGAGCTTGAACTCGCCACTGGCTGGATGTGCGGCGCGCACGGGAACACAGGGCATAGAGAGAAATCACCATCCTCTGAGCAACAAATGGAAATAAAAGTAAAGGAAGAGGGAAAAACAAAACTTTTTTTATTGCCAATATGTGACATGCATAAGCAAGTGCACTTTTTGTGCCGGCTTAAAAGTGGCTACATTTTCATTACGCTTTACTACAAAAAAAAAACCGCGACGGTGGTGTCCGTTTGCGCGGGTGGCAGTGGCAAACACCCCGTTGTACGCTGTGGTGTGGTGGTGCTGGCAGTGGCACAGACGCTATGTTTGATGTGAGCGATTGATGAAGGTAGGCCACAACGCGTCTCTTGGGCAGAGGCCGTGGTGAGTGATTTTTACGTATGTTTGATGTGCTCAAGTGGTTGAAATGTTTGTGTGCTCGTCCACGCCTGGTACGTCGATTTCAATGACCAGGAGGCGGGTGGGGAGGAATGAAAATGGGACATTATAAGCGAATGCGTAAATAAATGGTATGTGTTTTGATCGAAAATGCGATTTGATTGCTTTTCGGAGGGGTTACTTTACCGTTCGTTGGAGCTTCTTTATTTTTTAGGGAAATATTTTCTACTCATCATGATGACCTGTTTCACGCAGGAATAGAAGACCATATTAGAGATGTTGTCATTATGCTTGAATCGTGCTCTGTAAATCAATTTTGAGTCTACTGAAAGAAATAGCTTTGTTTTAAAAAATCTCGTAGCTTTAAAGAAGTAGTATAATCAACCACAACAACACAGCAAAACATGAAGCGACAAGATGTAACGATGTGAATACGTAAAGGTCTTTAATTGCACTTGACCAAACCGTAATAACAGTCTTGCACACACAAACACACTTGTCGTTCAGCTGTTGGGGGCCGCAGCAAAGTTTACGATGTTGATTTACGAGCTCTCTGAACTGTAAGCGAGTGAACGATATCTTAAATCCAACCCGACGACGACAAAATGCTACTAGTTATACTTAACGCTTATGAATTAGTGTCTGCGTTAACCCTGATTTTTTGTCGTTGTATTCCGCTCCGGCTGCAACATTCACCACCGCTGCTCATGATCAAGTAGCGCGCGCGGCACATAAAACCCATGACCCGAGCGTAGGCGGAGGACATTAAATGTTTGGTTTATTTTGAGTTTATTTCTTCCCTTTTTTTTGGCAGGGGTATTTTCAAACCCTTCAAACTGTGGTCGGCTCCAGACGTACTCCTGAAACCCCGAACCGGAATCTCTCTTTCGACGCCTGTATACGCCTTATCCCTGCGAGCAGTGATGTTTTATGGGGCCTTTGTTTTATTTTTCGGCAAGTAACCGCCGAATTCGTTGAGCGGGCAGCAATGCGAGAAGCAGCAAGATGTTGAGGATGGTGGAATGTTGGTCGTTTTGTTTTATTTTCGTTTCAATTGTTGGCTTGCCACTGGATTTTTGAATATTTTCGGGCTATGTGTAAGTACCGCAAGGGAGAAGGGAAGCGGGGAGGAAGTATGTAATCCTTTCCTCTTCTTAATCCGTCTGCTTGCCTGCCGGTTGCCGGTGACGATCATGATGAGAGTGTATCGATTTAAGTATTCTGTCAACGTTCGCCACTGTTTACGCGTCGGCGCGGCCATATCATTTGACGGTGATCTTTATGCTTCTGTGGTTCGACCCGAGAGGCTTCCGATGCTTTCTCTCCGTCGACGCAGTTTGTCGCCGTGCGGGGTTTGATCAAATCATTTAAGCAACGGGTATGTCACTCTCCACACAGCCATGCGTTCGTCATCTAGTGGTATATGCTTGATCTATTCTAATGCTTGACCACTGTCAAATAGTTAGTGGCAAGATGCGTAGCTCGTTCAGTATGAAGTTTGAATTTCAATGAAGCCTACTGTTCACGCTAATTGTCTCAAGGAACACATTGCGTGAGGAATTTGATTTAATCGAGGATATTTTTTGTTTGTTTTATTTGTTGAATTGCTTCAGTCTACAAGACACGTCCGTTAGAATATCGCCAAAGCCGTGGAGTTATTTACGAAATCTAACGAATTATTCGACGAACGATAATATTCTACGCTTGTCAATTAAATTAAATCGTGCATATCAAAACTCCCTCGGGCATAATGTCCTCACCGAACGCTTGCACAAAACGGACACCCTCTCTGCTCGATGCTTAATAAGGCCCAACATCTACTTCTAATGAAACAATCAACTAATTTCACATTCATTAGGCTGCCTTTCACCGCCACCACAGCCTACCCACCACCCCAAGAGCAAGCGCAACTATTTCGTCCCTAAACGGTAACGATGGTGACCCGTCACCCCAATCCGCCGGGATATGTATTTAGCATTTTCTGCTGCGTCGTCCTCTCTGACGCACACACCCCTGCGAGGCAGTACTCGTGAAAGTACCCGAGGATGGTTAAGGGTGGATGCCTTTTTTCCCACAATCGTTTCTTAATCTTGGTTCAAACGCCCTTGGCGCTGCGTCCCGGGACCCGGTAGTGGGCAAACCAGTAAACCGCCGCCGTATTGCCGAAATCAGCTGGTAAACGTAAAGTTTATCGTAATAGGAAATATATTCAATTACAAATTGAAGCTAATTTCATTTGCCCATTTCAAAGGACCTCTCTACCCTTCGGGGTTGGACCAGTTTTGCGCAGAGCGCACCACAATTCGCCACTTTGGATGGCATAAAATAATTAGATATGCTACTGTATTTGGGGTTTTGACGAGAATGTACCTCTCGGTCGGTTGGTGCTGGTGGGAGATTATGGTCGGTGGTCGGTCTGTGCGGGCCGTAATCGGATCGCAAATTTAAAACCTTATCCAAATTTGCTCGTAGCTGGTGCAAGTATGTATGTGCATGTGTTTTCTGCGTCAACGAAGGGAAAATTAGCTTTCCCAGTGTCAACAACACTGTGTGGTAAGGGGAGGGTGTATGTTCACCTTACACCATTGTGGGTGTCGTTTGCGATAAAATTCAAATCGACTGGTTTGCCTTTCTGCACCCTTTTTCCCAGTTTGTATGTTCCGAAGTTCATGTACCGATTTCAGGCGGGAGTGGTTTTGTGGTTTTTGGTGGCGTTGGGATAAATTCATTGGGGTGTAGGGGATTTTGGATAAGAAGCACTGATTTGCAAAGAATGAACCAAAGAAATTCGATGGCTTGGGTTGATATTTACCATATTTGAAGCATATCTAACAACTTGATAAGAACAGAACAAACCCTCCAAATCCTCCTCACTGTTGCTCTAATCGAAACACAGGAGTAGTTCCATGAATGACTACCAAGTAAATTCTTATCATCATATAAAGTGTCCCTATTCCCTAAATAGAGCTTTCGTGTCGTCCCCTTGCTCTTCCTTTTTATTTCAATCTACATAATAACGTCATTTGATGACGTCAGAAAGCCACCATCAGAAGCAGTAGTGTGTCCAGCGGTGGAGAATAAATATATTCCGGAGTGTCTGATTACGGTCTGGACAGCGATGGGATCTAATATTAGTCTCTAAGATGTCCTTAGCGTCACAGCTCGATTGGTTTGGGTGGGAAAATACACACACTGAAAATTGTGTTACGAGCTCCTCCTCAGGCAAGCAATTCAATTTTGGGTCTAGTATTTCATTGAACTTCCCTTACTTTCGACTGTATGACTGTAAATTCAACTCAACTGTTGTGCTGTTGATGGTTTACACTTTAGTCAAATAAAACTGAAGTTTAATGATTCATCACAAGCCGCATGACACTTGTCGCCTATGAATGTGTTGACTTTGTTAGGTATACGAATAGTATTCACACAAAACCAGAACCAATTAATTCAGGTGTAGAACATACAGTTTCGCTTATTATTATAGAGTGTACGGTTCAATCCACTTTTCTGGTGCCATTGTTTCGATCTGCTTTTACCAAAACCGTACCAATTGAATGCTTCATCTTTGTTAACAAGCTTCGGAAAGAAACTACTTTTATAAAACACAACGGGTAGCGATGACGGTGTCGCATATCAATTACCCAAATCTCGGCCCATTCTTGACCGGCCTCTTGTTTCTTGCTTAATACAATGAACAACCATGACAAGGAGAACGAGCAGTGAGTGGATTGTTTGTTCATAAAAATAAATTGGTGTACTTTATTGCTTTGCTGTTATCGGCACAGTTGTTTGAGCAACTTGGTGTAAGGCTTGTTGCTTCGGATATTTCTGACAAAAGGTGTTGAGGCTCATGAATATGGAATTATTGGGCTAGTTTTCTGGCAGCTTGAAGTGCGCTGGTCGTCAACATTCTATTGAATAGAATGTGTTGGCTTTCAGTAGTACGCAATGTTTGCAATAATTGATTAACTTAACAACAGTCTTTATTTTTCTAATCTTTGTTTCATACTTCATATCCTTCTTATATTGTTTTCGTATAGTTTGTCTGATTGAAAAACGTTAAGTATCATACGGAGTTTTTTTTTTATGTACGTTTGAGCGCTTGGTAGTGTGATAATTAAAATTAGCGCAACTGTTTCACCACAAAGGTCGCCACTTTCACTATGCCTTCACTCCATCATCATTATCGACGCGATATCATCGTCACCGTGATTATTCGCTTAAATCGAATCACCCTTTTCGCAAACAACATGATACAGTTGCGAAACACACCCGATAGCTGTCCCCTTGTATGGGACATTAAAGCACAAAAAAAGCACACGGCAGCACACGATTAAAAGGTGACCATTTTAATTGCTATGCAAAAAGGAAATCTACATTAAATTATGGTTCTTCCCCTATCTGGAGCAAGCTTTAACAAAAATTGCATAAAACAAAACAAAAAAAACAACACTAGACAGTGGAAGGAAGGTGAGTAATAACTTAGCAGACAGTATTTTTGTGTGACCTTTTCTTTCATGTCAAGAAAGTGTGTGCGTTTGCGGAAGACAGAGGCGTTGTCCGTAAGCCATCAAAGGCGGAGCGGCCAGGTCGGGCCTGATGCTCGCAAAGAATGGGGAACGAACTTAATCATTCTTTTTTGTTTGTGCGCCCAGCTAAGTTAAACGTTTGTTTAACCCCCTTTGCCCCTTTTTTTGCAAAACAGAGAACAGCACACTCAAGTGCTTGTGCTCGCCCGGCTTCGTCATAATGCAGATCCGTAATGGGTAGAAGTAACCCTTCTGTAGGTGGCGGTGTCGGTGTGTGCAGGTTGTTTTTATGCTATTATAATGCTGCCCTATCCAACCGGAAGGGCACCCTTTTGAATCATCACTGTGCGTATCTCACACCTCGTTCCGTTCGGTGACTTTTACTTTCGACTGCTTATGGGGGGCAAGAGACCCCCGGCAGGCAGCGGGGTGTACCGTAGAACGCGAAATCATTCGGAATGGGAAAAAAACAGAGCATGTTGTAGTGTTTTTTTTTCTTTTTTGCATATACATCATTACACACATTGCTGCCCGGTACCGGCGCTACCCCGTGTTGCCCTTCTGCCGGTCTCACCCGGTGGGATCTGCGCTTCTAGGACCTTGTCGGTCATTAATTGTGTGTGTCTGCCGCGAACACTGTGTTGAAGAACAGCGGGGTGGGAAGTAAATGAGAAACTGGAAGGGATGTGTGTAATTATAACCAATTAAATTCTTGTTTGCAATTTTGTGTATCAATGTATGAAGAAACAAAAATATGGTGCTTAATCAAACAAACACACTCATGCGCAGAGAGTAAAATAATAACTATACCGAATGGGCCAACACTTTGCAGCATCGTCTCTAGTACAACAATCACTGTAGCGGAGAATATACTTTTTTTGGGTTAAATTTATAAAAAAAAAAACAAATATTTAATTTGAACAGACCATAGTAGTAAAACATTACCAAAAAATCATCACACTGTGACATATGGTGCTGTCTGTTTGTAATGCCTTAGCACCCGTAGGCATTAAGGCGCTTCCAATAACCTCATTGTTCATAATAATGAATGCTTTGTGGTGTGCCTTTTCGAGTGTGTTTTTCTCTCTCTCTCTCTCTCTCTCTCTCTCTCTCTCTCTCTCTCTCTCTCTCTCTCTCTCTTTCTCTCTCTCTCTCCCTCTCTCTCTCTCTATCTCTCTCTCTTATCATCTGTCTTATATTTTATGTGCAAAATGTTGTGTCCCCGTTCGATCGTTATGCTGTCTTTTATTTTGATATTTGAATGTGCCAGAAGTACATTTGCTTTTGCTTCCCTCTTGTCGCTTCTGGCATTTTATTGTACACGACACACTCCGTTTTCTGTTTGTTTTATTGCGGAAAGAAAAAAGCCTGCAAGCAAGTGGAAAAGGAGATCGTTTTGACGAAGACTTGAATGAGAGACGCAGCGGGGAACGACATTTTTTGAAGATTATTTTCTATTCTCTTCTTGTCAGGCGCGCTTGCTAACGACGAGAACGCGAGCGAAATTCCATCGCTAACGAATGAAATATTTCTCCATTGTGGTTACATTGTTGGCGCAGGAATTGGCGCTGTAGGGCTCTGTTTCGCGTGCGCGTGTGATAAACGACAGTAATTAATTTTTTGCTTTCATTTTTTGCACCACGCTTGTAACGTAAACAGTGACAAGTGCAATGCGCTCAATGTGACAATTATATTACAGTTTAATTGAAATCCGCAGACGTATGGAGTCTGTTTGTTTGCAGTTATCCGTTATCTTTTTGAAGCCAATAAACGACAATTACAAATTGTCAAAAAATCCATCGGGTTTTTTTTTCAACTTTATCATTGGACCTCCTTTCCCTATAAATTTTGTTCCATTTTCTTCCTTCAAAGATATGCTTAATGAGTTTTCCCGACACACACACACACACAGACAGCGCACGAAGAAAACGGACGGTTTGCACCCTTGTAGTAGTAGGTCGCACCGCCAGAGTTTTGTCGCGCACCAGAGCCACCGCGGTGACGGGTGATGGATGAGGTTAGCATTTATACCCCCGGCACTTACCGACACATACACACACGAAAAACAAAAAAAAACCCACAAGCGGAACAGAAGGAAATAACATTCCCTCCCAAGCAGCCAGCCCGGAGTGCGCGCGCGCGCGCCTTCGCCGCTGCAGAGGCAAAACTGCAGTAACATAATGAGGATAATGATAATGAGTCGCGCGTAACGCCAACTACCAGCATGTAATGTGTGTGTGTGCAAATTTCTCGGTGGAAGCATTAAGAGGAATGCATAGGCGCGCAGCGTCAAGCCGTCAAGGTGTTGCAAGCTTATGATACATTGTAATGAGCCGGGTTGTATTTTTGTTGTTGTTGCTGCCCTTAACAAACAGTTTGCCTGCTGTGTTTCTTTCTCAGCGCGTCGATCTGCTGCCGGCGGCTAAATGAAACATAATTCTAGTGAAAGCACCCCACATGCCGAGCCAAACGGAATGCGAAAAAAAGAGGCAAACCTCCAATTGCGCCAGTGCCGCCGCCCAGGATTGCGCCGTTGCGCAATTAACGGCAAAGTAAACAGTTTCCTCCTTCCACAGTTTCCTTGCTTACATCGTACCTTGTGCTGCTGTCACCGCGGAGCTACCCGTTGATAAATGGTTCAATAATTAATTTTTATTTAAATATGACAACCATCACCCAATTCTCTTGCCCGTTTGCTGTTTTTTTCTTCGCTCCCTTTTCCCTCCCTCGCACATTCTCTTGCCGCCTGTTCATGTTTTTATCAGCTCATAATCGGCTGACATCGGCTGGTGGGGCTCCAATTGAGACGATGATTAATGAGGAATGGCGTAGCGGCGCCCTTTCTTTGTAAAAGATGCGCTCTGCTTTTCCTTCATATATGCGCGAGCGAAATTGCCCTCGCTTTCGGTACAATCGATCAAAACGCTGCTTCCTCTCGGAAAACAAACGAGTTGGTTGGTAGGGTGTGTGTGCGGTGGCGGGTATGCGGTAGAATGCAATTCATTCCGCCCTTCGTGGCTATTTTGACAGTTCATTACCCAGAGCCGGGCAGAAGTGAAGGAGTAGCAATTTGGCCGCACCAGGCTTTTGTTTTTCCGCGCTTAGCGAGCGCTGGTGCACGGGAAAATCTTGAAGAAAACGAAGCGATAATTAACCCAAAACGCGCCCATAGCCCGTTCGGTCTCGGTGCTGGTTTGTGTATGTGTGTGTGCGCTGGGTTCTATTTGTACGGTTTTGCACATGGTTGTAGTAGGGGTGATTGGGTGATTTCTGGGCCGGCACCATGGTGTTAGTGTAATTATAATATACTGCAATAAAATAGACAACCTCTCCGGTACACAAACACTCCTACTAGCAGCAGCAGCAGCAGCCGTAGTAGTTGTTGGTAGTAGTTGTTGTAGCACGGGAAACAGTGGCCACACACAGCCAGCGGCGTGGGGGCAAGCAAAGCCACCACCAAAGACCACAACAATGGTCCGGTGGCGGTGGCGGTGGCGGCGACGTGTGCGCAAGATAGAGCTGTTGATTGAAGTGATATAACCCCATAGACATTGCTGTGCCATTCGGGGTGGGCAGATAGAGCTGGTAGGCGGAATGTGAGTGGGAAGCAGGAAACTCCCTCAACTCTCGCCTGCCTTTCCCTGTCTTTTAAAGCCGTTCTAATGAGCTTCTCGTCCGTCTCTGCGAACGTTTCGGATCAGCTTATTAAGATTCATTAGCACTTGGTAAACAGTGTTCGGTCCCGCACTTGCTGCGGGGAAAGGACCGGGTGGGAGGAGATGCCTGATGTCGAGAAGAAAAGGAACAGCCAGCCCGCTGCTGTGGTGGGAAGAAGCTGTCGCGTTGCAGTTCGCTTCGTGTGCTGCCAGCTTGGATTTGCCTCGCGCCTTTTGCAAACGGCCAGTGCAAATGCAAATCAATGCAGTTGGTTGATAAACATATTGATTAGCGCAGCCATCGTCGTCGAACAATGTTACCCGAGCGCCTTTCTGTTTTGTTGACCATGGGAAAGACTCGGAGGGTAGAGAGCTGGTAGTAATTATTGCAAACGAGGTGCCCCCACGCAGGACTCGATGCAAAGCGTTTGTTAATTATAGATTATTTATTGAAAAGGAGATTTGGTTGATATTGATCATTTGAAACGGTTTTGTTATTACAGCTAAATTGATATTGGTTGTTATTTAAAAAGAAAAACTTACGCCATTATTTAAAATATACATGCTGACCTCACCATGAACTCCTTTCTAAGCGGGGGCTTGTAATGAGAACCTTTTACGCCGCACGACTTATATTAAACAGTGTATCTTTTTTTTACAACCTCGCATACAATAACCTCTCACCTTGGGGTTGAGCAATAGCACATAAAACAAACACCTTTTACACCCTTCTCCACCGGCTGGCGCGGTGATATGTTTTCAAGCACACCAATGTCATTTAAATTTACTACTGAATGTCCCGAGTTCCAAGCGTTTGTGTGTCCGTAAATAATCCATGAACGCTCTAATGCCGTACCAAATGCACTCGTCGTCCATCCGCCCAGTGGAGTGTGTGTGTGTGTGTTAAAATATTTAACGTGTCAATACACGTCATAATACTTACCTCGGTCGTAATCAGCGATGCCAAAACACAATGTCGTCGCTCCCCAGTTTGAACCGAGGGGCGGGAATCTATTTTCTCCAACTCCATCTGCCAAAAATGACCCCCGTGATACACCATGGTCATGAGGAATCCATTTAGTGTCACCGTAAATGTTGACGAGCCACGGGCAAGCGAAAATGGCGACCCCGGCAAGCGAGGAAGGCTAAAGAGCAAAACCATTTAACATCAATCCAAAAACGGACGCCAATGTTCACGCGCCGACGGGGCAGAATGTGATGTGGCCACGATTTATGTTATCGCTCATTCGGACAGCATAAACCACACACACACCCTCAGTGGAAGAGAATACATCTCACAGTTACAGTGTTTTGTGCGTTCTTTACACGTGGGGTGGGCAAGATTCGGTAAAAATAAAAGCGCACAACGAGGATGTAAAGTGTGCAACCGTCGTAAGAGGACTCGGTAATCGGTGGCCATGGCTTCGGAGGGAAGGCGTTGATGATAAAAAAAACTGTCCCTCCAAGTGTACTGCTACTCCCTGCCGAAGAGTGTCGAACCCCGATCCGCCGCAGCCATTAAGATGATGCTTTCTTTGCTTCACTGCGTTTGACACTGCGTTGAAACAATAAAAGATTTATATGACTTCATTGAGTGTCGGGTATCATAAAAAGAGGCTCTTGCGAAATAGAAAAAAGGGAAATGCGTTGAAGAAATCTTCCACAACAAAAAAACAAAGAAAGAAAAACCCTGCTTGAACGATAAAGTATTGTGGCCAGCAGACACCAGTAACGTTGCTACTGTTAAATCTACAAATAGGCATCCGGGAGAGTGATTTTGACGGGCGTTATTTTCGTTTGTTTTATGTTTTTATTTTACTCTTTCCAACAACAACAACAAAAAAGACAGCCGTGAATTCCTTCAAATGGTTTTTAGCAAAACAAGAATTATCGATGGAGTGGCGGTGGAAAACCTTTTTTGTTGATATAGCTCCTACACTCAAGGATAAGGGGCATCCTTGTGCGGCGGGTCTGATTCGTTGCCTCCACACTACCGCACATGACACAAATCCAATCTTTGGCGAGCGGAAAGGTACTCATCCCATTCTGGAGAATGGACTGCGAGGGAACCGTCATAAATTGTGGAAAAGATCGCGAGTCGGAAATGCTGCCCCTTCGTGCTCCTCCTTCAGCGAAATCTTCCACTTTTTCGGGATGGCGTTAGGCGTATTCTGTGCAGTGCTGCCGCCTCTATCACACTGATGAGAAAAAGTTTATTGAATTGTGTGATATATTGAGCAGCCAAAACCATACCCCTGACATTCCACACCCCTTCACCGGCCCATATGGTTTAAGATCGTTTCACTTTAATGTGGCCCGCAGAGTAGTTGGCGCCTTCGCCTCCTCCCGTCGGCGGCTGTTGCCATTCATCACGTGAGCGTCGTGAACACACTTTCCAAAGCACGGGAGGGAAAACGAGAGGGGGAAGGAGGCGAAAAAGGTTTCGATTGTTTTGTGCGTGCGGACGTGCTCTCACGTGCTCTCACGTGAGTGTGTGTGTTTGTGTATTGCTGCAGAAGCTCTACTTCTCCAACCATTTCCTCCTGATAGAGTGATCTAGTGAGGCCTCCCCGCGTCCCAGAAGCACGCGCGGGGAACGAGTCCTGGGACACAGCGATAGACTGATGGTTACACACGCCTTTTCTTACCACGCCACGATGGGCCGGCTGTCCGTTTCGGCAGCTACGTTACGGTGGTAACGAATGTTTTTGGCGCAAGCGGGACATAAACGCTTGGATTAAAATATTAAAACGGCTCGAGTGGGCTTTGCCATCCATCTTGTTTAAGGTCCTCCTGCTGCTGCTGCTCCATATCCTTTGGGGACAGAGATGTCTATTTTTGGGGGAGAGGAGAGTTACATTGGCTGTTCCCCCTGCTTCTGTAATGTTAGCAGTCTGTTTATCTTGTCAGTTGATAACTGATGGTTGAGCGGCGCGAGTTCTAGGATTCGGTTTAGGTTAATTGGGTACGAAAGCAAATTGGTTTGATTTATTTGCACGCATGGAGTGAGCGGTTTGGTTTGAGGTTTTCACGTCCCATCCTTTGGAGTGGGTCAACTACTTTAATGTTTAATTTTTAGTATAGTAGGAAGCGAAAAAGGTTACTTTAAATCCTTGCTCACTGATTCTTCTCCGTGAGCAATGGCAAGTTCTGGAAATGTTTACACCACCTTTTTCACTACTGCTACTAAACTCTATCCCCCCATTCACTTTGTTGACAAAACAAACAGTTGTGTGAACTGGGCAAGGTTGTTTTCCTTCGTTCTCAACTGCACCTCAACCGAGTGACCTGAGTGTCAAGACAACCGGCACTAGTTACCCCTGTCAAACAACGGTAACACGCTTTGATGTGGAGTCCTCACACAGACATATACACACACAGGGTGCGAGTAATAAACACACGGGGTTTCGGTGAATATTGATGGTTCATTTTTTCTGTTCGCCTTCAAAATTCACTACTCGCACAGAAACCACGCTAGTGGAAATGGTTGTAGATTTTTTTTTCGCCTCTGCTAGATACATCTTCCACACTTGGGAGCAGCTCGCTCTCGCCGGCCTTACCTATACGCTTTATGCAATCATCTCTCGTGAGACATCGCAGCCCGGAACGGCACTTCTAGGATCCACCGGCGCCCTTTGTGGGGATCCACCGCGAGACGAAGAGGCGCGCACAAATGATATACATTATGAGCGAAGCATATATATCTACAATAAAAAGGCATAAATCAATCCAGCGCTCGTTACCATCCGGACCCCGGTTGGTGTGAGAATCTTTTGGCCCTTGGAACGTTTTTCATACACTTTTCCCAGCAAAGCGTAAAAAGAATTTTGGGCAACCCGAGAGATTCTGCTGCCTGGCAATTGCGGGATCGCGGGTGTACGCGGGTGGTTGTCTCGGGAGAGTGAGAAATTGGGTTTGGTTTGAGGATTTCGTGCAAATGCTCCGACTGTGGTGTGGTGTGCAACTGTTCTTCGGTGCGCACAGCAGACTGTTTCGGTTTGAAGATTCGCAAAAATGAAGATCCTTGCGAATGGTTTGGCCGGTGGTGGGTCCGTTCGTCGACGATGGTGCACCGTCTGGAGCTGGCATGTTCCGGCGACTGTGCGGCACGTGTTGCTGTGGTGAAGGAGGATAGCGCACGGGTGGAATGTGTGCTACATGTGTTAAAATATATTGCAAAACGAACGAACTGAGCAGCAGCCGCAGCGCTATGGATCTCATCCTTATCGTACCGAGCGAGTGGTCGGTCGGGAGTAGCGTTCACACATGCAACAGTATAAATTATCTCATAATTTTCCAACGAACACATCCTGTGCTCCGTCCGCGCCCCATACACACGCGAACGCCGCGGACCACCGTCTCGCGAGGACGATGAAGAATGCTTTGCCTAGAAGTAAGGGGGCAGGTTGTAGTTATAAGATTCGCTAGAGAAACACTGTGATCTGTAGCTGGAACTGAAAGTAGAAGACAGTTTCGGTCCAGTTCGTTCACTTTTCAGTTCAAAGTCCTTGCTGTGGCTACAGGTTGCAACCCAATGTGTGGTAGGAAAAATGAACGAAGATACATGGTAGATATGTACAAGCTGCTGTTTTTGCTCAGATTTTATTCATCTTAATGGAAAAGAAATAGCGGACAGTGTAGTGTAGCTGAAGCACAGTCCTTTGAAGCATTGAGTTAGATGGTTTGAGTTCAAATTCGTTGGAATAGTGCCATCTCCAGCGTCGAGTAGAATTTTGTAAAGGAATTGAATTCTAGTGTAAAGAATCCACCAACTGCTGGAGTGGTTCCAACTCTGCGCCAATTTTGGATGTAAACGATTTTACACTTTTTTTCGATGGTAAGTCGGTTATGAACACACTCTTATCGAACCGGTGCCATACACACGCGTCAGGGGTTTCAACTTCAACTCCACAGCCTGCGCCAACAATTGTCTGTCCATCATGAAGCGTTTCGTTTTCCCCAGGTTTCAGAGCTTCATCTTCAGTGTCGTCCTGAAGCGTGGAACCGCACTCGTCCGTGTGCCTGCTGCTGCCGCTTACTTGTACCGTCCTGTATGAGCCCGACGCGTATTCCCTCTATTAAGACCGACCGGCTGTTCATCATCGATTTTGACAATCATTATTTGTTTTCGTCGCTCCCTCGTCGGTTCGCTTCTCCCTGCCCAGTGATAGTGGCATAAATTGGCCGGTTCGATACGTCGCTTCCGAAGACATGGCGTGGAGGATACAGGAGGGTGTTTGTGCAGTGCTGCGGTTCTGAGCTGTCTCTTGGCTGGTGTGTACGCGCGCGCCATTCGACGAAGCATCGAACGACGAGAGGAGTTTAAGGATTCTTTTCGTTTTTGTCTGTTACGAAGGGCCAAACACCCTGCAAGATCTAACGCGCGTGTGTGCAGAAGGGAAAGGGAAGAAACTACCAGTGTGTAGTGTAATGTGTGAGTGTGCGTGTGTGCGCATGGGAGGGTGTACAGCACATTCGCGAACTTGTATCGTGCTTTCTTTTCCGTGGGGCGCTAAAAGAATGGCAAACGAACAAGGCGAGAAGTGGTGGAAAAGCTTAACAAATATTATTTTTATGATAATGAAACATTTGTCATAAATATGTTTCGCCGCATGCTCACACGCCCCTCGTTCTACACACACTGCTCTCGCTGTAAACCGAGGTTTATAAAGGGTGATACCCCTTGGCAGGAACCGTTGCGAGCCAGAAGATCAGCACAATGGTGTGGTGTGTGGGAGCTGGAGGTTTGGAGGGCGCTTTGTTACATGTGACGCTATTGCGCCGGGAGAGCCGAAAAGATATGTTGCTTTGTCTGCTGCTTCATCTTCCAGTCCGGCTTTGGCCGGGGGAACATCATACTCACGCACACGCACGCCAACAACGCACGTGGTGCTTCTTCTCCTGGGTTGATATAGATGTGGAACCATTTCTTTCTTCCGATGTGCAAGATGAGCTCTTCCGGGCGCTGCTGTTTAGGCCTAGGCCACCGTTTGACAGCGAAACGTTGCCAAACTCACTCACCCAGCCTGCTGCTCGACCTTCTGGTCTCCCCGTCCGCTGGGAACGCGCGCGCGCGTTCGCGTTAAGCTCGGGGCGTACAGGAAAATGACAGCCTATGGATCATTTGTCGGAATTAAGGCTCACCCAAATAGCATTATGTGCGGGAGTACTTTTCCTCCCGTTGGGCAATTTGTCAGCGGTTTAATCTAAAAAAAGCATGAAGCACAATGTAAACGAATTTCTTGAGCAGCAGTAGCGAATGTGGGAAGAAAGTGAGAGGCTTCTGCAATGATAGACTTTTTTTTCGAGCAAGAAAATCTCAATTTGTCGAATCCCGCGGTGACATGAAAAATGGTAATGATATATTTGTTAGCTTGCTGGTTTATTTTCTGCTCACAATCGTTGTGTTTGAGCTTGTGCCGCTAATCCAAAGGGAAAAATTGACACATGCAACCAATTTTTCACCAGCAATTTTCAGCAAGTGCGGACAGGTTTCCGCCGTCCGATAGCCAGCTAATCGTTTGGAAACAAAATTCGCAATCGAATTTTCACCATCATCTACAGCGCACTAAATGCCGGGCCTCCGGTTTTTTTTTTTTTTTTTGTTACGGTATGCACTAAGTTCATTAAAAATGTATAAATTTATTCATCCGTACGAGGTGGGCTGTTGCCTGACCGGCTTTTGTTCGCCGATTGTATTATTTGCTCCTTTATTGGCACTCTTATCTGTCTTTCAGCTTTCTCTCGTGCTGCATGTGGTGCGCTAATGTCATTGCGCTCTTTGTGGCGATGGGAAAGCGGAGACACGTCCCTTTCCTCCCAACCTCGTGCATCTGTTCCTCAGGAGGCCAGCAGCGACCTTTTCAAACAGCAATTGTCAAAATCAATATTTAATCAAACGTTGAACGACGGGCGCGCGCGCGTTTGCCTTCTCCCCACTTTCCTGCTGTTTGCTCTACCACCTACCGACCCTCTACGATTTGACGGATATTTACGTGTGTACACAAATCTACGTCAGAATTGTGATATTTTTATTGCCCGCTCTTCTACCGTCCCACTACCTTCCCTAACGTGTACTCTGGCCGCGATCCTTTGTGTCGCTTTTGTGTGCTCGCCCGGTATGCTTTTGCGGGCATCTCATTTTTTTTCTGCTCGGAGTGTAGTACACGCACATACAGAAGAGGGATACAGAAGGGATGAAGTACACGCTCCCCCGATGAAGTTCTCAGGAATGATTTTATTTAGTTAAACGGTGGAGGTGTGATTGTCGTCTGAGAGAGAGTGGGCTGTCAAACGAGGTTCGAAACATCCGATTTAGCGCAAAACACGTAGATGAACGGAACGAGGGGAGAGTGTGGCAGCAGCGCAGCCCAGTGAGCAGCCAAAATAAACAATAATATTTACTCGGCATTAATCTTTTCGCGCGTATTTCCCCGTGGCGGAGTTTCCTTTCTTTCTCAGTGTTTGTGCGTATGTGTGTGAGAATAGTAATAATGCAAGAAAAATGTTCTGTTATGATTGGTCTATATCCGAAGGATGTTAATTCAATCTCCTCGCCAATCATTGAATGTCATCTGGGGACCTATTAGAAGATATTAGTTTTTTTGTATAATAATTTGGAACACTTCTATCATTATATTATTACAATATTATGCATCTTAAATAAGCGTACATAAATAACAATAATAGAAGATCAACAAATTCATGAGTTTTATTTCAATTTCTTCTCTTTACAGGTAAATATCGTGAAAATAATGGAGAAATAATTGATAAACTGTACATGAGTAAGATGAAGTAAACATATACATTTTTTCTTAAATTATCCTATTTTTCTATATATTAACCATTCTCTGTTAAATCAATGCCTGCAAAAAGTTTGACTGAATTTTACACTGTTGATAAAACATGTTTATGCAGACTTAAAGCCAGAACATCTCTTTAAAATGGTGTTATTCATCTTCTATTCACATGTGGCTGTTCAACGAAAAACTAAATCCAATAGAAAAGGCATCCATCAGAAAGGACATCTTTCTGTTCCTTTCACCGTTGTGGTGTTAATTTTCCTTTTTTGCACCCTGCTTCCCGTTCTCTGCCAGCCTCGTAATAAGATTATCCCAAATAATCCAAACACCTACGAAGGATGGTCAAAGTCCCTGCAGCAGCATGCCTCGCCGATTCTGTAGGATCTTTGCGCCTCCCAGGGTGAACTATTGCTTTTTATCGTCGGCCGCTACTTACCGCACACGGTGTGGTGGCCGGTTTGTTAAACCTGCCAGTCTTCTTCGTCCTTTATCTTCACAGTTTGTGCATGTGTGTGTGTGTGCATCCTTGGGCATGTTTTCTCCCGAGCCTCCTCCACATGACCTTCTCATGGTGTCTCGGTGACCGAACACACTGGGGACTCCTTTTCACTTACTTTTTACGATATGCGTTACGGGTGGTTTGCTTGTTTTAGCAGCCGCCAAACCATTTTCGCTCCACCCTCCTGCTCCTTCGATACGCCCGTTTCACCCGTGAGGATGCTCTTTTACTCCGACCGTGGAGTGTTGTGGCGCTGTTAGGCGAACTGTGTTGGGACGTGTGCATCACCAGGACGAAGATGGGTAGTCACCACCCCTGCCAGACCAACCAGATCATGGGAGGGGAGGAGGATTACGCTCTAGCCCGTCCCGTCGTCTCCGGACCGGACGGATGGACAGGGGATGATGATGGGCTACATACAAAATGTATGCGCAGCACTTCATATCATTCCCCGTACTGCTCTACTCGCTCGCTCTTGCTAGTCCTCTTTTCTTATTCATCAATTGCCGCGCTGTCGGGTTTGTTGGTGTTATTTCCTGTTCCGAGTTCCTACCGCGACTGACGCACACGACTAGTCAGAATAGCAAGGGGAGAGGGATTGAGGATTAGTAACGTAAGGAACGAAAGGTGGAAAGGGAACGGTACCGGTATGATGGAAAAAACAACAACTAGCAAGACGGGCGGGCTACGATGATGATGATGATGAGGCCAATCAAGACACACACACACACACACACACACACACACTCACACAAATAGGGGAAAAAAGTAGCAGCAGTTCCTCGCTTTCTACCAGCACTTCTGCTTGCTGATGTACCGAAGGGCAAAAGGACGCGTCGCGTACAACTCACCGCGTCTCGGCACTGGCTGGCTGGCTTCAGTTGCACTTCAAGCCAAGCTTCAAACAAACCCCTTGTATGTGCGGACGAGGGACAACTCAACCCCATCAAACACCCCCTCTGCAACAGCACTCGACCAAACCGACGAAAAACTCAGCCCGACCCAGTGTCCTGACATGCCTGGATGATGCGCCTTCGAAAAAACGCTTCGCTTTGACGTGTCTCGAACGCAGTGGCCAAACTCTCGTAACCACCAATCGACCAAACGGGACAGACGGGCGGTGGCGGGGGAGACAAAACATTCTGGCTGCCTTTAAAGGGCGGCCATCTTCCGAACGTTCCACCTCTTGCTATATGCTATGTGTGGGAGTGTGTGTATGTGTGTATTTTTGTGGTGATTCCTTGTTGTCTACACTTCTTCTATGTCGTATCCTTCCGAGCGCGGGGAAGTAATGTGTCTGTGCGGTTGTTTCTAGTGTATTATGTGGAGTGTAAAGGTGACGGATGTCGAAGGCATCGAATAATGCTGACCGTGGCAGGAAGGAAATGCTTCGACACAAGTGCTTTCCACTAGTGGTGTGCCAGGATACGTTCAATTCTACCCCAGTACGTACGTCATCTTGTAACAAGCATCAGCTCGGCTACACGTTTGATGAATAATGCTGCCAGCTTCCCGGGTGTCTTGGGTAATGCTAGAATTTTGCTGGAAAAAGAAGCCCAATACCACCTTTTTTGGGTTGTGCACAGTAGCCACTTCAAAGAAGTTGGAGGGGAATAAGGAGCAAACAGCAGAGCAGCAAGTGATTGCATATGAAGACGAGTTTCCGGTTTCGTCTGTGAGATGGAGATGTGTGTGTGTAGGATAGAATACGGTGGGATTGATGAGTTGTAAAAAATGCTAAGGAATTATTAAACATTCGACGACGGGTTAGGTTTTGTGGTATGGTACATTTATCCTTGAAAGAAAAAAAAAACATATTTTTCAACAAGCTACTCAGAAAGCAGCTCCCCGTCAGTACTGCATTTTTACTGTTGCCTAGAGTAATTATACTTTCGCACAACAAATTGCAGAAAGTTGCAACTAATTTGCATTTTTAATTTGCATCAAAATCTCTCGCTAAAGAATGGCGTTAGTACATGGAATTGAAGTGTGTTGTGTGAGGTAAATAATTGTAGTCAATAAATCATGTAAAGATTCTCGTCGAATGCAAGTGTGGTTGAGATTTTCCAGCACTTTTGCCAGTAAATGTGAAGATATGCATTTCAATGAATCCTGAAACTTCTCTTGATTTTAAGCATAGAAAATGATGGGTATTGATGATGATTTCGTAAACTAAGCGATATATGAACAATTTTTGAACACTTAACACATGAAAAATAATCCCTCCTGAATAAAAAAATGAAAAAAGAACCCTTGAAAAAACTTAAAACATAGATGATGTTTTGTTTACGGTTACCATCTCCACTCACTAGACAGATATTCGAACTGATCCCACTTGAAGATACAAACAAGATTTAGGGGAAATTTAATTGCGACTACCCTTTATTATAGAGTACTTTATGCCTTTTGTTTTTGAGTCTGGCTGTCTCACCGATTGCTGTTTTCGTTAATTTAGTGCAGTGCAATATCTCCCGCATCACATTTTCTTAGGCGTGGGAGCCAACTTCGCATCAGCCAGCCCCGTAAAACAAATCAAACCAAGAGTCGAAATAAAGCAATCTCAATAAGTTGCACCGCTGCATGCGACCGAACGCGGCGCAGCGTGTGCGAAACGAGACACGAAACACACCCCTGCCGTGGTTCCGCTTCTCCGCGTGCGATTTCATACGCAGGCAGGCGGGCGGTCCTCTCTGTTGCATTTGTTGAATCCCAAAACTAAATGAAACAAAACGCTTGCCCTCGCGCATGTGACCTGGACAATAGCTTTAAAGGGAATTAGGATAGCAAGGATAAAAATGAACAAATGTACATATTAAAACAACAGGAAGGAGAGTGAAAAAACCGTATCCAAAATAAAACACACCACACAAATGCCTTTCCAAAATGGCCACCAGTGACGGTGGCATGGTGCACATTCGGGGTCGTCGCATTGTCCACGAATCTCTTCCCCCGAGGAACACTTCATGTATGTGTGTGTATGTTTGTGTGTGTAGCTTACCCTGTGCCAACAGCTCTCCACATGCAGCAAAGGCGCGTATATGTTCGGGGAGTTCCTTTTTTCTTCTATACTGTTTGTTTCACATTTAACCAGTCTTCCCTTGACTCATTCGCACTTTGTTTCGGCGGCCCCCTTGCTTGCGTTTTCAGGATGGGATAATTAGTGCCAATGGTAGACAATAAAACATTTTTCTCCTCTACTGAGCGTTGAAGAGGCACACTGCGCGCGCGTGTCCGCTGCAGAGCCCGATGGTACGGCCCGCGGCATCAAGCGCTCTCCCCTGCAACGGTCGTCCAATTTTCGTTTCTTCTGCACTGCAGGACACAGAACCAGTGTGAGAGATGTGCAATGTGGAGATGAGTCTGCAACCCAAAAAACGGCGATACCCCACGGTCTAGACTGTGCTGTTGTCTCAGCTGCAAGAGGGATTGCGCCGGCGAAACTTCTTCCGTCTTACCAATGCATCAAGATTTATTAACTGCAGCAGATCATATAATATTCGAACTACATTCACCATCAATGCAAACAACTTGGAGGGGAGCTGTGTCTAGTGCACAAAAAGGAGGTAGGACGCAAAAATCTGCTCCACTAATATTTATGTGGAACGCTAGCGTAGAACCTGTCATGTCGAAGGCAGTTTGCTGTGCCGAAGAGCGCACAAATATTGCAATCGATTCCAGAGCGAGATGGTAGTGAGGAGGGAGGTACAACACAGCGGGTTTGTAGACTGATTCGCAAATTCCACATGCGTGTTATCCCCTATAGTCTCGCTAATGAAGAGTGGAGCATATATTTGCAGAGATTCTATACACTCTCAGTCAGCCAGCCAGCCAGTCAGGCATTCCTTTTGATCCAAGAATAGTCGCGTCTCACCGGCGCGCGATGACATGTCGCTCGTTGCAAACGACCCCACCGGCAAGAAGACGCGAACTGCTCCTGCGAACCCTCTCCGGTACGCGGATGCGTGCCAAGCAGCACAATAAGCCCCTAATGGAATAATAACTTCATGAAGTGTCTCAACGAGCCCCTGTATGCGTGTGTATCGCGATTCTGGAGGAAAGCGACGTGCGGTGGAAGAGGAGAGTTGGTGTGTATGCAAATTGCGACTGCATCCTCGCCATTATTGCAGCTGTTTCAGATTTGACACCGACGACCGCTCCACCGGCGCTCATCCTACATTAGGGAATCCATTTCAACTGGGAGCCCGGAAGAGCAACCGGGCAAACCCCAAGTGTTGACACATTGCGCACGGTTTGTGGTGGCACGCGAATCGACGACGATGACTACCCCACCAAACTGACACCCAGGCGGCACCACACCCCTCACGCGCTCCGTAATCTGTGTCGGCAAGGTTCACCCAAAAGTCTGGGCCAGAGCGCGCGCGTTCGTTCGCTCGTCCGTTCAAATCGAGGACACAGACGACTACGACTGAACGTTCCGCTACTTCTATATCGCGTTGCCCGTTTGTCCCTCTTCACCCCTAGCCTCATGGTAGATTGCGTGAAGTGACCACAGGCACGGCACGAATTCTATGTCAACACGTACGACATAATAGTACGTACTGGGTGTGCGGCGGGGCTCCCTTCAATTTGTACCGGTAGTGGCGGGTTGTATCCATCCTTCAGCTCTTCCCACGCACGCACAAAATGGTTCGGACGCAAACAGACTCTTCTACTTCCCACTGCCACTCTTTGCACAGGTTCGATTCCTCCCCACCAGTTTGGTTGATGATCTAGGATAGGAAAGTATGTTTACGATGGTCCAAAGTTGTCATCGGAGTTATTCCAACTGGCGAGCGCACGCGCGCTCCCTCCGGTCTGTCCAGCCAAACTGGCGTGAATGCGAAAGTCGCCGGCCGACAGCTCCACCACACAGCCACCCTTGGACAGGCCTAGCTGAAGTTTGCTGAATCGTTCACCGCGCCGGCATGGCGTGCTACAAGTACTGTTGCCGCGCCAGTGGTGAAGTACAGTTAATTTAGTATGTGCGCACGGTACTGCTGCTACTTTTCACAAGTATGGCATCCACCGATCACGCCGGAATATTAACGAGACAGAAACACACACACACACGGTCGGTGTGGAATCGAACTACGGCCAAAATCGGCTGCAACGGTGTGTGAACGTCGGAGTTTCTTTGGAGAAAGTGTGGACGATTTTGGGCAGTGATATGAGACTCGATTGGATTACAAGCGGGATAAGGTGAACATTCTGGCAGATGATTGACCGTATTGACCGTCACTCAATAAAATGGTAGAATCAAGCATACGTTAAGTGTTATTAAAGGTTTGGAGATTCAAATTTTGGTTTTCCATTGCATTTTTAAGCTGAAGTTCTGTTTTGAGCTATAGTTAATATTCGCATAACACAAGGCTTGCAAAGAAGAATGTTAAATTTTAAGTATAAAATTAACTCCCCGATTTAAAGAGGCGAATGAGGCCAATCGGTTCAAATTCTCTATAAAAGTAAACAAGAGAACAAAAAAATGAGCTGAATTTGGCTTTCGAATTGTCAATGTCCAATAGCTTCTCAAGTATTTGGAGGAGTTCTTAACGATTCTTAATTCTTGGCAAGATCGTCCTGGTCATCCAAAATTATTGTATCGTGGATATCTTCTTACTTACTTACTTACACTACATATTATTTAATTTCTTAACCTTCTTCCCTTTTACTCTTAATTTGTTTATCGAACTTCCATGTGCATCCTCAATTTATATAACCAAATGTCAGCGACAAGCATTCAATGTTGCATTTGTCCTTTATGTTTCATTTTTTACAATCGCTTCATCAGATCCCAGTTGCCGCCAGACAGTCTGCATCAAACACTGTGTTGATGACTGTTCCAAACTTCCAAGACACCACCTAACACTATGAGGCTGGAACAGACGACCAAATGATACGCTCGCAAAGGAACAGCAAAAGGTGGCCGGGAAAATAAAATCCAATAAAAATTAGCATAATTTTTCCAAATCCTTTTGTTTGCCAGACGATAAAAGGCGAAAAGAAAATAATGCCTTCCATGTGCCTGCTATGTGTGTGTGTGTGTGATTCTATGCGGGACTGCAAAAAGGAAAGGGCATAAAAAATTGATCCGTATCACCACTCGCGTCACCGCTTGAGACTCTCCTCCACAGTTTTATCCCAGTTCGGTGCTTTATGAGAGCACCGACGCCGGGTCTCATAAGCATAAAATCCCGTTTCGGCAAACCCTTCCAAAGGTGCATCCATCGACAGTAAGCGAGAGGGCAGGCCAAGAGTGAGCGAGAGACGCCAAAGCATAAAGCTCGAGAAAACCCTCGACCTTCAAACACCTGGTGGAACTGCGTCCCTCGGCGTTCCTTTTGTAGCCGCCCGCTGCCCGAATCCCTGAGCTTGGGTTCATTTAATTGTGGAGATTTCCAGCGGCAAATATGATTTACGATATAACCCCCTGACGGATGGATGGCAGTGTACTTGGGCTGTGTGGTGCAGTCGTTGGTGTTGGGTCCGCTACCTGTACCGGGCTGCACGATGTGGCGGCTGGAGTTTGTTACCGTCCCCGAGACACACCTTCTTTTCACACCTTCTCCTCCGCTGCTGCTTCTTTGGCTGTGTCACTGTGGATGAGGGTGTTTTCGATGTGGCTTTTGATTGCTATATGTCACCCTTGCCTGCCAAGATGGCTACACAAGCGAGTGTGGTGTAGAGAAAACTCGTATAAAACGAGTGTACTATAAGAAATTCGTTCATTCGGCTGGAGACGGTGAGACTTCGGGAAGGGACAAGCGGTGAGCAGTAAGAAGATGACATCGTCGCATAAATCGCCCCGCAGCTAACGATAGATGTATGGAGTCAGCTACGGGGCTAGTAAAAAGAGCTTGCTGTGTATGTCGTTTCCCCTGTAGCGATTGGGGGGAGCGGGAACAACGACACACACATACACACAAAAGGCGAGAGATAAAAAATGTACTAACACCCTTTCCTGCCCGAGGGAGAAGGTGTCGTTGTTCCAGGTGGAGATTTATTATATGGTGCTTTAAATTGTGCGATACACATAATTCTCGCTCGTGGTGCTAGTCCCACACGGCTGCTGTCTTTCGTTAGCGCTATTCTCGTGATTTTGTTACCGTTTTCTACAGTGTAACTGTGCCTGTGTGTGTATGGCTGTGTTTCGCGTGCTCAGCATCCTCGCTAGCAAATGGTGCCATGCAAGGTAGTGTACTAGATAAGTTGAGCACGCTATTTTTCGTAACTTCATGATATCCGCTGTATATTGGAGCCACATCTTGGAAAAAAGAGTACGCGTATGTTCATTACCTTATTTGTTTCACAGAAGGTCACTTTTAGCTGTCCGCTATTTTAAAACCACTCCATATGGTGCAGCAGTCTTAGCATAGGATAGTGTGGTTTTGCTACTGCCGGAATAAAAAGCTGTCAAAGCCATTGTACCATTATGCATGGGGGCTCTGGTAAGAAATGAAAACTCTAGTAAGGTTCGCGTGTTATGCTATCTTGGTGAGAAATGATATAAGCGTTCTTTTTTTCATTTTAACACCCAACCGGAAAGTTCGATTTTAAGCATCTTCCGGTGCATCTTAAACGGGCCTGGGATGTGCTCGATGTTTTTTTTTCTTTGTGTCTTTTTGTACTGAAACTCGTGTTTCATTGGAAGCTGTTATGGTCTCGCAGGGAACAGGGCCGTACCATACTGTATGGCTCGTAGGTATCGACACGATTTTAGCAGCAAAACCAAGGCAGCATGGTCTCAATAACATTATCCAAAAACAAAATTGTCTGCCCATGTATCTAGAACCTACAGTAGGTGTGTTCATGTGCACATGGGGGAAGAAAAATGCACAAAACGTACATGCAGCATTTTTCTCGTTTCGTTCTCGGTGTGAGCAAGTTTTTTTTTCTCCTCCTTCCACGGTAGCCAAACAACTCTTTTGATTTGTTGGGGCACTCGGTTCGGTACTGGATATGGAATGTGGCGATTTTTTTTGCTTACCAGCACTCTTGTGTTTTTGCTTCGTCGAACAAAAACATACAAAAACGAACCGAGTATACACGTAATATAAAGCAGCTACATCAGCATCGACACTGAAATGATCAGCGAAATCATCATCATCATCATCATCATCTGTGAACATGATGGTTATGTTGTTGCACTACATGATTATCTCATACCTTTGGGTGTTTCTGCAGAAATGGTTAAAGGTGAAGGATTATGGGAACCGGGGACGATGTAGCGTTCCTAGCAGGAAAAGGAGACTGTATGTTCATTGCTGCATCAACACACACGCGCACACTTGGCTGTCGTTGCTTCCAACTACGGAATCGTCAAGCTGGCTTTTCAGTAGCGAAACGAGGGAGAGCATATGTAAATTAGCATTATTATTTCTGGCTCTCTGCGGTGCTTCGACAACCATTTGTATTGTTTATTACCGTGTGATACTGATCGAAACGTTCGTAACTGTGCGGGATGTATGAGGCAACAAGTGAGATTTGAAAACATCTTCAAAGTTATGAAATGCATCTTCAAAGTTATATTTTGAAGGAGTCTCTTGAACGTTTTTTATTATAAAAATAGAAAACGAAATGTCTTTATTTGATATTTGAAAAGATAACCAATAACAAAACCGTGAAACACAGCCACGCTGTTAAGTCGTTACTCTTCGTATGTCGCAGTTCGTCACAATTTGTTCAATACTGATGGTGACCACCACCATTGCTTGCTATTCACACAAAATTTAATGTTTCGGCCAGTTTTGCCTGTTTTGGAACATTACAATGGACAAACCTCTTGTGAAATCAATATATCTCAATCTCGCAAAATTGCCATCAAAACTACCCACTCTTCGCATTTCAAATATTTGTCTAATACCCGCCCATTTTATAGACAATATTTGTACAAACGAGAAATTAGCTACATAAAACCACCTGCAGGCCCACGACCCTGAGCTTCACCTGACTGTTGTTGACATTGCCGGCCAGTAGCGTGAAAATCCGTACAATCCTTTCCACGGAGGCGCGAACGATACCGTCCTGTTTCGTATTATCCCCGCGCGAACTCCTGCTACTCCGGATGGGGGGTGTGTATTATTAATGAGTCCCCAATCGAAGCTATTATCACGTCCATCGGATTTAGCCGTGCGGTCATTCGATCCACTTCCGGCAGCAACCCTCGATGTGTCTCGATGGACTGATGACCCTTCGGCAGCGGATGTTCGAGCAATGTTTGTTCAACGACATCGGTCCGTCGAAATGAATCGTTTTTCCACTCGGGCTAGTTTGACACTCACATTCGCGTCATCGATGTGTCGGTCTAAACGCTTAAACCCTATGTCCAGACACAGTATGATCGCCTCATCCCGACCATCGGCTTTCTGCTACGGTGTGTACATTTCTTCGTATTGCTGCACAACGTGTGAGACACACCAGGGCCGCACCAGGTTCCAATCCCAACAGGATAGGCAGGGTAAAAGAAAGTAAATGTTGCCACCCAGCAACGGTAAAAGGCAGAACCGAACATCGAGTTGCTGTGTGTCATAACTAATAAATAAATCATTGCACATGCACCAGAATGACAACAGCACCGCCCCACCGGGTCTTTATTGCACCGTTTGTGTATGTGTGTGTGTATTGTGCAGCAGGTTAACTCGGTCACGAGCAGGCAGGAGGAACTGCAACACCCCACAGGGGGTTCCGCGTCGAAGCGTATCATATTCTGGTCGATGATACGGGGTGAAAAGGGGGAGCGTGTAGAGTTTGCAATGCTCTCTGTTCATTTGATCGACCGAGTCAGTCATCATGTGTCATCGGGTCTACCTGGTCTGACTGACCATGACATGATGTTATATGTGAGGGCAGTAGCAGTCGCTTTCGGCTTTCCAACGGTGTCGACAGTAGACCGTTGCGTTTGGAGGCGTTGAAAGTGCCCGAACTGATTCCCCGAGCCCCAGGAATGGGGTGATGTGTATTATTGCCCAGTGCTAACACTTCTCTCCCGGTGCCGGGTCGTACGCTGCTGGTGTGCCGCTGTAAGCTCAACTCATATAATAATCATAATAAACAAGATATGCAAACAATTACCGTGTTCGTTGCTTCGTTGCACACAGGGATTGCCGACACATGCTTTTTACCCCTTTTTTCCCGTACGATCCGGGGACGGTAGGTGTCTGTTGGAGTGCTGAACTATTTAGGACCGTATCAGTTTTCGGTTGGAGGGCAGGATATGAAGGTGTTCCATTTGTCTAGCTTTATTGAGAAGCGATAAAGTGTTTACTTTAGGCTTCATCGATGGGGAGACATGAAATCATGACTACATTCGAGGAATTATTTCAAGAGCGTAAAATGGGACATTATTTGTGCGGGGGATTTGTTTCGTTTCGTTGTCCGATCTAATGTCTCCATTATTATCGCATGATGGGGTCACGATTTTGAATTTCTTGTCAATTTTAAAATCTTGACCACTGAAAATGTATTCTATGAAGGCTGGAGAAAATCAAAGTCATTAGCGATGTGTGCAGCACAAGATTGGGAGTTTACATTCACACTGGTAAGACCACCATCATTTCAGAGTATTTTTTGAACGTACACAATTTAGACAACCACAGCAACAGCAGTAATAGCACAGTGGATGTGGATAATAATTGTATTCTTACGGGCATACCGATAGCAGCCTTCAGACAGTAACATCGTCTGTGGCTGCTTCGTTTCTCTTATTTCGATTTCCGTCGATTCGTTACACCCGGTAATGATTCCATAAGGTTCCCATTGGTCTGACCGATGCTGCATGTGCTTTGGTTCCCGTCGCTGCAAAGCATCGACAGTGGAATCGTTCCTTCCCCTTTTGCCCGTTAACGCCAACCTTTCCATATTATGTGCACTAACGACTCATCGTCGCTTCTTCGTTGTTGAATTTTGGTTGTTTTCTCATCGCTATTACGACCGTTGCTTTGGAACTTGGCGAACTTGAACTTGATGAAAAGTGAAATATTTTGCTTAACATGTCTAGTAATTAGTTAGTATTCAACACTATCAATAGTAAATTAACTTTAATCCTATAAATTGCTTCTAAGTTTAACGTACTTTTGCAAACCGGATAACTATTATCTGCCTACAGTATCGAAGGAAAACATTACAAAAAAAGGCACGCACACCGATGGTATTGATTACATGTATGCAATATTAATAATAATTATTACGATGAAATTATTCCGCACCATTATTTTGCCATCAGTTCTCGCTACTCGGGGTATACTCGAAATGGGAAAAGAGAATCCAGCCAATGGTGTCGATTGCGATTGTATTTTATCCCCTTGCCCCCTGTGTCTGTGCTTTTCCTGCTGCTCTTAGCACCAGCGCCGGGAAATGTTTTGATGTTTCGATTTCGAAATGAAATGACACACACACACACGGACAGCATCCGCAGAGCGAAGGTCATTCATATCATAAATGAACATTATGATCTCGGCCCTCGGAATCATGGTGAATCATAATCGACAGAGCCACGGTGAAGAAGATCGAGATATACCCACTGTACGCTTCGCCGTACGTAGATAAAGAAAATGCGAAACAAAAACTCACAAAACGAAAAGCAAAACTCTTGCCACGGTTCTGTTCCCGCGTAGTTTCGTTCGCATCGGAATTAGCCCCCCGTTCATGATGATGATGATGATTGTCATTCCAATTCCCATCGCCGCAACCTCCACCACCACTCACAGAGATGATCGTTTTCGCGCACAGCTCTGCAGCGAGCAATTGCATCGATTATGCATTTACAAAAATTGCACAAAATTACAAATTACAAACTGGTGGCGGTGGGGGTGGCTAGGTACGGGAGTCAGTCAGGGCGGCGGTTTGGCAGTGAATCCGTCCGTTGTTGCGGTTATGGTTGTACAAAAACCTTCAAGAACCAGACCTCGGCAATGACACACTCTCCACTGAACGCGCACACTTGTGGTCAGTGATAGCACCACTGGCTGGCGAGCTTTACATCAATCTGGGGTAAAGCGTGTGCCTTTATACTCATCATAAGCGCGTTCCCGTTGGCGGCCAAAGTAAGGCGACAGCGATACGAAACCGCAACCGAACCCAGCGGGGTAATGATAATAAATTTCCACCAAATGCGAATAATAAACCAATTTGTGATTTGTTAACGGTAATTTCATTACAAATAGCGCATTTACTGCACCTTCCATTGGTTTTTGTTTAAGGTGCTGGCTATCGGACTTGACGTACATCTTTAGACGCGGACATTCTTACACAATATAAAGAAATGGCATTATCAGTATCTGCACAACAGAAGAATAAAACAATAATTTCAATAAGCGGAGTAACAACAAGTGATTCTCAAGACAACAAGTGATTCTCACCACTTCCCAACCTTTTCGGCCAATGATAACCATCGAATCATGGTAAACATCGTTCTAGAACTAAAATTCATTTGCAACACGCAAGCTTTGTACAAAACTGTGCTTTTTTGTGTGGAAACACTCGGGCATAGGAACATCGTTGCGTCGGGCACATTAAAGATTTAAACGCCGGCCAGCAAAGGCTCGTCTGCGATTGGATAGATTTTACGAGTGAAAATGATTGCAAAAGCACATCCAAGCTCCCAAGCTAGACGCATGGAATCTTGAAAAATGAAGAAATATATCTTCAACGAAAACCAAAAAGAAGCGCGGAATACTTTTGGGTCTCGCCTCCGGTCCAGCCTTCACGAAGCGAAGTCACCCGGCCAGAACGTGTTTGACCTCATTGTTTCGGATGACAAATGAGAACGTGCCTGTCATCAGCAGTTGTCGTTTTGGAGCGAGATTTGTACGATGAGATTGTTGGAGGCATCTTGTCCAGCACTTTTAATGGTGGGATCATCTTCTTTTTCATTTTGTTTGGTGGGGCAACTTTTGCGAGACCTTGAAAATGGGGTATGTGTGTGATGATCCAAAAGCCGTATAAATAGCTACATTCAATCCCTGCTACTTCTAGTAAGAAAGGGCGTTGTAGGCAAAATGTTGTATTATAATGATCATCAAGGGAATAACCATGATCATCGGAGCTTCCATAGTTGCTATATGTATGTTGCTATATATGTTCTTACTTCTACTGTTCTACTGAAATCGAATAGTCACTCGAATATTTATCTTTTCAAAACTATTCAAGCGCGTCCTCAGTACATCTGACGTCAAAGTGTAAGTTCAAGTTCTGAAACAGTTGCTGGTCTATTGCGACGCCTTCAAGCAGGAAATATATTCTGTCAACTTCACTTCCACTTTCATAGATAAGCTGAGAATTTCCTGACCAGATGTTTACAAATAGAGACACATTGCCATTGACACATTGTACATTGCATGTACAACTCTAACCAAAATCACTTAGAAACTGGAACTTAACCAACGATAGAAGAAAACAGCTCCTACTAATATTCTCAACCACATCGAATGTATAACGATCGATCAGTGCCGATCTTCGTCGAGGTTACAGAAACCCTTACTCCGGTCCATTGCAGTGTTGCAGCTGCCAAAACTCATCAACACTGGTTTGGTTGTGTTTCTTTGTCATGGTTCTGACCCATTCTGACCAAAACCCTCATTCTTTCTCTCGCTTTACCTCCTTGCGCTCACCTGATGCAATTGCCGCCCTACAGAACACGGGAAAATGGTAAAAATATTTCGCGAAAGCGCGTAATTCACAAACCGCCGCCACTCACCGCCTCCATCGTGTGCGTGTGGAAATTGCTGCCGTCCATACAAGCGCGTCCAGCAAAGCGTTTCGGTGCATTGTGGTTTCGTGGTTGGCGAAGAAGACTCATTGCGAATTCAGGACTCGAACGCTGGTGCCGCCGCCACGATCTTGCCAGCTACCAACACCATAAGACGCCGGCATCGGCCCGGAGCGGCAAATCGTTCTTTGAATTACTGCCGGCTGCTACAAAATGTTTCCAAAGGAGCAGCAGCAGTAAAAAAATACATGAAGGAATGAATGATTTACAGAAAAACCTCAGAAATATAGGTGGCATTCGGTGATACGATAATAAAACAGCCACCAAGCAACACACATAGATATGCAATTGCGGGGAGAAGATCCCCGTTTCGGACACTCGTTTGCCCCGCGTTCATGCTGCACATGCTGCATCCGGCACATGCTGCGCAAAGACGGTGAAATATTAAACACGAAACATAATTACCACCGCCCGGCTTCGAAATCTCTCCTGCCGCCTCCGGCTGTCACTCCGCCCTCGGGATTTGTGAACCCTTTCGGCCTTCGGGACGCCCCGGGAACAGTTGTCATTTGGCCGGTGGAATGTGAAAGTATCATTCCCGACCCGTTAATGTGACCTCACCGTGTGTGCGTGATCGATTGTTGCTGCCCGAGCCAAGCAGGGGAAGCTCCCGTGACGCCCTTTCTGTGCGAACGAACGGTCGGTGCCTTATGCTGCCGTTTCTGCGGTGCCGCGGTGTGGCGTTCTGGTGGACTGGATCGTGTTCCGACTGTTGACGATCGGCTGGTAATTGCGTAATCGTCAGCCGAGCTGTGCGGACGCGGGTGTTTTTAATGCGGTGCGGTGAAAATTTGGAATGTTTCCTCGAGGACCCGAACACCCGTGGAACGGCGCAGAGGCGAAGAACAAAAGCAATGTCAATTAGGTAAAGTGGTGCGTTTAATTTTACAATGTTTGTGAAAGAATTCCCGGTGCCCGGTAGAATATCAAATTTGGCTGCTTGTGGCATGGGCTGCATGGAGGAAGGAACGCTGGACAGCAATTGATACAACACACAACGTCATATGTTGTGTGTTTTCCAATGCACTAAAAAATCCCTTCCGTCATCATCTTGCAATTAGAACGGTTTGACGTCACATGAACTGCGCTATCGTTAATTCCCGTGATGGCATCGTTGTCGTGATCGCGCAATGTATGACAGATTCATTTCGAGTGCAATTCGCAAAACCAGTGCCCGGTCAAACCTCCCCGCTCGACATATAAACGAATCATGAGCAGCGCGCACCAATTTAATTGATTGTAATTAATTCGTGCGTCACTCGTGATCGCTTTCGTCAGTCATCTACGCCATCAACCTGACGACACGGGCGGAGGTTTCGTCATTGAACTTCGTTTAGTGAGTGGGCGGATGGATGTGCTCGTGTTCGACTCTAGCGCGGACTCGCTTATCATGAAAAGCAACTAACACACACTTACCATACCCTGCGATCTTACCAACACCTCTACAACGTATCAAACAACCGTGAAAAGATGCACCTTTTCCAATTTGCCCAATGACCAACCCAATACGCTTAAATGCGAAGGGCGTTCATGTTACGGTAATTGAATAATTTAAATTAAATAATGAACGGTGTGTCTCGTTGCGGTTTTTGCCGCGTTTGCTGCTACCAGTCCACCGTGCCCTTCTTCTCTATCAAAAAAGGGTTTTGCTGCTTCCACCGGCCAAAACGCAACGGACAACAAGACGCCGAGACGACTACGCTCATTCAGTTCCATTTCGTCTAATTGCAAACTTCAAGTACCGCAAATACGCGATTGGCGGTAACGGTGGTGGTGGTGGTGGCAGTGGCAACGCTGTTGTGTTGCGTCACCCTATTCTTTTTCCCTCCCGAAACTGAAAACCCACCCAAGCCATCGCTTTAGGTGTTCGCTCGTTTACCAACACCTCGTGTGTACGGGCGCAAGACTCGCTTGTCTACCGTCAGCAATTAATTGGTTAATTGTAGCGTCGGAAAATGAGCAAACGGAAACCAAATTTAACCTTGAAGCTACTTTTCCGGCCACCACCAGCACCTCAACCTCCATGGTGGTAGCGTTTTTCGGGCGAAACGGTTTTGTTGTTGTTTTGTGATGGAGCGTACGCCCTTTCGGAGAGGAATAAAAAAATATACGCTCCAGCACAGCAAAACGGTTGACAGCGCGCGAAGGTTGCCATTTCAAGGGCCTCAACCCTCAATCACTCCTTCTCGCTAGTCCCTGGAGGGCGAATTTTTGTTGGACATTTTAATTAACGGTCTTATTGAAACAAACGAAAATATTGGTCCCTGCTGCAGCACCGCGCCAACGGCAGCTTGTTTGTGTCCCGTTCGTGCGGTTCAAGGTTGAAGAAACTTATCGATCACTGATAAGCGGATGGGGTTGGAACGAAATTTGAGAGCCATCGACCGAGTAAAACCTCCAAAGGGGGTTCACAACTGGGACCTTCAAGGGAGGGGGTGAAGGCAACATTAATTAGAAGGAAACCCTTTACTATCCTTTTTTCGTTTTTTCTTCTTCTCCGGTTGTTCATTCATCATCGATTCAATTACTTGCAAATTGCCCGCAAACCTCCATTACCCTGCCAGGACTTTCCAGCGAGCGGATGGATAGGTCTTATTACGCTCACCGCGTACATTAGTTCCATCGATTAGGTTTGTTGTGTTTGTTGTTCGTCCCGACGGGCGCGTTCACCTTGAGGCGCGGGAATCGTTGAATTGGAACGTGTGCCGCTTCATTTAACCTGTCAATAGAATTTTTAAAGCATTTCGGAAGTGTGGCATTTTTGTATGTGTGTAATTAATTGCAACCCAATTGACAGAGTTGGCAGATACTGGAATGTTGAGTAACATTTAATTCTGATCTGAACCTTAATAAGCAAAAAGAACACCAGGCTTTTTCCAGGTCACAGTGAAAATAAGGGTTTTGAATGGAACAAAATCAAACAGCTGGAATGTTTTCCGTCTGCTGTCCTAAATTGGGTATGGTGCTTCCCTTGTGCAGGGCGAAGACGAATCTAAACTCGACCCACTCGACGCGAGACCTGTCTGTGGGTCGCCCAACAGCACATCTTCAAGACCAGCCGTAATTAATTGAAATTGCGCGCGTCTCTACAACAGCGTGTCTGTGACGCACGTTATCCACACCACACCACACAGCGCTGTGTTGCGATCATCCCCTCAGGTATTTCCGGAACCAAGGGGTCACCAAGGGGATGTGACGAAGTTCGCCGGCAGGTCTAGCGATGGTCACATAATTGATGCAATTTGCTATGCTTTTTTGTGTGTGTGTCCGCAAGCCGAGTAGAATCGTTCATGTTTCAGCGGTGTGCCCATATGTTGTCGAGTGGCCAGAACCCACCCAGACACCGTATCCAAAGGGTAGAACGAATCGGTTATTAGTTGTGTGTTGAAATTGAAATGTAAGCATTTTGCTCCGTAGCGCGTCCCATATCTAGCTAACCTCATCTTGCGTGTATTTATATCTACTTACGCCGCGCGTATATTTCGCTTTTATCGAATCTATGGCACATCATAATTTACGTCCATTCCCTCTCGGTGCTGTCCCTGGTGCGGTTCTGGTCCGGGTGCGTAACGCACGCTTCGCAAACGTATCCCCGGGTCTGTCGTAAAAGTTAAACGCGGTCATCATGTCAGAATATCCTTAAAAGTCCATAAAAACGATTTCGGCTCCATCGTCCTTAACCAGCGAAAACTGTGACGGCACGGGGTACCCCCCTCCTCCCCCTCCCTCCTTCCCCACTCTGCACAGGCGGTCAAAAAATTGGCGACTCCTTAGGAGAAATGATTAATTGCTCTTGCGCTAGCGTACTGTCATCATTAATTCAGTTTGTTTTGTGTTTATGTTTGCGGCGCTTTTTTGTTTTGTTTTATTATACTTGCCTGCCTGCTCGGTTGTCGTTTTTCCCGCACTCTCCGCCGCTTCTTTTTCATCGTATTGGAAAAATGGTTCATTATGCGCGTCTCAGCGCGTTCCGCTCTGTGAGCAGAGGAACGGTTTTTTTTTCTTTCGTTTTCTTTCTTTTTTTTTTGGCGGTATGGTGTGGTTTCTCTTCCTTCTTTTCCTTTTCCCTGCATGTACCTCAGGATATATGATGCGTCTTTCCTTTCGCTGCTGCTGCTGGTACGGCCAGGAACTGGTTGTGTGAACCACTGGATGTCTTCCCCGTTTTCGTCCAGTGGCGCATTTTTGCTCATTAAATTAGCACATTTATTTCTTTCGTCTCGCCGCAAAGCGCATAACTGCTGACGCTAAAACCCGCTGGAAGGACTCGTGGCGAGGTCCCTTGGTCCGGCGGTGGTGAGCTGGTGTGACGCTTTGCGTAAGTTGCGGTTTCCCCATAGCTGCTGTACTGACCAGGGGGGGCATATCCGTTACATCTGAAGGATGCAACAGAACGGGATGATTGTGTGTGTGTCCGATGTCCGTCTTTGCCAGCCGAGTCGTTGCCACCTTTTTAAAACGGGTGGCGATGGCTGGCTCTACGTACGGGGGCACCCATCGGCGGATGGATTGCGAATTTTCATAATTAATACAATCGGTCCCGGCCCCGGGACGATGTGCCCTAATAAGCACTCTGTCGTCTGCGTGTGTATCCGGGGGTCTGACTCGTCGGGGCCGCCGAGTGCGCTGCGATAGTACAGCGACAGCAGCGACCACCATATCCGGAAGATGCCCTTTTTTGGGAACTGCAACAATCCAGCGACCGAGGGTGTTTGGCGCCGGCACTGATTTACCCCACTGCAACGGTGGCGGTGCTTCTTTGGTTATGTTTGGAGATTGCGCCCTTCCCCCGTTTTGCTTGACCGGTTGGAAATGCAACAAGCGAAGTGAAAAGTAGAATTTTTAATCAGCGCTGGAAATGCACCTTAGATTTGTTGACGCTTCTAACACATAACATAAACTCAATTACTGACAAGCATTCTCGGAAATAAATCGGCCAGCCTTCTCCTGATCGTCAGCCCACCAGCACCAGTCAATCATCATTTTGCGACCCGCACTTCGAAGCGAACTTCCACCGGCGGTATGACCGTGACCGCCAGAAAATCAGCATCGTTACAAGCATTACGCTTGTTGGCATGTCTAGACCAATCGACCACCATCGCCGTCTTCGACGGTGGGCAAAAATTGCTCTCTCGGATACACGTAGTGTGTGTGTTTTTTGTTTGCTTTTCTCGAAAGGGTACCTCTTGCTATTCGCTTCGTTGACGACTGCGTGTAGTAGACCTACAGCGCGCGCGGAACAAGACAAAAAAACACGACCGGAGGCATCATAATTTCTAGTGTCGCGTGCCGTCATCAGTTTGCCACCCGGTAACGTCCTTACCGAGCAGCGACACACGTGCGCGCGCGCGCTTCTGGTGTACCGGCTGCCCTCTAGGCATGTATTGTACGGTGGTGCGTAATGGACTGTTGAACGACGTAATGGTGCACAGTAGCACAGTTTGAATGGAGTTTTGGATTTTATTATGCTGATTTCATGTAATAATTGTGCTTAATATTAGGCAAGCAATAGGACGTGTTAAGGCCATGGTCACGTCAAACAAGCATCATCTTCTTTGCTTGTAATTTTTAGCTATTATTCTTTTATTTTCCTTGAATCAGAATACTCAAGTTTATATTGAAAACTTACAGATCCTCGCAACAAATACAAAAAACTTAAAAAATCGCAACATTCTTTTACAATTTTAGTTCAATTAAATTAACAACTGTTACCTTTTTTCTACAACATCACAGGTCTGATGAGGATACATCCAGTGGTAACAAATACAACAGAATGGACGAAGACAACGTGCAGGACAAGGAGCGCTTCGCCAGGTTAGCTAATCTGATTTTTTCCTTTCATTGTTGTCGCTGCAACGCATTCGCATTACAGCTCATCCGCAATGTAACAAAAAACCTACCGTCTTACCATACATTTTCCTTTCCCCATCTTCACCCCAAACCATCAGCAACAACTGGTAAAACAAAATCGGCCAAATATCCTGTGCACCTGTAAATTGCTACAGTGCCAAAACGCGCTCCGCAATTACTGTTTCTCGATCTGTATTGGAATATTTTTTAAACTGCTAAATAGTTTATCCCTCGCTCGGATTGATGGTGCTTCATGTTTCGTGCATCTTTTCGGCGAGTTTTGGTGTTGTCCTTCCCATCCCCTCACAGTCACATTGATTTTACACATCCTCGCGGTCGCGGACCTTCCGATCGATGCGCAATGCCCGAGGAACGTCGTAAAACCGGTCATTAAAATCACCTTTTTTGCGCAAGGATTTCGTGTGGTGCATGTATGCAGTTTTTTGCTCTCCCTCTCTTTCCCTCTTTGAGCTGTTTGTTTCATAGTATCAGTACACTGATTCGTGTGTTTTTTGTTTTGTTTCGTTTTGTCTTTTTTTTCGGCCGCGAAGATCATTAAATTTCCAATAAATCGCACATAATAATACCCAATCATTACGCTGCCATCATTGCGCTGCGTTCCGATGGAGTGTTCTTCCTCAACACACCGCGAATGCACTTTTTCGCGCACCGGTGTCCTTTAGGATGGGAGAGGGGAAGCACTGAAATCCGGGTGACGATGAAGCACTGTTTGTGGCACGGCATGTTTTTTTTTTTTGTGTCGTATATCTCCACCTTCTGCCGTTCGCGGTCGCTGCGTTCGACCGACACTAATGATTATAACGACCTTTGTGTGCGATCATTATGTGTGCTCTCTCACAAATAGGTGCACCCTGCCCGCCCTGCTCTTGTGTCCCGTTCCGATCGTCCGTCTGCTACCGGGCCTTCGCCACAGCGGCTGTGTGCCGTTGACATTACCGACGGAATGCACTTTATGGTTTTGCCGTTTGCCCGTTTGCTGCCAGAGCTCACGAGATCGAGCCTTAGCAGATGGAGGAAAGGGACAAAGAGAAAAGGGTTTAAAAAAATCTGTCAAAAAATAAACACGTTGACCCATAAGTAACATGACACGGAACCGCAAAATTACACCAACGAGAACAACGACGGAGGCAGCTGAATCGGATGGAGAAAGAGAAAATAACCTACACACGAAATCTTCCCCCCGAACGACGAGCACGGGTGCGCTTGCTTCTCTTGTACCTTGCCAGCGAAAAGTTATGCGATTGCAGAAAATTGCAGTCTCTTAGCGAGCCACAAAGACACAAAAACGGCCTCGTACAGCCTCACGAACACGGAGAGCCACTAGGGGACACTATCGGTGGAAAATTAAAACCGATCAAAAAGCATCCCATTTGACGGATACCGACGGACGGCGACATTATTGCCTCTGCTGCTGATGCAGGCGACCGCAGCCGCCGACCCTTTTCACAGTGACACATGGCAATCGTTCTGCCGTACGCTGTCGTCTGCACAGCTAAAGAAATGGAAAGAAAAACCGATTGGAACGGCGTTTGCAATAAGTGTTCGTGTCGTTTGATTTTATTTCTCAATAATGTTTACATTTGTTCTTGCGTTTTATGTTGTGTTGCCCTTCTTTTTTCGCTTTGCTTTTTTCAATACTTTTCTTGTCATTGTGTGTTTACCCGTTGTGCAAAGTTGCAGCGAACAGCTCCACTGGGAAAACACCGAAGTGAAGAGCGCAGCCTTACCGACATCATGTCAATCTTTGCTCCTTTCCGGTGGTGATGGTGGCTGTGGTCTTTACTCTCGCTTCGGGATGATGTCCATTGGACGAGTTGGAAACTGATAGAAGAAACAGAGAGAGAGTAACGCATCTGAAAATGACATTTAATTTAAAATCAATCAATAAACGATAAACGCGTGAGCATTATACCCCGCTGCCAACGAAGAGCGATGAGAAAACTGCGTGATCAAAAACCGTTCAGAGCAACAAAAAAAAGAAAAATGGGAGAAAAATCTCCGTTTCACTTTTGAATGACAATCAACAAATCAACGGTGTAGAAATGATTTGCTAGCTTTGTGTAGAAAAAGTGCCATGAAAAATGCAATACAAACAAGAACTGCATTTGATAAACACATACTCACATTTGTTCGTGTTGTAAATGCTAGTACTAGCATCGGAATGGTCACTCCGCACGGTCACGAATCATGGTACGGAGCCCATGCACATGTTTTTTTTCGATCACTTCTCATTAAACTGCTCCGTACGTATCCCGTTCAAACGCCGCGTGTCATCAGCACGTTCGGCTGCTACTACTACTCCGATCCTCGGTCACGAGTGTTTTTCATTCATTTGCAATTTTCATTCATCGAACTCTCCCCTCAAACTTTGTACCACAAAATAAGAAAAAAAGATAAAACAACTGTTTGGCAGGGTAAATATCGAACTCACTCAGTGTATTCACATCTTAATTCCTTTTCCTTCGTCACGTAAGAGTATAAAGGTAAAATTACCCACGTTTAGAGTCGATGCGCGGGGAAGAAAATAACAAACAACAACAAAAAAACGTATTCAACCCAAACACTCATCTACAAAACCATCACCTTCCCCAACTCGAAATGGTTGTGCCGGTTTCCTTCATCAGTTGACGAGGCCAATTCATTGATTCTCTCGGTGCAGAGAGAAAGAGAACAAGCCCGAACCATCACGTGGTCACGTGCGGATGGTCGATTTATTTGAATTCACGATCAGTTCCCCGGTTTTCGTTCACTCCAGGGCGAGAGGGGCAGGATCAGTAAGCATGTACTTTTTTTTTGCTTGATTTTTCGTGGCAAGTGGAGTGGAGTGGAAAACCCACGATTGCAGCGCGGAGTGTACGCGTGCCGCCGGTCAAGAATCAATTGCAATCACATCATCTCTTGTCCCGGTACTGTGGGACGTCGCCCCAGTTTGCCCCGGCAGTTGGAAGGATGTGGTAAGGTGGCGCTGTACGTTTTTCCCGAAAACGGTCTGTTCGTTCGAAGGACAAAAGTGGAAGCAGGAAGGCAATGCCCTCCCTCTGCCGCCCGCTCTTTCGTTCACTGCGCGTGAGCTGTGCGTGGCATCGTGCGTGCCATACCTTTCGCGTGACTCTAGCAGGTTACGCGCTTTAACTTTACAAAATCACGAACCATTCGCACGCGCTCACGCGGCTTCGGTGGTTGAGTTTTGTAACAGCAGCAGCCGACGGAGCTTGGTCCGTACGATCAAGTGTCCCAGTGGCCAATTGTGGTGTGAACATTTAACTGCCGCCTCCTAAAACTGTCATGCGAACGCGGAACCATTTTCACGCTCTTGAATCCCGGCTGCGGTGGCAAATCCTTTGCGGTGCGTCGCTCGTGTGGCACGCGCTACCGTTGTGGGATGCGTGTGAGCTTACACGTGGTGACAAAAATCATAACGTTTTGCTTCTTGCTTGTTTGGTAGAACGGGAGGAGAAAGGAAAAAGAAGAGACACTTTGCGTGTGATGTAGCGATTGGTGAGGTTCGTTTCAGACGAGCATTGAAATCACTTGATGCAAATCACAGCAAATTATAATGCAATTGGTTGTTATCGTTTGTTGTCAATATTCAACCTTTTAATTTTTAACCCATTTTTGTTATATTTTTAAATAATAAAAATCCTACATAAAAATCCACGTGCATATCAATAAATTAATTGGAATGCAAAATTAATACCTGGGAATACTACGAAAAAGAGCGAAAAACGGAAATATTCAAAGGCTATTTATGCAAATTATAACATTGCATCCTTTACCACGATGTTCATCCAAATGAGTTTACTCTTTACATGAGCATCGTTTGGTGTAAGTTGATTGAAATTTTGTTTATTTGTGCAGAGCGAACAGCATGACCAACGACGCATAATATGCATCAACCAACGGTACCACGTACACGTCAAAGCGTTCGATTGCTCCCGAAAAAAGAGGGAAAAGACGGATGAGAGGAGCGCAATGTGCTTTACAATCAACAAATTACTCCACCGACTGTTTTCTTTCCAAAATATACTACGCCCGTTTTAAGCAAATTAAAGTAAATTATGGCTCAAAGTTAAAACACTCACAAAGCAATCAGTTTGCGGTAGATGGATGGTGTGCGAAACAAAGTTTCTCGTATCGCAGAATAACGGCGTTCCCGGGCACGAGTACCTTTTCTGATCGCACACGATGGGCGTCGTATATCGACCGGAAAGATAGTATGTCGATACCTATAACATAAGAAATTACGCCAACCTACTAATTAGTTTGCAGACAACCAGCGAATGGTTAAGGTCGTCCCGGTCGGACCTGACGACCGTAAATACACGGTGCCCGCGTGGATAGCTCGATACATGGGGGGAAAACACAAACACAAACACACGGTCAAAGGAATGTATATGGTGTATGGCATAAATGTAACGGATCGCCTAAGGCCAAAGTCGAACGAGGAGACCATGCGCTAAGAAGGATCTCTTCTATCGATGGTATTTTTTTATTCACCCTTTCTATCGGTTGCTGAATTCTGTTTTCTTTTTTCTTCAGATTATTATGAGTCTCTTGTAAAAAAAGACCCCCCTCAAGTCGAGGCAACTGCAACGAAGGGAGCAAAAAGCCGACGGGGGTTTAAAAAAGGAGTGTGAACATATAAAACAAAGAGTGACCGATGGGTTCGCTGCACATTTCAACTAGATTGAACGATGTCGATCGATCGTCGCGTTTGGTTCATCGATCTTTTTTACTCATGTTTGGAAGTTCACAGTTTAACGACCGAAAGGCTTCTTGCATTCCTCTTCCTGTCCACCATGCGTCGAAATATATCAATTTTCGACACCTCCAGTGCGTTCGATGTTCTACTTTAGGTTTTTTAGTTTATTTTCACTATCTTCATCGTGCTTCCCTAGTACGTGAGCATATTTATTAGGGATCGATAAAAATGCAGCATAAAAGTGTTATCGATTAGCATAATTACTATCATTTCACGTGCGTCTCAGAGCTACCCGTGTTTATTGGTCATTGCGGGAAACTGTGGGCTGCCGAAAAAGTCTGTTTTAGTATTAAAAAAAAGATCTGATGAGATCTTCCTGTCGTCGTCACTGTGAGTAAGTTGATTTTTTTTTTTGCTTGAAAATGAAGCTGTTGACATGGCGATACATGCGTCCGTTTGGAGACGCGCGCTTTCGTGGTGGTGATTTAATAATAATAATAAAATTTATGTTGTTATTGATTGATTGCGGTATTCGTGCCTGATTAGTAGTTGCTGTCGGGCGTTTGTATCGGTAGCTACGATTTTTGTTTTGATGAAAAGAAAAACAGCTTAAGAAAAATATGCTTTCATGTGCGGTGCCATTTTGTCGGACACCAAACAACAGTCATTACAGCCAACATTATGGGTCACCTAATGTCTGTTGATTTATAACTTGAATGTATAATTTTTAGCACTTTGGTTCAACCGAACCGCGGTAACTGGTTTTTCAAGCTGGGCGTGACAAATAATTCAGTCATTAAAACACGCTGCACCGTGGTGTCGATTTTCATGGCTGGAATGCTTTGAATGATCTATAATTTCACAAAAAATGGAAACTGAGTAGATTTTTATTTTCAACTATAAATATTTCCTCCTTTGGAGTGTACCTTACCTTCAGATTGTGAATGTAAACCCCTTCAATGTTGTTGTGCAATTATTGCGCCTCCTCGGAACCATCCATCCCGAAATGTATGACATTGATAGGCGTCATTATATTTTGTGGAAATAATTGCTTTCCGGGATTAAGGGGATACGGAAGGCACGATTCACCCTCGATTCATTTAGCCGACACGAAGGACGGTTACCCTGCTGTCTAATTATGACAGCCGTTTGATTATAATCCAAAATCGGCCCCAGTTGATTTGGTTGTTATGGTAAATCGGCTGCAACAACTCGTTGCTCTTCCCCATGCATCCTCCAGCACCGTAACCTGTGATTGATCACTTCGATTCGAAAACAAATCAAACTCACTTGATTATAATTTGATGAAGTGTCTGCTGGCATGAAATGTAACTTGTTTCATTCTGTATGCAATTTAATTTATTTAGCTCGAAAGGTTTCGAAAAAGTGTACTGCAAATCATGGTTTAACTTTGGCAATGATTGGGTGCAAAGCATTCAGCATTAATCAACGTAATCATCGTCGCAGTGTGTATGCTTTTTTCATGTGCTCAAATTTACAACCTTGCAGCGATTGTATGTAAAGACAACTTTAGGGTACAGCAGCGCGTTTCGTTGTTTTATCACTCTGGTAAATTATACAAATTCAATTACCGAACCCCCTTAATTTGCACCCATACCGATTGAGTCACTGATTGCCAAGTGTGCGTGAGTCGGGCAGTTCCCCAAACCCACCAGTGAGCTGCAGTTCACTATAACGGAGATTGCTGGACAGTAAGGACACTGTCTGGACGCATATAATTGCCAGTGATAATGTAATTCCACGTGGTAACAGTAAGGGACAAGGAGAGAAACAATCCAACAAACCCCCAATCAACCAGAATCGAATCAAAGAAATCGCACGTTTCAAAAGCCTTGAACAAATACCAAGAACGGTTGGAGAATGAAAAACAAAACAAAAACCAAAAAAAAAAACACTCCGCGTGATAAAGCACCGATCACTTACTTCTTATGCAACGAACCGCTGCAATGCAGCCGCATGGTTATGTGCCGGAAACGCTCCGGCAGTCAAACCGCCGATAACAGTTCTCGTAATTAATTGATAATGGTATGATATGTTTATAAAAGCCTTTGATAATGGTAATGCTAATTAGCATGTAGTACTCACGCGTCGTTCAAGTGCTGTTAATATCCTTTTCTTCTTTGTCTCTTTGCGTTGCTGCTGTGTTTGAATTCGCCCGTCTTCACGCACAATCATTGCCTTCCTTTGATGTGCGATTGGCGCGTTTTGACTTTGGCGTGCGGGCAAATGAGATCCGAGGACATTTGCCAAACCGTTCACCAAAGACTGGTAGCCACGGGCATCGAGAGTTGCTTCACTGTGTGTTTCTCTCTTAATGCTCTGTGCAATCCATTTCATTGCCGTGTACTACACCCTGATGCCCTGACGGAAGGAAACTTGCCCCGCCATTCCCTTCGGGGCACTTCGCATTCGCTAATTGCTACCTTAAATCCCACTGGATGAAATGAAATGTCGAAATCAGTGTGTGTATGTGTGTGTGAGTGTATTTGTGCCATGCAAACTTCCCGTTTTACCCTTCGAAATGTACGATCGGGCAAACCCTTCGGAAGACTGGCCTGATGAACCTTCTTCTGGCGAGAGTGGCGCGCGCCCGTCCATGATATGTATACCTTTCTGTACTCGACCCGCGCTAATCGCAAGAAACAACCCGGAACGTGTTTTGGTACCGCAGAGGTTGGGTGTGTTTCGGTCACTGAAATCAACGGAATGTTTTCACTACCGAATTTAAAGAACCCATGTTTTTTTCTCTCTCTCTCAAAAAGAAACTTTTCTTAAACCCAAAAACCTTCCCAAAAAACACAAACATCGAAGAACGCCAATCCCCAAGAGCCATGGGATGGAAATCAAGCAGCTCGTTCGGGCTGAGTTGAGCCAAAAAAAAAACGAGAATTAAACAAGAACCAGCCCGGAAAGCGGGCGGACGAAGAGTGAACCTTTTTCGATCGTTTTCGAATACAAATTACCCCCGCAGCGAAACCGATTTCGTCCGGGGCCGTCGCCACACCACCGCTTGTAATGATAGCGGGTAATTACGGTATGATCCGGTCGGGACAGTGGAGATGCCAGGGTGTATGTGTACCTATAATTAGCATGAAATAAGAATTTCCTACGCTACGTCTCCCACAAACCTCGTGCGACTCGCTCGCGCTGCTCGAGCGGATGGGAGAAGACCACGCTACGGTGACGGCCGAACTGTGACAATCGAAATCCACCTGCCCCGTTCTGCAACCTTCCTGCTGCCTTTCGCCCCGCACAAGGCTGCTTGTATGAGCCTTAAACTCAATCTTCTGTCTGTTATTGAGCAACGTTCAGTTTTGCCGATTTGCCGGTCAAGAGCTGAGCAGCTCGGGAGTCTTCAACATACATCGACGGGTTTTTTGATTGAAAAGAAAATGTTTTCCATTCCCCCCCAGTTGGTTTGTTTCGAGCTCTCCAACGCGGGCAGCACCCTGAAGGGAACTTTTTTTTTGTTATATCGGTTTTATGTTCTTGCATCGATAACGCTGTGCTTGCCCCTCCAAACAAATCAATCAATCAACCACACCTGAGTATTAGCTGATGGAGCAGCGATCAGTAAATTAGCCAGCAAAACAGCAGCAATATAGGAATATAAAAAAATATGTTGCCCGGTAAACCCGAATTCATCCTGTTGGACAGTTTGATACCGGGAGGAGATTTTTTGTTGTCGGATGACCAAATTTAAATTTTTAAGCTTGAATGCCTAAGAAGTGAAGAGCCTGGAATTACAGATATTTAATACTCCTGCATGAGCTCGATCAAAATGAAACAATCTTATCGCCGTTCAACAGCTTGCTTGTTCAAGATAGAATAGAATATTTTAAAGAACGTCATCAAAGTGACGACTTGCGAGCATACGCGCTCACCAGACATCGCTGGAAGGTCGAACGCTTGTCGCAAGCTTCCTTTCGGTTCCCACCCAGCGACTCATCAAAACGTCATGTTTACATGTTTGCAACTGACTCGATTTCGCTTCCCGTAGTTCCTGAAGGAAACAGTGTCGATGCATTTTTTTTGTCGAACTCAATCCCAAAAGAATTAACAAGAAAACAGCATCAGCATCATCTTCAGCATCCAGCCAAAATCAGAGCGGCACTGGGAGGCGTTCTTTATCGCCAATATGTTCCTCAACAACAAATGCGGCAACAATGAAGGAATCCTGGAGGGAACGTAGCGAATATAATAAGATAATAATTGACTTCAAACAGAAAATTATTGACAGATTTTTGAAGAACACACCTATATTTACGGGAAGGGAAATTTCCATTCCTAAGTTTTTCCTGCAGCTATTCCGCCTATTACCGTGCTGCTGCAGCGATTCCTATATTCCGGTTGACTGATCCCGGTCGTAGGTAGCAAAAAGTGTGTATGTGTACGAAGAAGTGGAATTGGAGGGAGCAAGGAGCAGGAGGAACAGATACGGAAAGGGAAGAAGTCAATTCAATCGTCAAAATTTCGACAGCCAAAACACAGACTTTGCCAGATTTTTGTTTTGTTTTTGGCGTCGGTGCGGTGATTGTTGTTGTCGGGCATAAGAGGGGCCTACATCTACTTCAATAAAATGTTGTTAGACTCGCCATATGATTGTTTCTAGCAAAGTTAACGGTTGAGAGGTTGGGAGGCGGTGTAATAAGTTTTTATCATTTGTTGTTACTGCTAAGACATTGTGTTTCCTTTATTCTATTTTGTAGCCAAAGAAAAAAAGATTCAATCATTTCTGAGCTATCATTATCGCTCCACAACTGTTTTTTACCAATTATTAAAGCTTCCAGTTTTTTCCTTCGTTGTTTATGCATCTTTTTCCACTCCAAATCCCTGATCGAATCGTATAAATATCGACAAATTGACGAAATCCTGCTAAGAACTAGAACCTTTCTTAATCGTGAGCGAGCGACGAATGAGCCCTGCGCCTGAAGCAGGGAACTCCGCCGGCAAATTTCTGCTACAGTTTCACCGGGCCGAAACAAAGAGGAGCGTCGAGGTTTGACATGAATCCAATTTTTCAGACATCAATCCCAATTATGGTTGATTTTTTTTTGTTGCCGCTGTCTCGCTCGCCTAACCCTATCTTCGTCCCCATCCAACCGTGGCCAAGTTGGCTCCGAAAATGGTATCTGGATACGAGAGAGGCAGGTGAGAAAGGGAAACAAAGCAAATCGCGTGTGGACGCTGCTGCTGGTCCCTAGTTACGGGAAACCTCCGGTTTTACGGTTCGTACCGTCCTTCCATTAGAATCGTTCACCACCGGATGAGCAGTCGTCGAGATCGCTGGCACACACACACACACAAAGAGCGGACACTTTTTACCAACCCCAAAATATCGTCGAAGGCGGCGGTTGTGTGGCACAGGAGGGGCGTATGTGTGTACGGATCGATCGGCGGTGGAGCGAAAAACAACAACACAAAAATAAGCATAACAGCTCATAATAATAACGATAATCACAGCAAATTGTCGGGGATTAGAAACCTTTTAAAAGACCGGTGCGTGCGCCTGCTTCTCCCCGGATCCTTGCCTTCCCTAGATTCGGTCACCAACCACCAGTTTCGGCTACCGCTCGGAGGCCCAATCTGAACTGGCGGCAACATCCACTAACAAACCATTATTATATGATCTGGATCGGGAGGGCCTTCAGGGCCATGGATGGTCACAGCCCGCAAATCGATCCGTTTCCCAACCGATACAAAACGCCTTGAAAACTAGAAAGACAACACTATAAAGGGAGAGAGAAAGACAGATCGCGAAGGTTTGTATAAAAACCATTGACAACAGTGGTGTGCTGTGATCTTGTTTCCCGTTGTGCAGGAAACAGGGAGAAAACTTCGACCAGCAACTAGCGACGAACCTCTGCTTCGGTGAGATTTGAATGCTGTTTTTTGTGGGCAAAATCTAGCTACGGACTCGGGAAGCTTTTATTTTGTTATTGAAATAAATACTGGTCCACAGTAGTCATTTAATTGCTCGAGCGCTAGCTACCGAGCGATACGTTAAGCGCTATGTTGCGATTTTCCCTTCTCCTCGTTTCGGAGTTTTCACTATTTTGAGAGCACCATCTAAAACTTGGTGTTGCTTTTGTTAGATTGATTTTAGCTATGAAACCTTGTGCGTAACCGCTGCGCCGACAGAACGGAAAATCTAACCGCAACCGATAATCAAAACGGTGGGGAAGGTCATCGCAGACGGGACATTCAAAATTACTAAATTATAGATAATTGTCAGATTCAAATGAATTTAAATTTGGGTATGGTTGCTTTTGTGTGTCCGTTGTCTCCTGTACACCGGCGCAATTCCTTTGTTATAGGTTCAATGCCACTGTATATGAGTACGCTTTTTTGTGACGGTATTCAAATGCTGCTTCCAATCGTGAGTGTGTAACATAGTTTTAATGCTCAAATTTAGTTTAGAGTTTTACTTAAATAAATTGTTTTGAAGCGCACAGATCATTGCATTTTAAATCTACCATTTTAAAATTGAAGACAACTAGTATACCCAAAGCAGGACTGACGAAAGACTAATTATGATATCAAAAATGAAGCAAGCCATTATAATGGGAAATGGCACTGCATTTTGTTTCGTTTCCCGATATGCCTGTAGACGTGTGCGATAAGAAACGGAACAATAAGTTCGTTAATGATGCTAGCAAAAAAGTTCTAAGACAACACCGGAGACAGTTGCGCCGACGGATACATCCAAACAAATTTAGGCAATCAAAGAACAAAACTATTCCAACTATTCCGGTTGATGAAAATGAGTGTCAAACCAAAAAAAACTCACACACACACACACAAATAAAATGGTAAAGGGAAGACTGTTCGTAGGAACCAAGCTACCAAGCAAATCGTACTAAGTATATATGGAATAAAACCTAATCATCATAATACTGGGAAACGAAATGTGAAGTCAAAGTTTTGTTTTACTAGCTCTTTTTTTCTTCTTCGTTTGTTCTGGGTGCCAATTATAATAATTCATACAGAAAATAAAAAAAAAGGTAGCAACCTTCCCTTTTGGGGCTTTTGGGGCTTTTAAATAACGAAAACCCGCCCTCCTTCCTAACTATCGCTTTGAAGAGAATTTGTTAAGAATGAAGCTTTTTTCGTGGTCTTTCTCTCTTTCTCTCTCTTTCTGTCTCTTCCTCTTTATATCTGCTTGTAATTTAGAGAGTTATTTGTGAATGTTGCCTTTCGGGTTAGGTTTTCCTTCTAATCCTTCCACCATGGAATTGGTTTAACGAAAGAGGCGTTTGTTTTCTTCCTTGGTATGTTGAAGTGGTAATCTGAGTTTTGAGCCTTCTATTCTTTATCTGCCTGTAAAACGCGTTGGTAGTTTATTTGGCGCCTCGTTTGACGTCCGTTCGGGACCTCCTACCAGATTAAAATCCGGATTAATGAATCCAGAACGCCCAGAAAAGGCTACCGTATTGAAAGCGGATTAAACATACCTGACTAAAGCGTTGCGCTTTAGCTTTTGCTCTCTTTTTTATTTTCATTCATTTTCATGACATAGCTTTGTGTGTGAATTACGGTTGCATTGTTAACACCAGCACTCATTCTTAGTTATTTTGTATTCAGTATGACCTGAATTTCTGCGTAATCGTTTTTATGATTCCATCAATGTATGTTCGTTTTGCAGGTTCCACTACAACATTTGTTAACTAACCTATTTTATAAATTTTAACTATTCTACAATGAGCAAAACAATATGCACATGGCTATAATCAGCTGAGAAGAACAGAAGTAATATACTGCTTTAATAGACGTTTTTTTAGCAGAATCCTTAACATGAACTGGTTGAATACGTCAAATTGGAATAATCTGTTTCAGTGCAAAGGTAGACGAAACAGAACTCTACCTAACACCGTCCTTCGTTCGATATAGCACCATATATCCACGTGTCTAGCATCTGTTCCATTTCAGAAACTAGTCGAAATTTCTCTCCTCCCCATCCCGCATTGTGTCATCAACCGGCTGCTATTGCCACACTACACATACACGGGGTTTTCGCGGTCCGAATCCCCGAACGCTGTAATAATAATAACGGCAACTTCTCACAGGTGATTTATGATTACCTTTTCCAACGCTAGAAGAGCAACCGCTAAGGGAGAAAAGAAACCATGCTGTGGGACGAAACGACCAAGCAAAAAGATTTACCAAAGGTTTATACGAAATTGGTTCGCTGCTCAGTCCAAAAACCCGCCACCAACACCCGCGCTCAAGTAGAACTGCTGTGCTACGATTACAAAGAGCGGTAAATAAGAAAAGCGAAAAATTTTGAAATAGAATCCTTCTTCTCTTCCCTCTGCGTGTAACTGTGTGTGTAAGTATGTGTCTAGAAAAAGGGTGGCGCACCGGTGGCATCGAGGAAAAGTGCACAGCACACTCAACCCGCGCGCGCCCTCTCGACGTACAGTGTTGGAAGAGCAAAGGAAGGACCTTGCAGTGGCGTGCATCTTCGGCCCAACCAACCAACTCCCGCACACACACACACAATGTAAGCAAAAGGGAAGCGATTTTACGTGGCAACATTCGCCACAATTCCCAAGCACTCTCGCTCTCGGAACGCTTCTTACACCATTACACGACGAGGTTATGCGCTCTGTTCTTTCTTTCTTCTGCTCATCGTACCTCCTCCGGTGGCGTTCTTTCGCTTTCCCGGCCCGGTTTCTGCACGTTTGGAAATCTTTCCATTTTCATACAACTTTGTGGTGGCAGGCTCCAATGGCAGAAAGAAGCAACGTACCAAAAAAATGTATATATATGGGAAACTTTCCTAGTCGGTGAAAATTTATGTTACTCTAAAAGTAAATTGCACTCACTGGTTTTATATCGTTCTGTGTTGCCGCCTGTCGCGTACTCGCTCCCTGCGAGTTGGAAACGGTTGGAAATTTGGATTTCTCAAACCCCACGACCAGAATGCATTTGTTGTGAGGTTGGCGGATGGTGGCAGCAGTGTTCTTTATCTGCCCTTTTTTTTATACGCCGTTCAACCACCAACGCCGTACGTTACGATGCACAAATCGTTCACAATAGGAACGCGCTTGCAGTTTTGCCTCCACCAGCAGAAAGGTGCTGTGCCATGGGAAAAGCAGGAGCACAAGGCGAATAAAGCGGAGCAATCGCGGGCGCACTCGCTTCGAAAAGGTAATCGGAATACCATTCGGAACAATGCTGTTTTATAGCGACGACGACAAAAAAAATAACGATAATAAAACTGTAAGCACACAGACGGTTACCGAGTGCGACGATGGAGACGAACCCAAACACAGACACACTCACACACACAAAATCAATGTCCATGGGAAACTCCTTCAACATCGTGGGTTCATCGTTTTTCATTTCGCGAAAAGGTTTTATATTTTCAAACGAGCTCCCATGTATAAAAATAGGATTGTAAATCAAAGCGCACAACCGTTACAAGGGCGGAGAAAGATAAAAACGATTTTGAAATATTTGTTGATGCACATCCACATCGATAGATGGTTCGATAGATTTTGTTACGAATGGTCCTTTGATGTGCTCCGGATTCGCCCTTTCCATACAGTGAAACAAACCCAAGCAATCGAGCAATTAACAATTGAAAGTTGTATTTTTATAAAAATAAAATCAATGAGAAACACTCGGTATGGGTAACCGATCTCCGTCTACACTTTTATGACCGGCTGTGTGCTCGTCGATGAAACGCACGAAATACGTAGATTATTCCAAGCCACTTTTTCCCAGGGTATGAATCACCATCCATCTTTACACGGACGGTGCTTTTCTTTCTGTTTTGGTCTAGCGTTCGACAGGCTTATCTCCCTCTCGGCCGGGAAAAGGGTTCGACCGTCCACCGTGTCCATAGCGTTCCTAGCAGGCTGCCTACCCCCTTCCCATTCGGGGTCGTCGGAAACTGTGCGGGATTGCTAAAGTGGTCCACAGCACTGAACCAGTTTCGTTCGCATACTGCTGCTCCTTGCCGTCGCAGCGCTCCGGTCAGACCATTCCATTGTGCGATCACCGCGTTTGCTTTAGGATATCATCATTTGGGTGCAATTGTTATGGCTCATGAGCTCTGGAACGTTTTGGAGTGGAAAAGAGGGAAGGGGGAGGGAGAGAATAAAACACGGGAACCTTCGTCGGGCCTCGGAGTGGCTCAGAAATTGTGGTCAGTTACAGCTCAGTCGTGACTAAAGTTTAAGTAGAGAATAAGATAACTCCCTGGGCGTAAAGTCCCGGTCCCAGCGAATGGACAGCGCGTGGTTTCAAAGCTGGACAAGAGAGGAAAGCTAGGACAAGAGAGGTTTTGTTTTGCTTTCTCGCTACATTGCTTGTATCGGTTTCGATTTCCCACCGGGCGGTTCTTCTAGCAAAAAAAAATGAACGATCGGAAGGCGCGCGCGCGCGTCCAGCTCTCTACTCTATGGTGGTCAGCTAAGCAACCGGTGCAGAACCAAATATATAAAAAAGTGCACAGTACACAACAGCATATTTGACCACAAAAGGGATGCGGACACTCGCGCAGAGATCGAAGCACAAGATATGATTTGCCGCGAAACAAGAAACGAACGCAATGTTAGTGAACTATGAATTGGTTGATCGTCTTATGATGCACCGGCAAGTTGGACATAGGACAGCATATCTTGGTGGTGTAGACAACCAACAATACACAGGAAGCCTACGGCGTACAAAAAAAAAGTCTGATCGACATATTTTTCGACCTAAGGTGGGCTATGGACATTGTAAAAGCCTCCCATGGTTGCTGTGTGGAAACCATTGAACTGTACTTAGAAAGGGATTTTGCTACAATAGCCAATCAAATCTTTTCTCGTTGTTAAGTGAGTGCCTTAAATAATCAAAATAAGCCATATCTAATCGACTTTTATGCGTACTACAATCTTTTTTTAAATATAATTCAATTTCCATGACGTATGCAAAATGTTCTTTGTCCAAATTTTGGAATTAATGCAACGTTTATGAATGAATGTACCAAAGTTGGGCATTCTTTGATTGTAATTCATAGAATGGAGAAAAAATCTATTTGTTTGCAACTGCTCGCCATAAAGGCCAACCTACCTACAGCACATAAGATACTGTGGGAACGTTCTACCTTTGTGAAGAAATGTTTTTGTACCCAGTATGGCGATACCATTTATTCTGTGCGACAGTAATTATCCCTGTGTCGTCTCAAGAAACATTAGCGTTGTTCAATAATTGAACTGCCTCGAGAATCTCAAGAACACGGGTTACCGAGAAAATGGAACATGTATACGGATTGGGATATATGTGCAAAGTCCGGATTGTGTTTGGACTACTTTAAAACATCCACTCGTTTGTTTATGGTGGACTTTTGGGAAACGCATGTTAATATGGCGCAAAGGGAAGTTTCCTTATATGATTGACTCACACAAACGATCGCTGTGACAGTCGTGGGTGATCCAATTTTTAACGCAACATTGTACAGCGAACTAAAAACACAACTCTCTAATACGATCAATCCTTAACGATCGCACCGGCATAAGGGGATGGTCTCATTTGAAAAGTGCTCAATGCTCTTGCCGCCAAAACCCGAACCGTACGTAACACTTTTCATTTCACTCACAGTGTGTCGGGCCGTCGGCTTAACGTCTCCAGTCCAGTACTTCTTGTGAACACAACAGGAAGCTTAGCTTTCACGTTTGATCAGCTCACAGTGATCTAAATTTCTCCCACATTCGAGCTCCCACCATAAACGAACGAAACTGCTTGATCACGGTGAGACTTCGTTTGAGCTAGCTGGTTGAAAAATGATCCTTCGTTGTGCGATCGGTGGTCGCCGTTTTGGAGAGGTGTGCTTGAAGATTAATCGATTCGTTATTAATTAAATGATTAGTGCGACTGGAGAATCGTGAATGCGTTCACACGCGCCAGCAAAGAAATAGAAAGTGAAATTAGTTTCGTGTTTGCTTGAATGCCAATGCGCATAATTTGCTTTACAGAATAAATTTAATAAATTGTCTCGAAGGTTTGGGGGGTCAATGGGCGAATAAATATGACTGAACATACTAATTCAAGTCAACATGTTTTGTTTCATATTTTAAATCCTTTACTTAATTCTATAATTCGGTGTGCTTCAAGTACAGATTACGCATCTACAAAGGTTCAACACGTGTCCAGGACCAAAACAGAAAGGTAAACAAAAAAGTAAACGGAAATGTATTTTGCTTTTCTCGATTTGGAGACGAGTTCGCTCCTCCAGAGTTCGTTTGCATGACCGGCCGGTGGTACGTAATTAACCAGCGCATTGCTGTACATCTTGCAGCTACTGTACATGGGGACAGTTGCCATTTAGCTACTGCATCCCCGAACGGTAACTCGTTGATTCTCATTGGCACTTGCAAAAAACCCAGAAACGATTCGCAAAATTCTACCGTACAACGGCAGCACCGATCGTCCCAATTACAAAGATATTTCTGGATTGTCAATTAGAGTATCACTTTTCAATCTTGTACGGGCGATCGGGAGAGAGCAAGCAGCTTCCTGCAGTTGCTAAGCAGTTTGCGGAACTTTAAGCAAAGCCGTTGTACAAAATGTGCCTTGGGCGAGAACAGAAACCCTCGAAGCGTTCTCCGGTTCCCAAGAAATCGGTTCAATCTGTAGGGAAAAGCGAATTTTCTGTTTGTGTGAACCTCGTACGTAAAGGTCGGCGCGCGTCCGTGTACGCAAAACGACATCTCAGCAAATGGCAAACGGCCGAGGGTGGGCAGGAAATTCCTGAAAGACATAGGTGTGCGGACATTGTAAACATGCTGTCGAGTGATGTACGGACGAAAGTGCGGACCAGGCCAGCGACACCACCCGGAGGCAGCAGGGCTGTGGGAGCATATGTTTGCTTGTCCCAAAACGTTGGCCGATAGTATGCGAGCGAGTGGAGTTGTCTCCATACCGCAGTAACCTGCTGTTGGTGCTGCTGGGTAAGATTTGTGCGAGATTTTCTCGCGCGTAAAGGACACAAAATAAAGAAGGAAGACGAGTTACAGTCGCGCAACGCCGGCGGAGGTGTGTGAATGTGTTACAATTTATGCATACCACAGTAAGGCGGAATAAATTTGCCACAGCCTTTGGAAGCCGTGTCCAACGACTTGCCTTTGGCGGGGTATGCTAACATGAGCTTTTTTCTACAGGTCCCTCTATGAAGCTTGGGCTTCTTTCGCAACGAGACACGCGCACAAAATTTCTCACACAAATATACGCCCTCGCAGTTGTTCCTCACGTTGCCGCACGTTGGTTCCATTTTTTTACGTACGCCCCAAAGGGAAGACGCAGACAGGGCGCTGGTGGATCGCACATCGGAGGTTTTGGATCGTTAGGTCGGTGAAGTGGTTCATTCACCGGAACATTGTGCTCCGGGTGTGTTTGGATCGCGCTGAATCTCCTCTCCAGACGGGTAGGATCCAGTCTTATGAGTTGCCCAGCAACCTGAATCTGCGAGACGTACGAGCATACCAATGGGGCAAAGAGTGCTCTTTAACAGCAAGCAATGACGGCGAGAAAGAAGGTGGAAAAATTAACCGATAAAAATGCAACCACAGCCATGCGCAATTGTCAGGGTCAGCTGGTGCAGTATGTTGGGCTCATGGAGAGTGAACTACACAAGGTGATAACTTCTTAAGTCGACGGTACGAAGGGGTGTGGGAAAACATGACACAGGAAGGAGGGCTTCATTTGTTTAGGAGGTTCTTGCGGTATGTTTCGTTTAGTAAGGTATGGAGTTTTGTTTTAAGTGTTAAATAACACATTTCATTCCAAATTTGTACCAAACGACAGAACCTTGGACTTTTTTCGATGGAATGCACAAAGTGTGCTTAGCTGGTCTCGTAGTACACTCGTCAACTCGTACGACTTAGCAACATGCCCGTCATGGGTTCAAACCCCAAATAGACCGTGCGTCCATAGGTAGGACTGATTATCCTGCTATGGGGGGATAAAATCCTTAAGTCACTGAAAGCCAAGCCCATAAGTGGTACAGGCAAGCCTTGACCGACAACGCCAAATGAAGAAGAAGAAGCACAAAGTGTGCTTAGCACAAAGTTTGCATACTTTACGATCTTCCTTCTTGCAATTCTTTTAATCTCGAAATTCGACGTGTGTAATACACAAGCTTTTTGTCACCCGCTGGTTGGTACAGCAGTGCCTTGGGTAATATATTCCTCAGGTCTCCGTAGGCTTCCTTTAGTATCCCCATTTACAAGCTCTGGTCATAATCCCGCGTCTTGTCGCCCCGGTCTTATCAATGCATTAAAAGCTGAGCACGGGTGGGGGGGCACATTTAACCCACAGTCGGAGGGCCAGTGTGACCGGAAAAAGGGTGTTGCAACAATAAAACACTGGCTAATGTGCCCACTGCTAACGAGCACACTGGTTTTTAGCAAGCAACGTCACAGCACACAGCAACATTAGCGCAGCATAGCAGGTCCCTAACCTCTGGTGTGCCGGTCGGTCGGGCGGGCCTCAATCCCATGCTTTTCAACACCGTATGAGAACCAACGTGTTTTCCCGCCCCCCACCCATATATGCCATGCGAATCGAGGCGGATGGAGTGGCGTTTTATCATCATCATGATATGCTCCTGGTGGTGGTACGGTCGACGAGTCCCTCGACACCGCAACTCTTCCTTGAGCCACCGGGATCGGTGTGGATTACAAACGAGGACAGCCGGGGCAGTCATCAACAGCGTGGGCTTGGGGAGGAGGTGGTAGTAACGCCACCCCTTTTCGCACGCCCTCACCCATCCGTCATCGCGCAAAAACCATTCTAATTAAAGTTTATGCTACCTCTAGCCAGACTTTGCTTTTAATTACTCTTTGATTACTTCGGACTGGCTTTCTCTGGCCTACGATGGGTGCGTTCGAGTTTTGCACCCCCTGCGTCTGGGCTTTTCCTTCGAAAATCAGATCGAATCCGGTGTGGATGGAACGAGAAGTGTGATGGAAATGGAGGGAGGGAGTAGCATAAGGTACTCTACCTCTTTGCTTTCCGCTCCGATGCTATAGCCACAACATTTCCTTGTTGGGTGGGAAGAGTTTTCGATATGGCCGGTAAGCAAACTGAACTAAAAGCCATCCCGTTGGAACACGCATGGAAGAGGGGGTCCTCCTGATGCCCATACCAGTTTTGTTTCGATGTGTTTCTCCACGTCCCACTATCTTCCTGTCCAACGGCTTGTGCGTATTTTATTTAATATTAAAAACTCATTATTTTTTAAAAGCCCTAAACAGTGTATCGCGCAGTAATAGCAATAATCATCAGTTTCATTTGGGGGAAACATAACTGCCCAGCTTGTGTTTTTATTATGAGACCTCCGATGCCGTTCGGTCGGTTCGGTTTCAGCGCTTAAGGAGGCGCACGTTGTTGATGAAAGGAACAACCGAAATCCCAAGAAATGAATCTCCACTTTTCGCTTTCTGCAGAAAGCATTAAATCTACAACAGTTATGCTCAACGGTTTATAGGCAGCTCCAGTCGCTGTTCCAATCAACGGCCGGCTCTCCCTCCATCCCCAACTCTAACAATAATGCCGTAGTTCCCGAAGTCAACCCGCACTCATTTCAGTGTGGCGCTCACGCGGGTCCTTGCTGAGTTGCTGTGTGCGCTTGGTATGCCTGCCCGCACGTTCCGCCGGGCCAGTCAGTAATAAGCAACTAATTAATGTTGTAGTTCGAGAGTTTCGACCCCAAAGGTTCCCCCACCCTTTTATGCGTGTGTTCGAGTGTGTGTTTGTGTGTGTTCCAGTGAACATTTATCGTCATCCTTTCGTTCTCTCACGACTTTTTTAATGCTCGACGCTGAAAAGCAGACATTTGATAACAATCCCACGGTTGCCGTCGGAACGTAGACGAAAAGTCTTCAAAAAAACAAGAATCAACTGAACACTGATTCAGCTGCTTTTCGTTGCAAGTGTAAATTGTTTCATCAAAACATGGGGCCGCTCGTCATTGCTTTGGGAGGCATGGGATGCATTAAACATAATTCAGCTGTCCACGATGGCAGGATGGCAAATTGGGTTTGACCTGCCGGTTCAAACGTGCGGAGGCATATGTTTCACCATGTTTTTTTTTTTAACCATAGCGGACGTGTGCTAACGAGCCAAGGAGGCAGACCCCAGACGCGAGCTCGTGAATGCATTAGCATGCGCACACGTGGTGATAATCGTGCCAGGAAATGAGGTGTCAAAATAAAAATCCTCTTCCAGCCTAAAAACCATCGCACGCGTGTGCGCCTGGACGCTCCGAACGTGCGTTCAATTCCGACACACGGATGGAAATGAAGTAAATTGGCTTTTTCTGTCAAGTTGAACCATTTTCGGAAGGTTGATGGGTTGCCATACAAGCTAGTTCGAACGATAAGACCTAAGAATGTGTCAAATTATGATGTGCCCCAGGTGAGGGTATAACGAAGCGTTCAATTAGCATCCAATGATATGATCTAAGAACCGAGCTGCTGGAGGCTTTTTGAGAGGATTCATCTGCTAAAAGGACGCCCTCTAAGTGCTTTCAGCTCCTTTCTGACATCTTCAGGCCTGAGTGAGATTCTTTAAAACAACTGTCCAACCGCAAGACAGTGCCAAAACCGCATCCTTTCTATACGTTAATGATTCCCAATAGAACACCTAACATTCGTACGTGAACTCATCAGAGTTCACGCTAATAGAGGTTCTTCGAACGCGTCCTTTAACACAGAAGCATTTGCAGAGGTAGTAGCACAAAAAAGTTTAATTGCCGCTTTAATGAAAATGCGCCAGCTCTCTTCGTAAATGATGTGTGGTGTCAATCCTCCATCCAGCGACCTGCAATATCTTTGCAATTTACCTTTCGTCGGACGTGTTGGATATTTCACTGTCCTTGGGAACCAACCCTTGAAACACCAAGAATGCCACAGCCATCAACGTACAATTAATAATCTTCCCCCGCTGTTGATATCCCAGGATTCGTCGTGCCGATTCCATTAACCCCTCTGAAAGGATGGAAATGAGAGCTGCGTCTTGTGACGGTTCAAATAAAACTTACCCGTTAGCAACTGAAAAACGCATGTTTATTAAATGGAATCATTTAGCCGGCAGTTGTGTGTGCGCGTGTTTTTGGCGAGGGACGCGTAGGTTAGTGTTTTAAAATGTGACAAGACATGACATGCTACCGTGTTTCGCACGGGATGATGCTGGGACCGGTTTTTCGCTCTGTACATTGTTGCTAACTTAATGGCAGCTATAAAGAACCTATTATCACATCCGCACGACAGACTAGACTTACGTGTCGGTGTCGGCCACATATTTTTAATACAACATTTAAGTAAGGACCAGTTTGTAACATGAGACATTTTAATAGAGGATAGGCTGTGGTTTTATTTGTATAAAACTTGTCATACCATTGTTTTTGTTACTGAACGAAATTAAGTTTTCCTTGTCCTGTTCCTGTGCGCTCGATTTATCTCATCTCCATGCACACTTTCATTTTAATGTCCCGCAATGTATGGATCTGCTTCCTTATCTCACGCCTGCCATCACTCTTCGTTCGCGGCTCGCTAAAGTTTGTCGTGCGGATTAATTGTAAGCCGAGAGAAATGAAGAAATTAGTATGCATTACTGCACACTGCTCTGCCACTTTTTGCAGTCACCCAAAAGTGTGTGGGACTACGGACGGATGAAGCCTTTACCCATACTGTGCCAGGAACATCAGGTGAAATAACAAAATCTCGCTGGTGTAAAATGATCCAACTTCGTGGGGCCAACATATTACGGAGCTTGATGAAAATCTTTTACAGAGGGTGTATGCAACTTGGATTTTAAATTTTTATACATCGAATGTTTTCAAAGGGAACACAGTAGTGAGCGACAGCGATGCGTTCAGTGTCACTGGCAGACGCTGCCCGCTGACTGTATCATTAATTTATTGCTTGCAAACACCACCGGTACGGTTCTGAACTGCCCCACCACCGGTCGACATTACATGCTATCGTGGGGCAATCCTTTTTCCCGTTCCCATGTGTTGCCGCTTCCGCGGTGAACCGGTTGGGACAGCAACTGATTGGTTGATCCATTGCCGAGGTCCCGATTGGAAAGAAAACCCGACTGCCCGTGTGTGTGTCCCTGAATGTCCCGATGATGATATGGCTCCAATCGCGTAACGCTCAGCAACAAGGTATGTGGGACCGTTTTGCGGTTTGGTGGAAGACTTCATCGTGTTTTCCGTAGGCAAATCAATTACAACCCGCTCGTTCTTCTTCTCCTCCCCGCCCCTTTCCCTAGAGAGAGGGAGGTAGGTGTATTGTTCTGCCAGTGTTCTTGCTGCAATGTGTGTTGTGGTCAGTTTGCTGCTTTCCATGACCAGGACACTGCCGGCAGGAAAGTTATACCAGTGATTATGGTAATCACTTATGCATTGGTTGTTTTGTTGCCGTTGTTAAACTTCCCGCACCCGCAATAGAGCCAAGCAGGCACGCATAAGGGAGCTCCCGTTCTGGCCACTGCCACATTCTCTTTCTAGTGCCGCTGGTACAGGTTAACACGAAACACCAACAGTATATGTGTGTATGTGTGCAAAGTGCATCCAACGCAAAGGTGCAACAGTGGCGCACGCAAGCGGGCTGTGGTGACGGAAAAATCGCATGCAAAAGTGTTTATTTCTCGCACCTGTCACCTCCACCTCTACACCGGAGCTCCACTGCACCATTAGCTTTATCCTCCTTTCCCCTCTGGTTGGCGTCTCTCTCTCTCTCTCTCTCTCTCTCTCTCTCTCTCTCTCTCTCTCTCTCTTGGGTTTAGTACCTTGCGGAAGCTTCCGATTAAACACGGGCACATTGGTTGGCTGGCTGGCTGAAAGGGTCGTCACCTCACCCGCTAGTTAGGGTCATCAAATGTGAATGAAGTGAGCATTACTTTGGGGCGCACACACGCAGGCTGGAGGCCCGTTTGTGGGGAGGCAGTCTTGTGCCGGCTGCACGCATGCAACTGCCCTCATGCAATGGTGCCTTTGGACAAGCGTCAAAAACTGGAGCAACAGGAAAAAGGATGTAGTGTGTTTGCTCACTTTGTAAAGCCTCCCCCCTTTGCCGCACTACACCCACCGCACAGATGGATGTAACGGTGGATAAGGTACTACGGGAATGCAGATTTGGATGTGGCGTTGCGGTTATTGGTTCGACGCCATGAACTTCCCCATTCCACTTTTGGAAGCAATTGGCACTATACACAAACACACACACACAGAGATGAGGCTCACCCCTTTTTCACGTTCGCTGCTTGCGTGTGTCTCGAAATGCCTCATATAATCACCATCCCTTAAAATTTAGCAAATCATCAACACACACACAAACATACACATACTGGCCAGCTACAGGTGGCGCGGGAATAGGCCTCATTCCATCCACTTTCCTGGGCTTTCTTCTAACCCGTCTGTTCTCGCACTTTCCTCCATTTATGTATGCGTTTGTACGCGTCCATTGCCTCCCCCTTCTCGCCAACCACATCCCGAATGGGGTGTGTGTGTATGTATGTTTGGGGCATGATTGTATTTTTCGCCGCGTTTTTGAGTAATGGACATTTCATGTTGCCTTATGCAAATCATACATATTAGCCTCGAAAGATTATGCGGACATAAATCTAAATGGCAGGTCGGTTCGCGCGCGCATTTTCTCCCTGCCCCAAACGCCTCGTGAACCACCCTCGATTTCGGGGGTTTGTGGTGTGTGTTGTGGTCGTGGTTAGGACTGTGTTTTTGCTGGAACCATTCAACGCGGCCAAAGAGAAAGACGCGGGAGTATGTGGTGAAAGCGAAATTTTATGGAAACAATTCCAACCACCTACCAATGGTGATGGTGATGTTCTGGCAGGGCGTGTGTGTGCGTTGTCGGTTGTATGCGAAACGAAAAGGACACGATTGGCCACTACACAAAGAGCAATATATATTTTCGCTGTCCGTTACCAGCCGGATCTGGCACTTCTTACCCTTTTGCCCCTTGTTTGGATCAGGAGGAGGAGCTCGCTGAATATATCATTGCCGTTTCTATGCTACTGTGGTTGTGTGTTCGAATGCCAGCTGTGATAGTGTGTAATTGTTGCATATCCTTTTTTTAAGTCGGAACTTGAGCGAGCAAGAGCTATACAGCGGAAAGTTGGCATACAAATGGCAAGAACACAGAAGGGACTATCAGGGACACTAATCGGTTAGCTGCCGAGGGGTTGATTGAACACTTAGCGATGCTTTTTTAATGGATTTAATTGGTTCTGTAGTGCTCTGTAGAATGATGTAAAACTAAAACAACAAAATCCTACGAAAGATGTTTGTCCTATCCTTTGTATGTCCAATAACTTTGTTCTTTTTTATATTTATCAGCATGATTGATGCTGTTATACTCCTTAATGCAGTGTATTGATTTTATCGTCCAATTTTTCTCCCGTTTCATTACACACTCTTTAATAATATACGCTGATTGGCATTGTTATTTGATGGCACTTTATTGCAGTCATTTTAAATTAATGTACTTCCCCGAAACCCGAAGCACACCATTTTACGATGCGAAATCAACCAATCAATTCCACCACTCGGCTCGGCGTGTGTTTGTGTCTGTGTGTGTCTACTTCTAGTGGTAGACGGTACCGGCACTACTACACCATTCCACTGCACAATTACTATCGTAGTAATTTAATCACCTGCCTCCACTGGTGATGATGCCTCGTCCCGCGTCCAGCGAGGGAACCGATGCCGTTCTTTGGCGCATAATCGTACCGCAGAAAAGAAATTGTTATTATTTTACGACCTTTTTGTCTCCCATAAAAGCGCCAATCGGAAGGCGTGGGGTATATAGGAAGGTAGCAAGAAGAGAGAAGAAAAAAAAACCGACCCATCACTTAAGTAAACTTTGAACACCTCCGCCCGAAGCGGAGTCGATCAGCAGTCTATCTTCCGGAGAAGAGCATGCGGTTTATGTTCATTGTTGTTGGATAACCATCATCGCCACTACTAGGGAGCTTGTGGTCCTGCCATGCTTACCCTCTGTGCACTGTGCGTTCAATTATGCGCAGCCTACGGGCGTACGGGTAGCCAATATTCAATAGAGCTCGCTGGGCTGGAGCTTTAGAAGACGAGCGAGCGTGAGCCACGGAGCCCGACGCCCGCCTTGCCACAAAGTGCAAGATGTAACGGTGGATATGTACTGGTACTTTTTTTTTATTTGCATTGAATTCCTCCCTGTCGGACTGCCAGTGAGAAGGCGAGAACCCTGAAGTTAACAAAATGATAACTGCAAAAAGATAAGAACACCGCTGCGCGTAAGCTCCTTAATTTGATTCCGATCGGCGAGCACCAGAACTGAGAGGAACAAAATGGACGACACGAAACCGTGGCACCGATCCGAAGATTCGACGCGAATGCACTTCAATACGCTGTAACTGCTGATTCTGAGTTATGACCGTGTGAGGGGGGAGTGAGCAAGGAAAATGTTTTCTATGCCCATGGAGTGTGTACCAGACCCAGATGCGGCATCGGGAAGGAAAAGCAAATGAAGCAAGTTTACGATTTATCAGTGAAAAATACTTTTTTGCCGACGCTGGCGATCGATGGGAAATAAAATTGCATGAAGAAAAAAGATATTCGATAGGAAGATATTATTTTTTTCATAACACAACACAAGTTATTGGAAAGAAAGTATCTAATTTCCATTGTGTAAATATATTCACATTCTCGATAGGAGCAAACCACCGCAATTTATTATCTTATAACAATAATGTGACAGAATGGAGCGAGTTTCAATTTATTTGTATTTGTTCAGTGCACCCGGTATTTTCACTGAACGCGCTGAGTGTTCAGTATAAATTAAACCTTAAAAGCACGAACTCTTTAAAAAACATAAAACGCATCGAAAATGCAATGATTGGGTACCGTTACTTCGCATTGAATGCAATTTTAGACGGTGCTTCATTTGCATTTCTCTTTGCCGCGCTCTGTATAAATTGATTTATTGTGTCAAAGATTTGATGAATAATATTAACACACTTGATCAGGGTGGCAATGGTATGGATTGCAGCAATAAATAACGTTTTTAAAGTAGGCAGATCTTAACCAACATTAGCATTAAATCGTTACGTTTCACGGTGTAGTAGACGGTACCTTTATAACAATTTGAGTAATGCTTAAAGGATGACTTCACCATACCTAACACGTTTTAGTTTTTATTTACTCGTGAATGGTGTTAGAATTTTCAGAATTGGTTTTTCATGGTTTTTTTTTCAGAATGTTTTTATATTGAAGAAGTTCGCTTGCATTTCTCTTTGCCGCGCTCTGTATAAATTGATTTATTGTGTCAAAGATTTGACCGCATTATGTTTTTTTGTCTGTCTGGCACAATTTTGTTGAAACATGGTCGAAACATGAAAGTCAACTCCGTCAGCGAAAAAGCTTGCTCGAAACATACTCATCATATTCTTTTTGGTTTGGTTCCACATCCTGTTATATAAGTTGACTTCCTTCGTTTGCAGTAGAATAGGTGGCGTCAGGCACCATAATTGTTCAACTGCACTCCGCGTACACAATATTAACCCATGCATTGCGTCTCTACTATTTTCACTGCCTTTCGAAGCAGGGCTAAGAGAATGAGTCAATGCTAATGGTGTTCAGTGTGCCAAAATCGTTTATAGGAAAGCTAACAAGCGTATGCTAATGGATTAATCAAGCGCACCATACCATGTTGTGACATTGCTAGGTTTAGCACGTGGATTTCTATTTTACTGTTCCACAACAAATAAATAATCTCGATCTTTCTCCAACGATTTCCTAACTAATTCAATCGAAAATGATTTGCCTTGCTTGTCAACCATGCAATCGGGCTTAGTGCACCCTTCTAAACAAGGCTGCTCCAAGTGCCTTGCATGAGGTAAAATTACTACAATCCCAACCAATGCACCCGCTCAACAGGGAGCGCATGTCAATAATTCATCCAGCGCGTCCACCAACTTTCAAAATCAATTCATCATTACTCAAATAGACCGTAACGGCGCCTAATCTTTCTCTCTCTCTCTCTTCCATAACCCAACCAAATCGTGCTTTAACAATCGTGAGCAGGCCACAAAGAGGGGTTCCCTTTTTCTAATGAAAATCAATTAGCACACTTAAGTAAAAACAACCATCAAAAATTCTGTTGCATGTACTGGCTCAATCTTGCAAACCTGCCACCCCATTGGCCCTCAGGAGACTGGCAGGTGAGGTTATTTACTTCGAGGCCGGGGGGAAACTTTGAACGGTACGGCCGCCCCCTTCGATATGTATATTCCAGCGTACGGGAAGCAAAACCTTCCAAACCTGCACGATGATATGGCTCATTGAAAAATTGCAAACTCCGGATCGCGCGTGGCACACGAACCGTTTTCTTGTTTTTTTTTTTTTAATCGATGCGTTGCATATTAATTCTCACATAATCAATAACGAGGCAAATTTTGGTAGCTTTGCAATTTTATATATGAAAAGAGATGAGGCTACGCTTCACAATCGTGCAGTGGCAGCAAACAACGCATTAGGCAAATGGTTGCAAATAAAATGCCATTTTTACGTAATTCAACCGCGCGTGGCTCTACAACAGCTAATAGCTAAGTGTGCTCCTTGTCCTCGTTTCCGATGGTGTTGAAAAGGATGCTTCAAAAACGTTCTGTTTGCGATTTTGGTGGGTTTTCTCGTCTGTAAAACCATTAGGCACACATAACCATTACCATATGTGTGAGTCAATAAAATGATATGATTGTGGCAAAGCCTACAGTCTCGCCGCCCGCGTATCGTGTTTCTTTAAATCGGGAACATCTTTATGAAGTTTTTACTCTCACTATCAAATATGCAGTGTATGTGTGTGTGTGTGTTGTAATGATCTTCCCTCGCTCCGCTGCATATGTGAACCCTTACGATGAATGATTGTTATAAACCATTCGTAAGGCATTGATACATCCCACACCGCCATAAATGGCAAACAGAAATCCCACCCAAACGAATGCCCTCTCGTCTGTGTGTATCATTCCTCTTTCTTTCCTTTCTATTTTGTCGGTCCCATCATCTGTGCTTCTTTCTCGTTTTCAATAACTCCAGCGTATCGCGTAACCCATAAAGAAAGATAAAGTAAAATAACAATAATAATTATTGTTACGATTATTACGATACATTGCGGTCTTTTTTGATATCGATTTTTGGGGGCGCTTTTGCCACTTTTATCCTTCTCTGTACACGAGTTTTCCCCTGTGCGCTTTTTCTTTCGTTCGCTTCAACATACATATCTATATTCAAACCCAACCCAGTTCCCGGGGTTCGCTCGGTTCATCGTTTTCATCATCCAAGCCGTACACAACCAGCCTACGCGCGATTGCTCCCGCAACTCGTTTCATTCCAAAAGACAGCTGCAGGATTTTCGAATCCTTTTGGCCTCTGCTTGGAACAATCATTTCTGCAGCCCTGTCCTGTCGCTCCTCTGTTTGGCCTTTATTTACCAGCCAGCGCTCCAGCGGATCGGAAGTTTTTCGTTGGGGAAATTTTTGCTAAGAGCGTACAAATTTCAACCTTTTACCCCTCGACGGTTCTGGGAGCAGTGTTCGTCGATCGTCGGCCGGGCACACACTCATGTAGCCATTACTTCATAATAATTCAGCATTTTATGAGCGAGAATGATGATACTGCTGCCGCTGCGCCCATCATTCTGGATTTTTTTTTTGTGCTGGGGGGAAGCATTCGGAATATGAAAGTGTTTTCAGTTATGATTTCATGTGCGACGGGGTAAGGAGTTGTTGCGAGTATTTCCCTCTACGTTTAAAGGCAAACGCAACGAGCTCTCAGTTGCCAGTTGGTTTTTTTATGGAAATGTTTTATTTCTTTCCCTTCGAGAAGCAAACCCACATGCGGTGGAACAAACTGGAGAAAGGGGGGAAAAAGATCAAGAAACTTTCCGGGCAAATTGTTTACGCCCAACCGTAAAGGGATTGGTGGTTGGAATTGGCAATCTGATTAAGATTATCTTAAACGCTTCTGCACTTTGCTGTACACCTCGGGGGGAAAGAAGTTCTGCTCTGGATCGCTCGTTTCCATATGCATTTCTGACAAATTGAGTAGCGCTAGGGGTCTTCCAAAGAAGGTGCAGTGTACCATTAGCAAAAGGACTACTGGAATTAAGTGACGTGGGAGTTCCTCTGGGCAATGTTTCATTAGCATTTAATTTGGTTGCTCCTACAAGGGTTTGGGTGAACTGTATCTCCTAATTTGCGGGATATTTAATACAGCTAGATTTGTTTGTACTATTTTATTACCAGTATGTCCTACTGTTCCATACATTCCAAATCATCCTTCTTCCTTTCCAAACACTAATCTCGTCCCCCTTCCCTCGATAAGAAACAACATCGCACCGCATCGCCTTCAAGCTTGCCATCTTGTGTAACACAGCCATATATTTTATTATCACCTTTTGCAGTAGAGAAAACCATTGCGAGATCGAGCGGCGGAGGCGAAACAAAATGACTGCCTACATCACGGAGCTGTCGGACATGGTGCCGACCTGCAGTGCCCTCGCGCGGAAACCGGACAAGCTGACGATCCTGCGGATGGCCGTCGCGCACATGAAGGCATTAAGAGGTAAGTTTCCAGCTTTTTGATGAGCTCCCAGGCGCTTACTATTGTTTTTCGGCTGGCTAATTCAGAGGTTTGTGTAATGCAGACAGGACAAAGAAAGCAGCACTCACAGATTAGCATGAGCGCAAATGGCGTTCGGGGTGGGTGGTAGTCGCCGGGTTTCATCAAAAGTTTGAAAGTAATTTCCCCTTTGCAAAGGTCGTAAATATTTTTATTTCTCATACCGGAGAGTGCTGCCAACGATTCCCCGATGCATGAAATGAACTGCTTTTTTCACTTCTTTTCACCATTTCGTGGCCATAAAACCCGTGAGCGTACCTCGGTGTTTTGGATTTGTTATGGTGTCGTTTTGTGACGTTGGCAAAGAAAACGGCAAATTACACGCGCGGCAATAGGTTATGATTCCCGCCCTAGACAGACGAATCATACTGTCTAGCAGTTTAATTGACTTTGCTGTACTTTTTTTTAGCTAGAAAGCGATGTACAACTTTTATTTAGTTAGTTCATTGAAATTTTTGTGAATTTATTGCGCACAGGACATTTCTCAATCGAGTTGTACATGCTGTGCGAGACAAAAGTTTTCCCCCTTAGTGAGATAAATTACATTTTGAGTGTAGGAAACGCATTTGCTTGTTCTTGAGAAATGAATTCAACAGTGGAAATCAGCCTTCTCGGAACAGCCATTTTGTTGGCATAACTTTAAGCAGCAAAAAACTCGTGTAATTGATCGTCCTTCAAATTTAATTTCTTTTTATTTTGTGCATTTTACTGTATTCAGGAAGTCTTCTAACATATTGTTGCATTTACTGTCCAAGAAGAGTTACATTTTATATTAAATGGTTGCGAACTGTGTCAAACGACGAGTGGCATTCCTTCACGGAGCTCTACTTAGTTTTTTTTCGTGTAAGAAAATGAACACAAAAGAACGTCCTGCTAAAGACAACTATGCTGACCTCGCGAAAAGAATCCTAGATCCTGCAAGAAACGCTAGAGAATGGATAATTTATTCAAATAATTAGCCGAGAATTTATAAGTACGGCAGCGTAGAGTAGAGCTCGGCTCACAACTTTCAGAAATGGCGGCGGCGCAACGGTGTCTCTTGTTATAGAAGGAAGATGAACTTTTTCCTCTACTCTGCTCACACTCTTTCAACCCGTTTCGATCAGCTAAAAGCTAAAGACAAATGAAACTAAAGTCAGCTCGAAACAATGAAAAAAAAACAATGCAGATGGAAAAAAGAGCCAAGGTGAACGTTAGCGAACTCTTTTCTAATTACTATCGTTATCTCTACACCAGGTTAAAATAATGACTTTTGGATCATTTTCAAAGTCAACAAAAGAGGGGCTTGCCACAGGGATAGCTGGCACGGTTTGTTGGGGTCGAGGGAAAAGACATTAAAATGTCCAACGACCGGGCGGGCACAACTTTCATTTGGAACATAATAATTCAATCAATTGACAGGGTGCTGCGCGCGCCATTGTAAGTGGGCTTCCAGTTCGAACGGTAGAATAATTAAGGAACTCTTTCACTTCGGTCCGAAGCGTTCAACGTACCTAGATAACGAGCTATCCGCAAATACTTTTGCTATAAAGATGTTGCGATAATTTTTAATCGACCAGCTAGAAACGAACTGCCACTGACCGGACAAAACGACCGACCGACCGACGGAGGAGACATCTTACTCAGGGTGAGTGATAAAGCAAAAGGTTAAAGGTGTTGGGTTTGCCAAGCACCACCATCACCTCTACCCTTCAGTTTCTCTACCAACATATCAAAAAAGCGTAACAAGCCAGTTTTGCCCGTCGGCAAAAGAGATTAATTGCTCGATGTAAATCATTATGAAAAATGTCCGATTTTTATCGCATTTGCTGCAGCACAAAAAGAAATGTGAAGGCAAATAGAAAAAAAAGGTTTTCAGTTAGTGAAACAAACCACAGACCCTCCGGCGGGGTCGTAGGACTGGCCATAAAAACAAAAGTGATCGGGTTATTGGTTAGAGCTGAATTTATGACAAGTTTTTATTGCGATTCCGAGTCAAAAGTGGTTCACAAAATTTGTGGCTGCATGTTTTTGAAACTGAATGTATCCCAGATAGATTGTTGCTTATTAGAGCAAAGAGTAGTAAAAGGCTTACATATTTAAAATACTATCTACAAATATTACAACGAAGTACTTAAAAAGCAACTAAAAGATACCGTTTGGTCACGTTGTCCAGCGTGTAGCTTTACCAGAGTCCGGTACACATTAAACCGAAAACTCAACCCTTCGTTTCAATTTCACCCTGCTCTTGCTTCGTGAGAAAAAAATAGCTGCCTTGGCAATGGAGTCATTTGGCAAGCAATAAAATGTCCTCTTGCCTTCGAGGCCCAGCACACATCAGTGTTCATTTCCTTTCGTACAGAGCAAAAGTGATCCGTGTTCCGTGCACCCGCCACGTGCTCTGGTTTTTGTTGCAACCACTGCCACACGCACTTCCCTCTCACACACCTACCGTAGAATAAGGGCGATAAAGATGGGCTGATGGAGGTGATGGAGTGTGTGGTCAGCCGTGTGCCACCGTTTGCCGTGACCGGAACGGGTCAGAAATAATGTCACTCGGACGTCCATATATTTGAATCTAATTCGATTAGTTAATCCCCTGCGGAACAATATCCCAGTGCGGACCGCGCTAGGAACGGGCGTGCGGTGAATAAAGTCCCGGCAGAACGAAACGGGAAAGGTGGGACGCTTCGGAGGGAGGGATAGCCCATGGTGATGGGGTCATTGGATGTCCAAAATGGGAGAGGTTAAATCAACTTTCGCCCCAAAATGACCACGACACGATTCACGCGTGTTTGCAGCCGGGAAAACTGTGCGCTCGCGCCGACTGCGTCCCTGTGTGTCTCGTAGCCTGGGTACTTCTGTTTCTACTTTAATGATTAAACTCGCCCACCGTCCGACAGCAGACTCATCTTCCTCTATTTACAGTTCTAAGCTAACGTCTTGGTGTTCCTCACATTTTCCTCTCCATGCAGCTAAATGAGACGGTGGAAAAGAGACATACCAAACTTCCCCAACGCATCATTCGCTGCATGGGAAAACTCGTCCCTTTGTCCCTTGTTCTCGGTCCCTGTCAGATACGCGGAAAAATAAAACTTCTCCGCAGCTCGCATTGTCCCTTTTCTCGTGTGTCATAGTAGAAAGTGGCAGAGCGCTGGCCACAATGATACTATTTTATTTTTACTTAGCTTTTCCGGACCTTTGTGTGTTGCGTCTGTTCGTTGGAGCTTCATTACATTCTAGCGCTTTTCCACCGTACTGTCTCTTCTGTTCATCTATTATCTCTTGGCCACCACCACCTCATGTCCAAACCAATCCCTCTGCCTCGCGAGAAAGTCATTCTACGCGTACGAAACAAAACAGCTAGGAGAAATGTGGATGGTGGTCTCCTTGCACAGGGGAAAATCATTAAACCAGTTAATTGCTTTCGGAGCAACGTTTATTTATGGTGTTATCCCGAATTCAATTTCCTGCCGCAAACGCTCCTTCCCGGCTATAAATGATGGCTGTGGCTCGTGTTGCATTGAGTTTTAGTGAGTTTCCTTTCGCGTTTCGCCACTGGTAGTAGTGAGGGAAACTCGGCGCTCGTCGATTTCACATACGAAGGGCTAAATTATATGGTTGTGTATGTGTATGCGTGTTTGCACGAGGGTAGCCTGGTAGCCAACAATTGAGTGTCCAAATAAAGTATAACGAACAGAAATTCATCAATCTTAACCGAGATGACCGGAACCAGAGTTACTACGATTTGGATGGTGAAGAACAAACAACTCTGCAACATCGCACATGATTACTAAAATTGTTACGAAGCGTTGTCTTTCCGTTGACAAAGAAGGGGTAAGACTATCTCCTACTCAATGAATGTTACTAGGGAATGAAAAAAGCAGGAAACTTCACCACAGCCTTTCTCATTAATGTATTTTGAAAGATCCATTACATAGATTGCCTTTTCTGCGGCATTGTGTTCCACCGGACAGTAGGCCAGCAAAAGTGAAACTGTCATGCATGCAAAGTTTTCCCCGAAAAGTGTCAGTTGTACTTACCCGGCTGCTAAATCCACCCATCCTCGCCGGTAGAAAGGATCACGTTAGGAAATTCGTGGAAAATCATAAGAGCATTTTCTTTGCTAGAAAAGGAATGATAATATACTTATATTCGAGTTGCGAGTGTCCCTTTTCCACCTGGAAACACATAATATTAACGAGCTCAGCAAGGCGACCCCGCATAGTATCATTTCCCTTGCCTTTGGGGGATGAGTATCCAAAAGGAGGGAACGATTCCAAATGTTCTGCTGGACGATGAGCAAGAGCAGAACACGCCATTCCCCAAAAAAAACAAAAAATGGGCAAAAATAAACGGGTATCATTAGATGTGTACCATTAAAGGTACCGAGGTGGCTTCATTTATCATAATTTTATTTCTATCTTCTCCACCACTGTTAAACCATATCGTGTCCTGGCCTGGGGTTCCTTTCTCTACTACTGGACTGCTTTCTCTACTGATGGACCCTACTGCTAGCTGTCCCTTGCTGCTAGCTCGTTCTATTTCATTTATTTCATGAAAAATCGTGTAAGAAAAGCGTACTGAAGACAAAAAAAAACAATTCTATTCGAGGACCGTTTTGTTCTATGACCTCCAATCGTTCGAGCTTATTGATTTGATAGATTTGTTCAATTTCGGAGGACAACGGACGGGTTTCATTTCTTATTTTACCTTTAATAATACCACCTCCAGGAGGATATTATTATTAAAGCAGAAAAGAAATGTCCTTGCACACCAGCTGGTTGCCGCCTGCGCTTTGTCGCAAAACGTTAGCTGATTCCCCGCTGCTTCTCATTCACACAAACAAACGAACCATCGTACACGCATTGAGCAGCACACAATTCCAACCGTTCTTTGAGCAGTGAAAATGAATCGTTAGGACACCGCGATATCATCCTAACCCTGTTTTCTTCTACGAAACCTTTGCCAAATGGTACCATTTTTCGTCCGCTAGATGACAATCCTTAACTGGGCGAGAAAATACGGTGGCCCTGGTGAAAAATGTCCTTCCGAGGGGCGGGAGGTGGCGAAGAAAACTGGTGGAAAACAGGCACAGAGAGTAGTAAGAGAGAGAGCGAGAGAAAAAAAAAAACATAATAAAAATATCTTTCCCTCCCACGGAATGATTTATGACGGTTGCGAATGGTCGACGGTGGGCAACGGAATTAAAGTGCCACTCTCTCTCTCTCTCTCTCTCTCTCTCTCTCCCGCGCCTGTATCGTCTGACGCCCGGGGAGATAAAACCTGCATCACGAAGTCGGAAAACCCGATAGGACGACAGCCAGACAGCCAGCGTGTACGAAAGGTGTGAAATTGACTTTTTTTGCTTCAAAAGTACTGCGATTCCGGAAATATGCAGCTGGAAGGCTAAAATGCCAACGTGTCCTAGAATTTTTGGCTAATTCTGGTGTGGAGCGCAAAATGAACCTGAACATAATTTACATCTTATCTCTAGCACTTTTGTGTTCAAATATTCGTAGCAGCAAAGGGAATGGATTGTGTTAAAGTAAAAGAAAAATGCCAATACAGTACAGTAAAACTAATGTTTGCTAGAATGAAAATGTGTTGCTATTGCTTTCATTTAGTTGAAACGGCTCTTTTTGCCACCCCTAAAGACTTGCATATCGATTGTATCTTCCAAACGATTAACCGGACACAGGCCACCCAATCGTTTTGACCGAACGCATCGAAACGAATGAGATGTTATCGTATTTCGGTCATTGATCCCTTGACTAGAACCAAGGATCCACATATACAATGGAGATAACAAACCACACAGATACACACACTTTGCGGTTACCGATTACACTGACCATTTAAACCATCTGGAGCAGGTGGTTCAGGGATCTGGGTGGTCCATCCTTATTGGTTGATCCTTTTTTTTTTTTGCTCGAGCAGTTTATACAAACGATATCTTACGATTACTACAATCATACTGGAAATTATGATGCTATTTGGATGTACCAATCAGGTGGCACATATTAATTTTGGAACCACGAATGTTCGAAGAATGACATAGACTATTTCAGGGGTTATTGCTTGGAATGCCAGAAACAAATCAATCTGAAAGCCAAACCAAACAAACAGCTGTTCTCTGGAATACTGGAGTGTCTCTGTTCAACAAACATCTGTTGACAGTGTACTTCTTCATTTTTAGTTTGAAAATTGTTATTTTATTTATGATATATGTGATAGTTTTGTTCTCTATACTTTGTATTATACACCATCAAGAAGTTTTTCCAAACGAATAAAGAAATGGAATTCATTTTCTACATTTTCACCTTTTTTATAAATGTAAAAAGTCCTCACGATGAAATCCCTGTTTTGCAAAGCTCTGCTGAATTATTCGTGAAACAACTTCAGCACCGACAGGATCAAAGCGCACTCTCCACTCCACATTGCAGCACACATTTCTAGACAGTGAGCCAACCATGTAACAATGATCATAAGGTAAGGCTGTTTTTAACAAACGATTCACCGACTGAAATGCAATAACAGGGCAGGGCAATAACACTGTCAGGAATTCGTTGCCCACGCTTCAGTTCGGTTTGTTTTTTGTTCTCTTCTGTGTAGCAAAAGATAAAGAAACCAGCACATTCTCCGAACTTGCATGGACCGTTTCAAGAGAGTTGCTGCTACTGTACCTTTGCACTAGCATGGTTTCGCTAGGAGTAAAAAATTGCACTAAAAAGTAGAAAAGATGAACTTCCCAACAAAGAACACACCTCTCTTTACCCTTTTGTGTTGATAGCTACATAAATTTTTCTGTCTGGCTTTAGAATTTCACCCGACACCCGAAAACAACGCGCTTGTTGTAGCACGAGCTACTTCCAAATTTTCGTTCCTTTCACGATGGAACTTTTTGAAGTGGCTGTGCGGTGTATGGAAGGGTTGCTGAAATTTAAATTGCTTCTATGGTGACCTTAAGCTAGTTTTCGATGGGAATGCAAAGTGAATGAAATGCTGTGAAAAAGAAGCTTTTTTCATGAAAGTTTAGTTACCATATTTTTTATAATTGAGTAGCGTTGGTTAAATGATGTATTTTGTATCAAATATTGGGGCCCTTCACGATTCTAGTCAGTTTTTTTGTATGGAGTTTGACAGTTGGAGGCTGAAATCATGTAAACACTCCATACAAAACAACACACAAAACTAGCCTGCAGTTTTCAGTCTAGATTATTCTAGCCTCAAAGCTAGAATTAGATGGCAATGGCAGAATGGCAAAACAAGGTGGTGTTTACATTTATCCCAAAGTGCATTAAAGAGATCTGGTGATGGAATCCAGAATCAAAGGGTATGTAGTCCAGGTTGTCTCATAGCATGTTTTTATAACCAAATTTTCATATCACTTTTTGACAGAATGGGTGAAAACTTTTGTTCAAACAAGCTTTCTGGAGGCTTGACGAATACTCAAAATCTTAAATCTCTTAAAATTTTCATTCAGAAACAGAAGCGATAAAAATCAGCCTTCTAAATTTATACACCTTGGAATAAGCTCACCTGTATATTATACTCACTTAGATAGTTGCTCGAAAACTGCTATACAATGCAAACAGCTGACAGGCTGAAATTTCAGCCTACGAACTTAAAACGGAAAGGGCCCCATTATTTATTTGTACTATTCAACCAATTACCAATTACCAGTAACCAATTACCAATTTTGCTTCAATGTCAAGTTATGATTGTTTTATATTCTATGCTAAAATCAATCTAAAAATTTATAATTACAGTATCTACTTATGAAAATAAAACTAGAGAAACTGAAGATGAAGAATCCAAGATTTGCATTTTTCCTTAAATTCCTGTATTATTTTTTCAAATGCTTCAATACTTTTAAACGTTTGACATTTCTTACCAGATAAAGTATACCCACTCCAATAGATAAAATAGTTAAAAAAAACTCTTACAGAAGATGGTTACATTGGAAACAAAGAAAAAAAACTTTCAAAAGTCTCACCAAATATCGAAGAACCCAGTTGACTCGGTGTTCATGGACAGGATCCACACCTGTGCCGACCGTACGAACATACCTTGTGCAAAATGCATTCCGTATGCACCTTGTATGTGTGTGGATGCGAGCTAAAGTGCGGCCAGCACCGACACCAATGGGTGCACAATCGATTCCCCTTCCCGCGCATTGCTAATCTGCACTGGGCGGAGTCCCAAAACCCGGGAAACTAACCGACACCAACCCTCTGCGCCCCTACAGCGTTTAGATGCAACTCCACCATGATGTATGAAATTATTAGGAAATGCAGCTGCACTGAGGTAAATGAAAGGCAGTCAGTGGGGAGGTGTGTACCGCTGTCTAATTAAAAACAATGGGCATTATTTTTCTCTCTCTCCGTCTTACTCTCTCACTCTCTCTGTCCATACTCATACCTTCGGAATAGATGGCCGGTTTCGTTCTACCGAAACCGCTACGAAACCCGCTTTCATTTCCCACTTCGTGACAGATACGGTTTTATCAGAAATCAAATCGCCGGGCTGGGTGAAGCCAACGATCATATTCTCTCCCTTGCTCTCTCTCGCAAACACACCTCTTTCATGTCGGTCACTTTATAGACATTGGGCAATAAAAATGCAAGGTAGAAGTTTGGCAGGAGTATGGAAAAAGAGAAAGAAGATGAAAAAGCTCCCAGGTAATAATACAAATAATAATAATGATAAAACAGCGTATCGTGGACGTCGTTCCGTCTCTTCGATCCCGCCAGCTGCCTCGCGCTGAGCCGGCCAACAGAATCAGCATTCGATTAAAAGGGCCTTTCATATTTTAGTGGCGGTCAACTGCGCAGTGGATGTTTTTGCAAACATGCAGCTGTGGGAAAGGGGTGGGAGGGGAGGGAAGGAGAGCCGAGGGTAAGCAATGGGAAGGGTGGTCAAGAGAAAAATGATATCAAACGATATGCCCTTTCCCGTGTGCACACGCAAACTCGCGCTCCACCGTGTGTGCGCGCGCACATACACACACATACACACAGAGTCAGTGCACCAGAAAATGCATCAAAACGACGAGTGCTCCGGTTCGGGGCTAGTTAATTTATTCTTTAATCCATAATTTATTTACCACACTCGACTGGACGAAGACCGAGGCGGGCAAACTGGGCTGGGGTACGCGAGCAAACAACAACCACACCACATCGTAGCACTATCGTAGCTTGAGTTTGAGCAAAACGGATCACCCGAATTGCAAATATGCTGCACAGCCATTTTTCCGAAATGAAAAACATCATCGAAGAAAAACAGTTGCCATACGGTGGAAGTGTTTGAGCTTTTGTTTTTTAAATATGCGAATAACTTTTCGAACGCTCTCGTTTGAATGAACAGTTGAATTCATTTAATGACTGGCGTATGAAATATATATTCACTGTTTGGTGAAAAATAAAACGATCACTTGAACAACCTGCATACATAAACACGTGGACCACGCTCTCGGTGTAGATGAGCGGCGCCAATAAAAAAACAAACATGCGCAATTGTTAAAAGTCTATTTTCCGATAGCAACAAGAATACATAACAACTTAATCTTGGAGTGTAAACGAAATGTAAAAAAGTACGTGGCTGTCTGTAAAAAAATAGTTGATGATTTTTCCCGTCGACTTTTGAATACTCAAACGGAGTACCGTAAGTAAAGCAAATTATCATGCGACTCTGCAGTCATTTAGCGACCCATTTTGCCATGCCACGGCATTGGTTAAGAAAGCGAAGTCCCAAAGGTTCTAGGTTTACCGCTGGCTAATAAGCAAAGCCAAGCACACGGTATACTATGGTGGAAGGCTATTTAGTAATGTTATTAATTCTGCACCGATTAGAGACTTTCATACCCCGACCCTTACGGGAGCTGCCAGTTGCTCATAAACTGCTCCACCCGACGACGACTGCTTAAAAACGGAAATGAACGAACAGGCCAGAAATGGCGGGCGGGTGAAGTAGTGGGAGTGCTGTACGGGGTAAGGCAATAACACAGTACACATTCTGGCCGGTGCTTGGTGGTGCTTGGAGGTCCCTTCAAGGAATCATGGCATCTCTTGCTTTCAATCAGAAAATGGTCAATTCCACCAAGCAGCAGTGCATGCATGTGCGCTTATGCAAATTCTAAATCTCACCCATTCCTCTACACCCAAAGTATCAGAGGAAAGCGGGAAGGACGTTACGGGGCGCGGTGTCGCACGGGGTGGTAGAAATGTTTTATTACCAACCGCCGTGCCACTGCTACGGGCCGGGATTTCAAACACTCTTTGTATGCGGATAATGTGTTTGCCGTTGCAGTTCCAAACCAAGCGCTGATTTGCCATTGCGCTTCGTCCGACCTGTGCCCAGCACATACTGAAATGAGTAATGTAATGTAAAAAAGCGAATAAAAAGCACCAACCTACTTCCCTCTCAAAACTGCGCCCCCCAATGCATCAAGTAAGGAGGGGCGCACTTCAAAGCGTAACTAGTTCGAGGTGCATTTATGGCTTCTTCCGGCCGCCGGACACCGAATGACAAATGCTGGTTAGCAATTGGAAAGAACGAACGAATGAATGCAACATGAAAAGAGAAAAAAATCCACAAGAACTTCCGAGCGTTTCTAACGCTGTGTTAGAAGAGGTTGGCGGTATTGTGTTTAGTTCGGAAAAAAACCTCGAAGCAGGGAAAGCGAAATTAGAACGATGCAAACGACTTGACAAATGGGGACACTCAATGGTTAAATGCGGCCACAAGACACAAAGTAGTGCCAATTGTTGTTTTTGCAACAACAACAAACTGAGCGTAAACCCCCGTCCAAAGATTGAGCTTTTTGTGGGGCATATGGGACTTGGAGTTTGCATTAAATACACTTTGGAACAGTTTGTCAAGCCGTATGAGTTGTGCAGTGCGGTAATGGAATGAATTTGCGGAAACTTTAATAGTTTAGTGTTTTGCATTATTGCATCCTGCGGTTGCAAATGGTTTAATGTATGAAGTGGATATGGGAAGTAGTGCAGAAAAAAGTGTCGTACCCGTTTTTTGTGCTTAGTGTTTTAATGTTCTCACTAAAACAGACATCTCTTCCAGAGATTTCCAGTTCACAGGGTTTCCAGGAGTTCTCATAATTTTAGAACAGTAGAGTCCAACTCTCGTCACATAAAGTTTACTTTGCATACATAAGAAAGAGTCAAGAAAGTGCCCGAAAATATGAGAACCCCTGAAAACCACTGTAATTCAGCAGAATTTTTGTATATGTTTTTCACAATAAAATTCACAAAGAATTAAAAAAACAAGCAAAATAATACACATAGCAACTTTGAAGTTCTCACTTTATCTAGCCACAAAGAATATCCTGAATTGATATGCCTCAATGTCGCTTCATTTCACAATAAAGTGTAAAAGAATACATGATGGAAAGAGTTCTAAGGATTTTTGAAAACTAGGATCTTTGAATTTTGAAAGCTCTCGATCTAAACGAGGTATCAGAACCTAGGGAGATTCTAATATCCGCAGGATTAGCTCATTTGTATGTTGCACGAACCAATTTAAAATGTTTATTCAAAATAATAATGTGACATCAATCTTAATGAGTATATTCCCATTCTTCTCTCTTACTCGATACTTCTATACAACAACGTACGCACAACCTGTAATACCCATTGTACCACGGACAATTGAATTAAATACTGTAAATCTGCCCACAGCAATATTATTACAATGTTGGCCACACTTTTCGACAGCACCTTTCCAACTACATCCACTCCAAATGATGTTTGAAACGCGAGCCACGAAAATTCGCGTACGCTCCGGTACAAGGGTATAAAGCCTGGTAAGCATCAGCATCAGGCCACAGCTGCCACTGTTACTACTGTTGCCTGTGGTGCGCGATTTCGGACAGTAGTAAAATGGCAGTCGTCATCGTGGCCACCGCAGGCGCGAAGTGGCGAAGCTGTAAACAGCTTTATGACATTCCGGTTTGGAATCGATTCAAAATGTGCACAGTTTAAGCTTTACATATGAGGGGTGCTGTGTAGAGTCGCGGGAAGGAAATACGATGCCATTGAGTGAAGTTCCGTTGGGAGAGTTGTCGTGAGTCGTTTCAAGTTTTTTTTCTTCTACTTTGTTCTTCCGGGCAAGTCATTTCACGCATTGTTTTTAGGTATTTTCTTTCTTCTGTTGGTTTCATTTACTCCAGCACTCATTTCCATCCACCTCTTGTTCATCTCCGTATCACGAATTGCACATGGAGCGTTACAAAAAAAACAGAATATACCCTTAACGATCCCTCGCGCGGGTCCCGATACATTAGTCGGAAGCAGCGGAAACGGAGCCTAAGTGGAAGTGCGCAAATTTCGGTAGCGAAGAAAATTTGCATAATAGTTTTAATGGTCTCGGTAATTTATCAGACCCCCGTTTGCTGCTACTGCCGCTGCTGGTTCTCTGCCGTTGTGTGGAGGACGCAGTAGTGCATGGTGGTGTCGATGTCGCATTCTTCGCGACCGGAATACACATTCGCTCTGGCTTCGTATGCTCACTCTGGAAGAGAGATTAAGGTAACTCTCGTGTCTGCCTGCCTGCCTGCCTGCCTGGTGGGGAGCGTGTACTTTCTGCGTTCTGAAAACCGAACCGTCCACTTTCCCGCTGAGTTTTGAAATCAACGAATGACCAACCATCAATCAACGTCTGGTTTGAAGTTCTACGCGGGTTACGGACACAGGTTGTGGGCCTCATTTTGCTCATTTCTTTTCTCGCTATCGGCTGAACGCGGGGACACATGGAAGGGCACATGCCAGCCAGAATGATTAGCCTGCCCGCAGGAGCATTTCGTGTCGCCTGGTTTTTTTTTTTGTAAGCACCACAATGTTAGGAGTCGGTTTTGTTAATTAGGTGGATTTTAAGTAAGCAGTTTTTAATGGGATTTTCTGTGTAAGTGGAGCAGAAAGGATAGCAAATTAGTACAAGTTTGGCGCGTTGCTTAGTTTCTTTTATTTGTTTGTGATTTCAAGAATTTTCCTGGAATTATGCAAATTATACAATGCAAGTCAAAAGTTTCTTATTTTAATGCACATTCCATACATCATACTGATTATGTGTTCTTTCTCTTTCTAGGTACGTAATGAAAAGGGTTTACAAACAACTCATCTTATATATCGCGTTTGGTAAGCAAAATATTCATGCCATTTACCTCCATCAGGCAACTACCGTAAGCTTATAAATCCAGATTTGACCACAAGCATGTACAAAGTGTACAACTTGAATTTTTACGCATATTTTCTAATATCTAAAAAGCATCTCACCATAAAAACTTTCATGCGAAATCGTAAACACAAAGATTAAGAGCTAAGGATAAATTTGCTTTCTAGTATACACTCTTGAAATGGTACTGCCTTGCTGCCATTAGGTGGATTGTTTCTTTCACGAGACTTGGCCAAATGGCACATGTCCATCTAAGACATAAATTCGGACGGATGAATGACGTTCTGCCTTTTTTCCGCACTCACTCGTTCCTCGATACCACTGTGTAAACAGTCCCTCCACAAACACAGGCAAAGCCTGTCCTATGCCGGTCAAGCGTAAAAGCTCAAATTGATAAGAATTTGCCTACGACCTCATTTCGAGAGTGTTGTAAATCCTACTCACAGAAACACAACAAAAAACAATAATCTCTTAGAATTCTCTACATGCGATGGTGGAACAACTCTTACAACCAGTAAGTTATTCCCTAACTCAAAGGCCAAATCTCCCTTTGCCACCCTTCCATCACCCTGGGACAAAAGCGCATTACGTTCTGGGTGCTGCGGGCGCGTATGCGTCCCTTCGGTTCCGTACCATTCCGGGAACCAAAAAGACTTCGAATGTATCCCTCTTCACCCCCTTCTCGGGGACAATCTTCGCTGGAAGTGTTTCGCTGTCGTCACCGGTCGCGCACTGTTCGCCTGCTCACTCGCTCTGCTCTGCTGCATCATTTTCGCAGGGTGGATATAATTGAATTTGATTATTTGCATAAATCTGAATTTCTAATTTCCACACTGCCGCAGCAGCAGCAGCAGCATTCTCTCGGAGTTGGCGGCATTTGAAGTGGCATTCGTAGCCGCAGCAAACCGCCGTCATAATCAGTACGCTGCTCGGTGCTCGTTACGTAAATAATTCAAAGAAACTAAATCAGTTCTTTGGTCGCCTGTGTGTGTGTGTGTGTATGTGTGCAGGACTCGGCTGAAAAGTGGTTGCAGGGAAGAGTAAGTGAACAACACACAGAAAAAAGCCTTCAGGTTCCTCTTATCCAACCCCCAGAATGAAGTGGCACTTGAGATGGGAGACTCTAGGATTGTGTCTTTTTTCCTTGCTCTTGACTTCTTCAGAGTTCCCCCCAGCATCACTCAAAGTTTGTCGCCAATTTTGCAAATTAAATAGAACGCACACAATATTTGTGCATAAACATGAAACCCACCAGCAGAGTCATATTTCTGCAGCTGAAAGGCAGCAACAAGGAGGAGAAAAAAAACACCAATCCCATTCGCAAACGAACTAGAGTAGAATATTTGATCTGTGTCGTCTCGCACACGACGACGACGACGGTACAAACCTGCTCATTGCTTATGCTAAGAGACTGCAAAAGATACTCGCTGACAGCTTAAAAATTGGTCCCCGTCCCTGTCAATAAAATCTTGGCAAACAGACGTTCTGCCATATACTGTCGCTGTGTGTGCATTTGTTTTATTTGCTTTCCTCCGATCCGGACGCCGGCATCGGGCAGGAAGATTAGCCCCAGCCTCTCCCTTTCCCTGCCGCCCGGCCATTCGGCCCTTGTTCGTCCTGGCGAAATCACAGCAGGCACAGCATGATGATTGTTTATGATCTGATCATTTGTTTTGTGACGAGATAAAATTGGATTAAATTTGCATAACTCATTTGCTGCCGTTCGGGATTTTTCCCCGTGCGTCCCAGGACCACAGGACCTGCCAACCGTTTGTTGTCTGTCGGAGACTACCGGAGCGAGCGGGAACGACCGTTGATGAGGAGAAGGTTGTTGATGTTGATGAGATGAACCTCCTATCTCGCCACACCGACGGAAGGATCGGAAGCTGACGTTTAATAAAAGAACATGGGGTCGCTTTTTCGGGGCCAGGGTTTCATCGGCTAAAAACCAGCACACTGGTGAAGACCATGGACGCGTAGGGTACGGATTGGAAAATGACTCAATTGTTATCATTCCAACCGATTTTAAGTGATTCCTGGCTTCTAGCGTGTGTAGTGGTGATGCTTTCGCCTCGAAATACTGGGCTAGTTCGTTTGATTGTAGGGGACAGAGGAACTGGGGTTTGGTTTCTATCTATGGTTTATATTCTTTCTTTCGATCCTGATCGTCCACCAGTCGAGAACCCATGCGTGCATGCACAATTGATGAAATGAGATTGAATATTTAAACGCTCTTGTGATTCCCTTTTCTCGAGCATCTAAACCAAAATGTGTTCTGTTCTGTCTGGTATTTTCGCCAGCCAAATACCACTGTAATGGTTTAATACACCTAGTTTTTCACTGTTGTTGCACTTTTTTGATGAAGATTTTATTTTTCAACTAATTTTAGTTAAAAAAACGAATATATCTAAGGATAAATTTCAGCTCCCATGTAAGAAAATGTCCTGGAATGTGACGATCCTCACTTTTTCACACAAAGTGCTGCAGGTTCAAAGAATGTTATACTCACTTTTTTTGCGTCCATTCAATGGTACGTAGCTCAGAGCTGTCATCCAGTCATTTCCATTCCATTGCATTGCAACGATTTTGTCCCCTCCTCCTCATTACCGCCATCCTATTCCTGGGCTTTGACAAGGCAAGCTCCCGGACATTACCGTCCGATGCACCGAGACGTGCCCCAGAAGCCAGTGTTCCCTTTCAATGGCTCACGTTCTCGTAGACGGTACCTTTTCCTGCACTGCCCCGCACAAGCTATTTTCCCGCCGCTTTTTCCATTTTCCATTTTCCAATTCCTTGCCCTTCGTTTCGTTGATATCCCGACACCCGTAGAAACGATCCGTGTGATTTCTTCCCTTCGCTGTGCACCACGAGAGCATAAATTATATGGCAAAAGTCATCGAATCTTTCATGCCGTTCCGTCCGGTATGACACCGCCGCTCGTTCCTCGTACATCCTGCTCATCTGTGAATCTGACTCGCACTGCCCGAGCTCTTGAAATAGGAGAAAATCTTCCAAATGCTCCCTGGCTTCTCTTTTTTATTATTAAGAAAATACATTCACTGCGAACGGATGGCGAGTGCTCTTTCGGTCCATTTATCAAGAAGTGATAGGAATGTTTCACCATCACCTTCCGCCGTCAGCTTTTGGCACAGTATTGGAAACTGTTCCACCACGCGATTCTTTTCAATTTCCTTCCATTCGACGATTGGGAAAATGGAAAGCATCGGGCAAAATGGCCTTCGCTCGAAGTTCACTAGATCTTCTTTTTTTCCCTTCCCCTTTTCCGACCTTTTCATCCCAACCCCCTGATCCCTAACGGAGTGTGAAATTGTTTAAATATTTACCATACTCTGGCAGAGAAAGTCGAAATGATTTGCCTTTTTGTGGGTGTGGATGTATGTCTGTTTGCTGCTCCTCCAACGCTACCCAAGTGCCCAAGCGTACCTGAACGAATGAACAGGTCCGTGAAGAAGGAAAATACCTTCGATTCCTGGGGAGTGGGGGAGGAGGTCTTCTATCTGTAGGAAAAATAGAGGGACCCTACGATCTTTTCCTGAACATCCTAAAATTGAAGCTTAGATTTATAGACGTCATGCGGATTGAGCAATTGCTGTGTTTTGGGGTAATTTTTCGAATGATAGCAAAAAATAGCTTGCGGTGTAATAAATATCACAACAAATGTCTAAGCAAGATTGTTTATTTTTAATCCACAAAAAGTATTAAAAAAAATTCAACAAACAAGTATGTACAAAATTTTAGCGATTAAATCTATAAAATCGAACACTCAGAATGATCAGTGTGAGGTTTTATATTAATTTTAATTAATATAATTAATTAATTTAATATCCTTTGGGATGCATATATTTTTAACCAACATATACTCACTCATTTATTTAGTTCAACGGTCCCCATATATTAGATACCGACATATTTTTCATAATGTGCTTGCAATATCTCCAAAAGGCAGTAGCCTCAAGGTTTCAATAAAAATCAATAAATAAAAACATAAAAATCTCCACAAAACCTAATCCTTTAGGACTCTTTTAAAAGAAACTCCTTTAGCTTTAACAATTTGTCACATCGAACGAATTTGCCCAACCTTCTCTCAGGGGTAAGCAGCGTAAGTTAACCTTCCGGCGTCGATCAATCGCATGATGCGGTTGCTGGTGCTGATGATGATGATGATGAGAACGATAGAGCAATCGACTGCACATAAATCATACCGTGTTTTCCCATACACTTTAACCGCCAGCAAGTACTTCTTTGCCGAGCTGCCGATATTAAGCCCTTCCTCCCTGCATCCGCTAGTCCGTGTCGCTCCAATGCGTCACTGGCTGGCTTGAAGTTTTGTATGTGCGTGTGTGTGTGTTCCTTTAGTTCGCGCGTCGATGCCCATTCATTCCGCATCATTACGTCTTCATTATTTCATAATTTTCACGCGTTTTTCCACGCGGCGCAACCCATCGCGGCAGAAATTAACACATTAGCGACTAATTGAGCATCTTGCACGCGCGGTACGCTACCGTTTTTTCGGTTTTTGGCGGCGCCGGCGGCAGTGGATAGGGCGGTAGGCTCTCTCCTGGCCGGGGCCGTATTTCTTCCGCTATCGCTTATTGCGAGAGAAACAAATAAGCATATGACGAGCTCTGGAGTGTTGCCTGCCGAGTAGTGTAGTGCCGTTAGCGTTACGCCCTGTATGGCTGTACGGCTCACATTGGTGCATTAAAATCCTCTCAAACCGATGCCGCACCCGCCGCTCTCAGTCTAGTCAGGTGAAAATGGGGACACGGCAAAAAGGAGCTATAATCGCCGCTAGCAGGCAAACTGCTAATAAAATATGAAAACAAACCCCTTCTTTCACCCGCCGGCAGAGTGGTGTACCATTGGTGAGCCTCCCTACTCTCCCGGCTCCAATGGCTTGAAACCAAACCAAGCCAAGAAAAAAAAAGATTAATTTTAACGCTGATTGTGTCCGCTTGTCGAAGGTGTGCTTAATGTTCGTTGTTTGATTATTTTTTGGTTCCAGTTTTTTTGGCACCATTGAATCGACCCACGCCAATTGAGTGTTTTCAATATTTATTTTCGGTAAGTGAGCCGATAAATGACACACCATAAACCAAACAGCCGGAGACATCGAAATAGGTAGCCTTGGCGTGGTGTTTTTTTTTTTGGAAGTGAAATGAGAGGAAGGGAGCTGTATGTTTAACCGAAATGTCTTTGATTTGACGGAAATTATAATATCTTTCGGTTTGGAGAAATAGTGCACCTTCCCGGCACCCCGACGATTGTCGTTTTCATTTTTGGCCCCGAAATGTCAAACACCGCGGGGTAGAGGTCGTGTTCGGTGAGGAACTTGGAGAAGCGCTAAAAACGATTCAATGTGTCTCTTTCGATACCAAACAGTCAGCTCAGCTTGCGCCTGATAAAGTTTTCGTTATTTGATGTCAGGTCCCAACCGGCCTGTTAACCGTGGATAAAAGTCCTCAATTCGTTGGCGGTTTTTTTAATACAACCGTGTACTGGTTAGAACAATTTTTACGAATTTCGTAAACCGTCTCGGTTACCGAAACAGTGCTCCGACACGAATTTTGGTTCAATTAATTAAAGCCCTTCTAATTACGATCGTTCAATCACTGGGCAATTAAATGGGGAAAAGGCTGACTACGGCAGGAAAACGTACAACCTCTGCGTAGAGTCGCTTGTTTTCCCTTGTGTTTATGTGCTGGAGGTGTCGGAGTAGTACAAGCCTAGCGCCACCATAAGTATCGTCGGCTTTGCTAACGAATTAAATTAAATTACCAATTAATGACAAACACTTTGAACAGGTAGAACAGTTTCTTGGAGGGTGAGGAAATACAGGCTAATACAGCACGGGTAACAGTGAGCAGTTTCATTTCCACCGTTTCCAATAAAAATTTTGGTTTCGGAATGACAGTTTGGATTGAACAAAAACGGGCTGACATGAATTGGGCCATTTAGAACAAATTAAAAAAAGAGCTTTGAGGTAGCATTTTAGTGTGTCATTTTAATGCCAGGTGCCTTTATAACAATATTTAGTAGAAGTCTTTCATGCGCGTTTTAATCCCTGGACTTGATAGCAAACAGGTGAAACCATTATTTCTGATGACTTAATTTACCTCTAATGAATAATATTTTAATTGTCACTGCGTTCCTTCATTCGATGCTTTGCCATAAGTTGCTCTGAGCTGCTGGAGAAATGGTGAATTTGCTCATGGGAAATCAGTTCATTCATTTAAACAAATTGTCATCTTTGCGTCAATGCATTTGTTTTCTGTTATGTACATCAACCTCACAGGAAATGTTATTGGAGCTTTTTGTGTGTGTTTATGTGCATCCCACAAACATACCACTGGAAAAATGCACTTAAGCTTGACACACACACATACAGTCTGGGACGGTGGTATTATTTCAATAAATCATAAATTTACCATTTAATGACCGTACTGTGAAGTCTCTCCTCCCATGTTTTATGTTACTGTGTGGCTGTGTGTGTTGAAGCTCATGTACGTGTGTGTATGTTTTTGCATTGCCCAGCACAGGGGGAGGGGGAGGGATTATTTTTCTGCTCCACCAAGCACACCGACGGTTCCAAAATCCCAGGGGCACACACAGGCACACACACAGGGTAACGTCCGCTTAAATCATCCACACTCTCCTTGGGCGCCATTAACCAAAGGTAAGCGCACCGCCCGCCATCTTTTCTCGGACGATGAAGCCCAACGACGACGACGAGGCGAGGAAAATAGAGACGGTGAATGGTGAGGAGAAATGAAACAAAAAAAAGTACAACAGTGTGATGTGCATGCATTGGTCACTTCTTGCGCCGGAATGGCTTTTAAGTACCCCTCAGCGCGCCCGGCACGCAAGCGATTTATATCCACTTGCATTCTTCCGTACACCCAAGTGCAGTGTGTTTGTGCCTGCTGCATACATGCACGCCGGAACCAAAAACAAAAATCCGCTCGTTACAAGACAAGTTATATTTTGCCTCGGTCTCATTATTTTACATCTTTATTTTCCAACTTTTTACCTCTTTTTAAGTGGCATTTTTAATTTATTTGTCCAGCTTTAACTGCAGCCCCAATCGGCGTGTGTTCGTCCTTCAAACAACGGGTCTCTGTGTTTTGCAAACAGTTTTTGCGCAGGAAAACAAGGATTTTATTTTATTTCCTTTTTGTGTCTTGGTGTGTGTATGTTTTTGCGGCACTTTTATGGTGGCATCCTCCCGGGCGGGATTGTGTTCCTGTAACTAATTCCTTTTGACGAGTTGTGCGGATGCATTTGCTGGTTGCATCTTTTACGACCCCAAAAGCTTTTCATCAACGCCCCAACGTGCGTTCGCTGCATTCGTGGGGTTTTTGTTTTTATGGCTTTAAACGATCCACTATCAAGAATAAAAAGCATTCACACGAAATAGAGCGTTTTGGTTCGGGAGGTGAGGCACCGAGAAACGCAGCGAAGAGCGTCTCTTGCCGGAATGAATGTAAGATTTATTAATCCTGCGTAAAAGCACAGCAATTAATAGCATGCATCTCCGTTTACTATCTTTGCAATGGTTCAGTTCCGCTGTGGATTTTAAAGATAAAAAGGAGCAACTTTACTGCGGAACAGAATAATCACGGTCATAAATTATCTTTATCGACATAAGCCAGATCTTGGCTTGATAGCGTCTAGAGAAGCGCTGGCCGATGGCGTAGTGGATATTTTTACAGCAGATAATGTCTTAATTTATATGAACTTAGCTTTAAATTTTATTGTGGTGTCGAATAATTTTATTATTTTTAACTCTTCTCAACAAACACAACAACAACGATTTCCATCGGTGCATAAGGGAACAGGTGAACTGATCCTTTTTGCCAAGCTAAACATCTGCCCAGTATGGGTTACGTGTGTTGTTTTAGTAGGCGACTAAGCACCATACAGCTAGGTACACATTAGTGAGCAGAATGCAAACTGACGCCCGGGCCACTGGCATTGGGACAACGGTGCACACCGATACTGTTCAAACATATTTATACACCGATTACCGGGGCTTATTTTCCATACTATTACCATAATTATGCTGTCAGTGGTGGTAATAAATACACCCCATGGGGCGGTGTTCCCTTCACCACCACCCCCTAGTGCGGTGAAGATGATGGTGTTGCTTTTTTCGGACATTTTTCCTACCGATCGGTCCCCGTCGTCCCTATGGTGGTGGTGGTGGTGGTGGTGGTGGATGATGGTGTCACCCAAAGACGACGACGTCGGTGGTGGTCACTGTAATGTGTTTTGGTCACACCGGTCACCTCATCCGTACACTGTCATCATATCGTCCACATACTGCTGTCGCCTTTGCCCACTACCAGTATACTCGGCTCGGGGCTTAATGGTTCCCAATCCGAACCGGCACCCAAATCAGTGAGACCACTGGACGCGCGGGCGACCGAGCAAAAGGCGAACGGTTTCGGACGCTTCCTAACGATGCCGGCGCCCGGCGATGGGGAGCAAATAAAGGCTCACATGCATTACACACACCCAGACCTGGTGCCATCGTTGCCGTTTTCCGCACATGAAGAAGGATGTGGACTGGCAGCAATATGCTGCTTCCATCGGCTCCAAACGACCGAAGCTGACCATCATTTATATTATTCATTTTGCCACCGCCGGTCCCTAATAGCAAATGCACACCCGGGGACCGTTTTTGCTGCTGCTGCTGGTGCTGCTGCTGGCCGAGCTCTACCCATGTACCGGCGCTGGGTAGATTGAGCGCTTCGCTCGGTGTGGTTTTTCATTTTTCCACCTCGCCTTTCTCTCGCTTTCATCCAGCGGGTGCCGCCGCCTAGCTTGTGTGTAAAATGCAAGGATTTGAGCAGCAGGCAGCAGCGGAAAAAAAGGATTTTCCCACATTCCCCACCACCGCCCCTCACCCACCGGAAGCAAGTTGACAGACATATGTGTGTTTGTACACATGCAAGCCAACATGAACCACCCCATAGCGGGGAGCGGGAAGGATTTTGGTAAAGGGGCAAACTCCCTGTCTTCCGGAACCCGACCGACCGACCGACCCGGCCACTAGTTGCTGGCGTTACGCGGGCAGGACAAACATTGCAGCAGGTTTGCTTTCCGTGCGAAACCGACCACCAAAGATTGTGTTTAAAAGCGCGCTCTTGCAACTGGCGCATACACGGTTGCCGGTGTGTGTGTGTGTGTATGTGTCTGCCCTAAGAAGTGTGGAGGGAGAAATGAATCGTTTTTCTGGGAAAATGAATAGTGATGTGTGTACCAGCTTGCACCACTGTTTCCAGTTTAGTGGTGGCAGTTTGGTGGTTGCATTTTTCCACGGGGGTGGTAAAACGCATTTAATCAAGTGAACGATACAAGCAAACAAGCAAAAACTAAAAAAAAAATATAACACCACATCCACTAAGGAACTCACTCACTTGCATCCGAAAGAGTATAGAATGGGAGTTTTTTTTTTGTAGATTTTTTATGTATTTGATTTCTCACTTTTTACGTACTAGAATTTCTTATTTGCTGCATAATGCAAGCAAGGATTAATGTTTTATGATGGTACTGCTGCTGCTTCAAGAAATCGGTAACGTACCGAATCAAATTTCTATTGCAATACTAGTCAGCCAGCCGTGGAGAGGCAATAAAAAATGGCACTAACAAAATAAAACAATAAAAAAAAACCTGTGCATAATTCATTGTATTTTATTGTGGGACTTGCCTTTGAAGAAAAAGGTAAGCCTGTAAGCCTGTAATTAAAGTACACTTTGTTCTGGTCTTTTGATCATCCGATCGTGTGTGCTGAAGTGGGCTTTTTTTTTCATTTTAACTATTGTTTTTTATCTGAATTAAAGAGCTCTGCTTTCTAGTAACTCAGTTTTATTGGGCACGAATTTTTCGATACAATTTGCGGCCACTGGACGCTCCCTGAATGCCAGAATTTTTGCACCACTTTTGTGCTAGCTCTATCCTCCTTCCCATTTCTCGTTCGCCAGTTGTTTTTCACACATTTTCCATTGCGTGGTCGTGCGTAATTGTGTGCCGGAATAGGTTAAGATATCAACTGCATTAATATAGGTTATCTCTCCTGCACACCGCTGGTTCTGGTTACCTGGTTTGCGCAATTGTGCGACTCACTGTGCAGTTGGTTGGCGCTGCAACGGATAAAAACGGGGTGAAGTTAATCATAATTTAATTAGATTGAGGTTGCACTCTCTCTCTCTTCAAAGTATGTGCTTACTTTTTTTTAATGCGCTTTAAAGCTGCACACATTAAGTTAATGTTTGCCTGCCTGCTCAGAGCAACATTCTGGGCGTTTTCTTGATTAAGATGCATTGAATAAAAACGGCCAGTTGCAACATAATAAGCTGCAGTTGTTGGTCTTGTTTTTCCTTCCGATGGTATAAAAAGTATGTTTGCAAACATTTTGTTAAATAAAAAAGGCTTAACAGTTTTTTTGTGTGTGAAAATGCTTGATTAATTAGTAGTTGCAAGTTTATGATTAATCACACCGTTTTTAATCAAGTGCAAAACGATCGTTTAGCTGTGACAACCTTGTTTTTCTACTCTTTCATTCTGACCTGCCTATCACCGAGTGAATAATTTGAATTGTATTAAGCATAATATTTCTATTTTTTCTCCTTTTGCTCTCCTGCCGAAAACAATTATAGTGTTTTTCCCTGCTGCTAATTAAATCAAAACTGTCCAAAAACCACTTAGCATTGCGTATTGTTTCCGCAGTCTTTGCACTCTCACTTGAATTAATTAAAACCAAAGTGATCCGTTTTTGTTTTTGGCTGCTCCTCGCTAGCGTTTCGTTGGCATTTTGCATAATGCAAGCTCAATGATTTGTACGAATTTTTGACTGATTTAATTAAAATCCTTCGCTAACCGTATTTTACCTGTCGGCGCGTAGCACTGCGTAGCGGTGTACAAGAAACGCACCGACTACTTCGCACCCAAGGTTCGGAGACTTTGCATAAAACCCTCATCAATCAATGTTTAGCCCTGCCAACCTGTCGCAAGGAATTTTTTTTACCCCACGCCACGCATCGGCTCAATCCCAGTTGCACTGGGAACAACTAATTCGACCTAAATTCGGTTTAGCTTTCTGTGCAAAGAGTTTCAAGATTTGAAGCGATCGGGTCGATTACGAATTTGGTGTTGTGTTAGCTTACTGAAAGTGAATAACGAATGATTTGGTTTTTTTATCTTATGTTTTTTTTTATATTAAAGATTTCAGCATGCACTCAAGGATGCTTCCCTTTCTTCTTTGTTTAAATTTATTTAAATTCCACTGATTTCATTTCCCCTTGTAAAACGTATCCTTTTTTCGTCTAGGAACCACCACACCAGCTGATGAAAATAAATAGTTTATTTCCTCCCATTCCCTTCAACCATTATCTAAAACTGCTGATCTACAAGACAGACACGACGGAAGTGTGTATGGAGCTATGTGCCAAAAAAAAGCAATACCCCTGTTCCGCTTACGTTTGCGAATGTACACAACGACACGGGCACATGTTTATGTCCCGCTAAAACAATCATTCTTTGCAAACGGGGTCGATCCCGCCCATGGATGGCACTACACTAGTGGAGCGGCGCGGGTTTTCCTCGCCATGCCAATAAACGACGGCATTATCACCTTTACTTTGAGTGCCTAATAAACACACGGTTATGTGTTATCCTTATCGCTTGCCGCGATGTTTTACCGGTCCGCTTGGTCGACTCACATTTGCTGCTGCTTCCTGTTTGCTTTGGAGCATTTTGTTTTGCGCTCTCCCGCCCCAAAAACCCCGTGCTGTGAACGCGTGCTGTATCGGTTTCGGATGATGGTGACGGATGGATTCCTCCTTTCTGACGGCACGGCGTGGGTGGCAAAGAATAAGAAGAAGAGGCAACCATCGTTACTGGCAACTCCCCGCGGCAACGGTTGGGAGACGCAATGATAAATGCTTCCGATGATATCGAACATAAAACGGATTAAGATTAAACATATTGACTGTTTTCCTGTCCCAGCGGCGCTGGTGGCGGTTTGTGGTGTTTCCTTTTTTTGTCAGGAAGGATTTATGGAGCGGTTTGGCGACGGGTACGCGGGAATGTTTGGGGGCGAAGGTTAGGGCCAAAGGTAATCGTTTTTCTCCGCGATAAGCTCCAGCTCTAATGGGGAAGCGCTGGGTAATTCGTTTTTTTCTGCTTTTTTTATTTGTTTAGCTCGGTAGCAGTTTATTGATTCGGTTTATGGAGCCTTTTTCACCTTACTCCGGTTGGCAGTACATCGAAAGAGTCCTCTGGGTCTATATAAGTGGATACCTATTGCCTTTCAGGGCTGTACGGTAATGGGCGTGTGCGAGGATAACGAGACGGGGGAAGATGTTTTTACTTTTCATTTTTTACACACATACACCCCTGTCGAAGGTGTATGTACGTCGTATGTTCGATTTATGGACAGAAATCAATGATCTCAAGTACCGATCATAGCGAGAAGAGCTTTTGGGAGAACTGCCATTTTGTTTAAGTCATTCTCGGGTGGATTTATTATCCTATCGCGCGAATCGGAAGCAATACCTTTTTTACGAGCTGATTATTCTCCTCGGAAAGTATTTATGGGAGCAATATTGTTTAGTGAAATTTATCAAACAGACTCCGAAATAATGTTGTGTGGCTAATATATTTTTTTCAGTTCAGGGTTTTAAACCGTTTGATATACTAACTTATGCCATCAATCACGAATGGAATGTACTCAAATGTTGTTAGGAGACACATGGATGGGACACACATATTTCCCAAAGTGTTTCAAACATGCACTTATTTTGCGTCACTTGAAGATACAGTCGACCCAATCATTCTAAAATGAGATATTCATTTATAGATAAATCTTGATGGGAAGTTTCAATACTTTAGACATCGATTCTCTTTTTTCCTGATATTCATTATATTCATTTTAATATCATATATAGTTCCAAACTTTGTATTGCAATACATTCTCACAAACAAGTTCGTCCCCAAAGACACCAAACAGTCAAATTCTTCATCGTGCCGGCCTTGCCTTATCCTGCTCATTTTAATAACTATTCTTTATGTGACCACCAGTCAGATAAACAACCACGGAGCTTACAAAATGATGTGCATCACCCATAAAACGCGAATGCAAATGCTCCCTTGCGCCCTTAGAACCAAGTACCAAGTTTGTCCTTCTCTTTTAGCGGCTTTTAATGCACTTGCCCCAGCGTAACGCTCCCGGAGCGGATTACTTGCACTTACTAACGCACGCTGAAGGATTAGCGAAGGGCAAGTCCTTTGCCAAAGGGTTTTGTCGCTCGAGAGACACAAACACACACACACACACACACCAACCAAACTGTATTATGTAAGCACAAACATTCTTTGCAACGCGCGCCGTAAACTATCTCAGCCTGCCTCATTTGCTGGTGCTCTGTGGGTGCACAAGAGGAAGCGTAACCGGCGCGAGCTCACATTAGTGTGGAAATGCATTTCTGCGGTTCACGACCCTCCCAAGTCCTTCGCCAAGCGTTAAGTGTGTCCTCCCAGCATCATCGTCCGGCACCGTCCCCGGCCCGGCTGTAAAAAGGGATGAAAATCTTAACCTTCAGCCGCGGGAGCGTATTTAGCGAGAAAGCAAAATGCGACGACCATCCTGGGCCTGGGGAAGAAAGTGGCGAAAAGGGAGAACTATTATTTATCTGCCTTTCAGCGAATGTGCTCAGCATTTGTAATGCCTTTTTGGACGCTACGACGCTTTCCCTTAACACTACCGTTGGGGCAACTACTGGGAGTAAACAGCAAGCGCGACGTGCACAACGCGGACAGCAAATGGGGTAAAGATTTATGCTGTCTTAAGATTACAATATTTTAGTATAAATAATTTTGGGTTAAATTATTTCACTATAATTGGATTTTTATTCCGCTGCCACAGTTGTTGCATCGCCGTTTGTGGAGCTACCCGAGCGAGCGAGCGAGCAAGCGAATGAGCACCACACACTCCGACCCGAGAGCAACAATAATCTGGCCAGCAAGAGCAAACATTTCCCACACCCTTTGCTCTGCACTCCGGCAAATGGTGTGGGGATGGAAAAGCGCCAGCGAACGAAACTTCATTACTTCGCTCGTAAATGATGGCGGCCATAATGGTTGGAAAATTTAAATTAAACTATTCTATTATGAATAACAATAAATTAAGAGCGCCGACGCTAACAATGCTATGCACCCCTTCGCTCCCACTTCCCCCCAGCCATACCATACACTCACACACTCACGAGATCCCTTTGCCACCGCCCTGCTGCATCTGGTGTTTTCTAGTGCTGCCCCCTGCAGCAAGGTAATGCAATTCGTGTGTATGCCATTTTCTCGCACAACCCTATTGTGCCGTCGATTTCGCTGCGGTGTTGTGCGCTTTTCTCACTTTAGCAGTTGCCATGAGGCTTAAATTTTAGTCTCGTACTTTACCAGGGACTTTAGCAACTAAAATGCAACCCTTTCATTAGGTCGTCGTCGTCGTCGTCGCCATCATCGTCTTCCCTTGGGGGAAAACTGGGGAGCCCATGTGTGTGAGCTTGACAGAGAAAGAACACACGAGATTGAAAGGGGCTATGGAGCCCTTATTTGGCCAGGCAGAGGTTGTTTCAAAAATGCGTTCAAAAAGAGGGAGTAACTTGAGCCGATAAAAATTAGCACCGCCCATTAAGTGACCGATCGGGGGGGAGTACAGGCAGCTCCTTAAATTTTAGTGCAATTTTACAAAGCAAACTGCGTGATAATAAATATGAATCAAACTTCTTAACTGTCGTATAAGATCTGCTTATGAGTGTTTGAGCAGCTCAAAAATGTGTATTGAAATTGATTTTTTAGCAAAAAATAATTGTCGACTGGCTGGTAACAGGCATCAAACGTAAACCATCATCCACCAGCTGGCCATTTAGTAACCCGGGTGCAGTGAAATTGCAACCAAACATTGCACAACCAAGCACATACTGTAACCAAGCGAATGGCGCACTGTAAGCTTAAATAAATAACACAAGTGGCATAAGTGAATGATTAATATCCTAATTAGCATAATGAGAATATAATAAGTCATTTGAAGTCCACACCACCTGATTTCATTGCAAATTCCGGCTCCCAGCAGCCCACCACCGCCCAAACAGACGGGCTAAGTTTGTTGCTACCAATTTATATTCTTCACTCTACGACAAAGGGGGTTTTAAAATTTATGCACACTGGACAATTGCGTTGTAGTGTGGCACACTGTTGTTGCCATCGGTCGCCCTTCCCGAGCGGGGTTTGGCTTATGCAGGTGAAATTTTGTGAGAAATAACAGGCAATAAAAGGAAAGGCTTGAGCGTGAGGGCCACTGGCCCACCGGTGGCCGGTGTAAAGGAGTGAGGTGTTGATGAGTGTGCGTGCAATTTTTATTGCTAAATTTTCCAGGGTTTTATGTCCATTTAAAGATGTAAAAACTGATTACCCGGAGCGCTCGTGAGAGCAGTGGTGTGCGACTGTGCTGCAATAATTGGCCTGCTCGATGCTGGCGCACCCACATCCACAGCGTGGTGTGTCCCTGCGATGGGTCCCCAAGCTGAACCCCAACGCTCGTATACATCAGAAATTAATGATTATTTGATTATAATGTTTGCGAACTCGGTAGGCGAATGTTGTGGGGGCAACTGCCTTTTTGCTTTATGGTCGCTGTTAATGCGTTTTTGATATCAAAATCATACCCACGTAATGCGACGGGCAGCGGCAGCACCACCAGCAACGTCGTAGCGTTCCCATTTTTTGATAATAGCGCACGAAAACGTGGCGCGCTGGCAGAGACCAGCCGTCCAAACGAACGGATTACAGTTTGCATCTTGCTTCTGCCGCTTGAAGTTTCCCAAAATTATGGCTCCAAAATCTGGAACAGCAATGAACCGAACCGTCTGATACGGTTGCAGACTGAGCAAAGGCTGTGTGTGTGTGTTTCCGTGCTAAATGCATTGCAGAGAAAGAAGCTGGGGAGGTAGGATTCGTTTTGCTGTCGAATCTAATCCAGGCTGGTTTTTTTTTTTTGTTCTCCGAACGGCGAGCTAATTGTGCAGGTGTCTACCACCATTATCGACAGACACAGCTCAAAACACGAAGTGGCCTTCAATTTTGGGTCGGTGGGTTCTCACGATTTTGAAAACGGGTATAGTTCCTGGAAGTGTGAATATCAATCGTTTAATTGGAAAGCTTCGCTCATTATCGGTCCAAGTTGTATAAAACTATTCACCCGATTGTTAAGAACCGTTTAGCGGTGGTCCTCATAGGAGCGCGAAATGGAACTCTGGCACACATTTGAAGTCGCCCGACGAATTGCCGTTATAGGTGTCAAAATTCAGTCGGCATCATATATTTGCCCGTGTGTGCGCATCCCGCCAATTTGCTCATTGAATCATGCACCGACGCTCCGTTCGGCAAGCCGTTTTCGGGAGTCACTGTCCGATAGGGGCGGTAATTGGGTGAGCGCTAATGCGACCCAAACGGTCGATACTTAGACCATAAAAGGAACCTGTTACAGAACAAAAAGCACCGAACAAGCAAAGCGAACACGGATTCACTGCACCGCACGCCATGAATTTCAACTGACTAAGTGAAATAGAGAAAGACAGAGTGAGACAGCGAATTAAACGAATAACACAAAGCTAAATCGAGAAAGAACCGTTTAAAAACGTCAAAGACAAAAAAGTGTAAAGAATAAAAAAGGCCATGGAAAAGTAACCAAAGCATTGTACAATTTTAAGAAGATAAAAACCTGCCACCGAAGAATGAAAGAAAGCAAAAAAGAAAGAAAATGCAATAAAAAACAATATAACTAACATTGAATTGTTACTGGCGCTCGGCGGAAAGAAAAGAAAAGAGCTGACGCACAGTACAACAGAAAATCAAAGCAAACAAAACCAAAGAACATGAACATCACAAACACCGGAGCAAGAAAATAGAAAGAGAGTCAAACATACCTACCGACGGAAAAAGGGAGCTATTGAAATAATAAAAATAAATATAAATGTTATTTACCGGATGCCACCAAATGTGTGCACCTGAGCAGAATAGTTAATGTGGCTGTGTTTGTTCGTCACCGGGAGGTATGTACCGTGCCGGTGTGTCCCATGCTTCCTCGACCCGCCGCTCCCGCTCCCGGTGACCTATGGTACACGGGTGCGAACGATAGCCCTACTGGGTTGGCGCAGAATTTAAACCATCAAACCGATCGCGCGCAGCGCAAAGAGTCCGGCTTCTCTCTTTGAAACACAGGCGACACAGTTTAAGAACCTTTTGCAACCTGTGTCGAAGGAAATTCCTTTCTGGCAATGCTGCGTTGCTGGCGGCCGCTTGGGCAAGTTTTCAAGCGTGTAACGTTCGGCAAGCGTAAAGTGCAATGCAAGAATTTGGGGAACGTGTGAACAAGTGTCCTCCGAGCGATTCATGTTTGATCGTTGTTGGTTTGATGATAAAGTAAGCCCTCAATGCATTGGGAACTTGGGGAGCTGGATCCTCCAATCAAACAAAAAACGACAGGAAATGGAAAGTAATTGTAGCTGGAAAGATGTGGAAAGTTTGTAAAGAAAGTTGTGTTTAAACCCTTCAATAGTTTCACAACACTTCCTCTGATCTATCTCACTCTTCTGATTCATCAAAATTCCTACGGGTAATGATCATATAATTAGCATCAACGTATAAATCTTCCCCACCAACGCTGGTAATGCTCGCTGTTTGTGCACACACATACACAACTGTTTTTGTAACTGTTCCGTAATTTAATGTCTCTTTTGTCGAGCTTAAAATCGGCTTCCCATTCTCAAGCGATGGAGATTCTAATTTTATGGCATCCCGACGGCCAACGCCTGAAAATTCTTCACGCGGCGCCGCAGCACGACGACGGTGCACAGTATCCTCAAAAATAAAGGCCTTTGTTTCTCACGGGAACACTGTCATCTTTTTTCCGGTGACAAGGGATGAATAATTAAGTACTGCTCCGTTCCAACCGTTCTATGCGCTGCAGGAAGAAAAAGTTCTGAAGCACAAAACTCCAATCCACCACCAGTCTGTGAGGTGATACCAGGGAGTCCGCCGTAGTAAGATGATAGCAGCTCGTTGCTGTTGATGATAAGAAGGATGGTGGGCGAGAGTCAGCACGAGTCATAAACAAAAAAAACGCAAACAGGAATCCCTGTACTTCATGTTTGGGAAGCGTGTAGTAGCTGCTGTACTTGGACTACGGCATTAGCAAAACAAAATATTCGTCGCAAGCGAATAAGCCATAGAAAAGCGCAATGCAAACACCCTATGCCACTTGTTTAAACTTGTTTCCGTGCAATGGCATAACGGATAGATCATCATCATAGCTAGTGCTGATGCTACCTGCTGGATCTACTACCTGGCTGCACGGAGTTTATGCAAATTTTGTCTCCCGTCTTTCATCCTTTCGCATCATACTGCTATATCGATTACATGAGCTGAATCTTTCTGCAAGTCGAACTTAGTACAGAGAGATTTAATTTGAAGTGTTAGAATAATTATTATTACGGATGAACGAAGATGATTACATCTTTCAAACTGAATTACGCGATAGATAAGGCTTTCAAAGTTTATATTTTATATTGTTTTGTCTTTTTTATTTAAATCCGCTTGAAGTCTCTTCTGATCAAACAGTTGCAAACTCTATTCAAAACCTTTCCTCACACAAGGATATGTATAAATGTTTAGTGTGATTTACTGTAATATTATTTACATAGATGCTAGCTGTACAAATGACTCCTAATGTATCTCGAACACTTAACGCCCGTAAACACCACGTTTCCCGAAAGTCCTTTGTACCACACGTGTCCGCGCGGAACATTCCTTTCCTATGTGTTGCACTAGTCCTTTGCGAACACCTTTTCCAATTTCCCACCTTACAAACCCGGCTAACTTGCTGTGCAAAATTCGCAAAGTTGTCGCACCGTGCGTTAAAACTTTGCACGATTATTCTTCCTCTATTTATCTGCACCATGACACTGGGAGTCGCGAAGGGTAAGGGATTTGATAAAAATAAACGTTAAAGGTAGCAGTTGCGAAGGGATGTATTATGAAGAACCCAACCCAAGAGGCCCCACACTCCGACCAAACGCAAAGCCAGACTTCGTCTAACTTCTCGCCCTCGGGAAGGTATAAGATGCAAAATAGGAGCCATCGCCAACGAACGATTTACCAGAGTGGATGAATCGCGGAGACGACTGCCGGTAAAAGTTTATCGAAGATTTGCGTCATTATACAATGGGATGGAGAACCTGGCCCGCCTCCCTCCTGGTTTACAACGGATACCATCGTCATCCCCGTACGGTGCCCGAGGACGACGAATTGCCGTACCATTCTCGCCGAACGCTCGGCAGAACAGTACGAAAGCCATAGATGTCTCGCGAATACTCATAAGTAAATTTTCGCCTCGTACGTGTTCGATATCGCCCGGGAAGTACTTTTAAGCTTGTCCCAATATTTTCTCCCAGCACTCGCGCCGCTACTCGGTCGTTTGCTCCGGTGGAAACTGATCATGGCCGTACTGGGAAATGGTGTCTTGGTGGCTCCCTTACAAGAGATGCAATCGAGATATCCAACTCCCAAAACTGAAGATGCCTTTTTGGTAAATGGATGAGTGCGAGAGAGTAAGAAAGAAAAAGCGGTCGAGATGCCTAGTAGGAAGGGGCAATGTTTAGAGGGCTTGAAACAAAACGGATAACGACACCAAAAGGCGATGATGACGATGGTGTGTGGTAAACCCCTTTCTTGCAAAGCAAGGTGCCATTTGCTACCACCAGTGATCCTTTATATATATCGAGGTACATGACTTTCGAGGTATCGTCCCACGGAACGTAAGTCATGAGCATAAGATTTGTCTTCAGAATCACCTCAATTCCTCTCCCACACGGTCCTTGTGCTGCTGATGCATAATTCCGACGTCGTCGGGTAAGGTGACTATGCGTCCCAGGGCGCAGTTTAGAACGCAATTTGCACGTTGTTTTATCGAAACACCCCGAAGGTGATGCTACTATCAACGGTGGGAGGGGATGGGGAAGGAATGGTGGCGAATCTCGAGAGGAAGATACAGCGGCAGAAGTATATGCATCATATCTTGGAGAATTTTTGCCTGAGACATCCCCTCGGTCCCGCAGTTTTTGATGGAACTTTTCCCTCCTTAACCAAACTCCCGCCAGGGCTTCGGGAAGGATTATTATTGCTACTAGCTTCGCCGTTTCGTCGGGGCATTTAGAGGCATTAAGGTGTAAAGTACAGGTATTCCGGGCACCAGGCAAAGGTACAATCTCATCCTGTGTGTGCGCACGTTATCGTAAATGGGGATCGCACGTGGGCTGCACAAGGACCACCCAAGACCCGTCCCAGAAGGGAGCGGAAGGTGTGTTGTGAGATTTTAAACTTTTCACAAAATAGCAGACAAATATCTCCCATCATCATCATTATGATTATTATGAGAGTACTGGTGGGGTGCTTTCGGCGCGAAAAGCTCCAAAGGAAAGGAAAGGTTCTGCAGCTGCTTGGAGGATGATGGAAAGAAAACGAACAGAACGCACGGTGTTTGAGCTCTAGGGTGTGTGTTTTTGTGCATTACTTTGCTTCAGTTTTCAACTTATTTTTTTCCGCATCCAAATTTAGCGGATAAGCATAAGTAATGATGCTACTGCGCTGGTCTGGTTTGGTTTGTTGGATAGAGCCCCAGAATTATTACCACAGTCGGGTTCCCTATCCACGTTCAAATGCGGGAACTTTTGGCCAGCTAATTAAGATAGCTCTGTGGTCTGGGTTTAGGGGATGTGGACTGCCTTTCTTCTTTCTTATCCATATGCCGAAAACTCTCATTTCCGTGCAAGAATTTTTTCTGAGAAATGGGAGAGCAAAAATAATCTTCATTAAAATAGTTCCGCAAAAATGGCGATAATATGCTCCAGAAATGCGTTTAATCGTACCGTTTCTTACCCTTTGTCTGATGATATTGAATAGGATGGAAAAGTTCTACTGCGTTTGGTATGGTTGCTCAACTGTACGAGAAGTAACAAACGCAGGCTATATATTATTTTCTAATGTCTGCTCTTCGGCGAGATTCGTTGAACTTCGTCAATAGTTTTTTTTTTTTTGTTGAAAGATTTTATATCCGTATAAGCGAAACTTATACAACTTCATCGGAATGCTAAAATAACTATTGATTTTTGGATTTTTAGGACCTAAAACACATCGTGAAGAATAATATAATAAAGGAAACGGTTTCGACACTGGTTGACGTCTCATTTAAATAGGTTAACTGATTTTTTTTCCACCGTCATTGTGTCAACTGTCCTTTGTACCGCATGGAGAAACCACAAGCACACGCCCGAAGCTGGACTTCCAAGATTGAGTCGTTCTGCCGTGTTTATGATTCCGTGCAAGTCTCCGGCATCGGATTTACGGTTTTTAATGCTGTCCGTGTCTCCTCGCCAGAGATCTGATTATCAGCTCAACCACTCACAAGCACCCCTCAATAACGATAACCCCCAGCCGGCCCGACGAGAACGCATGTAGATAGTTGCACACGAGTGTTCTCCCTTGCACCGGAAACGAAGCGATCTCCTCGTCTCCACAAACCTTCGAAAGGACACAAACACACAAAAGAATCGTATTAAACTTTCCATTAACCGGCCGTTTCTATATCGTTACTTTCATCGCATCCCCCAGACATACATACACACACACGGAAGAAGGCGAGAGAGGGGGGTGTGAATGGCAGAAATGAATGACAAAAAAAGAAAAGAAAATTCAACGCACTTGACTTGAGAGAGGAAAGGATTGGGCAGGCTTTTGCGCGCTTGCCTGCTGTCTGTCGAGTTGTCTTGTGGTTGCCTGGTGCCGAACCAGAAATGCTTCAGGGTAGTAAGGAGTGACAGAGTTTTTTTTCATTTCTTTTGTATCTAAAGCCCCCCAAAGACTGACCATCAATGAGACAGGGAAGGTGGGGGAAAACCCCATAAAACACCAGACCGTAAACCGTATCGAAGAATTGCTGAGAAATAATTAAAATAAATCATGCCGTGAATAGCAAATGAGTTGAGTTGCAAGAGTCTGATTGTTTCTGCCTATGAAGAAGGTCTTTTTTTATTATCCTATTTTATCCCTGTCCAAGCGAAAATTCACAGAAGAGAGCCGAGTGTCACTTCTGTCCCGTTGTATGTTCCCCGAGACAAACGATTCCTGACGTCGACGTAGCCTCATGGCTTTCAATTTTCACATTGTGACATTGTTGTCATCCAGCAATAGAGGGAGGGAGAGACAGAGGGGTGCAAATACAATGCATAAATGTTTTCCTTTTTAGTGTCACACAAACAGGACAACATTTGCGGTTAAATGCGCTCATAATGTATGCATGCGCACAACGGCATGGTTTGGGCTGGGTGCTTTTGCTGCTGCAAATCGGGGTTCAAATTGCTCAATTTTTACAACACACGAACAGGTTTGATGAAACAATTTATATAAATGGCAAAATAATGTACAGTTTAATTAGCAGAAGAAGCTAACTTTTTGTTTGCAAAATTACCTTCACGCACTTTACGAATCCATTAGATTCAAGTGCATAAAATACACACGGCACGGCTTATCATTGCAAGAAATCCCCTGAACCGTGCCAACCATTTCTCCTCATCATCTACTCCATAAATTACAAACCTGCCCGGCCGACGGGCTAATGGTAGCTGGGGGGGAAACCGTTGTTCCAGCAAATCAATCCCCAACTTTGGATGGGGTAAATCTGGCCCCGAGTCTGAGTGCGGCGGGAATTTATGACTTTTTCGCCCATAATTGGTTGCGCACCTATGAGCCGGCTGTCGACACACGGCTGTCTGTGCGCTGTTAATCTTCCAGCCGTCCACTTCCAATGGAGCCGAAAATACTCCGAACTGTAGACGCTGGTGCTGCTGCTTCTGCTGCCGGTGCAGTTATAATTGTTTCCGCCCGTACACAATACATTTTGCGCTGTGCACATCTGTACGGGCGCGAGTGCATCCACACCAGGCACCAGGCTTGACGTTTATGGACTTTCGCAGACACTGTAATGGCCGCGAACGAATTCCAAAACGAAATGATGTGTGCAGAAACCCGCAAAGGGTGGTTCCCCGCGACAGGGGAGGATACGAGTTTCGCTGATTGTTGTTTATTTTAAAATTTCACGCTGAATTAGGCCAATAAAATAATAGACAATTACTTTATTTCCTTCTTGCCGTGCGTGGCCGTGGAATCTCCTCATCACGAGCCCCAGTCGGTGCCGAGGTTTTTTTTTATGAGCCCATATTTCAACACATTTTACGACTCTTCTTAACACATTTTCTCAATTCGTTTTTTTCTTCTTCTTCTCTCTATCTCCCTCCGCAGGTAAGATCCCACCACTATTGCGAAGACGTCGCTCGGCACCGTTGCGCAACAACACCGTTTGCATCTTCATTGCAGTGCCGGTGCAATTCATAGCTCTTTTACTTTGGGCTGCCACGGTACGGTAAGCGCGTGGAATGAATGCGAGTGGATCGGCGATGCACACGAGCGACACACCGAGACACCGGAAAGCTTCGTAGGGAAGAACCGGTGCGGTGCATCAGCCGGCCGGGAAAGGGAGGGGGGAATATTTAAAGAACCGCCACAATGCAATGCCTGAGAACTTATCAATATCAACATCCCAGTTTAACCAATAACGCTTGAAAAAATATGTTATCGGCCGTGTGTGTGCGCGCTTGTTCGTGACACAGCTGATGTGTGTGTGTGTGTGTGTGTGTGTGTGTAAGTGCAAAACGGGAAAAAGAAAGAAGCGTGAAGGAGGCTGGCCATTTTGCGGTGGGCATAATGTGCATAGTGGCGTGCATAATGAATTTTAAATTTTTCGGTACCTTCATATTAGATGCGAATTGATGTTTTATCAGCAGTACGAGCCTCTTCACGCCACTTCCCTTCCCGCACATCCATTTATGTGCAATTGCAATTGCGCTGGCGATGCAGGGGACGCCCGGTGCATAATGAAGTTTGGGCGCAGATACTTTGCAGCTCATTCGGCAGCTGCAATTTTTCGGTGAACAATTTTCGGTGCTTCGGTTTCGGTGTTGCTCTGCTCTATGGGTACGACGCAACCGTTCTTTTAACTCGTTTGCCCCTGTCCCCATAATTGGTAGGCTGATGATCATACTGTGTGGAGAGGCTATCAAAAACTGTTGACCTTCACCTCGCACACATTAGCAGGCACCTCGCCACTATGAGAGACACAAAAGTAGCAATAGTTTGGCTTTTATTGGGGGAACCGTTTGTTTGGGGAGGGAAATGCAGTTGCGCTGCTACATTGCAAACCAAACATAAGCCCCCCAAAAAGTTTGCCCGGTTTAATGTGAATAAACATTAAGCGTTTGGTGGTTGGTGGGCCCATCACCGTTATTAATGATGGGTTCGTGGTTGCGCTGCCGTGCAGCAAATGCACGAAAATAATAAATTGAATAATGTAATTAAAGTGTTATGAAGCCATAAAATTGAACACTCGATAAGTTTTGATTAGCATATAAATTATCCGGCTCGTTCACTTCACCAGGGTTGGGGTGTAGTGAAAGGGTTTGGTTGGATGTGGAAAGGATGGTTGGATGGTGAAACAGCTGAAGCAGTTAGATCAAAATTTTGAATTTTGAAAATTTGCGCATTTAAAAACATTGTTTTTAATTTTATTCTATCATTTTAGCTAATTTTGACGTTCAGGTTTTATCTTAGTAAAAAAACTAATTTTCGTTAAGCAATTCTTGAACATTTTTCAAAGCTTTTAATCGCAAGAATCTTCTCTTTATTAGCATCCTTTTCTGTTTTTAAGCGTTAGTAAGTTAGCGGTCTTTACAATCTTACAATGGGTCAAGACAAGTTACAAGTCAAAGATCATGTCGTCATCTTTACTCAGTTAAAGCGTTGTCTGAACTATATTTTGTTATGACACTAAACACGGTGAGACTTGTGCTTATCGTAGCTGATTATTATTGTCTGTAATTTATTTGTCTATTTTTAAATTCCAATTTGCATGACAATGACACTGCTAAAAATATCAAAAATAGTGTGACAAAATATAAGAAACCTTGTACACTCAATGCCTACACCTCTAAAGGACAGTTATTCTTCATAATTTACCCATGCAAAATGTATTTCAACTATTGTTCATCTCTTTCGGCATTCGTTCCTTGCCATGTCAGCCAATAAATCCCTCCCGAAGCTCAATAAATTGCATTTCGTTCAAAGAGTTCCCCCCCCCCCCCATCTGACATGCTTTCCAAGACCCAATACCAAAGTGCGTACTTTTCTGCCCCATTTGTCACATTCGGTTTGCGCTCTGCGCGACAGTTGATTTTTCACTCCTTACCGGCGGGTTGCGGGGTTTAAATAAATGCTTTTGCACCGATAAAAACGGACGCCTTTCGACGATTCAATTACTATGTGCGCTGCTTTCTACCAAGCCAGCATACGACCTCCGCCCGCCCCGTCTAGCAGCAAGCGCTGGGCGATGATGACAGCTCTCAAACAATGGTCAATTGAAGTGATGTCATCGTTTCCTTGTGTGCCTGCTGCCGCGTCGAAGAACATCACCGGCAACATTATATTTATGCACGCCCAGCGCGACGACACGGTCGCTACCATCACCGCCCACCACCGCCACCTCGCCGAAAACGGAGGCAAAAGTTTATTTATGCAAAATTTTGCGAAATTCGCATTTGCTGACAAAGAGGGCAAAGAGGGATGGTTTTAACGGAGGATTGGTTTATTCTTTTTCTCTGCTCCTTTTTCGTTGACAAGACGCCTCTGACACAGCGGTAGCATAATGTTGTTGCTGATGTTTAGTTGTGTGGCATACGAAATAGAAAGAAATCAGAAGGGAACAAATAATTCCACGTGTAGTAACTCCCTCTGCAGGGTGAAGAACTTGCCCGCTCGACCTGGTTACACGAGGAATATGTCCCCGTTTTGCAAGCAAAAGCAAGCAAAAAAAAATCGACCGACGATCATCGTCAGTGCCGCATTATGAAGTCGATGTCAAGTATTTTGATTTTATTCTCCCTCGTTATTTTCGTACCCGCGGCCCGCCGGGGGTTACCGGCGTGTTGCGTACACCAGTCAGAGGGAGCGCGCCCCCAGAGGGGCAGGAAGGCTAATCAAAATTTTGCTCTCGCTTTATTTATCTTCCCGCGCATCCCAATCATAACTCTATCAATCTTCTGTCAGGCGGAGGCAACTTTTTCGAGCGAAAGCCGGCCGCGAATTTATTCCACCACAGCAGCGCAAAGCCCTCGGAGAAAAGGAGACGGGCCGTCCCGTCGCACATTTGTTTGCGCGTGCTTTCCTTTTCGATGCCCAACCATTTATGCTCAATTTATGCTCTGTGTCTTTGCGAAGGGTGCACGCGGCAAAGACACGACACAACGGTTATTGTGGCTTGTCCTTTTTTGTGTGTGCCTTTTTGCGGTTTTTTTGTTCACGCTACCTTTGCCTTGCCTGCGCTGTGTGCTGATTTTCGGTGACGCCATTCTTCACGAAACGAAACGGCAGGGATTTGACAGAAGCGACGTCGCGTCAACCAGCAGGAGGGAGTTCATCAGTGTATTCCAATCGATTGACAAATCCTTCTCCGCTACTGCTGCTGCTCCATTCGTTCTTTGCCTACGGTTTACCTGGCTGTGTTCTCATCATTATCAACACCATCAGTGTCACTACCGGGGCTGAAGATGAAGATGTTCGTTCGGTGGCGCGCGCGAGCTCGCTCGCTTTTTGCATGCCCACCGTTCTTGGCAGCCGAGCTGCGGGAGCATCTAAGATCTGATTTGTGCGCTCTCACTCCACTCGTTCTCGTTCGTTTATCCACCATTTGTCAACCATTTGTGGCGGTACGCGGTAGATTGACACGATGTCATCACTTTTCGGTCGATTTTTGTCACCCATCTTCCGTGTGATTCGTGTGGTGCGCTGATGTGGGCCTTTGCGGGTCTGTGCGTTTTGCGGTTGCGTTTTTGTCATCAATCTTATCAGCGTGCTGTCGCTCTAATCCCGGCATCTTTGCAAAGTCTATAGAACTTTTGTCTTGTGATTTTTTTGTCATTTTTTATTCTACATTGTCTTGTTTACAAGTCGTTTTTTAATGAAGTTATGCTGGTTAAAAAATTCAACAAGAAGGGAAACACTTTTAAAATCCAGATGGTAACATGTTTATCCGTCAACTTCGTTCAGAATTGATAAGATCTTATATATTCTATATTTTAAGAGGCGTTTAGCTTTTTTGATTTTAGACATAATGAATATTTTAATAAATTTCTGATCATTCCTATCTGATATTTGCACATGTTACGATGCCGAATAGAAAGCTTTTTGTTGGTTTCTATCGCTATTATTACTAAACAATTTTTGTAACTTTTTTGTGGAACAATTTAAAGATCTTGTTGGGTATTATTACAATTTCCGTTTTTTTTAAATCATGAACATAATCAGCTTCAAAATAAACATCAAACATAGATAAACAACTTGCAAAAAGTCTTCCACAATGTTTGCGATGCTTGAAGCAAATAAATCATAACAAATAACAGACGCTATCACTATGTTAAGGCTTCTAACTTGCGATCCAACTTCACCGTCATTCTATTAGCTTTAAAAAAACATGTATCCACTCGTTGCATAACTACACCTCCAACGTCCATCTCCTCCTTCACTACGTACAATGTTCTTATCCGGCTAGCCGATTGACTCATTCAGACATTCCATTTAAATCAAGTCCGCGTCATCAAGCCCAGGACGGCGCTCCATTCCGAGCTCCCCGGCGCGATATGGGACACACACGCTCGCTGGATTTAGCAAACACCACCCTTTACCCCGTTCCACGTACGGTTCGCGATATCACATTTCCCGCGAAATCGACGGCAATCGACCACGGACAGTGGCACCACTACCGCTCGCTTCCTAACCCTTTTCCAGCGTAGCTTCCCTCCCTAGTATGTGGCGTATGTACCACCCTCTCTTGTTCTCTCTCCCATTCTCTCTATACTCGCGAATGGATGGCACGAAGATAGTGAGGTTAAGATTGTCCCGCGCACAATACAAGCATAAATAAAGATGTCAGCGTTCTGTAATTAACAATATAATAGAGATTTCGATACATGACATGAATTTCTGATCCTGAACACACAATAATAATCACCGCGCACATATAGCCGGTGGTTTCCCTCCTTCTCTCTCTCTCTCTCCATCCCATCAACATTTCCTTGGTGGGACGTTGGTGGAGACTCCGTAGCACCCACTTTCCTGGAACCGCATACAAACATAACCGTATGGTCGACTCCTGGTCACGGCACCAAACGCTAAATAGAAGAAGGAGGCGCACTGTTTCATGTATGAGTTTCTATGTTTGTGGGGTTTATATTTGTGTATGTGTGTGTGTGTGGGGCAAATAAATAATTTTAATCAACCGACAACGACCGTTCTGTCAACCAGTGGTGTGTTGCTGTTGTCTCCAAAGGGGTTGGATAACTAGTTTTACTCCCGAGCCCTACACACTCGAGTCCTCACACACATCGAGCAAATATGTGCGCACTGTCTACACAAATCGGCACACCGAGTCGTTGCAAGCGAATGGCGGCGGTACCATTCACAGTAACAGAAATAAACCATAAATAATCAATGTATCAATATGTATATTAGCAACGAATGGAGCATTGTTTCAATTCGTGTCCCCGCTCGCTACTTGCTGCTAGTGACACTGCACGACGGATAGGTCTATCGATTCGCTGAAATCTTTCGCGCGTACACACTCACACACACACACACACACACATATGCACGGTTGGCTGGGCATAGCCCCTTCCCGTAGGGCGCACTATTTCAACCCTAGCATGTGCGAAGTAGCGGTGCTACTAATTGCAGGCTGTTTTGGCCGAGGATAAGGAGAGGAAAGATATTTCAATAAACAGGTACCTAATATTCGTGTGGCGATACATAATCCCGTCGAGTTGGACGCACTATCCTGACCTAATCTCGTGAGCCAGACATGTTTTCTGCGAACCAAAAACAGCAATGAAAGACACCCAGTTCTTGTGGGTGTGCGGAACGTTATGGTGAATCATGTATTCTTCTCATGGAAACGCTTTCCTTTCAACCTCTCGGCACACGGCATTCTGCCCATCTGCCGAACTGTTTTATATTGTTGCAAAGACAAAGCATAAGCAATTCGACACAAAAAAGGGGTCGCGGGTACTTTCCAATGGTTCCCATCTCTCTATTCCGTTTCAATTATTTCACGTCTATTATTTTCATCAATTTATTACAGTGTCGTGGAATTCGTGGCGTTGGTGTGCACGATTTTGCGCAGAATTAATGCTTCTCCAATCGGTAATCAATTAATTTCGGCGAAGCAGCAATTTCTCATCACTTCTGTTCTACCTGCTCCCATCTCGCCATTAAGAGCTAGAAGAGAAATTGAACTGTAGACTCATATTAATCATACCGTGCAGTCTTGTTGAAAACGATACCTTTTGCCCTATTCTTCAACATTTTATTTCGCACACAAAACTATCCCACAGCAAACCAGATCTATCTGCGTCACTCCCAAGCAATGGCCAATTATGTGAGAACAATAGTGTAATGTAACAGGCCCAGCCAATGGGTTTCGCCTTCCGCAGGCGTTATTGTGTCTGTGCAAGCTCCTTTTTGGGTGGCACATCATTGCAGACAAGCTGACGAGAGTGTGCAAGAAAGAGAGAAGGGGAAGCACGCTTACAACAAGCCGACAAGGTGAATAAAACGAGCCTCCTCTCCCCAAGGCTCTCGGCAGCTTTTGATCACTGTCACTGCGGTAGTCAAGCTTGCAGATTATGACGCCGATTGCGTCGTGCGTAAAAGGATAACACTGGCAACGGGGTCCACAACGATCACTCAACCGACGCCCATTGGCCCCTTTCATAGCGGCAGCGAGACCTCAGCGTGTGTTGTGTCGTTAGCGGTGACTGGCGCTGCAGCCGACGTCTTAACGTCTTATCGGTCCGACAAGATCGCTCTTTTCACGCTCAGGGAACTGATGCCGCTCGCGCAAAACGGATCTCGGACACATAATTTTCATTAAAAAACAATATACCATTCAGGCTGAGGTTTGGTGCACACCGGTAGCCTTTTTGCGTCGTTCGTTTTTATATCGTTCTGATTCATTCAAAAAGATTACCCTTCTGCTCGCGCTGGATGCGTTGTTAGTCATACAGCTGTGTGTATCTGTTGGTGGAAGAGAAGACTCTACCAGCAAAACATTTAAAATGGAAACAACCTGATCTGAAACCTTTTTCCAAAAAGATAAACAGCAAACCGTGGACGACGCCCTGGATGACTCACTTTGTAGTGCTTATCGTGTAATCTACTGCCCTCGTGCGGGATTTTTTTTTTCTTAGATATCCATCTCCCAGCTTTTTTTGGAACCTCTTTATTTTTTTCACTTTTATAATGGTTTGGAGTATTCCCTAAAATAAAGAAAGTACAGCTTTATCGCGTTTAAACAGATTAGTTTGGACATTGGTCAGCATTTCAATTAAGTCGGAGGTGTTACCGAAACAAACTGTGCAGCTTCTTCAGTGTATGCCGTTGGGAAAGAGACGTGGAAAAATTAAATTGAAAAAACATCTAATCAGTCCAAAAATCCAGCAAACAGTAGCAAAAGGAAGCACATTAATTGATGAAAAATTTAAGCAATCCAGAAACAACAAAAACATCTTCATTTGCTCAGGCAGCAGCAGCAGCAACAGCACAACCGAGCACATGAATTGAATATATTTGCCACCGAAAACGAATTAAAATGTCGATGCCATGTAAAGTCGAAGACCTTTTCAACGAGCGTCGAGATAAGCGTGCAAAAAATAAGTCCTTGACAAATGTTTGACTCCAGTGTGTGTAGCTTTGCTCCATCGCTTTCCGCCACGGGGTTTGTTAATCGAGCCTCCATCTATCGGGCAGCCCGAATGCCCGAGCATCAAATTATTCAAATTTTGGCAAAACGGTGTCAATTAATTCGTTTGCCCCCAGTCAAACGGTTGTCCGAAGGTGGGTTTAATCAGGCGCTTTAAACGGCCTGCTACCGGGTTTCTTCCTTCTACGGGCACAACAAAAAATCACGTCTCTCTTCTACTTCAATTATAAATATACTTTTATTGGGGAGGAAAAGAAAACAAAAACAGAGTCGAAACTGCAACACTGCAACTGTGCGAATCTGTACACGGAAAATCAACAGTAGCTCGGGATAATCTGAACATCCTGAATCCAGAAATCCAGCAAACCTATGAGACGGGAAAAAGAGAAAGAGACAGACAGAATGAAGAGAAGGGATTGCATTTAATTATTTGCTCCGGTCCAGCACTGACAGAGCTGTTGAACATTTTAACAACCTGTAAACAACGTTATTTAACCCTCCGCAATCAATTTAATCTTCGCGCGGCATTCGTACTCCCGGCTCGATCTTTGACTTCTGGTCGTTTGGATACCGCGTTCTCAACCACCACCATACCTTCCACCGTTCAATCCGTACTCCGTGCTCCCTTTCCTAAGCGTTGAAGGGGCACATGCTGATGCAGACACCATTTATCAAGCGCGCCGGATCTTGCCGCCGACCGCCGCCGCCGGACGGTGAAACGGATTTGAATTATTGGACGCAGTTGCAGTGAATTTCAAAAGGATACACAGAAAGACCGGGGGTCCGGAAGACGCTCCAAGAGCAAGACAATAACGAGGAAGCCGAGCGAACCCACCAACCAACCCTACGCATTGCGCTTTTGACGCTGGGGTCGAAGCTACCGCCGCTGCCGGCGGCTGCTGGTATATGAAATCAGCTTAGCAAAGAGCCCCCTTTTGCCCCTTGTACGGAACTGGCCTACCGGTGTTAAAAGGCGTGGATACGGGAAGGCGTAAAACAAAGGTGAAAAGTTGTTAAACCTTTCCCCCTCTTGGTTTTATCCAGCTCCGTCGTGCACCGTGCATCTTCTTACGATGAAAAAAAAAAAAACAAACCATTTAGCGATTTGATCACGTCTCAAGCGACGAACCCCCTTCTCATCGTCCCATAATCTGGGAGTTAAAGGGTAAGCTATACGCGCACCCACACATCTTCTCATGCGGATGGAAATGTTATAATCCTTTGAAACAAAACATGAAATTTTGTCAAGTTTTATTATTTTTTTTTTATAATCTATGATAGAAGACATCCCTCAAAAATTCGAGAACTCCATTCCAGTTCATTTGTTTCACAAATTTTTCTACAACCTCTTATCATCAGAACTTTTAATTATACAAAAGCTACCAATTGCTAGCATATTGTGCCAGTACAGGTATTACATATAGTTCTAGACTCTTCAGTTCGATTGTAGTTCAAACAACTTCTTCTATGAATCATATCTGTTCGCCAAAGAAACCCCGATATTTTTCATTTGGTACTTCAAATCTAAATATTTTGGAACTTTTAAAGAACTTAGACCTTTAGACAATGACAATTTGCTCGGAGACAACTCAATCAATGGTCGTTTTAAAATCATAAAATATTAGTATTACTTTAAACTCATTTTGTTCACAAAACAAGAAGTTTTCCAGATTTTTCTTTAGTTTTTTTAATAACACTCAATTGTGCAGCCAAACACCTAACTTACACCGGTCATTTGTTTCTTTTCGCTGCTTCCACAAACGCGGCTGGTGATGACAGACAAATAAAATGCCTGCAATAAACTCCGCTTTATATCCACCGTCCTCAGTTATAGTGTAGGACGTTACTCATCCCGTTTTCAAGAGATTAACCACACTTCCTCCAACCGAGCACTGCCAGTGTCCCCGGAGGTAGCACTCAGTACCGTCGACAGTGGCCAAACCGTCCGCTTCGTTATTATTTATGATAATTTGAAAATTATTCAAAAAAGTATCACTCCCGCGAAAACAGAAGGTGTGTGTGTGCTCCGGTGTGGAAACAGGACAGTGAAAAGTAGAAGAACAAAAAACTCAGGTCCCTGCAGCACTGTAAAAAAAGGCCCCGGAATCTCAAAGAAGTCTGTCCTTTTTTGTTAAGCATAGAAGCAAACAGAGTTACAAAGTAACTTACCATAAAGCAAAGGAGCAAGTGATGATGATGATGATGATGATGATGATGATGATGATGATGATGGTGTTGGTAGTACCGGATCGCTTATCCCTTCCCTTTAAATTTGGGCAAGGTTTTTGTTTTTTGTTTTTAGTTTCAGTGCATATGCTGTACCTTCTTCTGTTTTTATTATCAGTATCAGTAGAGCTGCGCGTAAGAAAACCCTTCGGCAGTAGCGCGGGTCGGTCGCGATATCAGATTTGATTAATATTTAAATCACCCAGGCTTCCGCGTGCATCCTTCCCCCAGCGACGCTTTACAGCCACTTTATCTGACGCCCTTCCTCTTCCGTGTGCCCTTTTTCCCGTGTTTTTGTTTTAACGTCAAATCCTTTACTGTGCTGCGGCTGCTGTTGTTGACGCATTTGTCTTTAGCGGGTTCTTCCGCGGACACGCGGTGCTTTAAACCTGCAGCCGCTCCACCTTCTAGCTGCTTGGGTCATGGCATGTCTCGAAGCGCAATGACAAAACTGTCCCAAACGTCCCGTAAAGTCTTGGAGGGTGGCTCAAGATGGTAACAATGATTCATTGACCGACGAGCGGAAAGGTACTTCGTAGGCTACACGGATGTGAACCACCCGTAGGCACACAGCACGGCGACAGTTGGGCCCGTTTTTTTTTTTAGTTCTATGAATGAGTGTGGATGTGAATGAATGCATTATTCATTCAAATCCGTTTTGGGTGTGATTTTTTTTCTCTCCACCATAACCAAGTCGAAAGCATGGCAGGATGGGTTTTCACTCCGTCCCTATCATTACACAGGGAGGAGAGCTTAAAATTACTCATTTCCACTGCACGAATTACACACGAACCGCAGAGCCACCTCGTTTCCATTCTCGGTTGATTAAGGTCGTACAACAAATCACACAGCAACGGTCATGGAGGAATGATTAAATCAGTACCTGTAAAAATCACCCCGCCCCCCCCCCCCCCCTTCCCTTTCCATGGGTTGGGTATGTCCATCTTTTTTTTCCTCCTAGCGAGGTCATACTAATACACAACTCCGGTTTGCTGCTTGACGTCAAGAGAAAACATTGATGACGGGATAAATCAAGCGTTGACAGGGAGCAGGGACTTGCAGGATAGTAGCACCACCACAACAACAAACCACCGTCAAGTCCCGAAGGCCAGTTATAACTATAGCCGTCATCGCTCCATCAGCACCTCTCCGCTGGTGGCGGTAGGAGGTTGGATGGTGTTCCGCTTATCGGTGCGGTACGATCGATAATTTCTATTTCACGTATGAAATCACCATCGGTCAGCGAAATACAGCCAAGATGAAGTAAAGAGAAAAAAAACCATCGGGGAACTGGTCACCGGGAAACAAGCCGGGGGAGGAGGAAAAGAAAATAGCAAAAAAGAAACAATTTAGATTCGATAGGATTTCCCCAGGAATTTGTTGCAGGAAGCATTCGGTAGGAAGGCAACGGGCAAACACGGGAAGGAACCTCAAAAGAGATCAGTATAATGGATTTCCTTTCCGCCACCTACCACCTACCATTTACCGTGGTTTCCTGTTCCACGTGGTCCCTCCTCATCAGGCCAGGAATATCCAGTGTGCGCGCAAAAAAAAAACAAGCGTAGCAAAATCAAAGCGCCCAGTATCCGTATCCGGTACGGATGCGGAAACCATCCATTTCTCCGTTGAGGATGCTGCTGCTGCTGCGATGCTGTGAAGCTAAGCCGAAAAGAGGACGAAGATACCACCCAACACCTGCCCAACACGAAGCTCTTCAACCCGTCCCGCAATAGATAGATTCCCCCGTTTGCCGGTGAGGATGTCTTAAGCGGGGGAGAGAGGGAGCGCCTCCTGTAAGCCACTCCAGAGAGGCAGAGGCCGGCAGAGCAAGATTATTGATTGAGATGAGGGAGAAAAAGTTTTGAAATGTAATTACCACCGGGGTAGTTTCCGAAAGTCTCTCTCTCTCTCTCTATCTTTCTATCTCTTTCTCTCCCGCTTTGGGTTTGCATGGTTTGAGGAGTTTTCCACGCATTTTCCGATCTTTTTTCACCCAACGAGCACCACTAGCTCAATTTTCGTAAGGGTGGGATTTGTTCTGTGTTTCCTTCATCACTAGCTTCTTCAGGTTCAAAGCTGCCGTTTTTCTTTCTTTCTCGTCCTGCTAGATTTTGGTCTAAGAACTTGGAAACAGAGCACCACGAGAGAGAAAGGATATTTGATGATCGTATCAAAGTAAAAAAGACAGAGAGAGAGCCCATTGATGATCGTGATGATGATGATGCTGAATAAAGTTGGTCCAAATCCAATGATTATTCCTCGTACCACATTGATGAAGTTCTTCGCTGATTTTTTCTGCGTGTGTTTGTTGTTTTCCTATCTCTATGATGTTGCTTATTAGTTGCTTCGTTTGTTTTTGTACCATGAATTATTCGCAGTAGGAGGAAGCATTAACGGCTAGACTAGGTTCTCTGTGTTATATACCTTAATAGATAGACAACCTTTTTATCACGCAAAAAGAGGGACGCTTCCGTTGGGAGGAGGTTCGCTTTGATTATTGAACGAAATAGTTCCACCACTAATTGCAACGAGGCGGGCAATAGCAGGACGAAGAACCATCCAGTTATTACATTATTATAAGCGCTGACCATCATTTTCCGCTCTCGTGACATTCGTAAAAGCTTTTAAACCATCAATTTTAGGGCGGGAAAGAAGCGGGTAAACCACGCTTTAAACTGATTGTGCACCTAACTGCAATCGATCTGGATGCGATTAGAGCCGCAACACGCTAAATATGCACCATATGTGTGTGTGTGTGCAAGGGACAAGGGTCCGACTGTTGCACTGGGTTGATTCGTATCTCCTTGCCTGCTTTGCGTGGTGGTGCTAGCCGTAACAAGCCACCACCATTACGCCCAACAAACGGCTACTAGCGCTGACCACCATCAGGGCTCACAGGACCGCTTCTCGGACACCTTCGGGCGTTGGACAGGATGGATGAATAAAAGCGATTTTTATCAGCCGAACACTTCGTGTGGTGACAGCAAATGACTGTCATCATTGAAAAATGTGTTCCCTCGGTGCATCGGTGGAGGGTATCCCTTTTTGTTTTCGCTACTCCTGCCTGTCACCAAAGCACTATCAATTTTCCCAAACCTGCAACAGCACCGCCGTCAATATCGTTGTCTTCTTTCCCGCACAACGCTGGAAGCCATTTACCGTTCACGGTAAGACCACGTATGTCACACGAGAGATAAGTTTGTGCTGGGTTAGGGAATGGCATGATTTAACCCGGCCAACGACAGCGACTGAAACTGGCAGCAGAGCGCTCACAAGTGAACATAACATTTCATACTGATACGGCCAAATGGCCGAATAAGTAAAAACAAACAATCCGTACACACGCGCCGCACTGGTTGGGGGAGGGATGGAAATGCCTTTTAAAAGCATGGGAAAGGGCGTGCGGGTGCGGGTGGTACTACAGGGCGGCTCTTAGCGGTGACACACACATAACAACAACGGTGACAGAGCCAAATACATTTATTTTTCTGTTTTTACCACCTCCAACCTGCACAAGATAGAGAGACTATGGGGGAGCGCTGTGTATGGATTGTTGGTTTCCTTTTTTGTGAGTTTCTTTCCTCAAATACCTTGCTTTTTTGTACGTCCAGTAGTGTACAGCGGATGTGTAGACTATAATTATGCAGATAAACCCTCTCGCTCTCTTTTAGTACACAAAAAAAACCCCTTCATAGGAACTGACCTTCTACCCGGTCTAGGCCGACAGGAATAAAAAGAACTAATGTTTTGTTTGTCCTCTCCACCGTGGCAAACGGTAATGAAGCTAGGAGGGTAGTTGAGGAAACTAAGGGCTGTGTATTGCGCCATTCAAATGGGTCAACACGGTGATGGACGACAGACACGGGCATTGGAGTTGATCTAAAAACGCTGCCAGCGCCTCATAACGTTAAAATGATATTAAAACTATGTAAACACTTTCCTGTGGCCCGGTGATGGAGCAGCTTGAGGTAGTGCTTACAGGGGGAAGAAAAAGGAGCATAGAACCAGAGCTGAGGAAGGGAATTATTAACGATCCAATTTTCCCGTACGGAAAACGTACATTAAAATGTTGGTTTTGTTGTGTTTTTTCTTCTTCTATCATTTCCTCCTTTTTTCGCTAATTCCTCCATTATGATTACTTTCATAGCTTATGCAGATGTTAGTGTTTTTCGTTTAAATTGTTTGTGTTTCATTTTAATGTGGCATTTTAAAGCTTTTGCTCTTTTATTTGTCTTATGTCACAATCTTTTTTTGTGTAATTTTTTTCAGTGTATGTGGTTGATAGTTTTTATCATTTTTAATCTTTTTTGTTTATATTCTCTGTTTATCTTTAATTATTTTCAAAGCTATGTGTCAATACTTATCACCATAAACTATTTATTTTTTATTAACTATACAACAATAAGGTTCATTTTTGTTTTCTCCAACTTTATTTTCGTGTCATTTTTTGTCGCTATTAGACACGTCTCTTCCGTAAAATTTCTTATATATTGCATTAATTCAGTCGTGATTTTTGTAACATGTAACTTTATCATTTTTATCAGAATAGTTCTTTACTCCTTCGAATACTCGTTTGTTTAGCTTAGAATGTCTCTCAGTCCACACTTTACATAATTAACTATTCGTAATGCATCAAACAGAAAGTTATATACATTTTTCAAACGAAATGTATAATTTATTTATTTTTTTTTATTGAAAAATTCCTTTTAAACCATTAAACTTTGATTCGTTATCCACTGTTCGTTTGTTTGTTATTTCGCGCTCAACCAATGCACAAATGCACAGTTATTGCACCGAATGCTGCACCCAGCTCTAGCGCGCCACGGGATCAAAAGATCATTGTCAGCAACATTTGTTACGCTTGCGCTTGAATACCAGAACAGAACAGCGAGCAGCAGAAACATTTGAATTCAAGAACCAACGCGTTCTCTTGAAGAGCAGGGAAACAGATTCAAACAGCTTCATTGTAGATAATGATCTCTTTTTCATATAAAAAAGATAGATTTTTTTTGGCAAGTAGCAACAGTTTTCCTACTCGCAATTCAATCAATTTTATTATACTACTATACTCATATCACACCATACGGTCTAATCGTCATTCCAAGTCTCTCTAATCAACTCCCGATGTTTCTTTGCAAAAATACGTTTCAAAAACAGAACAACTTGCCTTCCGGCAAGACAGTAATGATCCTTAATTTTGTTTTTTGTATGCATACTAAAAACCATCCTATATGCATACTGACTCGCTTTCCCCTTCACATTAAAGCTATCATCCATACAGTGCTGTAAACGGTTTTATTGGAAAATCATTTTCTTGTTGCTGGCTTGAGCGTTTTCGAAATCAATTCTTCCTACACTCGGTTCAATCTTCTAGCGTGCCCCCTTTTTTGTATGTACCGAAGAAAATGGCAATCGAATCTCTTATCTTGTTGCCTCCGCCTTCGAACCGGAGGAGAGGGTATCGTCCATTCAAAGATTCCTATGACATGCTGCTCGCTTCGCTTGCCTTGCGGGGGGCGGCTAACATTGTCGCTTTAAAATTGTCGCCATAAGCAAGCGCACACAATACACAACATTACCGATCACCGAAGATGATGACATCGATCGATTTTCATACTCTCCCGCCCGCTTAGAAGCGCACAAGTGCGAATGATAGTGTGCAATTCCAAGCAAACGCGCTTCATTTATATCACCAGCACCACTGAGCAGGCAGGAGGAGCGAGTGATAACAGAGAAAATGACTTCTCAGCCTTCCCTCCCCCGGCTGTCTGTTGCATGGTGTGTGTGTATTGTGCCATTTTACATTTTCTACGACCCATGAAAGAGGACCGACAAGAAAATCATCTCCAATTATCACTCACACTTCTTACCCGACATCTTACGCGCCCACCATTATGTCGCTGTGGTAGATCCTTCGGTGGAAAACGGGGACAATACCACACCAGCAGCTTCTCTCGACGGTGTGTGTGTGCCCGCTCTGTCCCCTGCTCAGCTCTGTCCAAAAAGGCAAACGAATCGTTTGTTGGCTTCTAAACGATAAGACGAACGGGAAGAAGAATCTCGCGCTTGGTGTCTGGGTGAGGCATTTTTTTCTCTCTCTCGCTAACGTTTACTACGCCTCGAAACAGTCGTATTTATTTTTTATTGTTATTTTTATACTGTTATGCAAATTAAAATTGAAGAAAATGCTAAACGTCATTTACTTTTACAACTTGTTGTATCTTGCCCGCCAGGGCCATCATTTCGCCGCTGTACACAGGACGACGGACCCTCGGTTACTTCATCCCTCCGACATCCGAGAGACACTGTGGTCCTGCTCTCTTTGGTTTGGCACATTTTGGTCACATTCTTTTTTTAATTTTTAAACACATTCCGCAAGCACATTCCACGAAGAAAGGGGGAAGGTCCGTTTATTGTTCTGCTGTTATTGTTGTTGTACCACAGTTTTGGGGCTCAATCGGGGTGTTATCCCTTTTGTTCATTCATTACTTGTTACGCATTGTTTGCTTGTGTCATTTCACTTTCTTTCTTTTTGCCCAGATCTGTTGGTCTTATCTGCTCCGGGTCGGTGGAGTTCCATTCGTTGGGCTCTAACATCTTCTTTTCTAAAACAAAACGGATAGCAAACAGGCAGTTTGACCTGTTTTGATTATCTTTCAATTAAAATGATTATTACACTCCCCATACGAAGGACAGCTTCGTGTCCTTTTTTCCCTTAATGTTCCGCGGATCGTTGATACACACAATTAGACACATATTTGCATATCAAAAGGGTGGTCATTTCTCCCAAGGTGCTGCCCCCCATCAGCATTATGGGGTCGATGTTTAATGGGGAGGAAAAATAAAAATGCAATAAATAGAATGGCTCATCTTGATCCTTGTTTTTTGAATGGTTGTTTAATGTATGCTTTCTTCTCTCTCTCTTTTTTACTTGCAGGAACCGGCAATACCAACACGGATGGGTCGTACAAACCCTCCTTTCTAACCGATCAGGAGCTGAAACACCTGATACTGGAAGCCGCAGATGGATTTCTGTTTGTGGTAAGTCATCGAACTCACTGACAAAGCTTGCCCTTGTTTAGTCATTTCGTTTCACTCTCTTACCTGATATTATTTTATTCTGTGCTTGAATTAAACGTGAAGGTTTGCAACATAAGAAAGAGCGCCTTGTTCAACTGTATCCTTTTGGCCTTTTAACAGTGAAAGAATGGCAAATTATTGCATTAAGCTAATTACTGTTTTTACTTTTTCTCTCTGCCAAGAACAGTTCCATACTCGCACTGTAATGCTCTATCGTGCCTTTAAGTCTTAACTGCACCGAGTATCACCCCGAACTAAAGCGCGTTTTGTCTAGCAGGATGAGCAAAACTACTGTACAGATAATGCAACATTGAGCATGCAGCTTGCAGGACTGCACTGGAAAAAAGCGACTTAAACCGGGCAATAGACCCCGGTAAGATGAATTGTTTCTCGAGAGTAGTAGTTTTGCTCTTTTTTTTTTACTTCACTGCTGGTACAGTGATCGTGCGAATTGCATACTAATTACCACTTGCCGTACATTTTCCAACGCTTGTCCTTTTTATTTAGTTGGTTTAAAAGGAGGAAAGAAATAGCTGGCGAGACTGTCCCGTCGCATGGAGTGCCTCTAACCTTTCGAGGCTTCCCGAAGGGTTAACAAAAGGTATTTTAAAACTGTATTCAAATTGCTAGACACTGCCCACCCCAGGCAGAGGTGGACGTGTACACCACAAACGTTGCATAAAATTAGGCTAAAAGTGGCCGGTTTGAATTAAATTGATTTAAAGCACCAAGATTGTAGATTGTATGGGGAAATATACTGTCTTACAATTGTTCCCATTTCAAATAAAGCATTATCTGCAGCTTAATATATTATTCACACTTCCGTTTCCCTGATAGTATCATTTATTATTATCTGGTTCGGAAAAGCTTACCACCCTCCCGAACAACGGTGGTTTGGTGATAAAAATTATTTAAATATCTCATTAAAATTCTTCCTTCTATCCTTCCTTTCCCTCCCCTATCGAATGAATAAATATTGGAAATTAAAATTCATCCAAAACTTATCATTGACTTCCCGGAATGAAATAATCCAGTGCTGTACCTACCATCACCACCACCGGCTGTGCAGGCGAAAATGGGAGCGATGGTGAAAAGATGAGCTGGGGAAAAGTAAAGATGAATAAAATGCTAAGAATTTTCCAGCCAAAGAAGATGGCACAGAGTGTAGGACGGATGAGCAGAGCAGCAGAGGCGGAATGCTGAAGGTGTAAAGAGAAATGCAAATTTTAACGTTCAATACATATCAGTTGGATAATTTATTTATTTCGTCCCAGGCCCATCGCTTCTCTCCGCGGTAGCGGCTACATTCCACACCGGTGTATGTGTGTCTTGTTTTTCAAAGGTTCTGCACTCCCAGTTCTGCATGGGGGGACTGCATGCCCTCTCAGCCTTCTGCCGCTGGATAATACAACTTTGTTTCCTGCGAGCCGATGCGAGGATAATTCCATTCCGCATCGAGATGTGGGGATGGTGGAACTGGAAGCGTTTCATTTCGTCAGTTCCACTGCGGCCGCTTCCTCCGCTACACCACCACCACCACCGAAGGTGCGAAGGTTTTCGCATTATTTATCGTCAATTAGAATGCAGCTGGGCAACGCAGGGCAAAATTACTCATTAGGCATTTTGCAGCCCTCTCTCTCTCTCTCGTCCTCACCCGAAATGTTGGACCGAGGACGGTCCACCGATCCGAAAAATGCAAAACATCTTCAACAACGGACCCGCGGGTTGCTATACCACACCGCCAAACCAGGGGGCGTCCTAAGCGGCAAAAGGAAGGCGCGGAGGTTTGCCGGTTTGCCTTGGCTCGCGTTCCATCATCATTCATTTCGGACCGTGGGCGTAAAATCGGTGGCTGGAATTGATAATTTCGCCACGCACGCACTACATTGATTAATGTATTATTTATTCGCGAGTTATCCGGACCGAGAAGCATGGCAAGGGATGGAAGCGAACAGGGGGATGTGTTTTCCAGAGAAAGCCGGAGAGAGTATCAATGAGAAAATAAGAGACGAGCGGACGAGGTCTGAAGTCATAGAGACTTACGAAAAAAAAAACACACAGAAGGTCCGGAGGTCTTAATTAATGCACTTTTAGGGCGGTTCCGAGAGATCTTAAAGCCCGCTCGTTAGTACACGGGTGTAAGGAAATTTGTATTGCAGCTGATTATTTTATAACTTGCTACAAACGCAAGACGGTTTAGCTTTTAATTGCTTCAACATGATTCGCACACTTTCAATGAACAGTTTATTTAATGTTTTCTTTGTTTTTTGTTTTTGCTTTTTTTTTTTCAGGCGGGCTGTGATACAGGACGCATCATTTACGTGTCCGACTCGGTGACACCGGTGCTGAACTACTCCCAGAACGAATGGTACAGCGGGAGCCTTTTCGACCACATCCATCCGGACGACATTGAGAAGGTGCGGGAGCAGCTATCGACGCAGGAACCGGTCAACAGCGGACGGATACTGGACCTCAAGACCGGCACAGTCAAAAAGGAGGGTCATCAGTGTATGTATCAAACCGCGTTAACGGATCCTGCTGTAGTATAGAGTGTTGTGCAGATCTAAACAGGGTTTTTGTTTTCAACTTAACTTAGTCCAAATTAGAACTTAATACATATCGAAACAGCTTAATGTCCTTATGCCTGAACATTAAATGGGACATCAGATGGAGCTCTTAGGCCATATTTTGTAAGAATATGCACAAAATACAATGTTCATCATTCCACAAAAATCATCAAACTTCATAAGAGACACAATAAATCCATTCCTCAGTAAGCCCTCTATTCTCAGTTAGGTCTTATCTTTTTGTGAGTTCCGAGAATTAAGTATTTCGGAAGAGAGTATTGATGGGCAATTCAGATTCTTAATATGTACGAATTTTAAAAGTGATTTTAATAATCTAAATCTCAATTTTTGAGATTCATGAATCATCAAAATGACTCAATTAATCTAAATCTCTAATTATGATATTCTGGAAGCATAATGAATCTTCAAAGTGAATCTGAATCTGTAATTTTTAATCAAAGAATCTTCAAAGTTTCATTCTTGGTTTGCCCTGTATTTTTGTGCCTAGTAAAGTATGTTATAGTCATGGGTTTAAGTTCCGCGTTCCATGCGGTAGTAGTTCCGAGTGATACGTTATGGCTGACCCATGCTTGTGCTATGTATGCTCGTTTGAAACCCACATCTATTCTTCCAATACAGCAAATATTGACGCTTTAGAGATACATGAATATCTAGATATTCATTTTCTTCCAGAGATCTATAAATCTTGCATGTTCTTTTAAGATTCATGTGATCCTTCAAATATTTATGATGTTTTCATATATTTAAGTGAATTATATGAATCTTCAGAATTCATGTTAGCCATTAATGAACCATTAGAGATTCGATAAGAGATTCGTATCACTCATCACTGAAGATTCATATGAACACAACACTCAACACTAAAGATTCATCAATCACAACACTGCTAGACAGCCTACATTTTCATAATGATCGTGATTTTCTCAATTGATCCCGTCCGCTGCACAACACTGTATCATAACCTAAAACAAACAATTAATATATTAATTTTTGCCACCCTTTTCCCTCTTCCTGCCACCCAAAACAGCATCGATGAGATTATGCATGGGCTCGCGGCGGGGGTTTATCTGCCGGATGCGAATCGGACCACTGACACCGGAATCGATGGCACTGGGCCATCTCAACCGGCTGCGAAGGAAAAACTCGCTCGGACCGTCGACCGACGGTCACAGCTACGCGGTAATGCACTGCACCGGGTACATTAAAAACTGGCCACCGACTGGTAAGTATTGTTTGTGTTGCGCGGTACGCTTTCTGTGTACTGCTAGGGGAGAGCCAACTTTCAAAAGTTCGAAAACATTCCTTTGCGTGAGTGGGTGAGAGAGAGAGAGGAGGAACACTTTTGCACTTTGCACTTTGGAACGCTCCCGGTGACGCGTTAATTATGATCCGCCGCAAATTCAGATATGTTTCCAGGGGTGACGATCGACCGGGGGCAGGACGACGAGCTGCACAACACGCACTGCTGTCTGGTGGCGATCGCGCGGCTCCAGATCACCTCCTCCACCACGGCGAACGATCTGAGCGCGAACAATCCGAACGAGTTCATCTCGCGCCACGCCATGTGCGGCAAGTTTACGTTCGTCGACCAGCGGGTAATCGGTGTGCTCGGGTATCAGCCGGTCGATCTGCTCAACAAAAGCTGCTACGATTTCTTCCACCCGGACGACATTGCTCATATGAAGGAAAACTTTGACCAAGGTAGGTGTGCTGAAGGTGGAGCCTGTTTGCGGCCCTTCTCTTAACTAAGCCATTCTTCTTCACTCTCTCTCTCTCCCACAGTGCTGAAGCAAAAGGGCCAAATGTTCTCGGTCATGTACCGGTTCCGGGCGAAGAACAAGGAGTGGGTTTGGATGAGAACGCAGGCGTACGCCTTCCTCAACCCGTACACGGACGACATCGAGTACGTGGTGTGTACGAACAGTTCGGCAAAGTAAGTCAGCACCACGCAGCCACGCAGGAAAAGCCAGAACCTCATTGTACAACGTCATTGCTGTTTGTTCTTCCCACCAACAGGGCACTGCATTCATCGCACGACACGGTAACGGCACCGGAGCAAACGGACACACCGGTCGCGTCGTATCCGGCGCCCGGGCTGGACTACACACTGCCCGGCCGAAGGGACACGACACCGTCGAGCAATATCTACAATCCTCACAATCTGATTTCACACTTGCCATCGCAGCCGCAGACAGCAGCGCAGGCGGCCGCCGCTAGCAGTATTCAACGGCCGGAAAGTGCACACAACCCGGTGCAGTACAGCTACAATCCGACCCCATCGCCAATACAGTGAGTGAAGAGCGGAGTGATGTGTAACGAGTTTAGCTTTACCTACTTGCCGTTTTCCTTTTCGTCCCTCCCTTTTCCCCAGGTACGGTTCACCGGGAACGCCTAGCGGAGGTGCGGCGGGTTCGTTGGGGCATCTGCCCAAAACTAACAATACCTCGCCAACGCCGGCAGCCACTGCGTGGACCCTGCGACAGGTAAGCATTCTTGCCGGTGTTGTTAATTCCAACTCCCGTGCCGTCGTCTAAATCTCGCGTGTTTTTTCTCACCCCCTCCGAACACACACAGCCACAACCCGTCACCGAAGGTTACCAGTACAGTGAACTAAGTCCGAACCGGTCACCGACCGGACCAACCTACACCCAGCTTAACGCATCCCGTCAAACGTCCACCTTTACGCCGTCTTCGCAAGCCGGTCCGGGTAAGCATTCATTAAGAAATGTCCGCATTACGGCCTTCCAACTAACATTTCTTCCAATTCCCTCTCTCTCTCTCTCTCTCTCTCTCCCAGGTATCTGGAGCGGTTGGCAGTCACATCATCACGGCACCGGTCCGGAACCGATGCAAACGGGCGGTTCGGGCGGTACAACCAACGGGCCCGGCTCATCACACACCTCCGTGGGGTTGGGGCAAGAGATGGCCACAGATAACGCCCAACAGCAGCAACACATGCAGCAGCAGCAGCAGCAACATCCAGCCCTCCACGGGACCGCTGGCGGTGGCGGTACTGGAACCGGAACTGCCGGCGGCGGTGGTGGTGGCGGAGGCGGTGGTGCACCACATCACGTACCGCCCCATCCGCAGCATCCACACGCGCACCATCCGGTGCAGCATCCGCACCATCCGCACCATCACCACCATCACCATCCGGGGCAGATCCACCCGGGGCATCATCCGGTCGTCGGGCAGCACCCTGGCCAGGGGCACGAGCTAACCGATATGCTGCAGATGCTCGACCAGAGCGGGACCACCTCGTTCGAGGATCTAAACATACACATGTTTAACACACCGTTCGAATGAAACCTGCTCTACTACGGTGGCTACAATGGGTACGAGTCGGCGGCCAGTGTTGTCGGGCAGGGAAGCTGCTACGGGATCGGCACGAATGGTCCGGTCGCTGCCTCCTACCCGGCCTCGTCCGGCTCCGGTAGCAGCAATAGCAATCATCACCACCACCACCACCAACACAACAGCACCTCCGCTGCGTCCGTTATGGCGGTAGCTGCAGCAGCCGCCGCAGCCGCCGCAGCCATATCATCTTCAACCACCACTGCACCACCGTTACGGCCCGAACCGATGGCCACTGATGCTGGCGGCATTGGTGGCGGCTTCAATGCGCTCCACGGGTACGGCGGCATGATGGTGCATGAACATATGTAAATATAAGCAGCGAAGAGGAGAACGGTTTCCTCCCTCCAACCGACCCCGTTTTGATATGGTTCTTTATTCCAAATAACCAACCACCACCCCCAAGTCCAAGGTTTAGAGAAAAAAATCACCCTATACACACACATACACACAAAATGCGAAAAATCGTTTCATGCATTTTGTGTTGTAAAGCTTTCCCCGTTTTCCACCTCCCTCTTGTGTAGAATTATGAGGCCAATTTAAGTAAGGAAGAAAATTAGAAAAGCTAGCTTACTACTGGTAGGTGCTAATGGCAAATGCTAGTTTTGATTTACTTGTGGCAAAGCAGGTTATTCCCTCCCCTAGATGCTTGTTAGGTTTTAAATATTATTACTTTTGTTTTGCTTTTGAGAGCAAATTTAGCAAAATCCGTTGCGTTTTTCGCGATCCGATTTTAATGCAAAACCAACACCCCCCCTGGAAACAGCTATTTTTGCAGCAGCAGCAGCAGCAGCTACTCCTAAGCTATGCGAACTGGTGGTGTACTACCTAGCTGTACTTAGCTCGGCTCCAGGCAAATCTTAACTTATTTATCCAGCGAATGCGGTGGTACGGTTAATAAACGCCGACCACCGGCATTGGATCGTGCGCTACCAGCGTCACTCCGTAGTTAGTTACTTCAGTTGATAAGTATAGGACAGTTTTCATTTTTTTAAAAAGCAAACAACACTCGCTGAAAGCAATTTATCTTTGAAAACACTGAACCGTGTTTTTCCCCCCATTTGTTTTACTGCAACACACAAAAGTAGCCGCGAAAAACTCCTTGTCCGAAGAGTCGTGTTTTGAGTTTGGGGTTTCCTTTTCGCAAAAAAATCATCATTCACTTGTATAAAGGAGGAATTTATCATGAAACAGGATAATGGAAAGTGTGCGTGTAAAGCGTTTTAGTAGCAGTAGTAGTGCAGTAGAAACAAAAAGAGTCAGAAGTGATTGGAGGAATGGAAAGGAATACTCGGATACAGCAACACGCCGAACAAGCAGAAAACCATATTGTATAGTTACTCGATACTCACGCGTGGATGAGACAGATAGACACACCAGAGATGATGGGCAAAGAGGTTCGGTGGGTGTGCAGATAGCGAAAAAACGAAAACACAGCTCTAAACGTAATTTAAATAATCTTTTGAACACTAATTTAAAGTAGATAAGTAAGTAAAAATGTAGACACGTGCGTGCAGCAAGGGAGAAGGGTAAACGCAGACCCTTCCCGTTCTCGCGTTTATGGTGCGATAAGGATAAGAAAATGCGGGGAAAGTAATGAATGAAAAGAGGAGGCATCACATCAGGAGGCCAAACAGAATTATTTTAGTTTCATTTTCCACTGCACAACACAACCATCAACCAAACGAATCAATGAATCAGTTGGCAACAGTAATTAGTTTATCGAATGGGGGGGTACATCACGTCTCTTTCTTCCGCTACACTTACTTGCTTCCGTTTGTTTAACTCAATAATCGGAAAAGTGCTCTACCGTGTGGAGAACAAACGCATGTAAACACACGTATTACGTTCTATCACACGAAAGCTGAGTCATCATGTCGGACAAAGTTCGAACAACAAGCGCGGGTATAGTCTTCGTTTTCCCCCCCATTTATAACGACTCTACTTTTTAGTCGATTGTTTTCCACAATACCGATGATATACAACCAACTTCCAAAGTCGCTTGGATTCCAATTTTGTGTAAGCTTAGGAAAACCACTTTCCCGTTTTTTTCTGTTTATTTCCATCCATCTGTAACTCATTGTAAAGAGGAAAAGTAAGGAAAGAGAATAGTATTAAACGAAATGAAACGTAAAATCGGGACTGCACTATGGGAAATGAATAATATTTCTTTCTTCGGCAGCCCTAAAATATCAGTTACGATAGAGAAACAGAAAGAGCGGCAACAAACTAACAAAAAAACGAAAGTCAAAAATCTGGTAAAAAGAAACGCGTGTTGTTAAACTATCATGAACAGTTATAAAGCTTGTTTGGTTTATGTAAAAAAAATGAAGCGAAAACTACAAAATTGTTTAGCCGATAGGTTTAGTAAAGAAATGTCGTAACAAGAGGAAGAGCGGAAGCATAAAACAACACAGTAAAAAACACATCCATGCACGAATGAAAACGAAAACAACAAAGGATTACAAAATCAACAAAACTGTTGTGTGGTTTCTAAAAAGCAAAAAAACAACTAAATTAAACAAAGGAGAAAAGTACACGCTGCTAATACTATTCACAACAACTTCCCTCCCAGCCCACAGAGTCAGTAAAGGAGTGGTAGAAAGTGAAAGAAAGAAAGCGAACAGAGAATTAAATTAAATTACAGAAGCAAAACGCGACTAGAGGAGCTAGGAGTAGAAGTGTACTGGGGCATGGTGTAGCGAACGAAAGAATGAATGGAACGAATTATGCACATATTACGGCAGATGCTAATGCGTGGAAATATAAATATATATATACAAACAAAAAAAAACTGCATATAAATATAGATATAAATACAAGAGCGAATGTGTAACTCCTTTTTTTAAGTAAACTAATGTGAGTGTGTATGAACCATGGGCGGGTAAAACGTAAAGAGCAATTTGCAAGCAGAGAGAGAGAGAGAGAGTATCAAATCACACAGACCGCAGAATGTGTAGTAATAGGGGAAAAGCTACATAAAAAAACGAAAGGAACATACAATTAAGAGAAATCATTTGGGGAAATGAAAAAAAACATAAAAGAGGGCAAGATATGATGAAGGCGCAAAGAAGAAAGCAGAAACAGAACAGAAAGGACGAGCTAGACGATATAAATTACTAATTCAAGGAAGAAAATCAAGTTTAATATAATAAAAGAAAAATTAAAAATTAAAATTTTGTGTAGTTCAGTGTTTTCTTATTTCAGCTAAAGAACAAGAAGAGTGTAAGTATTGTGGCAGCCAAAATAAACAATAAGTAATTGTAATATTTTTTCTATATAAAACAACAACACTAAAACAAAGAAAACCTTTAAACATACCAGCAATTAACGGCAATTGTTTGCGTTCAAAATAAACGAAACAAATCCTCCCTCGACAAAACCCGGCACGCACTGTGCCCACGCGTCCCACCACAACAACAAACCAAACCGAGTTGCATACAAAGTTTCGTTTTCGGCCACCAGGAAAGCAGCCCGCGCAGAAGGTAGCGGCCCCCGAGCGCCACAAGGAAGAATTACTGTCCCACTCTAACCCACCGTTTGGCGAACTCTACCTGCGCTGCCTCCGTCGATTGCTTCGCGCCCGGTGTTCGTGTGCTGCCGAACGTGTGCAACCGAGTTCGACGCCGGCCTAACCGAGAAGCTTCTTCTCTGACCACCGGCACCAGGAGCGCAGCATTTGGAGCAGGCTGCTTGCACAACGGATGCCTTCGCGGACACGCACTAGTTACAATTTCATACATGAAATGTTTCACATCATGGTCGAAATGGTTTATCTTTTTCACCGGGTCACTGCAATCTTTCAATGCGGGTGACATTTGCGACCGAAAAAAAAGCCGAAGTGAGATCAGTGTGGCCAGATTATTTAGGCGGTTTTCGGTAGGCGCATCAAAATTTTATCGGTAGTTTTCGGTAGGTTAACCGTCTTGTGTACGACCAAAAAACATCACATAATCGTACAACCGCCTACCCAGGCAGGCCATACATTTTGTATGGAACAATGATGTTTTTCGTGGTTAAAAGAGTATATCTTTTGAATTTCTTGTAAGCTTTGAATGAAAACTGTCTTAAAGGTCCCTAATAATGTTTTATAACATATCGTAGTAAGATTAGAATTTTAAAAATCCTATGAATATTTTTTTCATTCGAAAATATGTTCTAACTTTTCTACCATAACTGGCCAGGCCACATGTTTTAAGTGGATGATTAGTCCTTTTCTATGTTTTAATTACATTCCTCTCAAAAGTTATATATATTTTTCAATTGTTTTGCTTGTTGTTTAAAAACATATGTTGACGATCTATGCTCATCATTTTTTATTAAAAACCGGCTACGAGCGGCTCCAGACAATTTCGGAACCTCCTCCACTCCAACCCAACGGATCCGGCTCCGAAGCTGACTCCGCACCAGCTGCTCCGGAGCCGGTTCCGTACCAACGACTCCACGCTCACGGCTGCTCCGGAGCTGGTTTTTACAGATTGCACCAAAAATCATTTTAAATAATGGAAGATCCATAATTAGCTGAGTAAATAATGTTGAAAGGAATCTATAACAAATCGATAAGTTTTGAACATTGTTCAACAATCACACCATCACATCGGGTGTTAGTTTCTACACTTGCGAGATGATAGATTCTTTTTTTTGGCTATCATACAATGCCGTCTCTATTGAAACGTTAGTCCAGAGCCGTTGGTCCGGAGCCATTAATTCGTCGCCGGCTCCGGGGCTGTTGGTACGGAGGTACGGCTCCGGAGCTGTTGGTGCGGATCCGGCTCCGGAGCTGTTGGTGCAGAGCCAGCTTTGGAGCCATTGGTGCGCTCCAAAACACCCATCCCTATTCGGCAGTAACACTATGACACTATGAGTAACACAAAAGTATGAATGTGTGTGTTAACTTTCAGCCAATTCTATTTCATTTGCTTGTAGTGGTTGGCATCATTTTAAAAGAGGTGATTTCAGTGTTAATTTCAATATATTGCTACACAACAAGCAATAAAATTTAACTGTACACAACTGTAACCGCGCGGCTACATGAGGTGAAATTTACAGCGAAATGAACTATTTGATAGGTGAAATATCTGATAGATACAGCTAAAGAGTTGGGGGAGATTAACCTAATGCTCAAAATGAAACTTCCATCTCACGAGAATATGCATCCTTTATCTAAGGCTGGAAATAGACGAACCGAGATCGTCGCGGTACCGCGAAAGTCGCGCCAGTTGTAGAACAGTTGAGCTGTCAAATCTTCCGCGCCTCCAATCGCGCCTGCTGTTTCGCAGAGATACCCAACTTCGGTATTGCTGAGATTTTCGCGGTAGCGCGAACCGATTATTTTTACTTTTTCTGGCGGATTTGTGTGAAAACTCGTGTCGAGAAATGAGTTTTGTATTTTATTTTGCATAAACTATGTGAAATAAATAATTTGATTCGCAAATTGATAGCAAAATATTTTTTCTAGGCACATTCAATCGTCACCAGACCTCGGATGGTTCCATACACGAACCGCGATTATCTCGCCTATCTGTCAGATTTTATAACTTAATTGGCAGCTCAAGTCATACGCGAATTTCGCGGTACCGATGATCTCGGTTCGTCTATTTCCAGCCTAAGATATAGATTAGATTTGGGTCAGCGGTTACACAAATGAAGGTCTTTCTGAAGTGTCGATGTGAAAATTGTACTGGGAATTCTAAGCCAAAGAAAAACTAAGATGCACATTTTTTTCTCAGTGGTGGCAAGTTCTTTTTCTAGGGGCTCCACCCGATCGCTTAGGGCCGCAGCAGTGCTCCATTGGATACAACTTTATCGTACGTGCTGTCATTTCATTTTTGCTGGATTATTTAGATTGATTTGATTGTTTGGCTGAGTTTTATAGTTCAATGATTAAAAAAAATTAAATTATTTCCTTTAAATCCTAGCTATATAAATACGTTACGCACACATTTGTAAGCGATAGTGTTAAGAACATGATTATACTAGGATAAGGATTAGATTGAAGAGAAATATAGAGCTTTCGGAGTTGAGCACTCGAAGCAGACGGACGCATACCGTTTATCTTCTTAACTTACATATACATCAGTATTTCTGGTCACTTTGCCCACAGGACAAGGCGAGCTTTTTGGCGGCCACCGTCGCAAAACCGTCGCAAAACGTCAAAACCGACGTCGCCAGCGAGCGAAACTCGCGACGATTTCGAGGCGCTGGCGACGGTCGTTTTTGACGTTTTGCGACGGTTATTGATCTTTCGAGCGAGCTTTTGCCCTGCGAGCCAGTGTGGCCAGATTATATTGGCAGATTTCGGCAGGAGCACTGTTAAGAACGCAACCATTTAACCTTCGTTTCTAAGACCAAAAATACACCCTCATCTTGTGAGTAAAAAATCAAAATGAGTTGATACAACAGGTGGGCTTATCCAGTGCAATTTGACGTCTAAAAACGAAAATAGGAAGAAACCCTGGTTTGACAGTTAGATTCATAACAAAGTGAATGCTTTGATGATTTTTCTATGGATTCACTACTAACTTTATAAACAATTTTCACAATTTTACTCGATATTTGAGATATTTCGATGGTCTGTTGAACAGGAGCAAAAGACATATGCACTGGCACTCTGATAAATTCCTCACTTTCAGTATAAATTCATATTTGGTTCGCTTGGTACACTTCTCCTTGCTCGCTGACTGAACGGATTCAATAATCGTTTCCTATATATCAGATTTTGCTAGGGAACTGTGTTGTTCCCAAGCGCCACAGATTAAGCTTAAACGGCTGGAAAATTTAATATCCATAGTGTAAACTATGTAAATGTTACCTTAGTTTTATATACGTCTCAGAATCATAAGTCAACCATTAAGAACCTTGATTCTGCTGTCACACTGACAATTGTCGAACGCAATGAAGAAGAACAATAAAGATGGAGACAGATCGAGTTGAACATTCGAGCAAGAAACAACTTCAGGCTTCCGTTATTATCTTCAGTAATTTTATCACCTTTTACAATAGAAAAAAAATGAAAGCTCCACAGCTTCATTGGTTTGATCAATAGATGGCGTATTACAACTTTTCATTATATTTCTATCCTTTTCTTGCAATGTGTATCGACAAGTTTTATCTTATCATGACCAATATAGCCTTCTAACTTTCTAAGCAAACATCTATATGAATGGTCGTGTGGTCAGATACGCGGGTATTAACACCAACAACCATTACTCAAATCTCACTTTCTTCAGTGCTGGCGGTTTCCGTTGGAGTTTAGTATTTAAGCAATCGTATCGCCGTTCTAGTTCTAGCGATGCATGACTTCAATGCGAAACCATACAACAGTACAGAGGAAATGAGAAAGCTCTCCTCCAAGCGATGAAGCTCAACTGGTTGGGGTATCCCCCCAAATAGCCAGAATTGCTTAAGCAGCTCATTTTGGCACGCTAAAGATCGCTGCTCTAATTCGCCTTTTGCAGTAGATAAACAGCATCAAAGTTCTATGAGGGTCTTTCAAACAGCGCCTAAGCAGCTTCCTTATGCCACGATGCCAGGGATTATTTTTCTTTGTGTTTTATTTTCAAGCAAGCGTCATCGATGAAATAAACAACAAGATTTGTTTCGTTTAATCACATCCCAAATAGCCAGCTTGTACTTTATAGCTGATTTAGGGCTGTTTAACGAAAAATCGTTCCAATGTCGTACTTTGTGGCTGATTAAGAGATAGACGGCACTTTGCGGAACTATGGAGCTTTTTAACAGGCACATGGTACTATTTGGAACTTTGCGGCTGATTAACACAATGTGTAGGGTTCATGATGGAACTTTAAGGCTTGTTAACAACGTGTACCGAACTTGGTGGAACTTCATAGCTTTTTAATGCATGACATCGGTACAAGGTGGGTCTTGTCAAAGTGTCAAAGACAGACGCCGCCAATCATCTCATTGCTGCTGTACAAGTTAGAATAGTTCTTTGAACAAGGGATTTTGAAGGAAGTGATTGTGATTGTACAGTAAATTGTGATACGTTTCGTGTAATTTATGAATATTAAGGGTTTAAAAATATACACATGTACACAAACAAAACAAATCCTGTTGTTTATTTCATCGATGACGCTTGCTTGAAAATAAAACACAAAGAAAAATAATCCCCAGCACCGTAGCTTAAGGAAGCTGCTTAGGCGCTATTTAGAAGGACCGCCTGGAACTTTGATGCTGTTTATCTACTGCAAAAGGCGAATTAGAGCAGCGATCTTTAGCGTGCCAAAATGAGCTGCTTAAGCAATTCGGGCTATTTGGGATATGTATATTTTCAAATCTTTTGTATTGATGAATTACACAAAATTTTACACAATTTACTGATAATTCACAATCACTTCACTCAATATTCATTCTTCAATTAACGAATCCAACTTGTGCAGCAGCAATGAGATTATTGCCGGCGTCCGTCTTTGACACTTTGACAAGAGCCACCTTGTACCGATGTCATGCATTAAAAAGCTATAAATTTCCACCAAGTTCAGTACCCTTTCTTAACAAGCCTTCAAGTTCCATCATGAACCCTACACATAGTGCTAATCAGCCGCAAAGTTCCCAAGAGTACCATGTGCCTGTTAAAAAGCTCCATAGTTCCGCAAAGTACCGTCTATCTCTTAATCAGCCACAAAGTACGACATCGGAACGATTTGTCGTTAAACAGCCCTAAATCAGCTATAAAGTACAAGCTGGCTATTTGGGCCTCCAACAGATAGCGCCACCAGCTTTTTTGCTATTTTTAGAATGCATGAGTCGTTTGCCGTCTGCCAAACTAAGTCTTTCTATATTCCGTTTAGGTAGAGAACTTGAGTCGTTTAGAAGCCGTTTAGTGGTCGTTTAGTGGATTTGTGGCACTTGGGTTGCTATCCAGTAATCTTCAGATCATCATTTTAATCCAAGAACTGGCCGTCGCGTAGGGTTTTTTGGCTTCTTTCTTCGTGCTACGCCTGAGCAAAACCACATACAATTTCTGCGAGATTTTGTTTAAACTTCAAGGCATACTAGATTTTGTTATGGAGCAAACCGTCAAATTGTGTGTCGATGTATTGGTGAGAAAGAACACCATAAGCCCACCTGATATATACACTCACTTTGGTTAAATGGTTGCGTTCTCAACAGTGCTCCCAAGGTGGATTAATTATATCAGGTGGTGGATTAGGGCCTTTGGGGGGTCGCCATAGTTGAGGGACTTTACGTCATTTTAAAACCGTTAACCATTGGTTTCCGCACACAAAGCTTAGCAAAAGAACAGATTTCTTTGTTACTACGTGCAATTTTGTGTTTCTATTGATTTTATCGAAAAAATGAGATATATTAACAAAAGATTTGATGATTTTTTTTATGCATGAAATGTAAAATCATGTGAGTGAGAGTTCTAATCTCACGTAAATTGTCCATGCGGCTCGTAAATAATGAGGAATTAATGAGAAAATTGAAAAAAAAAATAATGCTTTCTTAATTTTTATCATCAAAAATGTCGAAAACACAATGAATTATAGAATAAATTCACGGAATAACACAAAATAACACACTTTAATCCATGTTTTAATGTTAAATAAGAACTCGCGAAGTCCAAAATAATTATCCAAAATATTTTTATTAATATTTAATCGAAAAAATGGGGTAAATAAATTATATGAACAAATTTAATAAATTTAAAAAAAAAATTGAATCCTGGGGATCTTACGTCAAGTGACGAATTGTCAAAATGCACTAGAGTCCACCACCTGATATTTTTAAATCCACCTTGCAGTGCTCCTACCGAAATCTGCCAATATAATCTGGCCACACTGGCTCGCAGGGCAAAAGCTCGCTCGAAAGATCAATAACCGTCGCAAAACGTCAAAAACGACCGTCGCCAGCGCCTCGAAATCGTCGCGAGTTTCGCTCGCTGGCGACGTCGGTTTTGACGTTTTGCGACGGTGGCCGCCAAAAAGCTCGCCTGACCTGCGGACCAGTGTGGCCAGATTATATTGGCAGATTTCGGCAGGAGCACTGTTGAGAACGCAACCATTTAAATTTAATCACGGCGCTCTGCCTCGTGCATTTTAAAAGCATGCAATAGAGCGCATTCTCTCCGTGAAGGCGCTCCATCCGCCATTTTTAATTTTCAGCCCAAAACAACGGACTTCGGATCCGATCTTGGGCCGGACCCCCACCGTGTGTTTGTACCTACCCCGCGACTGAAAATTTAATTCTCTTTTTCTGTCAGGTGAGCTTAAACCGCGGACAGCGAGATTCAAATTCAAATTTAAATAATTTTCTTTGACGAGCAATTCTCGGAATCCCCACAACTGACATGTTCTACTTATTAGGAACATTAAATTTTAACGGATAAAACTAAAAAGTGCCAGGCAAACAAACGTGCATCAGCGCGATAAGGCCCGTGTCTGTGCTCCATCGGATGCGATTTTATCGGAAGGCCTGTCAAAATTTTATATGAGATTTGACAGATAACGTCGGACGTGCGATTTCGTCGTACGACGGAATCAAAATTTTTTTATTTCGTCGGACGCCGCATCCGATTTTATCTGTCAAACTAAATGTGTGGTGTTTTGTAGGAACAATCTCAACTTAATTTTTCATAATCGTTATATTATTAATATCATCCAAATAATCGCAATATCATACGAAAAGGCGTTTGACAGCACGTGCGATAAAATCGCATGCGATGGAGCACAGACACGGGCCTAAGTAACAATTGAAGATAGCGATCGTTGAAACAGCAACCCAAGCGCCACAGATTAAGCTTAAACGACTGAAAAATCAAATATCTGTGATTTTCGGTAGGATAAATGGAAAATCGGTAGTTTTAGGGCGGTCATCTGTGAATCGGTAGGCATATAAAAAATCGGTAGGAATGCAGATAAATCGGTATTTCTGGTCACTCTGAGTGAGATGGCATTTTTCCCACCACCCCTTCCCCCTCAGACGATGTTTGACCACACACATCGTCTCCTCCATTAGGAAATTTGATAAGATTGGTTTGATAAAAAGAAGCACCCTCAACACGATACGCTCGCTTTGTACAGGTTTGTGCTGTTTTAAACGGTCCATTCCTTCCTTTTGGTGGAAGGTGGCATTTTTTCTGTTTTTGATTTAGTTTACTTCCACAACGAAACAAGCACAACCGAAATTCATCGCGAATTTCATTTACAAAACAGACAACACAAAAGCGCCCCTTAGTGTGTTGTTTACCATCGGTGGCTCTGATAAAATAGTGAGGCCGTTTTTTTCATAGCTGCTAGTGCATCCCGCCTGTGGTGGTGTGTGACTTTCGTCACAGTCAATTTAATCTGAACCAAACATAATCAAAAGTGAACAAAAAAAAACCCGGAGCGGTTAAAACGGGTTGGATTTTCCCTCTGACTGGCGCCCACCACCGCTTTTGTACACATCATCATCAGCAGCGTCAGCAAAACGCCATCGCGTTCCAGGCGACGCCATTAATTTCGAAGATAGAGTGATTAGCCGGTTTGCTAGCGGGCGTAGCAGAAAAACCGCGTGTTTGCACCTGTGACGAGCGACAACTCTTCATATCAGCCGAAGCAAAAGCTTGCCCGCTAACCCGCTAGTCATCATGTTCCAGAAGCGGCAGCTGCGCATCATCTACCTGGTGATTTTGATCATCGTACTGGTGCTGGTCTACAAAAGCTTCACCCAGCACGGACCGCCCGCTGCTGAGGGCGATGTGGAGCAAACGTCGGGCGGCAATGAGGCGATGCTCAAACCAAGCGCACCGGTTTTAGTCGTGGTGTACTATGAGACACTCTGTCCGGATTCGAAAAACTTTGTCCTCCACCAGCTGCAGCCCGCGTTCGATAGGGCGCCGGAGCTGATGGATATAGAGTTTGTCCCGTTCGGAAAAGCGTCGGTAAGGGGGAACAGAAGAATACGCTCCGGAACGTTTGTGGATTTTTGTGGACATTTTTCTCACAATCTCACTCTCTTCCAACAGTGGACGACCAAATCGGACGGATCGCTCGAGTTCGACTGCCAGCACGGGCCGATCGAGTGCGAAGGGAACACGATACACGCCTGCGTCGTGGAAGCCGTCCGGGAGCCGCGCACTCGGCTCGCCATGGTGGCGTGCATGATCCAGAACAACATTATGCCGCGCGACATATTCTATCGCTGTGCCAAGGAGCACGGGGTGGAGATCGAATCGATCAAAAAGTGCTACGACAGCCCGCACGGTGCGGAGCTGCTAAAGGTGCACGGCGAGGCAACGCACGCCCTTCGACCGGCCGTTTCGTTCATACCGACCGTTACGCTGGATGGGGCACAGTACGTCCAGAAGTCGATCCTGAAGGATCTGTTCGGCAACGTGTGCCAGGTGGTGGCGGGTCGTGGCCCGAAGCCGGACGTGTGCAAATGATAGCAGCTAGTGCTGCACTTCCTGGCGCGCTACCTACAGTCGGAGGTGCTGGACGAGGTGCGCCAGCTTCCGGGGCAGTTGCGACGCGGATTGTTTTGGCTGTTGAACTAAGCTGCTGCTGCCAGCAGTGAAATATCCTTAAATCAAGTCCATCCAACCGTTGATAACTTACGGTCAGGTTTTTCCAAGAGTATCGCCTCAAAGTCGCGTAGGGATGAAAGTCATCCTTCGTTCCAGTAATCCGTTTTCCTGAACCATCTCTCTTTTGTAATTAATTTTCTCCTTCTGTACTTCGTACTCATACTACATTGGGTCAAAACACAGAGCACATACTACCGCTGGCTGCTGAAATTATAAATAGGTAATCAAAAACAGAACAAAAAAAAAAAACCAAACAGTATCTTGGCCGTACTATGCTGAAGGTCGGATTTAAGTCAAGTAGAACTAGAACAAATATTTTAGTGCAATTTGTAGTGAGGCTTGCGGTGCGGTTTTGGGCCATTGTCCTCTTCTGTAGTCTTTACTCGCGCAACCGAAGTAGGGGCCGAGGGTGGCAGTTGCAGTGCAACTGCCATATTCAATAATGCTCTGTATTCCGCACTCCACACAGGAACGAAAGCTAGCCACAGATGATAGTGAGAAAATTGGTTCTAGGAGTACACCGCATAGAACAATTAGCAATAGTAGTATACAGAGCTGTATGTGTGTGTTTATCGAAAGTAATTCCAGTGTTTTTCTGTGTTAAAACACAGATAGATTAAAAAAAAACAGGGTTAAGTTACAGCTACACAGTAAGAGTGCCGAGGGGTTTAGTCGAATTGGCCGACATTTGCTCAAACAGGGCACAAGTAAAGTAAGAAACGTGTTCTTCCGTTCGTTTACTTTTGTGCATCGGATCACTTATTGGAAAAAGGAAATCCCGATTTCTACGAGAGACTGAGCAATTGATACAACTTAAGCTTACGTTCTCTACGAATTTAGGTTCCCGAACCGCGTACTACACGAAAGATAAGGAGAACGTAATTAGGGATTATTATAAAATTCCTTTCCATATGGGTTGTATGTTTCGTTTTGTGAAGTTTTCCTTCTTTGGGTGATATTTTACGCTAGGTTTTGCTGTTCAGATTGTTAATAACGATCGGAGTGTGTATAGAGGATCAATTAAATTATTAATAAAAAGTAAAACCGTTTACCGCTCTATCCAACCATTTGTTTTGTTCGGTGAAAAGTAAGGCCCAACTCTCCTAATGACTGCTTACTTTTGGTTGTTTGTTCATTTGTACGTCTAGAATTTATTCTTCATATGCAGCTCAATCGATCTTCGCTACCTTAAATGACACACCCGATGGAATAAGTAAAGATGGAAATGTATCTCCTGCCTACCCTCCCTTTCAGTTACTCTCCACCTCCATCGCTTGCGCCTGCTGTCCTTCGGCCTTCGGCAAGCTGTCGTCATAGAACAAATACTCATCCTGATATTCCTTCAAAATCTTGCTCGACCGCTTCTCGTCCAGGAACAGCGAGTACACCTTCCGGATGTCTTCAACCATGATTTCCGCTGCCTTGCGTCGTTTGCTCACCAGACTGGCCGTCGTGATGGATTGAATTGCGTACCGCAGGCTTGTCTCCGTCGCAATGCGCCCAAGCACCATCAGCGCATCGTTGTTGATCTGGCAGTCTTCCTCCTCGCAGCGAATCTTCAGAATCTCCTTAATCTCCTTCTCCGTGTACGGAACGGTGCGAATGATAATCATACGATCGAGCAAATCGATCGGGATGCCGTGCGGACTGCGGTAGTGTGTGCCGCGGATTTTCGTAATGCCACGATTCGTTGCCATCACCACCACCGGTGCCATATCGCTCTCCAGCGCCCGGTTCAGGAAAGAGAAACACTCAATGTCCAGCATGTGGCACTCGTCAATAAACAGCACGCCCGGGTTAATCTCCGCTTTGCCCTCTTCGCGCCATTCGATCACCTTGCTGTTGATCTGGTCCCGTACCTCCTGCTTGATTTCACCCGTATCGCCCGAAAACAGTGCCAAGAATCCGTGCGTCCGGCTGTTAATGACGTCGATTTCGTGCAACGATACCGTGTGCACCACCTCCTTGCGCTTTTGCAACTCCCCCTCGGGACACTGCACGAAGCGTGTCTGCGAGCCGGTCGCATCGTAATCGCGTGCTCGCGTAAAGCTACGGCCCAACTTCGACACCTTGCCGGACGCTTTGTCGATGGTGATGATATCACCCGCCTGGATCTTCTCCTTGATGAAGCACTCGATGATCTTGTTGCCAAGATCGTAGTTCGTCTCCATGTCCGTCGTTTTCATCGTCACTTTGCCCACCTTCTGGCCCGTGCCCGTTGCTGGCCGATCGATCTGTATCTCGACCACCTCGCCCTCGATGATTTCCGTCTCCTCTTTAATCCTCAGCCCGATGCTTTTACGCAGCGCCTGCGACAGTGCCTCGGTTTTGTTCATCTCGAGCGAATAAATCTCCGATCCCGACATGCTAGTGAACGGTGTCTCGTTGCCCAGTGCCTGCGCCATGCCGACGGCGATGGCCGTCTTGCCCGTACTTGGTTCGCCCGCCAGCAGAATGCACCGACCGGCAATTTTTCCTTCCCGTACCATTTGCACCACAATTCCGGCGGCTCGGCGTGCTTCCTTCTGGCCGACCATACCCTGGGACACGGTTCGCGCTTCCAGCACATCGTCCAGCCCGAGACCGCGGATGTGCGAGTGGGCCCCGATACGCTCGATACGGGTCACATCCCGGATTTCAATTTTCTCCAGATCCGTCATACTTGGCGAGTGCTTTCGAGTGGAAAACTTCGCAGCAAACAATGCCGAAAGCGAGTTTCTCGTTACCGTAGCAACAAAACAACCGATGAAGGTTCTAGAATGAAAAGAATGAATGATGAAGCCCTCGGTTGAATTTTATTTAATCGAACTAAGAAATTTAATGATCAAGATTTTATGCAAAATAAGTTTTTGTTCAAATGTTTGTTTTGTTATTGTAAACCGCGTGTTTCAGGACGCACTGAGAAGATGCCGTCCGGCTAACATTTACACCTGTTTTTTACACTTTAAATGCACCTAAAACACTTGCACTATTTCACTTACCACCTAAAAATGAGATATTTATCAACGTATTCCACGAATATACGCGATTATGGCAAAAAATCTTCGTTTTCGGCAGAAAATACAACGCGGGCACAACTCTCGGACGCTCTTCGATTTTTTACTTGGACGAGATGTACGGTCCAAACGCGCGTGTTTGGAGGTTGCCGCAACTGAAAAATACAAGGTTGTACCATTTTAACGGTTGACGTATTAGGCAGTATTTTGACAGTTATGCACATATTAGTTTAAACAATTAAATACCGTTATTTAAAAGCAAGGAGATGGCAGGAGTACATTAAAATATAATTTTCCGGTCATAAATTATATGAAAATTTGTAATTATTTAATTACGATGTATATACAAAGATGAGGTATTGAGTAAAACTAGTACAAGTAAAAGTAGGACAAAAGAAAATCAGTTTATGGTAGAAAATCATAATGACAAAATCAGTTAAAGTAGTTGTAATATAAAATACGGTACGAAACTACATTTCCTCTCTAATCAGCTTATTTGTGTCAGTTTGGATGTGTGTATGGTGCCTCTGTCAAATTGATGGTTTTAAGAAGTTACTTTACCTGGTTACTTACAGGATTTGAATTTTTGATGGTGTATGTAATACCTAGGCACCAATATAGCATCAAGTCTGAATTCAATAATTGAATGCTTTTTAGTTGGCATGCTTTTTAATTGATCGGTCAATAGTTGGTTGCCAGTCCAAGAATACGAAAGTTTACATTTTAAAGAATTATTGAAGCCTAAAAAATATAGCTAATAATGTTTGAGCTTAAAGACTTGTACTGATCTCTTAAATTATGGCAGGTAGAAAAATTAGAACAAGTCCCAGCACAAAAAGTATATTTTCAATTTTAAGAACACGCCTCAGACATGATCAATGGTTGGACAACCCTGCTTCCTAAGCGATGACGCCACGCACCGAACCCCTACGTCAGCCGCCCGCACACACCCCCCACAACAGAAGACCTTTCTCGCTTACCCAGCTCCCACCGCACAACATTTCACCACGATGACCGCGTTGAAGACGATGACGACATGCCCTCTCAGCTCAAAAACCGGTCGCTCCGATATTCTACCGAGGTTGCACCGCTGCTGCCGTTCCCGGGCGGCGTACAGAGCAACAGTTTCTTCGAACACTTTCGCGGTGACGGTTGCGTTGTATCAGCTGCGGCTCTCGCGCTCGCTGAGTGCGTACGGAATTACGCGAACAGTTTGAATCGATTTGCAAGTGCCAGGGACAAACGCTCCCAAATCCTTTGTATCGTAGACGCCCGAATCGGTCGGCGGTTTTTGCGCTTGTGGTGCTCGAAGGGGAAACAGTGTCACCACACTACGTTTTACGTTGACCGTGACCCAGCTGTAAAGGTAGCAGCAGCAGCAGCAGCAGTGGCGTGGTCCACGGTAGCTTCGTCTGCCTAATAACGGTGCGTTGTGCACCAGCGGCGCAGCCAGCGTGCACCTAAGTGAACAGTGTTCGAATACAGTGAAGGAACAAAGTTGGGATAAATTAAACCATAAACAGAAGGGAGTGTTTGTTTTATTTAACATATAATGTTTCTAAGTCCAACTACAATCGATAGAACCGCGTAAAAGTTTGCGTGCCAACAACTGTTATCCTTCCGGTTGCTGCCCTGTTCGTGCGTTTCGGGGTCATTTGCGTTCGTTCGTGCGGAGGGAAAGTGGTCCTTCGAAGTGATAGTACTACAAGCAGACCGAGCCCTGTTAGTCGTTAGTCGTTTTGTGTAATTTCTTTCTCCAGCCGAGAAAAGATAACTCCAGCCAATTCCGGTGTTTCGAAGGAATTGAGTAAAACAAAAAACTACGGACCGGAATCATTGTTACCCTACTGGCAACTAATCGGTTATCGATTTAACACCGGCAAATACCCAACCAAACGGAGACGCTTATTTGAACACACCAGACGAGACCCAACCCCTAGAGTACTAGAGTATGGATCCATTAAGGTAAGGCGCTAATCACGTGGCGCGGGAGGGCTATCAGAGGAAATGGAGGTCATTTTTACTATTGCGCAAAGTGTGTTCTAGAAACAGGAATTAAAAACTGAAACAGTACTGACAGCGTTCTAAACCTTTGGTTGTATTTATCGCAGTTTCACATTGTTAGGCTTCGGTTTGCTCTATTTGATTAGCTATCGACTTGGTACCAAGGCAACAAGTGACCTAGTTCAGATATTGGTGTTTCTTATTTAAGCTTTTAAGGCTACTGTTCTAAATTTTCGTTGTCTTTTTAAATATTTTTCGTGATTTTAATAATATAGTATACCTTTATGTTCTATTTTTGTATGAATAGTATACGTATACTTCTATTTTAATCATTTTTATAATATAATTAATATGCCATTCTATAATTAAACACTCCAGCAACCTTATCGGTCATCGTATTTGTTGATAGTCAATACAATATCAATACTTTTACCATTACTTTTCCTCCGATGGCCACTTGTCATCTCATTGCTGTACTATCTCACGTGGTAACGTTGGAAGGTTTGAATTGTTTCGTCAAAAAACCACTTACCCATACGTGTTTACCTACCAAGGCAACATGCCTTTAAACATGCACCATCACGTTGAATACTTCTCGTGCTTAAACAGCAGTACAATATTGACAACATGCATCAGGGAATTCTTGGCAAGATGATGTCGATTCGTAACATGAATCATACAGTGCCGTTCACACCACACACACACACACACACTATCAGTTCCAAGCGAATGAACACGAGAAGATGTATCCCTTAGCTATAATTTGATGTTGTGTTACGCTTCAGTACCAGCGGTTGTTGCACTCTCGGGCCAGTTTATTCAAAGCACTCACAGTCAGCAAAAACTAAAACCAAGCGGACGGTAATTACTTCCGATCATCAGTGCTTCCGGCTGTGGTTACAAAACGGGTATGTTGAATGCATTTTTAACGATGATATGGACGGTACGTGATCGTTTGTTTAATGTGAAAATGCTACAAACCGGTTAATGGCGGCTTAGCGACACTGGAGAGTTGGCAATCAACACAATCCCAACCACATCTAATAAGCATACAAACTGTGGTCGTGGACGCCTGTTTTCTCAGAAGTATTTCCCACCCGGGATCACGAACATGATCCAATGCAGACCGCAGCACCGACCATGGCCAGCGGCGATCCAGCCGGTACAATTATGTGCACACAAAGAATGGGAAAGGTTCTGAAGCTGACCTCGCCTGAAGCCAGTGTCCGGTCCGGAGCTGATAGATTGATACCCGACGTTCGGATTAGTAATTAGGTGCGGTACCGCCATAATAAGATGCTAAAGGACGTGCGAGATGTTTGCTGAGCAAACCAAAATCTCGAGTGACATGCGATCAGGTTTCTGGAAGGAGCTGGAGAAGGTTTCCAAAGAGAAGTGCGGAACACATTGTGAATGCAACAAAAGATTAAAATAAATAAGATACATAATAAATGAGCAATCGCCACACAGTGACCTTGGATTGGCTGTGTTGGGATCTAGCATAAATATATCTTATTTCTTGCAAATGTTTGAAAGACGATTCTTCAACAGGCGACGCAGCAAATTTAAACCTTTGTAATGCTTGGAAGCAAAATTGCTAGACACAACACACAGCAGAAAGGATATACTTTCTAAGCAAATTAAACAAAAAGTAGCATTTTTAATTATTAACGTCTCTTGGCAACAACGTCGCACACGCCTGGGAAAGTCACGTACACCATCCTTGACAAAATCGAAAGCCATTTGCTGCCCATCTCGTTCGAGCGAGAACTTTGAGCGACAACTTTACCGAGAAAACAAACTTAAGATAATGTGTAAACAACTCGGGGCTGGGTGGAATTATAGGCGAGGTGGAAACTTTGTCCGTGCTAGACCAAGGCCCAAGGTCGAGCTCACAAGGCTACGACTCATCACTCAGCCTTCCTTCATCAGTTGGCTAGCGCCAAACAGAACGATGGTGGAAATGGGAATTCCATCATCATAAAAAGATATCCTTCTGCCATTAGTCTAGTTGCAAGGACATACACTACCACATACATACACACTTAGAGACAAGTTACTGTTTATTTCCAAATCCTTTCTTACTCGCCCTGTACTAATCGCATTGTTGTTCTCTTTGTTTACAGTATCGGATCCAGCGTCCTCAGCTTACACCAACGGTAAGTAACAACAGTACAAGACTCTTTATTTACTCACCCACCGAGCAAACTATCGGCCGTGAGCAATCCCACACTTCCGGTGACGGTTTTAGTGCGCTCTGTTTACCCAGATTACATTTGTTTTTCATTTTCCACCGCTTAACTGCCTGAACCTGAACCACAGCTCTGGGAGGTGACACGCTCACTACGAGTGCACTTTTCTTCCACCCGATGGCGGGCTAGAATGCAGTCCCGTGCTTGCCTCTGCATTTGTGCTTTGTTTCGATTTTCCGCAAGTGCCGCTGTTGTGGTGCACGGGTTGGTGGTAACCGATCACCAACCAACCCTACAAACGGCTCTAATCTTTTCCTGTGTTCTGGGTCAACATAGGGGAAATGGGAAAGGGAGCAGAGAAAAAAAAAAGGGGGGGGGGGGGGAGGGTGGCAAACAAGCAGCGAACCGATCAACTATAACAAACCGCTTCGTTGTACGAACAAATATTGCAAACGACACGCACTCGCACTGAAGTGTGGCGATGTGCAACATGCGAATGCACTTACACACTGCAGCCTGCCCGCAGATGATGATGTGAGGGACCACGGTACGATAAGCGATCGTTGCTTTGGGGTTAAAAGTGTTTCGTCTACATTTTTATAATACCAGAAGGCAGCCAAAGAAAGAGAAAATATTAATTTAAAACATATGTTACATTGCGCTTTTTAAAGTTTCAAACAAGTGCTCTCTTTTGAATGAATTTTTTTGTTGACTTCAACTCTTTTCCCCTTTTTCCATTTTTTTTTCAATTGTTTTTGGCAATTTCTATTAAAATTTAAAGAACTCCTTTTGACTATATTGTTATTAAAATCTTTATAAGCATAGGAGATGGAGTTTGAAACTATCCAAAGTAAATCCATTCTATATGGAATCTCTTTTCTCCCTTTAATTATGTTTTTTGTAAATAAAATTTTGATTCTTCAGATTGTTTTTATGCTTTATTACCAGACGCAAACCTAAGCTGCAATAATGCTGAGGGGTTGTTAACTATACATAAATTTTATTGTAAAATAGCGTTCATCAGCTATCAAGCTGTCGGATTGGCAAAAAAACTGTTAACGTATTAACGCATGCACAATAATTTATTTAATTATTCTCCCTTTAAACACCACTTTTACGAGCTTGTTTTTCTATTCTACACCTAAAATGGGGTAGAAGTCTTAACTAATATGAAAGCAAACGTCTAGTACGCTGCACACGTTCGCGGAATCGATGACGCCACGCTTCCGGCGGGAAGGCGGGTAGCACTTGAGAGAGATAAAAACAATACAACATCACACATTCAATGGCAACACTCAGTATCGAACGCATCGATTATCAGTATTGTGGTGCTTTTTTTTCTACTGTACGATTGCCTCGCTTCATTTACGACACATACTCACATTGGCGCTCAGCTTGGTATAAGATCGCTCGAGCAAAGTTGTAAGCCGTTGTGTTCTGTAATCAGACTAGCCTACCCGATACGAATAACCTTAAGAATGTGAGATCGTAGAAGTGCGAAATCGAGTCCCCCAGCTCTTCTCCCTTTCCCTAGTGAAGGCATCTAATGTTTCAGTAACAACCATTCAGCGTGAAAACAAACCCTAATGCTGACTGGGCGTGAAATATTGGCAGCGCACGCCACACAACGCCACGACGCGAAAGTGGTAGAAGATTCGCTGTTTTATCGTGACCCGAGCCGAGCTGATCGTGAGCGACAGTTTACGAAGCATGCTGTCAGCATGATGTTTACAGTTTGCCTACACACCTTCTTGCGCCCCTACATCCCTCGCCGTGCACTAAACTATGCTGCTATCGTTCTCCTCAGCCTCATATTACGCCTTGCATCACCAACGCCACCCACCCAGCCGCTGAGCTCGGAACACCGATAACAATTTCACCATTTGTAGCGAAAATGAGTCATGATCCAAGAAGCAGCACGGTGGAGAAAGTATGCAGCACAAGCCAGTTTTGCTCGGCCAAATGATGGTGATGCAAAAATCAATAAGAATTAGAGTGGATTATGAAGCGACACGATGCTTATCGGAACAGGTATCGCTGTAATGAAATAGATAAAGCGAATTAGTACAACATGATCGGTACCCTTATCTGGCGCTCTTTATTTGACTCACTCGGCGGCTTAACGAAGCGAGCCGAAGTACACACATAAATCAGCCGCACAGTGTTTCGGTGCGATGTAGTTCAACAGAAGCAAAACAAAGAGACATATAACTGAAGTTAAACCAGTAAGAAACTTCAATGAAAACAAGAGAAAGACATCATTCTTCTCACTGAACTCGGACGCGTGGTTTAAGAATGGCCTTTGATTCAATGCCGCGTGTCTTACCAGATGCAAATCATCAACCCCTTTCGCCGGCCAACAAGACTGTCAACAAAAAGAAAAGAAACCGAAATCATTTGATAGGTTTTAATTTTAACCCACGCTCTTTGACGAATTATCTCGGCGGGGTTGAGCATGGCAATTAAATAAACACAATGTGAAAGCGGTGCACCCGTACACAAGTGTACACGGGTTGGCCAAGCGTATAGGGGATTGTGTGTGCTTGTGCCGTCGCCGATAATTGGGATCGGGTGTGGCGCTGCCCCGTGAACCGGTAATACGAACCCCCGAAGGCCAGTGCGACAGGTGGGACGATGATTTTGCCATCCGATAATATGACTGACTTTGATGAAGATGGGTACCTTAACCTAGCTTGTTAGCGAGAATCATTCTAATTGATGCTGTACAGAATGAATTACTTTTTCAGGAAAAACAGTTTTGCCGTTTTTTTTTGTTTTACCTTTCCGTTATGCTAAGCGTTGCGAAATTCAGTGTGAATGAAGCTACCCGTAAAGACTGTTACCATGTACGGCATCACTATTCATGTTCGTCATCGTTCGCTTCGCACGCCTACAACGGCCTAAACAGACGCCTAATAGAATCGTTCTTCTTACGGAGAAGAGCACCACCGCCGTTGGGCAATGTAAACAGACTCCAAATGGCACGCAATGCGTAGTGGAATCTTCAGAGATACCCGGGGCGGTAGCGGAGGCCTAATGTCAGACCGCAACATAAACTTATCGATACAGCTTTCCGAATCCGGGGTGGGTAGTGGGCCCATAAATCAAACGCCCAGCGTCAAACAAACAGCACAAAACGGTCCACCGCTGCTTTTACTGACTACACCCTCTTGAGGGCATGAGATTTTTGCACATGCTATTTTCGTCCCGTTGTGGAAGAAAGGTTGATAAAATGATGACTTCCTGATACTGGAGAGCAGCTTCCCTCACACGTCGTCACACACTGATGAACCGTTCTTTGGAAGTGGGTGTTTGTTGATCGAAGTTAAAAAGAAAACAGATTTCCGTTCAAGTTCAAAGATCATGCATTTTTCTTCGCTTCCGCTCTCTCTCTCTAGCATTGCCTTCGCTATATTGCTCGTTAATAATGTCTGCTGGTCTGTAAGCAAACATTCGGCAAGATCAAAATTACCGGCTCAAAAAAGTCAATAAATCGATCGGGAACGATGATGGACGCTGCTGGTGGGTAGAAAGGGACGGGTGGAGAGGATTAAATACAAATATTTTTGCCTTCTGCACTCATTCACGATCGCACTGATCATAAACGGCAAATTGTGTATCTTGGAAAGCAAAGCGGATGATCTCGAAACAGTTGGAACACTTCCAGAAACGATACATCCACTCACTGCGGCTGTCTGCACGATGAAAACGATAAGCTGCTGCCCGGTGGTGGTTTGTGTCCTCGCTATGTACTATCGATCGTTTGCTTTTAGAGAACCTTCCTATGCAAACGAAGGTTCAACGGCTGGTTGAGTGGATTTGAGCGAACACATGTTACTTGCGGCCTCACACCACTCCCCAAACCTCCACTGCAAGAAGTATCCAAATTTGGCACCGAACTTTCACACGCCACCTGCACCCCCCCGGGTTCGGTACCAAACAAACCCCGGCCGAGAGAACGGTTGGCGATCGGAAATGGAAGGGAGGCGATTTATTTTTGCTTGCCAGAAAGAAAAACACCACCACAGACACACATCGGCACCGTTTCCACACGCGTCACGCTTTGCGTATGGGTGTGCAGGCGCTGTGGTTGTTTTCCACACATTAAGGCGGGGATTTTCCCGACGCGCGCCCCGTGCTCGGTTCTAGCCGTGAGCTGCAGTGTCGGTGCCACGTCCCAGCTGATTGCAGTCGTTCGGTCACGGTCGTCCTGGCCTAAAGCAAAACTTAAGGTCCTGTCGATTGCCCTCGGTTGTCGGCTGGCGTACAGCTCACGCTGTGCGTGGTGGTTACCGTTTTGCGTGCAGCGGCCAAACACAAAGGGGCCCAGTACTACTTAGAACTTGTGCCAAGCAGGACCTGGAAATGTTCTGGAAAAAGTGATTTCCATTACTGAGAAAAAAGTGTCCTTTTATGTGAGCATCGAAACGACCATTCAATTGGCCATCTATTGATTGAATGTTCTGAAAGTGTGTGAACAAAATCAGCTCGGGCACGGTGAGATCGGGACAATTGAGTCGTTCTCTGCATCCAGATTGTTCTGCAACGAAATCAGCACAAATTGAGCATGCCAGCAATTGTTGCAATTGACGCTACTTCAGACTAGTTCCTCACTTGCAGCGGTACTGTGTAATCGATAGTGAAAACGACAAGCAGGTTCCGTCCGCTTTAATAGGATTGTGTGCACTACACTAGTGGTTTCCGTGCATCCTTATGGTTGAGCATAAGCGACATCATCATCATTCAGAGACTTCCGGATACCAGAGGGCGATGTGGAAAAAGACACAATTTCCGCTACAATGTGCTGCATAGTCCGCAGACCTCCTGGAATGGTTACGCAAGACCGTTTGCTAATACAATTAAAAGTTTACCATCGCTCGGTGATGTAAAGCGATCCCGTTCGTGTAAATGGTACACAGCGAGTGGAATTATAGTGCATCTCGATACGGTGTTGATCGTGCAATTATCAGTGGTTGCAATATTATAACTTACGGTTGAAAGGAAAGTCCTTAACGTCCACCGACGGGCGACAGTGTTAACCAGCACGAGTTGTGCAACATTGTGTCCCGGTACCGTAGTGCGGGGTCAGCAGGGTTTGAGATAACGTCCCATTTTTACTCTCCACTTCTGCCCTGCCAGGATAAAGTGTGGTAGCAGTTGCAGCAGCAATAGGAGCACTATTGGAGCTGGAAAATTCCAAAACACTCATTGAATGGAAATAAGGTACAGAGTGTGTTTTTGTGTGCGTGTGTGGGTATGTAAGCGAGGGCAAATGCAATTGTAAAACGATCACATTGAACAAGCATTAAAACATGGTTCATGAACTCGGCCAGCGTGTCGTACCCGGGATGGAATAAATTAGTTTGTAACGGTCGTGTTTTTTTTCTTATTTTTTACTCCTCGACGTGCACTATGCGAAGGAAGTGCACATTGCAGCTCATGAGACAGTGTGCGATCAATCGTTCAAACACATTCCTTTTCAATGAGCAAAAAGCGCAACAGCCCTGTGACACGGTTTTGTGCGTAGGAATGCCAATATCAACCACCAGCAAAGGCAAGGTCAATGTCACTGCCCTATCGGAAGATATTTCCCTGTTTCCCTTTTATTCCAAAACGAGATTCCTTTACACGCAATCGGTAAAACGTCCAATCGGTGGCCAACAGGCTGCCAAGTTGAATATTAACCGTTGTCAGTTGCAGTGTGATTGTTTCGATCAAACAACAAAACGGTTCATTCTCCGCCCGGTTAGCTTGCTATCAAGGGGCACCTTGAAACGTTGCCAGGTTTGCACTGCTCAGCTGGCTGGTCCTTCCGAACCGTGCACGAGACATGCACACCTGTCCCAATGTCAGCGGTAAGGCATGTCATTCACTTACAGACGATCAGGCAGAGTTATTTGTGTGGGATTGGTTGATAGTAAATGAGTGGAAAAGAGTTTCTACCAGTTAATGAGTTGCATTCCGTTAGAGACGCTAAACTCTTGGCATCAAATAACGATTATGGTTGAGCTAGGAAGCTTATGTACTGCCCATAAGAGAACATTATCTTCTATGAACTCTATTCTATCAACGATGACATCGATTATGGCTAGTTTGATTTTGAATCAACGTTTGTAATACGTTGTTTACACAATCGATAATACTGCAATTTGTATGCTTTGGATGTGCAACTTCAAATGTACAATCGATTTGCTTGTACTTCAACCAATAGGCCTATGATTACATCTGCCATAGGAATTATTTCCTGGCATACTGTAGCGCAGTGGTTTTTAACCTATGGTCTGCGCCGTTTAATAAATTTATTTTTTGGATTCGTCTAATGATGTATCTCCTATAAGCTCCAAGAATAATTATAATAGTGTGATGAAAATTTAAGCAACTACTCTCTCGCCATCTATAAAGCAGCGGACTGCAGAAAGTGCAGAAGTGGTCCTAAAAGGTTGGAGAGCACTGCAGTAGCAGATTTATTTAATGCCTTCCTTTACCGAATATTCCCTAGCCATCGTTCTTCGTTGGCAATCACAGCACTGCCACTTTTATTTCCTTCGTACGATCGGCATCAAAGGCAACGTACGCGAGCGGCATGCTAAACCAGAATCACTAGCACCATCTATCTTACCGCAACCTGTACCGGCCATCTTGTCGAGGCGTTGGTGAGTTTGTTGGATTTGGTTCCGTTCCAGCATATCTTTGCCAGCTTCAAAGCTGGCGGTGTAAGTGTGGATTGCTTTGCGGTACCGGGCAACGAGTAGAAATATAAAAACGATCAATCGATCGCCACTGATCGTGTCTGATCTGACGGCGAATCTGCCTGCTAGTGAATTCAAGGTCCAAAAATAGCTTCCGTGGTGAGTGAAACGGCTTCTAATTTAATAGTACACTCCCTATTGATTCTGGTACTCGACTGAGTGTGCATTTGAAATGTAATTAATTATGAATATTTACTGCTATCTAGAGATTTAAAAAGATTTTTCAGTACGTTCGTATTTTAATTGCGGTATATGTGGTAGCAAATCACCAGCTCAGTACCGGAAAGTTTGTCCCAACTATACGACCTAAAGATGACCTGTCTCAGCGACGCTGCTACGGATCGGGCTCATCACTTTTGCTCGCTACAATTGCCAGTTCGCTGGTACAACCGGTACGATTGGCCATGGTTTGTGGCAACAGAAAACCATTGGGAAAGTTGGCGGTAATTACCGTTACCGATTCCAGAACCGGTTTGTTTGTTGAGACGAAGTAGCAAATACACGGGACCGTCTTGCAAGTTCCCGTAGGCAATCTATTTGCTTTGCTTTGTTGAAATTCGTTTTTTTGCCATCTTTCGCCTACCAGACAACAGCCAGCTGATGAAGGAACGTGGCCAGCTGACGCGCAAAGTACAGCTGATGTGAAACGTGATTCAGCATTAAATAAAGCCAAAGCCAATGGTAGGGACAGTGTTGGGGCATGTAAGCTGGTGTTTGACTTTGTTTTCCTGTGTTGAACTTTAAGGGCTGGGTGTCTGTTAATGTTTAGGTCGCATTTCTTTGTGCCGGAGGGACAAAATATTAGGTTTTACTAGAGATTGGCAATTCTGAAAAATGGTTTCATTTTGTATGTACTAATTAGTCACTTGGTAGCCATGTCTAAAGGACTAAAGTCTCAAGTGATAAAAATAAACAATTCAACAAAGCCTTTCTATTGCCACCGTTCCATCCGTATCAAACAGACAGCATTGATTTACGATCCAGCAAGAGAAGAAACCCTGAAATTCACGCGAGATTACACTCATCATAAATACTTTAAATTGATAACAAATTATCTGCAGATGTTTCGTGTGGATGTGTGCGAGTATGTGAGAATCAATAAGTAGATCGATCATATTCACATGCTTATCAACGAGGGTGGGTTTTCTATTTCGTCGCACCTTTAAGCCATTTCTTGTGGCAGCTCACGTGACGAACCGGCGTACGCGTCTTGGTTTACGTATCATTCACTCGTTTGACTTGCTCGATTGGTAGTAAATGATAATAAATTACGCTTCTTCGCAGCAACCGGGAGCATCGAGTCCATTCGGGCAGGGTTGAATTCAATGCAAGATATATTCCTCCAGACACATAAGAAGAGACGAGATGCTAACGTTGCATCGTGCGTGGTAGTGGTCATACTGTCAGGCTTTAATGATGGTTCGATTACCTGATAATAAGTCGTCAAGGTCAGCCGAAAGCAACACCCGGTTCGCGCATCCTTGGCTGCTTTATCTTCATTTCCGAATTGAAAATGGAAAAAACAACGGCGTCACGCTGGAGCTATTACCTTGGACTTTACGCGGCGAGCTGCGATACTCAAAGCAGCGCTGGAGACAAATCCGACTGCACGCCTTGTTTTTTTTCCATAATCTCCAAAACACGTGCTGCTAAATGGTGATAAATTCATAGAGCGATGGAGCTGTTGTGCTGTGTGGGTTTTTGTTTTCACTCGGGCATCAAATTGGTGCGAATTAATTTACACATTTTGTTGCCTTTTGCTCTCCATGACGCGTCTCGAACTTTTCACCTTTTTTTACCAACCAGTATATGTTTTTGGATGCTCATGCTGCATCAAACCGGTTCCCGAATACTGCGGTACGAGATGCGCCCGATAATATCGACCGGCAAACATTTAAACCATTTCTCAGACACCGCGACGCCATCGCGTTTGAAGGTCAACGTGGCGCTCCGCTTGTCAAGAACACCTTCCAAGGGTATTTCGTCCATATTGGTTGAGCGGACTCTAGTGCGGCGGGCGCGTACACGCAATTGCTGCCACTGTAAATGGCTCTCTTTTTTTTTGCTTGTGAGTCTTTTGGAAGCAAGAGCGACTGGAGTAGAGAAAGCATAAGTGGAATAATAAATGAGTATGATGGAGAATCTTTGCTGAAAGCATTTTTGCAGATCGTACGGTTGTAGGCCGCCCCGGGCGATGACATTGAACTTTGTGAAGTTTTAAGAGCAACAGCATCAATGCGAAGAAGAATGGCAATTCGGATAGGCTGTCTCCAATGCAAAATAAAGAAAGATGTCCATTATCACATTCAATAGTAACATGATTTTGCGATCCACAAGCTGAGGTACATGGTAATGAGAAATCATTGGCCAAAGCATCTCAAAGGTGGTAACAAAGGATTTATTTTAAATAGTTACTACCAAGTGAAAAGCGGCAAATCGTGATGTAACCAATTGAAATAACTTTTTTGGACGAGCTTCTTCACGGTAGTAGGTGACTGTTTGCAAACTCGACCCACAAAAGGCACTTTGGTTTATTTTTAAAAGACAATTTGAATGTTTGTAGGAATACCCTTAAAATAAATAAAAGTCAAACATTATGCACTGTAAATACCTTTCAAAATTAAATATGAATCAAGCAACTGGTAGGTTAATGCTATTGTATATCTTTAAAACACATTGTTGATGCTTTAATATTTCACTGTTACGCTGTTGTATATCATCCTAAAATCCTCTTAGATGTGACTCAGAAGTTTAATTTGTTCAGTTCCAAAATGATATACATAGATTTCTGTCTCTGTTATACTTTAAATGTACTATTATAAAATACTGAAACCAAAATTAGAAAAGAATCGTTCCCAATACCTGGGTATTTTAAATGAGACTTTTAGATTTATTACGCATTCATGCTCATTTTGAAAGAATTCATGGACACATTTCTACAAGGACTAGTCAATTTGCATACAGGTCTGCTGTTTTCGTTAGTTTAACTAGCTTAACAACAAAGCTTTTCAGGGACGAGTGACACATTTGTAAGATATGTTCTTATACAAAATTCAGAATTTCAAATGCATGTTATTTGGCTCAATAACCATAGATCTTTGCCTACCAGAGCCCTGTATTGCCTTGGATACATTTGAATGGCTGTTTGGTGTTTGGGGGTTTCGATATGGTACATGAGCCCATAATGAGCGCGTTCTTAAGTTTTACGAATTGAGAACTGTTCCACGGTACCGGCCTATTCTCCATGTATGCCTAACTTCATTTATGTTATTTTATTTGTTTGTTTAGTTAAATTTTGCTTGATGTTTCGATAACTACCTTCGAAGAGCCTCTGCCTTCGAAGTAAGGCACTGAAATCCAAGCCCACAAGTACAGGCAGGCCTTGACCGACAACGGTTGTTGAACAAAAAGAAGAAGACCTTCGAAGAGTTAGCCAGATAAATGTTCACGTGACGAGAAATAAATGAGCGATAATAGTTAAAGTATGTTAACATCCTGCATTATTGAAAATTACCTGCATATTTCCATCTTTTTCTTTTCAAATTGCATTTCAATCATTCCAGAAGAGAATAATCATTTAATTATTCTGTTTAACATTGATGTACAGTGTCACGTAAAGCATGAGTAACTCATTTTAGCTCATTTAAGTCCGCCATGGTTGCAGTTTAACATGTGTCACCAATTTAGCATCCGATTAAATAACCGTAAAACTCCATCCACGGGTACTTTATTACTGCTCATAAAAAACAACAAGTAAAGATGCGTGACAAATTAATACAGATGATTTACTTTGACACTACAGAACTGAATAGAACCAGAATTGTTATTACTGTTGACATGCGCCCTCCCATCTAATCGCGGAAGTTAACAGCGCAATCCTATTCCCTTTCCTAATGGCGCCCCACTGCTCTATTGACCAATATTCTGGTTTCCATGCCTCCTAGTCCGCCGATCCACCGCCGTGGTTAACGATCGTTTAACTACACAGCATCAAGCCTTGACCCCTTTTTACATCCAACGCAAGCAAACCAACCAACCAGCCGCAGATCAATTGAGCACAATTTTACTGCAGTTGCCTTTGCTTGGTCGCGTGCAAACTCTCGCCCATAGCCGACAGCAGTGTTTAACCGTTTTTCGTGTTGCGTTTTGTCTTTGCAGTGAAAACAGCGAGCAGCACAAAGACGATGCGTTCCGTGAGATCATTGCAAGCTGCCGATCGCTGAGCAAGTATGAAACAAACATCAAGTCCGCCCTGCCCCAGATCCTGTCGGCGATTGTGGCCGCCTCGTTTCACATCGTCATCGGCATATCGCTGGCGTACTCGGCCATCCTGATCCCGCAGCTCGAGCAGCCCGGTAGCGATGTGCCGATCACGAAAGCGCAATCCTCCTGGATTGCATCGATTATCGTGATCATGGTGCCGATCGGGTCGCTAGTTGCAGGCGTCATGATGGAGTTTCTCGGCCGGCTCAACACGATCAAGCTGGCGGCCGTACCGTGTGTGGCCGGCTGGGTTGCCATCGCGCTGGCGAACAACTTCACCTGGATCATGGTTGGGCGTGTGCTGACCGGTTTTGCCTGCGCGCTCGGTACCAGTCCCGCCATCGTCTACATCACGGAGGTGGCCCGGCCCGACATGCGCGGATCGTTGATCTCCTCCGGCCCAACGCTGGCTTCCCTCGGTAAGATGGGTTTTGCAGAACGAAAGGTTCAACATAAAACATGCTGACTGGCGTTTACTTCTTGCAGGAATGGTTATTGCGTACGCGAAGGGCGCTTTCATGGACTGGCGGCTGGTGTCGTGGATTTGCATCATCTACACAATTGTGCCGGTACTTCTAATACAACTGTTCGTGCCAGAATCACCCGTCTGGCTGGTGTCGAAAGGACGCATCGAAGATGCCGCTAGATCGCTTCGATTTCTCTACAAAAAATATCCACAACCAGAGCATACGGTAAGTGCCGGATGGTCCATATCCAATTAGCGTTTAATGTGTCTCTCTTTCCAATAAATACTGCTCTCGTTACGCGACGCTGTAAACTTTAGATTAATTCCTTCCCCTTTTTTCCATCATTAAACAAACGTATGGGAGCATGTTCGTTGGCAACAGAAGCACTTTCCCGTTCGATACTATTACTCGTATACAGAGGTGTCAAACTGAACTTTCTCTTCGCTTTTCTACTCATTGCAGGACCAAACGCTGTCGGAAATGCATCTAAACGCACTGCTGAAAGAACGTGAAACCAAAATGGCCGAAGCGCAGAAGAACGTCAACCGGCACGGCCAGCAGCAGTCAAAGCTGCGCGGCTTCCTCAAACCAACCGGCTACAAACCGATGATCATCCTGTTTTGGTTTTTCCTGATCCAGCAGTTCAGCGGCATCTACATCACGCTCTTCTTCGCGGTAACCTTCATCCAAGACGTCGGCACCGAGGTGAACGCGTTCACGGCCTCCATCTTTGTCGGGTTGACGCGCTTCTCGATGTCGCTGCTGAACGCTTGGCTGCTGAAACGATTCCCCCGCCGCCAGCTGGTCATGGTATCAACCACCGGCATGGCCATTTGCATGTTCGTCTCGGGGTTGTTTACGCTCTGGATAAAGGAGGGCACCACCACACTCACGTGGATCCCGGTCGTCGGTTTGCTGCTGTACGTGTGCGCCTCCATGATTGGGCTGCTCACCATACCGTGGACGATGACGGCAGAACTGTTCCCGACGGATATTCGCGGCATCGCGCACTCGATATCATACTCGATGGCTAATCTGTTGATGTTCTTTGCCGTTCAAAGCTACCGGTAGGCTCGGAAAAAGAGCATCCTCTTCTTGAAGCGCCATTTTATAACACAATTTTTTAATGCTTTTTTACAGAACCATAACCGATCTGCTCGGTGGAGCGTACGCGGTGCAGTGGATGTTTGCCGTAGTGTCTGTGATCGGATTTTTCTTCGCCCTATTCTTCCTACCCGAGACGCATGGTAAAAGTTTGGCCGAAATAGAGGCGTTCTTTGCAGGCAAATCGCAACCCCAGCGCGTACCGACGGAACCAGCAGCCAAACCGTCCGTGACGGAGCATCTGATACGCAGTCCCAGCCGGGAGGCAAAGCTGAGGGAGGTGGAGCTGATGCTGAAGAACAAAAATGGTGCTTAGAAGGGGGTATAAAACTGAGTTGCAGGAGACGAATAAGACCACACACTGACTGTACTGCGGTAGTATTGAAAATGCTACCTACGCAGTTGTACTTAACGTAGCAAATGGGATAAGAACAGGCACAATGAATCAATTCAGTAACTGGCGGCACCTTCTAGAATATATATCGTAGGTCGAGGAAAAACTGGTGATTGAATCAGTACAACAGGAATATACACACACACACACTCATACATAAAACATATTTATTTTTAGTATTTTCAAATTCCGTAAATCTTCTCGCGAAACGAAACGGCGGCAAAAGCTATAAACAACGACTTAACCCGCTATGCACGTTAGATTCCGGAAGGTATGCCGAAACGGTGACATGTTGTGTATTGATTGATTAATTTCGATGGAACGTTGCGGGCAAAGTTGCGAAATTGATTCGGCAGACTGAGTTTGATGAAGCCATACGCATGACGACAAAGACCAGCACCACACACCCCACGGTGAAGCCATTTAATGCAATCCAAGTTCAAAACACAGTGTATTAATCGTATTCGAAGTATTGCAAGTGCGTAGATTTAGTTCGAAATAAATTGTTGAAATGAACGTGCGATCAACGTGTGATTGAGCCGTGTTTTTCTGTCTTTCTAAAGAAAGGTACGTTTCGATTCCGACACGTTCTGTTCGATTACGGCAAACGATGACAGTATGCGAATAGGAATCCTCTTATCAATTTTGAAGTTAAATTGTCAAAACAATGAGTGTAACCTGTTAAAACATGTCTTCATACAAACATTTATAATAAATTCAAACATTAAAACGTAGCTAATCACTGAGGTGTTATGGGCAATGAATCAATAAACATATAAATTGTCCAGCAACTTTGAATATCATTATTGAATTTTATTGCTAAAAATCAACGATCAAAAAACTCAAGTAACCCAACATATCACAAAATTAAGCTTTTGCTCGAATAGCTCGAAACAAAGCTCTGAAAGAGCTTTCATCAAAACTGCTCGTCAAAACTAAGTTAGACGTCTAACGTACGTTAGAATCTCGCTGAACGTTAGTTGAGAGCTTTCTTCCCTCTCTCTGTATTCGAAAAATAAGGGTTAAATTGTAGTGTTTTTTAATGGCATGAACAAATATTAACAAAAATCTTCTTTGTTCGAACGAGTTATATGTGATTAAGATAAGTAAAAAAAACAGTGGGACAATTGGCAGCAAATGAAATTAAACTCATTTTTGATGTAGTAGGATTTTTGAACAATTTAGAATAAATTATAATGTACTTCTAATTTCTATTTCTAAATTTCTCTACTAATTTTTGAAATGTTTAATTTTGTTTTTGAAGTGATATAAGTAATTATATTGGACAAGTATCACTGTCAGCAAGTCTAGATTCTGTGGCTTTTAGGACTTTGTTCGATGATGATGATGTTTGCATTACAGCTTGTTGTTTTAAAAACTTTTATCACTGAAGCTTTTCTTTAAATAATAAATCGAAACATTGTAGCTTGTGAGTCATTCGCATTAGAAAAACAATCTACCATTTTTTTAGCATTGAGTCTTTATACTCTAAGCCTCTTTTATTGAAACTCACAACGTTGGGATGATGATATAGTTTTCAATAGAGTTGGTTGCTTTTTAAAAATTATTGAAAATGGAGCTTTTTTTATTAGTAATTAAATGAATCGATGTTAATCAAATGCTATTTTGTGAAAACGTTACTGGGTCATTGAACATTTATTTGACAGGTATTAGTGCACTGCGTGCTTTACCAACATTCAATCTGATGATCTAATAACATATTGGTTCAAAAACAAATCATTGCGTTAAACGGGATAATTGCTCGAATATTTGACTTCCTTTGCCTTTCCTTAACACAGGGAAGCTTTTGCTACTTAGAATTGAGCTTTCATTTCGAAACACTATCTTTCCTTCTCTCTCTCTCTTTTTTCCGAATTTGTTTTCCTCCATATCCTATCGTTAGCATCAAGATTGTTTTCCACCATGTACGCGAGCACACATACATGCGCACTATTGCTCGCGTCCCCCTGTTCCGCCACCCACTCCCCAAAATGCGGTACCGAGCGGTAGTTTTGTTTTGAAAAACTTTGCCGGAAAGCTCGCGTACGGTACAGAGAATTGTGCGCTTCATAAATTATGCTCAATTTTTCTCCGGTGAAACGAAACCAAGCGACTCTCTTCGAGCTGGAATCGGGGAGCTTATGCTTTAACGATTAATTTGTTGTTTATATCGAAATACCTTTTCCTCTCTCTTTATCTCTCCCTCTCTGGGTGAAAAAAGTATTCAAACGCGCTGCAGAAGCTCTCAGCAATACCGAACCGAAGGTCCTGTTTCCCTATCCACCGACATCGGCTTCCCGAGAGTTTGCTTTCGCAACTGGAAAAACTGCAACATATTTGCTCTCACCCATTCAGTCATCTTGCAACGGTGCTAGCAGGCAAACGGAAAATTCAATCGCTAGTGAATGTGTGGTTAGTCGGTTAGTGAGAAGAGGTTTTTTTGTGTGTGCATTCATCCATTCAATAGTTTTGCGGAAAAGAGCAACATAAGAGAAAGAAACTCCAATGAAAATCGTGTGCGTGTATGGAGAAACCCACAAAGGATTTACGATGAAAAGCGAGGCTCAAAGGCACCAGGCGTGAGTTGAGCGCTGCGTAGATAGCTGTATTATTCAAAAAAGTAAAAAAAAAACATAAAGAAAACGTTCCTCAAACGAATGTTTCGTTCGTGCTATTCAATGTGACATTCAGTGTGGGCCTGTGAAAGGCGTACGAAGTGTGTGTAAGTCTTGCACCAAGTGGAATCGTTTCGTTCAAGTTTTTCGTGCGGCGTATCGTTAGAAAAAGCACGTACGCAGTCCTACGATGGGCGACGGCATCGCTTGCTGCGCCGGTCTACTAAGTGCCCAGAGAGAAACCCCCAACGGTGACGAAAATTTTCGATAGGGAAAATTGGGGCCTCACGACAAAATAAAGGCATTCAAAGTAAGGCGCACCCCCCTCCATTATAGCGTGGCTTTTTCGTGCAGAGCTTTGAAGAAGAAAAAAAACAAGAAATATACAAAAAGATCTTTTTTTCTGAAAAAGAATCCTGAGTCACGAATAAAAACCATAACAACTCGCTGGCCATCTACAACTTAGTTTGTGCATCAGTGTAAAGTGTAGTGAGACTATGGTGAAACATTTCATCATCCGGTTTGGTATTCCAGTAGCAACAAAGTGATTGGAAATTTTATTTGCTGTGTAAGTGTGTAAACGATTGTAAGAAGAAGAAAAAGTTTCCCCACGCTAGTGTGATCCCGTGACAAAATCAAAAATAATCCCATATCACGCGCAAGCCAAACCCCGTGCGGTGCAGTGCGAAATTTCTTCTCTAGATTTTTGCACAAAGAAAAGAAAGGTGGTGTGTGAGAGTGTCTGTGTGCGTATGTGTTTGTGTGTGTATGATAGTGTGTTTTTGTGCCACAAGTTCTTTCTTTGCAACCACCACCAACTCCTGCATTGGAGTATTGTAAAAGCAGGCTGCATTCGACGGTACATCCGTTCACACTAGCTGTGTCGTAGCAAACCGATCCCTCTTGCATTCGAGTTTGTTTTTGGGAGACCGGTTTAGACAGGTAAGCTTAAGTGGGTTAACATTTCTGATAAATTGTCATCATCAGTTTGTTTAAGCAAAACAAATTGGTTTATCCACAGCGTGTCTTTGTGTCACAAGCTGGAGTTTTTCTTTATGGAAAGCTTTTCGTCCACCTTTCGACCTTTTGCGTACCGTACCGAAGGATGTATTCGTCTTTTCCCCCACTCAAAACGACGGTGATGGTGTGAAAATGTAGGTCAATAAACTTGCCGTTTAGCTCACCGTAAATACGTTTACTGTTACAAAAACTACGCCAAAAGCATCCTCACGCCGATGAAAAGACGGTGAGTGTGACAGAGCCTAACCCAGGACGGCAGTCAGACACGTAAGGTGAAAGCGAGAAAGAGCCTGCCGGCCGAGAAAACAGGAGAGCAAGGTTCGTTACCGAGAGCAGAAAGGACGATAGAGAGAGCGTATGTTGCTTGAAAGCAAATTAAAGAGAGAGAGAGAGCGCGCGCGCGAGTATCTTTTACGACCTCCTTTTCCCCGACAGAACCACGGTATCGGCACTGGTTTCCGGTTTCCACCCCGAGCTCGAAGACGAAAGCTTGAACTGGAAAATTGCTCTGAACCGAGTTTCCCACGGCACGTCTATGCTTACATTTGGAAATGACGCTTGACGGGCATACCGAACCTCCCGTGCGTTTGACACAAAGACGGAGGGGTTTTGTGTTCTTTTGCCACACGGCGTCAGAGCCTTTGTCGTGATGGGTTTGCTTCATTGTTGTCCAACTTTTGTCCTCGAGTATGCGATATTAATATGCGAACCACCCCCTTAACTATTACCAGCTGGGTCGTGTTTTCCGCCGAATGGCTTATTGAGATTTGTGGAGAGTGAACTCTGCTCCATATGGAAATTAATACAGGAACCTTACAAATGGAAAATATCTGTACAATGTTTGTTGAGTGCTTGGCCTGAAGTACGACAGTAGCAAATGGACAAACACTATTAAAAGGGGGGCAACACGGTTATACACACAGAAGGTGACAATAATCTGTGAAGCGACTCTCTTTTTATCGTCGCGTTTGTTTAAGGCTGGTTTGCTTTCCACTTTCTGTGCGATAATTATTTCCACCCCCCACCCCTTGCGGCACACAATGCGTCGGGATTAACGTTTGTTAAACATCATCAAAAGTCAGCACACGTCTCAACTAACAGCCAGCTGATGACGGCGGTGGTAAATATTGAGCACGTGTTGTTGCTAAAAGTTTCAGCCCGCAAAAGGCGTTTGGTCTCTTTTAGTTGCTGAGAGCCGAAAAAAAACAACAAAAACAAATGGCGCAATGGTTTTGCAATTATAGCGCAAATTGTGATTGTCAGGAGCACATTAACAGTGTCTTACAGCCGGGAGCTTATCTTGCTCAAATAGCAAGCATACCGCAAACAGCTCAACAATCCTAAAATAACACAGTACTTTCATTATTAAAAACTACCGCTCGCTCGCTTCTCCTCTGCCCTTTGAGCTGTTTTCTGTTTGCGAAAAATCGTAGCAGAAAGCACATAAAGAAAAAGCGTTGTTGAGCAGAAAGCATTGCGAATTTCAGATCCATAGTATCAAGCCCACCCATAATTGTGGGCTATCGTTTTTTTTATTAGCTTTTTTTCTCGAATTTTCTTTCGAGAAAACCCGGCTCGATCTGATTTCAGCTACCAGCCCAAAACACCGCTGTGCCATGTTTTTTCGACGAATCAAAAGTTGCTGGTACAGATTTCATCGGGATAAGCATTTGGAGAAATAAAATGGCTCGGGGATACGATTTTGGACGAAACTTGGAGCACAACTTGGAGCGCAAAGTTATGTGTTTTTGTTTTTGTTGCTGTTGTCGGTGTGCACATGTATGTGTGTCTGTTTTGCGTTGATATTGCCTTCGCCTACCCATGAAGGAATAGGAAGCTGGGAAAAGTAATACACCGTAACGTTGTACTTTGATGCTTTCTAATATTGCACACAGCTTTGATAAGAGATATACGTCTTGCTGTTTGTTTTTGATTTATGAGGGTTTAATGAATATCTTAGAGAACGGTTTAAAACTCTTATTGACTACTTAGATTTGTTTTAAATGATTTAGGGCAATAACACTTAATTCTTTTCATTGATTTTTGTGACTACTTACACCATCATAAGAATGTCATAAAAATGAATAACTTAATGATATTCTTTTAGTGAATATTAACGTTCAAGTGGATCATACAGCGGAGCCGATGATTATCGTGAGTGATTATCGATAAAATGCGCAACAGATGCGATCAACTTGCACCAATTATACCCTAACAAACCGATTTTTTTTTTGCGAATTAACTAATTATATAAAGCCAGTGGATATAAAAAAACAGCTTGAAAAACGCTTTTAATAATTAACTTAAGGTAGAATAAATAGTCTGTTGGGTTATCTCAACACATAACCCCCATTCAAATTGGAAAAAAATCTACGAACCTTTTCTAATAATTGAGCTGTAAATAAAAAAGGATGCATATAACCCTTCGAATTCATGAGATAATAGGGCCTAAACAATGAATCAAAGGAAAATACCGTGAACTGGTAATCGATACATACCCAGAAAAAGACACGAGATAAGCTGCAGAACATTGAATCCCTCTTGATCCTTCAAAATTGTATAATAATTTCAACAGTTTTCAGCATATACCAATTTTAACTGAAAAAAAAGTTGCTTAATGACGCAAGGGCTTAATTTGACTATGTTTTGGTCATAAAAAATCTAGCAATATAATTTTGTTCTAATTTATATACTGCAAGATATAATTTTTCAAACATGCAACCTCTTAAAAATGAACTCACTATTGTCTGTTGGGCGCAGTGTTCCCGACATTCGACCTTTAAAAGGCAAGCCGTCTGCATTGCTGACTTCACAAATAAATTGTAGCTCTCTACTGCAAAACAACTACCACCCGTAGGCACTATCCCGAGCCGGTGTGCGGTTGGTATCCAATTAAAATGATTAAAGCGAGCGATTCCACATCCCGAAACGTGTGCTCGTACTTCTAGCCAAAGCATTACGTGGATATGAATACTAATAACACCGCTCTTTTGACCGTGACGTTCCCGCTGGATAACTATGATAACTTCCGGCTATAGGGCCATTCTAAACGAGTTTATAAAGTTTAGTAAATGAAGATATACTGCTGATGTTAATGATGATGTTGGTTTGCCTAATTCAGGTACAGTGTTGGTCTATGTTTAGCTGCATGTGTTTTTAAAAAGACTGACGAAAAGAATTGAACCGAATGAAACAGAATCTATTGTTTGCTCATCAAATTAACTCAGAAGGTACATATTTGTTTGGATACATTATTTATTATCCTATTTATATTATGATAAATAGAAGAATTCAAATAATATACACAAATAAATGTAATTACATAATAAAGCAGAATTCGGTTGATTGCATTCATCAGGCTCATAGCGACCCGTGTAATTTAAACAGAGTTTGTAATCCTTCATCCTCGACCCAACTTTCCCTAGCAAATAGAAAGGAAGTTGATAGGAAGTTGATATAAAGTGATTCGACGTAATTTGACGTAATTCCATCAGTAATATCGTTTCTTCATAATTTCAAAGTTCGAAAAGCTCCTCAACAGTACTGCCAGCTGTTTGCATTCAAAATTTTCTCCACAAAACCTTTCCGCTTCCATTAGAGTATACCTTTGCTCCATTTCTGTGTGAATTCTAACGAAATGTCATGCACTAATGAACAGACACCAAGATGTGTTAATGCAGGATGGCCATGCCAGAGCACTCAAGCACGAGCTGCGGTGGTAGTCTAATGGTAAGGTAGGAAAACTCTACCGAATGTGCATCATGCAAATCATGGTAGCATACATTATCATGAGAATCGGTGGGAGCAGTAGTAATGCGATTGGAAACGGTGTTGTCATATAGTCGTTGAATGCATTTGTTTTTTTTTCTATTTGTAAACCTTTATAATTAGAATTACAAATTCATCCCATGTATGCACGTATCGGAATTGGAACGAGCAAGCGATGGTTGTTTGAAATGGTTCTTTTATTAGTAGTCAAATTGTCGAACAAAATATAACTTTCAATCCTTTTCAATATTTATAACAGTCATTTTCATAGCCAGTTCACTGCACTATAGTCCACAGCTAGCCAACCAAATAGCTCCACGATGTATCGTGTATCACTGAAAAGCATCCCGTCCCGTGTTTCTGTCACTGCAGATTCAATCGCTTCCGAGGCTCAACAGTTCCAGCAACAATGCCGTCTTGCTGTGCGGTTATATTAAACCCACAATCGAGCATCCAGCGGTCAGATAGCACACCGCAATAACTGGCGGAAATGAAAATGGCTAGTTTGATACAGCGTTACTCGTTGCTGCGTCCATTGTGAATGCTTTGCGAGGCTTCGCCGCTCCTGACTCAATGCATGGATCCCGTCCGGAGTACAGGACATTCAATATTGTACCATCACTAATTGGGGCACATTACACGTTGGTGTAATTACTCTTTCGCCGAACGCTCGGCAGCATAAAGCATTGTGCAATGAAATTGGTTCTCGCGCAGTCCGCACCCGCCCGCTTATCGATATCGGTTCGATTGGAGTTACCTTTTTTTCGAGGAAAATAATAAATTTTTCCCTCCGTGTGGCATAGATAGAACAGCTTATCTCGGGGTAATTGTTTTGTTCGTTATAGAGTACAGGGATTTATCGCTATCTAGTTTCGGGTTGTTGCTGTGTTACTAAGCAATGATTCATTGTCTCAGGTATTTCACCGTACCATGCCTACCTAGCTTTATGTGGAGCAAACTAAAACGATGCGTAAAATAGTATTACTTTAATAACGCTTAACATATAACACTTAATGTAGTATAGCTTTGCTAACACAGCTATTCTATAAATATGTCACTTTTATTTGTTTTTAAAACAATCATTTAAATATTTTTCTCCCACACTCAAGTACCGCTTTTGTTGTTGCGCTATAGCTTGATTAGGCTATTGGAATGAATACACCGCCTCCCCTCATTTTCTTGCACAGTGTCGATCGATTACGACCGTTTGCTCTTGGTGAGAGTTTTAATTATATCCCTTTTGTGCGAGCGCGAAAGAAAAACATGACCTGTTTACACTGAAATCCATACGTTCGCGTTTAGCGCGGCGCTGGTGCGGTAGTAATTCCATGGTGCCCTGCCCAAGCCCTGGAAAGGCAAACGGAAAACCCCCTAACCATGAAATGGTGAGCAAACGAAGGCAAGTCATTAACTTGCTCCCAAGTGTGTTGAAAAATAGAAGTGCGAGGGAAAAAATAAACAGAAAATAAACAAGTACATTCGTACACCCTGCAGAATACGGTAGTGCCATATCATTTCAAACTGACGACGGTGAAGCTTGCGCTCATGCGATTCCCCGGCACAAAGGATGCTCCGTGCCATTGTTGAAAAGTTGTGCTGCTGCAGCCAGCCAGTTCACTCAATCAAATTAACCTCATAAGCTGGTATCGCGCTTGCTTTAGAATTAAAAACCTCCATTCATCTACCCGCGATACGTAGACCGCAAACAATGTCTTGTGCTGGGGTTAACCTGTAGAGTGGTTCCCATTTTCCATACCATCTCGTTAACTTTTCACGCCCAAACAAAAAGCCCAGCCCCTAGGTTCCTCGTGGAACGGCGGGGGATTTTTTACCGTCAAATTGCATTTTTTCCGCTTGGAAGGTTTTACGCAAAAAGGAAGGCACATTGATGTAATGGTTTATTTTTAAATCAACAGGATTGCAATCAACAAATTCTGCTGACGCACATAATGGAGCCCAAAAATGTGGTACATATGGCGCAGTTGAAGGTCTGCGGCGTTTTTTTTTTGTATTTGGTTTGTCTGTGTGGTTGAATTATCCTGCCGAGTCGGATCACCTACCATGGAATAGTAATTAGACCGCGCCATTACCGTGCACGTCTGACCGTTCGGGAGACATACGCATGTAACAAGTTTTGGCTCCGTTCGCCGATGGGGTTGGCAAATAGCAGGCTATTTGTAACAGGTGTGCCAAGGCTAGACGCCGATACGAGCCCCTACGGACGACGGGCGTTCATTGTTTACTGGCAGTGTGATGCGCGAAATCGTATAGAAGAGGAGTTGAGGGTTATAATATCCCAGGATGAAACATCGTTTCAGTCATCATACTGCTAGACCTGTTAATGCTGTCATTCGGTACCATACTTTAACAAACAGTTATTATGAAAGAAGAGGAAATCATTCTTTAATATAGGAAAGCATCATCACAAATGCATGACAACTTTTTTTCTACCATTTCCCTTGTGTCCTACAAATTCGCTAACAATATCTAATATCTCCACTTACGAGGTACTAGACATTGCACTAAGCATCTTGTCCACCGACTGCTCCAGACATTGTACATATTGGGAGAAAATGTGAACTTGGGAGCAAAAAAACTCAACAAACCGGCACTTGTAGAAAAGAAATATTAGACGAGTCAAGTCAAGTACCGACGGACGAGAGTGCTACGTAATCTGTCAAGATCCTCGGTGCAATACGGAGGAAGGCAGGATCCTACCCTGACGGTACTGCTTTCTGTCAGTCATCGTCTATTGTTGTGCCTTACCTGGTTGGTAGTGGGACCCAGGGTCAACAACTGAAGCAAAAATCGCTCCACAACCGTGCCCGAAAGTGCAAACGCAGTTTGAGCAATGAGCGAAAGCGTAATCCAGGATTAAACGAGCTCTTTGTGTGCGCGGATGGAGGCGAATTGTGTCACCGAAAGAGCTCCCGCCATTGGGCAGTCTACATTGTGAGTATTTTTCGAAGGGAGGGAGCGAGAAGAGGGAGTGAACGAAACGACGACGATGATTTGTTTGTTCGGGTTTTTCTTTTTATGCTCTCCGACACCCAAGTTGGTCATCGTTCAAAGCCATGCGCAGCGTCATAACCATTTTGTGGGCCATCGCAAATGCGTGCCAATTTGGGATGGGTTCCAACGAATTGACACACTTTTGCATGGCACTTGGACGTGTTAGTATGTAAGCGTGTACACGCTCATAAGTGGAGGAAATTTCAGATTTCCCCTGAGAGTTGCCCGGTCTGCCGTTTCAGTAATGACAAGGTTAAAGCGTAGCCGCGCCAAACAACAACCTTATACTTTCGATTACAATCGTGCCATACCGAGATGGTATTCCTGCACATGCCATACAACTGTCCTATTGCTCCACAGGCAACCATTTTTGGGCCTCATACTTTCACGTCCAATTTTGGCTACTACCGTTGATTGCACGCACGCATGAGTGTATTTGTGTGGGATGTTAATTTATGATATTTTGTTGTTGTTGCTGGGAGGAGCCCAGCCAACATTCATTAGTTTGCATCACTCCCCGGGGGACGTATGCAAATTTATGCGACGGATTTTGTTTACCGGATTCTGCTACTAGGGCCCATTCGATCCCGTTCGATCGAGCGGTGGGATGTTTCTTCGAAACCTTCTTCACTGGCTTCGTATTTCCCCTGGCGTCCTTGATTGACGGGTTGATTGACAATGGGGGCCTTTCCGATGCAGTAAGCGAACCCATAAATTTTCACACTGCAAATGAAGAATAATGAAAATGCCTCCGATTTGACAGCATCCTTGCCCGTTTGGCAAATGACGCAACAGGCCTGTGGGCCAGCTGTTCTGGTAAAAACGTGACAGCACTTGCCTTTTTGGAACGAAGGCACGACCGACACGTGCCTCGGTAGGATGGATGAGGCATTTTTTTGCTTTTTTTCTCATATAAATTTGAGGAAAACCCCCGTATAAAGATGACGCTCATTTTTCTCTGCCCGTTCGATCGTTTCCGAAGTAGCTATTTTGAGCACACCAAGGGGGAAAACGTATTGAAATAAATCCACTAAACTGGTGCCACTGACAGCCGCTGTGAGAGCTGCTCTTCTTGTGGTGGGAAGCTTTTCTTTATTCCCCGTTTGTTGAAACCCATCCCCCAAATGCTATTGACATTTTAGCTTACGGTGCAGCGGAGCAAGTAAAGGCTACGGCTGTCTAAGCCATGTGCAGCCTGTGCCGTTGCGGCATTTGCCACAAGTGCATAGGGAAATACGCTTTCCGGGAGTGGTCCGTGCCGTGTTCTGCATGACAAACGAGGTAATGTGGAGAAAAGGCCGACACCCAACCGATCCTGGCGTTCCGTACACAATGGCGAGCAGTGGTAGGCAGTTGACTTTACGAATCATCTTTCCTGGCATATAGACGTGCTACGTACAATGGAAGTACTCGTTGTTTGTTTTGTCCCAAGCTGTTGGACGAGCCCAGTCTGCCGGCAAGACCGAGCGGAAGATGTTTATTACATCAATAACACTTTTCCAGCCCCTTATCAGGCTTCTTGATAATTGAAGATGTATACAGCGTGTAAGATCAGTGCTTGAAGATATCCCCAAGAGCTGGTGGAGAAAAGGGCACAAATGTGATGTAGGATTCGATACGCTTTGCGGTTTTAGAGTGTATATAGTGAAAAAGGTATCGTATGTGTCTGATGTTTGATTTATAATTGAAAGATAATCCTAAAAAGATTCATTGCCTCAGTTTGTATCATGCTTTACTTATGTTTGGCTCATTCATAATTCCTTTGTGTTGGATAGTTGTTGACAAATATTCATACTAATGTTTAAGTGCGCAATCATTATTTTGTTGATTCCGTGAGCTTTATTTAACATTTTCAACGATCATAAAACCAATCAAAAAATATATTTGCTTTGATGAAATAACTCAGAAGAGCACTGTTTTTATAACGGTACAATTGAAAAGGACTAGTTTTTTTTAAATGCAGAATATATCTTAAAGCACACCTTTAAAAATTTGCTCTCAATCCAAAGCACGTTACGAATCTTTCTCTATCACCGAGGCCTTTATGATTATGAGGGTAGTTTGGGTTTTGCTGCTTCCCTAACCGACAAATCCTACACTCAATAACAGTCCAATTAAACATTCATAACCATCAGACTGGTCGTCCAGCGGTTAGCACTTCAAGATCAACGTTCACTATACGATAACCTTGAGACGTTTGCGAACCAGCAAAAGGACAGTGTTACCGGTGCGAGCGGAATGAATGGTCCGTATCTTGATGGATGGAACAACACTTTCCAACCTTTTCAAGCACCTGTTGAAGAAGGGTTGGTTTAGGCTATCGAGATGGTGTGAAATAATTACAAGCTACCCTTTTTCAGCACAAGGAGGTGGATGTTTGTTATCTTTGGTTGACAGATGGACAAAGATCCAATACAGAATGTGACGATATAGAAATTTAAATATTTACTACTGCTTCAAAGAAATATAAATGAAACAAAGTTCCTCATACAAGACGACTACTCGTTGCCCAACGACTGATTTTTGCTCCAATCTGTTGTCAGGGGCTCCATTTACCCCATTACCAGTGTGCGTGTCTGAAAGCTTTTTCCCACTCTTCCGGCAACACCAAAAAAAGCAGACACGTAGTCGGAAAAAGGGATGGAAAACAATTGTCCCGAGCAGACACGGGATCGATCGAGGTGCTGATAAATGACCATTCACTCACATTAACAATCGAAACGGTACCGTGCACGTGTGCGAACCGGACGTGATTCCATGGCGTTGAATTGTAAATGCCGTGACTAGGAGATTTTCCTCTTCCGATGACACGAACGGATCGAACTGCGTCCCTGTTTACCTCTTCCAGCACTGTCCTTCGCTGACACATACCGTGATCATAAATTGTTGCTGTATGTACTGTGTACAGTGGTGTGGTACGTTTAGCTTCGTCGTGATGTTTTATTTTTTATTTTTTATTGATAATAGTGCACCAATTTCCACGCGCGTAAAAATCATTCTCTGTGGCGGTACACGGAAATACGCCATTAATGTGTAAATCTCGTTTTTCCTCCCTATACATGCATTTACCGGCATTTGCGTCCCAAGCGCCCGGGCATGATCGATTCGATTTCAAAGCAAACATTTTGTTATCCTTCCGATGCTTTACCGGGAAGGTGACAAAATGTAAGGAAACGAGCACAGCATACTTTTAGGCGCCATCGAAACCAAAGGCCGGCAGCGTTACAATGCTTCGTTATTGGAGGGGTTCTCGTTTTTTTCTGCGAAAAATTCAACCATCCCACTCGCTCACCGACGGCGCAAAGCCCATTTTTTCAGAACTTTCTCGGAAAGGATCTTTTCCTGGGGATCACAACGGTAGCGCTAACCGAGAGGCGGGAGTCGTGAAGCACACACAAACACACCACGGTCGTGCAAATCCTCGAATCCATACCAATTTGCTCTTATCAACAACCGACCGGTCCCGGCTGGGTTTCACAATGTCGCTAGAGAGGCTTCGGTATAGCAATAATCAGCATCAGAGTTGAAAATCGGCTTTTCCATGGAAAGGAACCTGCCAAAAATGTGCGAGCGAAACGGTAGAGAAACCTATCATCCGATGCCCGTGCCCCATCGCCCGAACCTAACGAAAAAGGGACTAATTTTCCAACACGCACATCTTGTTCCGTAGGAAAAGCATACAGAAAAAAACGTAATTCTTCCCGAGGCGCTAGCAACAAAACAGGGAAAACACAGCGAATGTATCGCACACGGGACACGGATACGCACGATATGTGGGGCGTTTGTCTTTAATCTTTCTGTTCACTGCAAGTAGACGCTTAAAGCCATCGCAACACAGTGGCTGTTTGATGCTTGTCAACCTTATTTAGCCACATTATCGTGAAACGGAAATCCAAACCTCTCCCCTTCGATGACCCCTTTTCGTTGCCGACGTGCTCGCGGGATCCCAATTCAAGGGAGCCTTTATCGAAAGTGCTAAATTGATTGTAAAATCAATAGAAACCTTCCGCACCGTGAGTTGTGCGTTTGTGTGAGTGTGTATCTCCACGAGACCTGATACTGGCTTCGGCTACAGAGTGGTAGAAAAAAAGACGCTTCCCCAGCAGTGGCACAGTGCCGCTGCAGGCAAATGGTAATGTAAATAAGGTACTCTTACTAATCCTACTGTTGCCATCCGGGGCCCTTGCCGGCGACTGACAAACGACAGTCGGTGGCAATTCATCCAAAACACAACCCTGCCCAAGTCCAGTTTTGGCCGAGACCACCCGTCGTTCTCGAAGCGGAAAATGCTTGCGGTGGTTGATGTTGTGGTTGTAGAGCTGTCAGGAATTATGACCTCAGTGGTTTTGGGTCGAGTTTAGTTCACGTTCACATTTCGAATGATTAAACAACTAGCAGTGACAGGAAGCGCAGTTGTTGGTGAACTTTAAATGTTTGCTAGGCTAGTTCTTGGTATTCAATAAAAAACAGTTTTTAACGTATTGAGTATATTAAATGAAGATTTAGATCAGGAGTATCCAAACTGCTAAGTTCGCGAACCGTTTGATTTAAATAGTGAAAATAATAAACACTTTGTATTATAGAACATGTTCTCATTAACTAGAGCGAACTATATCTAATTTAGATAATCAGATGTTTATTTTGTTCAAAGTCCGTCAGAGAACGGCATAACTAGGCTTAGTTTTTACAAGACAAATATCGATTCTAATGGTAAGTAACATCTTGGCCCACGCTCTAAGAATAATTATTCATTACTGCAGCCGACGTGAAGAGCTTTATGACCAGCGTAGATAAAAAAATCGAAATTAAACTTTCATAAATCTATTATGTACTCCAGAATTTATTATTCAGCTATAACTCTCATGCCGTACAGCAAACGAACATCACTAATCGATGATCAATTAATCATATGTAGATTCCTTTTTACATAGGTTTGGTTTCTGTAATTGAAAAAATAAAATAGAATGATAAAATAAATATTTATTTTATTAACAACTGACCCCATAGAAAAACGAAAACAAAAATATTATTTATTCTGGCTTCTTGAAGCAAAATATTTGATTTCTATGTTGTAACTAGTCAACATAAACTGGCAAATGGAAAGTATACATAGAAACTGGATGATTCAAAAACTTTGCTCACCGTGGAAAAAAGAGCACCAAACGAATATTATTAAAATTTATTTTAAATTTGCGAGTAGACTACTATCATGTATGTGTTCATCTTTTTATATTTATAATATTATTCTATAATAGAATATAATATTATTCTATATTCTATTATAATATATTTCTATGATTGGAACATCAAAATTAAAAATAATTCATTTAATTATAATTTAAACCCGGGCATATAAAATGTTGCGTGAAAAATTTGTTGATTAGCTCTTCGTCTACCGTTATGAATCAAATTACTGACAGCTTCAGCCGGACATTCGGCATGTTTTTATTGAATTTCTTCAAATCCAGTCCCTGGCCATACCACTTTTTAATTTTATATGATTGCCATAATGTACAACAATCAAATAAAAATGTAACTGGCTCCTAGTAAAATAAATATTTTTATTTACACAGTAAATAAATATTTTCTGTCGGTCAGTTCATCACCAGATGCGTTCTTAGCAGTATTAATAAAAACCGACGTCAGCGTCATTTCTTCGATAATTCCTATTAATCGCATGCAAGTGCATAGAAATACATCAGAATCTATTAAGGCAGTAGTTATCAAAGTGAAGTTATCTCTGAATTTCATTGAATCACGTAATACATTCTGTCCGGAATTTGAAGCAAGATTTTTATATTGTTTTTAATCCCGTGACAACCGCGTTTTTAATTGTATAAACATGTGTTTTAAGACAGTGATAATAACAAGAAAACAACAATATTTAAAGATTTATGTGTCAAATGGCTTGATGGCCGTACGGGAAAGCCCATCAATGCGCGTAGCAGTTCTTCGGTTATATGCATCTATTGGTCTAGGAGGAAACCGACATCCAGAATGAAGTGTCCAGTCATTAAGATAAGTTAAAACTAAACGGGTGTAGTGTGTGTGTGTGTGTGTGTGTGAATTTGAAGATTATAAAAGTAATTTTGAGGCTGCGTGGAATATGAATTAATCAGCAATACGGTGTATTTCTATTTTTATCAAAAACTATGTATGTATTTTCATTTAAAGTTCACTAAAAATTACATCGAGGTTATTTTATTATTATTATTATTATTATTATTATTATTATTATTATTATTATTATTATTATTATTATTATTATTATTATTATTATTATTATTGTTATTATTATTATTATTATTATTATTATTATTATTATTATTATTATTATTATTATTATTATTATTATTATTATTATTATTATTATTATTATTATTATTATTATTATTTATTTACGTTATCGGGCAATAGGCCTAAATAACAGATACAAATTCTTAATTAGTAAACAACTTAAACATAAATAACACTATCCCTTTACAACTGACGAAGGTGAGAAACAGGGATTTGAAAATCTGCAGATGATTCAAGTCTATTGTAGCTGACACACATTTTAATTAAAGGGTCGTTAGCGCCAAATGAAGAAGATCGAAATGGGATCTTGATTAAAGACCTGCTTCTAAGATCCCTAGTAGGTGCAAAAAAACTTATCAGATTTAAAATTTCAGATGCATCAATAAGCCCATTTAATAATTTATGCATGAAAATACATTGAGCATTTTTTCTCCTGTGTTCTAAAGTTTCGAGACCAAATAACTGACATCTGACATGGTACGGGGGGCGTGGCATTTGATTTGACCAAGGAAGACGATAAAACATAGCGCGTGTCGCCTTTTTCTGAACTTTTTCTATCATGTCTATATAGGCCACTTGGTTTGGACACCAAACAACGCAAGCAAATTTTAGTATAGGACGGACTAGGGCACAGTATAACGATTTAAGACAGAAAGGATCTTTAAAGTCGGAAGAAGCACGTAGAATAAAACCTAACATATTTAATGCTTTTGAGACGATTGTGTGGAAATGGCAGGATATTATAAGTTTACTGTCTAACATTATTCCTAAATCACGAACTACAGATGACCGCGGCACACTGTCTTGACCTATTTTGTTATTAAAAGTTATTGGAATCCTTTTCTTAGAGAAAGTAATGCAGTTACATTTTTGAACATTCACAAACATTTCGTTATCATGGCACCACGTCAAAAAACGGTTTATGGAATCTTGAAGTATTTCGCAGTGATTTGAATTTTCAACAGCAAGGAACATCTTAAGATCGTCTGCATATAGTAAAACATTGACGTTGGGAACAGCAAACACAATATCGTTAATAAATATAATAAATAATAATGGCCCTAATATGCTTCCTTGTGGAACACCAGAAAAGTTACAGAAAAATTTGAGTGTACACCATATTTTAATAATTTAGCAAGCAATAAGTAGTGGTTGACCTTGTCAAATGCAGCGCAGAAGTCGGTATAAATGACATCAACCTGGAGGCCCTTGTCAATATTGGAGTAGCAAAATTGAAGCAAATGAAGCAGGTTAGTTTCAATCGAACGTTTAGGCATGAAGCCGTGTTGCATAACAGATATAACAGGCAGGAAAGCGTAGGACATGTGGCGGAACATAACTTTTTCAAACAGCTTACTACAAGCACATAACATAGAGATTCCGCGATAATTACATATATCAGATTTGTCTCCTTTTTTAAAGACAGGAAACATGTAAGAAGATTTCCATATTTGCGGGAAGCATTTCGACTGTAAGGATTTGTTGAAAAGTTGAGTCAGAATAGGCAAAAGAGCAGCCTTACAGTGAATAAGAATTGCACTGGGAATGTTATCCGGCCCAGAGGCATACGAAAGCTTCAGTTGCGATATGGCAGCATCGACTTCATCTTCACTGATAGTAGATGTGGATAAGTCAACTGCGTCGTTGATTGCGGAAAGTGCTGAAGATAGGTAGAGAGGTTTCGAAGAATTGCAGGTGTACACGGAAGCAAAATGTTCTGCAAAACCTTTGCAGAGGTCATCTTCACCCGAAATGATGTTTCCCTTGAAGTTCATTACAGCTGGAAGACGGTCGCAGCATTTCTTATTTCGTATGAATTTCCAGAATGCTAGTGGATCCTTTTTGAATCTGAATTCGATCTTTCTAACGTAGTCAGCATACGCAAAACGGTTTAACTGTTTGTAAATCCGAGCAGCGCGAGCAAAGTTTGCTTGGTTGGTGCTGTTTCGAAGACTGCGCAGTTTTTGTTGGGCATTAGATCTCCGGCGTTTGGCGACGCGTAGTGCATTATTAGCCCACGGTGGTTTCGATGGAGGATTAAAGCAGGGAACAAACTGTTCGAATAATCCATTTAGATGATTTGTGAAGCTTAATGCGCTATCGTTGATATCGTGGTTAGACTTTAATAATTCCCAATTGGTTTGAGTTAGCGCTATTGTTAATTCATCAAATTTCGTACGTCTAAAGTTCAAATCTCTCCGTTCTGGGGACTCAGAAGACGACAAATTCTGTTGCGGAACCATGAAGCTGGTAAGTAGAGCAGGGTGATGTGGATCAGGTTCTACTATGGATTCTATACTCAGTTCTAATGGGCTCAATCGTTCAACGGTCTGGTCATCAAGTCAAAATCAAAAATTAAATCAAGTATAGTATTGTTACAGTTGGTGATTGAAATAACTTGCTGAAGGCCGGCCAAATTAATTTCATCGAGGAGAATTTGGCAGGTAGGATGTATCCGGGAGTTGCTGAAGTCAAGCGAAGGAAAATCGTTCCGAGTAATCCATTTAAGATAGGGTTGATTGAAATCTCCGAGAATAATCAAATGATCGTCTTCATATTTTTCCCTAGTTTCATGTAGCGTAGTACAGAAAGTATTTATAACATCGGGGTTGGCAGCTTGGTCAGGAGGGAGGTAGAATGAGCCGATGACTAGGGAAACATCCAAAACTTTTACACGCACCCAAAGACAATTGATGATGTATTAGTAGTGCACAGCGAAGCCGCATATTTGATATTCGTGGCAATGAGAACTCCTCCACCAATACATTTATCACTATTTTGTATTCGTTTTGTTCCAAATACGTTCAAAAATGTTTCTGAAAAAAGAAAATGATTTCTCATGCAACAAAACAGTTCTCACAACATAATTTTGATAGTTTGGACAAAGTGTTTCTTATACTGTTTGCTAAAGGAATGAAGGCTATTGTGAGTTCTAAAAGATAATTAATAAGCAAAACATTTCAGAGTAATTAAATATGGTTCAATTGACAGAAGTCATGATTATCTAAGAAAAAAAAAAAGACTACTTCACATCATTTCCAGAAGAGCTGTATCTGTAGTTTCCACCAAGTTTGCTTGGCTTTGCTTGTAATTGACAGTCAAAACAACCGCATCGTCAGATTCAGCAGACATGCGCGAATCAGTACACGTGCCGGTAGGAGGAAAAAAACGTAGCGTCCTTTGAGCGCTAGGAACCCCAGGGGCTGTTTCGTAAGGGTGTTTCAGATGCTACAGTAATAGCCTCCAAGGCGCAATAATATATCGGGTCCCACGCTGCTCCAATGTTTTTGCTGGTGCTGCTGTTGCGACCATCGCTGCTACTGTTACTGCTGCCGCTTTGAATACCGGCAAGCTTGTGAAGCTCTGTGTATGGGTGGAATCGATGTGTGCGTTCGTGAATGAGTTGAGTAGAGGGAGGAAGAACAGAAGGACAGCAGGAAAAAAGGCTTCAACTTCCATGACTCGCAAGCCACCATGACTCATTACAGCGCCCGATCTGCAATGGTGGTCGGAGGGGCAAGTATCCTTGAAACCGTACCGGCTGGTTGACCGATAAACTGGTCAGTAAACGGGCTTTTTGTTGTGGAATATTTACCGAAATGTCAGCACCGCAAATGCTCGCGGTTGTTGTGACATCATTTCGACGGCTAACCGGCTGGTGTGCGTTGGTTTGATTGCTTCATTTTTTGTCGTCGTGTTTGACTATCGTCAATGAGTAATAGCGGGGAAGGAGAAAAAACGTACGATAACGAAGGTGTGGGAAATGCCAGTCAAATTGAATTTCACACAAAGTTTCTCACGGACCTTTGGACGAGCGGGTGCGTTTCAACCCGTCATAGCAACATTCTTCAATCTGGCCACATTTTCTATAACGTTACATTCGGGCAGAGGCTTTGCCTTCGTCATCGCGTATGCACAATCTGGGGAGCGTAATTCAATTGCCGTCCGTTTGGCAAACGAACCATTTTGGGATGCCGGTGGTTATTTGTGTAGTGCGAGCGTCTCGTAGCGAATGAATCTGCAAGTCCCCAGTGTGCGGATGGTTTATTGATTTTTAGTTAAGAATACATTCATACCAGTCGGTAAAGTAAAACGAATCGCTCTGTTAAACTCCGAGCGACAGACTGAATTATGAGTTAGCAAAAAAAAAGTAATTACATAGCATAATGAAGTTAGACCAGGGTTTTTATTTTTTTAATAAAATCGATTACACCAGTTCCGCTGAGAATGTCCTCATGCGCACACACATTCAGAACGGGAATTGTAAATGGTGTTTAACGTCGAAAGCGTACAAACTGTATCCATCTTGGTCCATTTCATTGCGCAAAATCTTCCAACGCAGCTAATTGCTTCAGCTTAAGTAAATCGAATTAATTTGATGTTAAATGTATTGCTTGTGCCTTGCTAACAGGCAGGGCGGTAAAAATACCAATTCGGTTAGTCTTAATTGGATCGATGGTAGCGAATCGATAAGCTGATGGACGTCGGTATAATTGCTATTGCTTTGCTTTCGGATTGTCTTGTCGATTGATTAGTTAACAATCTAGCGTTGATCGTGTCAAGCTCTATCGATCTTGGTGCGTTGCATGCGATAGTTGTTTAGTCAACATTTGTAACTTTTGCTCTTCAACGGCATTGTTTGGGGTGATGGACAATGTTGATGATTTTCTGATGTGATAATCGGCAATCTATTCTCGCAACATCATTGCTGATGGTGTAGGAAACCGAATTCGAAAGTTAGGTACTTTTCTTTTTTCATTTTTGCAAATATACATAAAATCTAAATAAATAGTTCATGTTTTGATGTGACTTTAGCCCCTTGTCTTTCAGTTAAATCATTTATTGAATGTAACTGATGTAAGGTCGGATGGGAATTGGTAAATTACTAGCCAGGTAACCTTCTTTGGCATTTTATTCGATCTAGGCTTGTTGACATGATAAAGAATTGTCTTTTGAGGGGGCATCTTGATCCGTCCTATTAAATAAATAAATGAAATAAAATAAATCTTATTCTTATCATGTTACACCGCACCCAAATAAACGTGTATCCTTGTTTGGAAAAAAATCGTTACATTTGCGACCTTGTAGCAGTAAAAACAACAAAGAACAAACAGAAGATGAATGAATTATCATTAGCGAACAATATTGCATGATTCCTTATGCTCAATATTTTTATGTTTTTAAGCTACATAGTTAACTTTTTACTTCTTGTACAAATTAAGTCACCAATACCGTCGTTTTCCACAAATTCCGCTAGTCCGAGCAGATATTTTTATGACTCCAACATTGATTTCGAAGCCGTAAACAAGGTTCTCAAGCTCATAAAATGAGCCTCTTGCCTCCAGAATGTACAAAATTCAATGTCATGCTATAAACTATGCTATCTTCCGCATTCTCCCTCCAACATACCATACACCAAGATGAATTCCAAAATATCAAACATTTCTTACAACCCTCAACGCGTCGAGAATGCTTTATGACATCGGACCGACCATGAAGCGGTCTTCTCAAGGCGTTCTTTGCGTTCCTCGTCCCTATTTGAGGTCACATTACTGACTCCTCTGCTCACTGGTCGATAACATTCATTATCGTAAAAACCATTATCCGATTACTTTTACAGCTGGCACGTATCAGCGTTTCTAAGCGCCACATCCTTTGTCCCTATGCGAGCCTGCTTTTGCATGCATCGCAAACCACCATCGGGCTGTAGCAATGAGTTCGCATGTTACTAAGACTGATGCTGCGACGTATCAAGTGCGCATTGACATCGGTCTCGAAGGTTCACATTTGCACATTCTCATAAGCATCCTTATTTTCCTCCCGTTTCATAGAAATTATCCGTGGCCGCAGCTTAAGCGATTCTGGTGCAAGATGCATTCGGTCGGCATCCATTCGGCGCTTGCCATCAAGCGGCAGCGCAAGAGACGCGACAATCAGCGCAAGGCCCGGGAGCGCCGCTACAGCATACAGAGCTCGGAAAGCGGTGACACCCATTCGCCGCACGGTTCGACACGTCGAAAATTTCACCCCCAGAAAGTGCACATCACCGATAATAATAATTTAGATACGAAAGTAAGTATGTCTACATCTTTTCGAGGGGGGAGGTACGTGTTCGGGGCGGTGGTCGAGCTAAATCTTGCCATCAGACATCAGACCGGGTTGCGAAAGATTTCGGTGTGAACACTGACTGGAAGCTCCAAGATGGACATTTAGTTCAGGGACAGGAAATTAGATTGGACCACAGCACGCAATCGAGCGGGGATCCGGAAATTTATCCACTCGTCCTCACATGTTCGTCTCACACGGATCGCTTCCCTCTCCGCAGGTAGTCACCAGCATTGGTATGCTGCACATAGGAGTCGTGTTCGTAGTTTTCGGAATCTTTTTACTAGGCGCTGGATTTTTTCCAGATAATCTATCCAATCAACCGCAACAATCGTGGCACCTGCTAGGTAAGTGAAAGCACGTCAACCGGTGTCAGTGACACTACAACAAGTCGCCGCCTGCCCTTGACTCGGATCATCTTATGCTTATCTTTCTCGCAGGCAAAGGCTCCTGGTGGAATGAACTGATCTGCACGGGCCTGTTTGCCGTCGGTCTGGGCATATTTCTAATCATTCTCAACTGTGTGATAAGTAATCGGGAGGAGCAGGATCTCGAGAGCTACGTCCAGCGGCAGCTGACACGTTCCCGGTCCGGTGAGTACACGCAAACCAGCATACCAGATCTGTGGGGCGTGGGGTTTTATTCCCATGAGAGACTGTGATGCCACTTTGGGAAATCATGACGAGGAAATGCCACATCCGATTAGCTGACACGACTTGACCGGTGGGCCGTTATTGACGAAGATCGAACAATGTTCTCTTTTTTGTGTTTCGTTGTGCACCGCTCACAACCCGATTAATAAATGATTAGATGAGGAATTTCTTTCGCAAGTCACACATAAAGCGTCATGCGTTGGAACTGGCAATAATACATAGAGGACTGTCACACAACGCACGTCCGGCACTTCACTTTCGATTGACCTCCGTCAGTCAGCGACCAAATGAAAGAGTGTGTTAGTGTGTCTGGTATATAATTTAAGCGAAACAATTCTGTGGTGCACGTCCAGCCAATTGTTTGTCGTTTTGGCAAGGACAACGGTCTAGGTCGTGTGAACGTGTGGTATCACGCAAGACGAAGGCAGTTGGCGAATAGCTATAATATATTATTCATCGTATCAAAAGAGCTTCACGGTCAGCGTTTTCTTTGTGCAAAGGTTGTACGATAAAGCTCTTGCATACGTTAAGTTCCATGAGTCGTTTCTTCGTCTAGGAAGTTATTGTTACTGTAATAAATATAATTTTAAACGTGTGACAAATACGAAACTCATATTTCTATAGCAATACAGTATTCCTTTTCTTAAAATAATCTTTTAAAAAGCTCCACAAAAAAATGGCATCGATACCACCCCGTGTTGAAAAATATGACCTTTCATAAATGGCATTTTAGCTTCAATTTATTTTCCGAATGGACAAAACTTTTGTGCTGTTAGGAATGTACTTCTTGTCATCGATATTAACACGGCGTGAACAGTCCCAAACCGCTCAGCATGACGGAACGTGGCTGCCACTTTCTTCTTTTATCCGGCACTTTCCTTTCGTCTGCCAAATTGTACGGAGAAACCTAAACGCCCTTTTTCACATTTTTCAGCTGGATAAGGTTGGCTCGCATTACTTGTCCATACAAAACAAAACAAATGATCCTACCCCACCCACCCGGTGGTACCTGTCGCAACGGTGCCAAAGTGTCATATCATCCGGAAGGCACAGACGAACGGAAGCAGTAGGAGTAGAAAAAGACGTAAAATTTGAAATCAATATCTACGCCCATTGAGTGAAAGCTTTGATATTGCCGTAAAATACGCGAATATCGATTAATGATGCCGTCAGTAGCACACTGTGGAGGCTGTGGGAAAGCCACGCGGCCAGAAATAACCACACATTCCCCATCCAATCGGAATCCATTTTCTGGCATGCCATCCGCCAAAGCTAGTCGTTTGCAACCGGACGTGCTCTTGATATCGGTCAACCCACGGCTGAAGCACGTCATAACCGTTGAGGCTTCTTAATGCCCGGTGGTTTTTGGCTTTGGTCGGGATAGATCGATCTCATTATCGATTGTGGGCATTCTGTTCTCTCTCTCTCTTTCTCTCAGTCTTTCTCTACTTTATTATTCCTTTCTTCTGGTTTATTATCTTCTTCGTTTTCTTTCTCTTTCCCTCTCTTTCTATCTCTCTATCCTTGTATAGGTCATCGACTGGAGCGTGACGTCGAGACGGGCGGACTAACCACACGCCATCATCGCAAAGCCATGCAGATACAGAAGGGTGCCGCCGAACGGGGCCTGGACGATCTTTCCAACTCGAATGTGCTGCTGACACCGACCAGCAGCGAAGTGGTTACCCCGACAACACCGTCCGGAGGTAAGCCAGGCGCACTCATATCCACAGCAACGAAAGGGCATGAAAGACCTTCTGTCGTTGCTTAGCAAAAACCCACCACCAGCACCACCACCATCACCAGCACAACACCAATCCATCACCATTCACCCTCGGCTTTCGTTCAAGTTCATTAGTACATTTTATATATTCTGCAACTAGCGCTCACACCATTCATTATGATAGCTTTTCCATCACCATCTTAGCTGCAAAGTATCACCATATAGACGCGGTTACTGTTTCTACGCCGTAGCCTTTCTGGTAGCCCTTTCATAGCACCCATCATCAGCAAGCACCTCATAAATTTGCAACCGTATCCCCGGGAAGCACATTAATCTTGTTTTATTCCACCATGCTGGTCAGTTTTTCGTTCTCTTTTTTCCAATTTTCTCTTTTCGTCTCTTTTTTTCAATTCTCCTTCCCTCATCTGCGCCTCACACATCACTCGACATTTTGGCTTCTTATCGCTTTAAAGTTTTTCGTTTCTTTCTCTCTATTTTGTTTCGGTATTTTATGGTTTGTTAAACTCGATAACATCATCTGTTCCTCTTTCTACCTTGGACGCGTTTTAAACTGGGAACTTAGTATGTGTGTGTGTGTCTGCTCGACTGGAAAGTGTGCAGATGCTCACCCCAGCCGTTGAGTAACTGCCCGCTGTTCGGTATGGATGGTGCATTGCTCGATCGATAATGGCTTTGTTTGAGCGACTTGGAATTAGATGCTGCAGCAACACCCCCCGACAGTGTTATTCGGTTGCTATCAGGCTGCCTTCTACACTATCGTGGCCATACCGGTATGATTTTATTGTATCCCGCTGCTCTCCCCACAGCTGGCATTCTGGTGGAACGTTCAAGGTCGCCGGCATTGCCGTTGGCATATTTTACCCTCCATTGGGTGGATTAAAAAGAAATTATTTTTAATCGTGCCCAGTGCCCGTGTCCAACGTTTGATGAAAAATGCTAATTCATCTTGGGCGAGAAAAGACCCTCGATTCAGTGTTGCTAGGTACCAGTTTGTTGCGATGTTAGTATTGGTGTTGTCTGGTCGAGGATTGCTGGAAGAAGCTCATTTTGCTAGTTTATAATGCAAATGGGTTTGTTTTTTTAAAATAATAATCATACCGTAATTTTAATAATATGCACATTAACCAAATTGGTTGTTTAATAGCGTTGTTCATAATGAAATTTTATTACCTTATCGAATCAGCTCGCACGCTAAATTGTGTGTAAAAACCCACAACACAAATTTTAAACACGTGTTGTACAACTGATTGACGTATTAATTACTAAAATTAGCGTGTTAACAAGCCTGCAGCGTACATATGTCACAACAATATTTGCTTGCGTTCGCTTCCTCAAGCAGTTTGTTTTGCAACGAAAAAAAGCTAAGGCAAGAAAAGCAAAAAAAAACCTATCCAATTAACATTATAGCCACTCGCTACACCCAACCTTTCCCCCCTGCTCTTGTTTTCTTTTAAACAATTTCATTTTTATTTGTTCTTTTATACACAATCGATCCTGCCCTTGTTGTTTTTTTACTTCTATGCTCCTTACCCACACTCGTGTCGAATATTTCGTACAGCTAAATGATTTCATTACTCCTTCTCCCTTGCCGAATGGAGACGCCCAGCTCCGTTTAATAAGCGACCGGGCGCCTCCATATTCTGGGAGCGTAATTTGCATCGCTCGCTCGTAATAACGCGGCGCGACAGTTGATGCAGGCTGGCAACCGGGCTAATGAATATTCATAGCCCACCAACAGATGTATCATTCAAACCATTCGTTCAGCCGAACCGAATAAGCGTCCTGTATCAATGTTTGGGTAGTTTAATTTTGACTAATTTCAAGCTGCCAGTGCACAATGGGTAAACGTTTAGTGCGGTTTGTGTGAATGTTATGCATAAAAAATATTCTTTCTAATAAATTTCTTTCAACCCAGTTTAAAATATATTGAGGAAATAATATGTAAACAAAAATGATACCATATATTATTTACGAACATTTGAGTTTTTATAACAAAACACTTCAAAACTATATTTAAATTAATAATTTGACACTCAATGATTTAGTGGTGGGACAAAAATATAGATCTTTTCATTACTCAATTTAATGTGACTTGTCTGAACGTAATGCATTTTTTATCTACATATGCTCAATTTTCAATCCATCACATTGTGGTGAGCTTTTTTTTCACTGTGCAATAACGGTAGCACAAGCCACTACATAGTTACCACAACTCCAATTTCCAGACTGTTCAGCTGTTCAGCGAATGTATCATGGGTGCAACAATTGCAACCACCATGCCCCAATTTCGTGCGCTGCCAAATTAATGTCTAAACCCGTCTATTGAATCAATGTTGGAAGAGCGTGGTAGTTGTTTTATGCACAGTTAGCTCAAGGTGAAAGGTGGTTTTAGACCAAAAAAACCGGAAAAACAACAAACAGGTCGTAAGCAAACGATGTACCAACATGCCAGCTTCATATTTTGCGCAGACTTTTTGTGCTCCAAATAGACTTTGGGTTCCGATATTTCCCCCTTGCTTCGTACGTACGGAACATCAGACACTTGACAGACGGAAATTGCACATCAAAAAGCTCACATACGTTTTACGGAAATGTATCACACCTTCGGGTGAGGTTTTGCTGCTCCTTTAAAACTGGCATGCATTTTTAAGCTATTCTTTTGAAAAATGAGCACCGATATTCTTTGCAATTTTATTTCATCACTTCCCCTCACACTCACGATCGGCTATCCTCACCGCAAACGGCATAAGCGTTTCCACGTTTATCTATTTACCTATTCGTTTTGTCTTCTTTTTTTGTTATTCTTCTCTTCATTCCCATCCTTCCATACTGATCTCACCCGTTTTATCGCCTTCTCGCTATATACACAACATCGACGCAACGCTGTTGTGGATACGCAAACCTGATGCTTCCACTGCATTTATGTTCATTTTTCACGGCCACATTTCGGCTATCAAATAACCCTGCATACCGGCATACCGGCCCCGCCGCTGCTCGAATCAAAAATATGCTGCTATGCTATGCGTTCCCTTTCTTCCCTCGCCCTTCTACTTCTTCTTCTTCGCCAACTGTCAACATTGGGTATGGTGATGGGCGCAACACCAATTGCTGGAACGTTGAATCCAAACACACTTGACACTGAAACCGACATCAAAATTCCATAAGGCTATGCTTTGTAAAACTATCACCGAGCTACATCCCGATCCTGGCGCCATGCAACCTGCGGAGCAAAGGGACACTGGCGCAAGGCAAGTTGAGCAAATATAAATCCATTTCCCCTAGTGGAAGAAACACTTCCTTACGTTTGGCTTCTTTTTTCCTCTTTCTCTCGTTTTTCAAACGTTTGATGTTTCTTGTCGTTGTCGGTGTCGTTGTTGGTCGTTGTGTGTGTGTGTGTTTTTTCCCATCTATTTTCCTTTTTTTTAAACTCCCTTTCCGGCTTTTTGCTGTGCTGCCTGTGAGCCTGTACACACCCCGTTGTGGCGTATCTGTGTGATCGGCTTGCGAAACATACGATAGCCCTGATTTTGCTCGCTGTCCATTGTTGCTTCAACTGCCTTTTACTGTTTTTTGCTCTTCAGACCCATCCACTTGACCGTACGTGTACCATACCCATCCTGTTCGCCGTCTGTATGTGTGTCATTATTTGTCAATGTTGACGATCATAAATAAAAAAAATGTACATAAATCACCGGTGCATCAGTGCAATACTTGTGCATTATTATGCTGGTCTGTGTCAAATTGTCGTTTCTTCTGGGTCGACAAGCTTTCTGTGTCGTGCTTTTCTCGATTCAAATTGCAATTACTGTCATTGATGGCGATACACTTTCCCTATGGTTGCCCCAACGGTAGCAATCAAACCGTAGGAATTTGTGAAATCTATTCTGTTCACAAAGGCGAACCTATGTTGTCATGACCCTTGAAAGCCTTATTGAATACAAGGAAAGATCAATGAACAAGCTCAATTGATCATTCATCACATGAAATCAAATTGATAAATAAATAGGACATCTAAGTGAGTTTTCATGTTGTTTTCCACATTATAACTTAGCATTGTAACGGAAGCAAGCCACAAAATGGATCGATTCAGAGTAAACTCAGCAACACAATCAATTAATTGTTCTTCTCTCATACACTGGTTCCTTTTAAATATAATCGTTTCGCATGGCACTTTTTTGCTACCATCAATTTCTTGTCCTTTCCAACTATTATCAATTAAACTATTTGATTGGAAAACTCTTTACGTTGTTGTGTTTTGTTTAATTCCACTTCGTTTCGCTACCCTCAAACTCATTCTCACTTTGGTTTAAACGCTGTCCGATGCACGTAACCCTTGATACAAACGAACAAACCCAACCACCGTCAACACCAATTTGCCAGTTCGTAACTGAAGCTGCAGCGAAACATGTATGGCCACTAATTTGCCTAACTGCACGAAAAAGGGCATCCCGGTGCAAACGTTCGATTTAAAACGCAACTATCTTAAAAATTCCATCGACCCAGTCGATATCGATTTGGGCTAAATGCCAATGGACTATTTCAAATGGACACGATTTTGAAGGTATCACTGTGTTTTTTTTTTGTTCACGAGAAACTAAAATAAAAATAAACTCCCCTTTCGTTTGCCCGACCGCGCAGTTTTATTTACGAACGGCACAAAAACTGGTGATTCCACGGTGTTGCCTCTTTCGTTGTTTTATTGTTTTCTATATTAATATTTTTTGTTTTCTCTCCACATTTCATCTCTTAACGAATTTTCCTCACACTCTAATACTTCTCTTTCTCTCTTTTCCTTCTTTCCGTAACACCTTCTGGGACTTTCTTCTGTATTCTTTGTGTTGTGTTATTGCTTTGGTTTACCTTTTATTTTACCTTTTTTGTCTAAATTCTAAAAAAAAATATATCACCCTTCGAACTGCATGCACTACTACAGTTGCACTTATTATGCCAGCAAATTATAAACCACACGTTGAAATACTAATGTGATACTGCCATCCGTATATCCGTTGCATTGCAAGCCTCACGAGCCTGTTATTCTTAATTCAGCCACCGATTTGAATTGATAAAACCAAAAACTAGATAAACAATAAATATATAGAAAAAATTATTGAAACCATAAGATCTCAACGTATATATAAAAAAAAAACAAGAAAAACAACCACAAAAAAACTCTGATGCAATAATATTTAACGTAATGAGCGCAGAAACAAACCCAAAGCTATTATGAAGTGACGAGTTAAACTAAATAAAGCTAAACCAAACATGAAAGCAATCACCACCGTAAAGTACAAACTAAAATGTTCAGAAAAAAATCCTAAATGTTAAACTATTAAATAGTAAACTTTTATGCAATGTATCAATGTGTGTAATTGTATCATCAACTAAAGCAATACGTTGCACCGTAAAATAGGACGATAAAAGTATGTTTCTTTTAAATAATACAAATAAACGTAAATAAAACACACGCATTAAACGGTACACAATTCACAAAGTCAACGAACGTTATTAATACCAATATCTAATAAGCTTGTTGCAAAAGATGAAAGGTGAATGTAAATATGAAAATGATTATCTGTTATTTTTGTGCATTTCGGTTTTTTGTTCTTTTTTTTCCTTTTTCTTCTCTTTGATCTCTTTTTTACCATTCGCTTGTTTACTACCTATCTGTAAAAATTCACGCTACCCCTACGTCCCGTTCCTTCCCATTATTAGGTGTTTTATGCAAACCAGACTAAAGCTCTTCGGGCGACATTGTGTTTCTGAAGTGTAGGCACGTGTAAGAGTGTGTGTGTGTGTATGAGTGACACAAAATGAAAGGTAGACATGATTTTTCCACCTCCATCATAATACAGGGTAATCCAGGGGGACGCCGAATACGATTTCGAGGACAAACCGATGTGCCAATGATGTGTTTTTATGTGTTTAATGTTTAGTTCACACGTTGCATTCTTGTGTTGCATTCGCTTTGCCGGAACTGTTGTTGTTTACAAGAGAAAGGGAGTGAGAGAAGACACGTTTTGTGCGACATTTTTCATACCTTTCGAAACTTGTTTTTTTTCTGCCTGTCTTTTCCTGATCGCATTTTTTCGCCTTTAGCTTTTACCGTCTTCTTCCACTTTTTCTTGCTAAAACCGTTTTTGCTCTGTCAAATCTATATTTTCTTTGATCGTAATTGTAGTGTCTCAAGCACTGCGCTACTCCATTTTCTGCACATCATTCCATCTTCTCCTTAGAATCATTTCGACTTTTTAAAAGCGCATTTCGTAGACGTTAATTTCCTTTAGGGAAACAATTCCTGTTCAGTTTATCATGGCTTTCCATATGCTTCAATTGGATTATCGGTTGGTAGCGAATAGTCACAAACTTTGACTTTTTATATCTTGTTTATTTCCGGGTCCTTTTACGACATCAAACCATGAAAAGAGACCCAACATAAACGAGGCAGTCTCTGTTGACGCGTTTTGGTTCTTGTGATGGAACAGATTTCGTCTTTTAAAACCTAACAATTTTTATTATGTCACGCTTGTCTGTTCTCCTTGAATGGGTGTGTGTGTTTATGCTTTTTGTTAATTTTTGCAAAGATCTGTACGCGTGTTAATATGTGTTGTTTTGTTCTCCTCTGTTCTGCACTGATAAACACAACATAACTCAACGATGTCTTATTATTTTCCATCTCTCCATTTCTCATCCACGATCAATTAACTCGACCCCACCCTAAATGGCTGTCGCAACTGCAGTTCTGGGTGCTTCTGGTGAGATACTGTTGGAGAAAATTTTGGAAGAGGACAGCAGCTACGGCGACGCGGACTACTACTCCCGGAACGTGGGGCAATCGCCTCCCGGTGCAGATAACGATAAACGACTTCTGCTGGGCAACGGGCATACTGGCGCCATACACATGACCGACATCTAAAAGCGGAGTAAAAGAGCGAGAGCGAGCGAGCAGGTGGCACGTGTGCAGCGTTGCGTATCGGTAGGCTGACGCGAATTGTGATGACGATTTTTGTAGTTTTGGTAGAGCTTTTTGCTGGTGGGTTTGAGGGGATTGGGGAGGTGTAATGAGAGAGGGAAATTAAAATGGAATCCCTCAGCGAAATAAAAACACACTGTTTACATCTTTTTCTGTCATTACGTTCGGATTTTGTGGAATGATCTTCAAATGTTACAGAACTTGTAGGTGATAGTACAAGTAAAATGTAGTTTTTTTTATTTCAAATCTTCAAAAACATAACTGCTAAAAAAATAATCACTAAAGTTGATCCCAGGCTGCCCAGAAAATGACCATCCTATCCATTTTTATTTATGGAGAGAACCGAAATCAACTAAGCACTATTAAGGCAAGCCAGAATCTCGTTTAATACGTAGAAACGGGGGAAGATAAATCTTGTCCACTGCTTCCCGTTTTTATCCCTCCTGCCGGGCGCCATAAAATAATCGATGATGAAGTGTGGGTGCGCTCAGTAAAGTATAAGAAGGAACGTACGAACCAGCCAACATAAAAAAAACATAGTCAACCAGTTGATTGATTGACATCCGCTCGAATCAAATTAAATTCCCACTGAGATTAATCACCACGTGATCATCATCATGATCGGGAGAGCGGGATAAGGGAAAATCACAACCAGACAGTGTGGAGAAAGCAGGGAAAGCTCATGAACGCATTAACGCACCGTACGCGTAACACACAGTAAGCGCAATAAAAAACAAATCCCGATAAACAACCATCATCATATCGCGCATTTCGCCCAATATGCTTCAGACGCGCTCAGTAAGCTTTTTGGCCTTTATTTTCGTGCGGCTTGACGGATTCGGCCTCGTTTGGCAAGTTAACTAAATGTTTAGCAGGAACAAAAAGAGAAACTACTAAAGCTTCATACATATATATTCGGCTAATCACGACAGATGTTTCTATTTTACACAAACGAAAGTCTCATATTGTACGAAAAACACGGAAAAATATTTACGACACAGAGTGTGAGTGTGTGTATGTATAAGTGCTGATTTTTAACACTCATCGTAAGAACATTGATGTTGTAAGCAAGACTGGGTCAAGAGGTATTGAAAGGTTAAAATATGTCTCCATTAATCGTATACATGAATGTGAATGGCGTTTAGTACCTTTTTGATGTTGTGCATGTATTTTATTTACATTTCATCTACCATTTACCATCACAGCACGTGGAACAGTGACAGAGGTGTGCGATACTGCAGAACAGTAATGCGATCAAACATAAATCTACTTGTTAACACAACAACGGGAACGATTTAAGGATATGGCGTAAGCCAACGTGTAACGCTGAGAATAATGAGGGAGAAAGAATTGTAATTAAATATGATAACATGATAACGCCACTTCTATACTTGCTATATGCGATAGGATAGGAAAGCTACTGAAAAGTTACCAACACAGGATCATCGATAGAAGTAAAACAGTGCTGCGTGAACACGCTCTTGGCTCATCAGCGCTCATACCAACCTTTCTTTTTTCTACAATATTTAGTACGATCATCAATAGATGTAAACAGAACCTGGTGCGCTTAATAATCAGTCTTCTGTTTCATTTCTACGTGCAGCACAGCAACAGTAGTAGAAACAAGCATTTGCCTTACCGGCTCAACGTCTCTTTGCGTATCAGCAAACTTACAGTACCACATGCATTTAACAAATTCGCAGTTAAGTAGTAAATGGCTTCATGGGCTACATACTTGCGACAAAACAAAACAAAAAAAAACGATCGATAATTAGTTAAGAAAAGGAAAATAATAGACATTTTTCTCTGAACGCTGATGGAACACAACTGTACACCAAAGAAACGCGTTTCGGGCAGCATTTCCTATACCAATACCGCAAACAATCAGCAAGAAGAGGCGGATAGTTAGTGAAATGTGACAAAAAACAAACAAACAAATATACTCCACACACTGTAACTGTGTACAATGATTGCTCGGTGTAGTTCGGTTTCGATTTTTGGTTTTATTTTTTGCTTCGACAAGCTCGAGTAATCATTTTACTGCCAAGTAATAAAAGGGTAAACGCGCAACACACCTGTCTCCTGGGTGAGTTTGAAGGTACTATTCATCGTTTATGGGGCAAAACCCGGGAACGGATAAAAGTTTGGTTGGTAATGAACACATTCTCGGAAAACATATTTTCTCTTTCCCGGAACAATACGCTTACGTGAAACTTTTGTGGCAAAAGGGGGAAACAAATCAAAGAAATTGTGACAGAAAATTAAGGGAGAGATTCCGAAAATAGCTTAAGATTGATGTGTCTTTATAGAGTTTGTATGATTTCGCCTATTAATCTTCATTTTTAGTACTGAAGCGTGTGACTGATCGAAGCGTAAACATAACTGAAACTCAATTAGATCCCTACACAATAAACATCAACTTCACGTTTCATCAATTACCCCGGGGTGATGGGTAAAAATTAATTCTTACAAAATACATTTACGCTCCCTTGCCCTTCTTCACGCCATCTTGAATTAATTTCCATTTGCGCACTTCAAAATAATTCCCGAAACACGTGCTAATTGGTGCCCATAGTTCCATGACCTTATAGTTTGCGACTCAGCACTACTTGTACCCCGTTCGAGTTGTTTATCGTTTTAACAGGAGTGCACAACACAGAAACCCATTCAGGCGTGTTTGATCTCTGTCAGGAAAAATTGGATTGTGCTGGAAAATTTTACCGCCCCAGCTCGGCTCAGCATTTGTATAATCAACATCAGCTGACGCAGAAGGCAAATGTTTGCACGAGTCCCACGATAAGGGACTCATCCTTTCCACCACTATTAACAAACACACATACACACACCCACGTACACACTATCGAAGAAACCTCTTTGATACAGTCATGTGGTAAATAGTTGGCGGGTGATTACTTTGCAAGATTCAAGCCATACTTCACGACCTGGTTACGTCCCAGCTAGTGAAGATGTTGCGCATTATCTTCATCCAGCGCTCGTCTATCAGCTCTCGCCCTCGTCTTTGACGATAGACGGTAGCATATAAAATATATATATAAACGTTTCGAGACAAGCTTACCGGCAAGCTCGTGAATTTCGCGAATTTGTGGTTTTCTATTCACACACGCTTGCCTTTGTGTGTGAAACTGTGTGGATTGTCGACCATAGAGGAACAGGGTACAGGTTGTTAAAAACGTTGTCTAAGTTTTACCTCCCACCAAGGAATCATTTACAACTCATAACGCTTCATATGCGTGTCATATGGCGAAGCGGTAATAAATAACAAATGTGGTACCTACATTGACAGTGCTTCATTTTACACGGCAAACGTAAAATCGCAATCAAAGTGTTGAAAATATGTCTTCGGAACATTAAAGTTTAATGAAAAAGGGTGAAAAGCGTGAGCGTAGGGAATACAGTGGAAATACCAAGGAAATTAATGTTTAGTTATTGTGATTATTTTTCATTTAATTATAAACATTGCAAAAAAATGAAGAACAGAATTTCAACACAAGGGATAAAAAAAAACATTTAAAAAAAATCACCAAATAGTGAAAAGAATACAAAAGAAGAGATGAAATCGAATCGAATTTGTCACGAGAGAGCAAAGGATAACACATTCAAATGTAACACACTTTCATGAAATACAAGTGAACAAATGAATGTGTATTGTGTGATCACTAACGAGAATCTCCAGAAATTATTCCATATCCCGAGACACATCCTGTGCACCATTGATCATGACCTGAAAGATAGCGAAAACCGAAGAATCCGTTGTCACAAAAACTTGAACAGCAGTTAAAGAGAGTATCTGCTACCTTAAATTCGAAAGGATACTTTTCGTTTAACAAAGAAAGTACTAGAGATGTGTTTTGTTTCTATCACACTGTTAGGTATCGAAAATGTTGGATGTTTTTTAGCGTCGTTACTATGGAAGAGATATTTTTTAAAAGGAAAGGTAAACACAAAATCTGTCATGTCTCCTGAAAGAGATGAACAAATGCAGAAACCGGACGTGGATACGTATGGCAGCAAGGTAGAAGGCAAGAGGTAGATCGCCATGCGCAGGATGGAAGCAACATTTGCTCCACAAACGTGTTGCGCATCGGTATGAATCAATACACCTAAAACACATGATATATACTCCGACCAATTTATAGCTAAGATCTATTTTCAATCTTTTTCTATAAGCATGTTTAAAGTGAACGATCGTCGTCACTTTGTACGCGATCGTTCAATCGTATGCGGAAGCGTAGAAACGTAGCGCAAAACAGAACAAAAGGGAAAACATGTTCCACAGTCTCAATAATACACACAAACAGATAGAACTTCTAGCACACACACACACACCAGATCACTAGTCACGGCAAAAAAAGTCCCCCAACCCAAGTTAGTGGTTTTCTACGGTTAACTCGTAACGACAACGACGTGCTAGAATTACACACATAAAACTTACCGTGCGAATAATAAGTTCGTATGGTATATTTTGATGCACAAATAAATCGCTATTATGATCACTGTAAACGTTCAGTAGCTAAAAAAACAAGTACGACATTTCCCTAAAGATCGACAAGCAAAGTTTGATGGTGGTGAAGTGTTAATTAAAAGAAATTGAATAGGAATTGCACACACACACGCACGGATGGATAAAGAAAAGGCAAAACGAAAAGATACATAATGCATAACGCTAAGTATTAAGGCTAGGCTGAAACTATCTTCCGAATCAAACGTTCTTTTTTTACAATTGTGTCACGATAATCTATTGCAAACGGCTGTACACTGTATGATGTTAGCAGAAAAATTGCATGTAAATCAATTTTGCACAAGCGTTTGATGTGAAGTGATTCCTTCGAAATTATTGGTTCACTTTTTTGTGTATGTTAAGTTTTGCAACAGCAAAATACCATCTTCTGTGTTATTTAGTTCTATCTGTCGTCTAAAAGTTAATGAAATTATTTCGAGATCTAAAAAGACATTGCTAACATTAACAATAGCACCATAACAGTATATAATATAATGAGAAAAGTTGGTGGAATGTTTAAAAAAAAAAGCAAGAACATGGCATGTTCAGGCCCTAGTTCGTACATACATAAATCGGTATTGCCTTTCGATAGTCGGTTTTGTATAAACATTCATATTTAAGATATTGCAAATCTGTTACCCGATAGAATAGTAGGACGAACGAGAAGATAATTCACCATAGTCTGTCAATACACCGTATAATCCCCTCCGTTAATCAATAAATCAAACTGACGAATTTATGTTGCCAATACCTTATACGACATTTGTTTCTACAACACACGCAGTCATACACCATTTTCGAATTGAATCTTTCGCTTGTATAAGATGCCAAAATAAGTAAACAGATAAAAAAGAAGAGGAATAAAAATCATGTGTATCGCATTTTAGTGCCATGCACGGACAGGTTCACTTAAATAACATCTGCATCTGGGTAAGGGAAATTGCGCTACAATTTACTGTAAACTATAATTTATAATGCTATTGAGCGGGATTTTTAAACGATTAAAAATCTAATGCTAAAAACGGTTATATTTTAAAACCGAAACCGTATCTGATTTCGCTAACTAAACACGTGACTGCATTGTAAATGTGATCAAACGGTAGTAATCATACTTCGGAATGGAATGGACGATTCCCAGTCCGAATGGCAAGCCACTAGGTACGTGATGGTGTAACATGTAACTAACGCACGCATACAAATACATTCATTTTACACATTTATTACAATTACGGAAATGAGGTAAGGGAAGAGAGGAAAAATTACTATCTATCGACACCTCGTCGAACCTGACAGAGGCTGTGGGGAAGAATGACCGGAGTAACACAAACTAAGAGCGAATGTCGTTCGAATAAAACATACAATCTGAATCATAATACTTCACGTTTGATGAGCACGTTTAATCTTGGAAAGCGGGCGAGATTATTGGAGAGTATCTTCCAAACAAAAAACAACAAAATAAAACAAAAAATCGCACCAGTATCAAGAACAGCAAACGGTGGAACGGTATTAACGATAAGTGAACTAAAGAATATTACCGTACTTGGACGTGGGAGCACCTTAATTACAGTGGTAATGTGTAGGATAAACTTCTCAGTACAGTACAGCAACAGCAACCACACTAATAACATCAAATTTCCATTGCTATATGCTTTATTTAAGGGCAAACAAACAAAACACAAACCCAAAACAAAACAAACGTTAAACTATAAGAATGCAAGCATTAAGCATAAGAAAGCGTATTACATTTGACTTGAAAGCTTCAGTGACAGAGAGCAACAAAAAGATGCAACAAACGGTCAAAAATAGAGGGTGTTGAATAACAGAGAGAGAGAGAGAAAAAGCAAGCAAGCGATTGAGCATCAACGTTTAGTCAATACGAAGAAAAACACCTATACATTGAACTAAATGAAGTGAGAAATAAATCGAATATTCTGAAAATCTTACATCGTGTGTTTGTGAATGATGCATTTGCTTTCAATTTCATGTTTTATTTCACTGTTTTAAAAGATTGTTCCTTACCAATCCCTATTCTATATCATAGCAGAAGCTGACTCATCGCGTTGGCGAACATTCTTTGCTTCTGGTAGCCGTTTCGAGGCGTAACTTTTTGTTGCCCCGCTTTATCGCCTTCTGTTCCATTTCCTCAAAGTGACTGATAAACATGGCTTTTAGGGCGGGATAGAACTTACACAATGTTGGCAAATCGTCCAGCGTTACTTCCATGTTGTCGAAGGCAATGCCCAGATCGGTGCCCAGGCCCGTCTGCTGTTGATCTGGCCGGAGGCGGGGAATTTTGGCGTACCGCTGGCTAAAGTGTGTTAGCAGCGTGTATCGTGCATTCATTTTACGGCCCTGTTCGATCGCCTGCGACAGTGTACTGTGCATTTTGATGCGTGCCTCCGCTGCTAGTTCATCCTCCATCGTTGCCTCGTGTATGAGCACGGTCGAATCACGGCCCAGCTCGATCAGGCTTTCGCAAGGCATCGTGTCGCCACTGTACGTGATTTTTACATCTCCTTCGATGTTCGTTTCCGGGTGCGTTCCAAGCGATGCCACTTTCAACGCGACCCCGAACGAATGGGGACAGTGGCGAACGCGACAGGTGGCAATCTCCTTGATGCCCATTGCTAGCAGCTTTTCATCTTGTAGAGGATTTTCCAACTAAAAGCAAATGTCGTTAGGTTGATTTACATGTGCACACTACGAATTATTAGCTTACCAGATCAGCATTCTTTACAAGCACATAGTCTTTGTGGATGGTTTCGAACCGACAATCGTACAGCCTCAGCCAGTAGGAAATTTGCTCCGGTGCCACCAGGGTTAAGCGTTCACAGTTATCACCCAACAGCTTCTTGCGAGCTTGTAGCAGACCAATCAAACCTGAAAGTTAAATGAATTGATACAATTTTTAGTATTTCACAATAGCAATTTGTAAAAATTTAGAAATGTATGTTCATACCTAGATGATGATCTGCATGTAGGTGAGAAATGTAGACCGTTTTTATCGATCGCAAGATTTCTTCTGCTTGCTCTTTCCCAAAAACTCGCCATATCTGCCCCACGGTTCCTTCGCCACAGTCCAACAGTATCGATGATTGTTTGCTAAAACGCGTAAAAATGCATCAATTTTACCAAATGCGAACGATACATGCAACTGCTGATCAAAAGTGTATGCAAAAGTAAATCTTACCTAGTCAAGATCAAAATAGCACTAACGTTTCGCGTTTTGTTCGGAATCGATGATCCGGTGCCGAGAAAAATTAAGCGTGGAAACTGTTCTGCCCTAACCGCGGCAGACCTTCGGGCGGTGTGTTGTGCGAGTTGTTGCTTCAATTCAGCAAGTGCCTCTTTAAAGTCCGGTAACAGCTCCAGTTCATTAAGGTACTCCTGCGGATTCAAGGATGCCTCCAGCGTTCTAGAGTAATATTAAAACGGATGTTGGCATAAACAATGGTATAATTAATTTGGTCTCATTTCTTACCTATCGATGCCTTTCGGTGGTCGAATGTGCATGTAACTCAGCGAAGACGATCGCACCAAATCTGTGTCGTTTGCTGGAGGATCCGCATACTGATTGTTTTCCTCTCTGCGTTGAAATAGAAAGAATTGTAATAATGGCGACAGCTTTCGTTCACATTGTCATATACCTTAGAAGCGGGAAGATTTGTCCATCCAGTTGGTTCAAGTGATACTGTATCCGGTGTGCCGCAATGTACCCGGAAAAGCTATTCACCTCGTTCAGCGCAATATGCCTGGTGCTGGCGGAAAACCGGTCCATAAACTGTCGATACTCATCACAGCGCATCACATCGAGCGGACTGAAGTGCACCACGAATATGGCCTGATCGGATTCTTCCGCCGCTGTTTGCTGATACTTCTCAAACAGTTCCGCCTTTGCCACGAAATCGTCCATGTACTCCCGGCTGGGAATGTCGATGAACATGAACACCGGACCGGGATCATCGGGCGCCCGCACCTCACACGATCTCACAACGCGACCATCGGGAAGCGTAACATCGTTGCCATTTTTCAGCTGTCCCAACAGAGGCCCGGGCGGAACACCCAGCTCCACACACTTCTCTAACGATAGCTGCCCATGGCGTGGTTTCAGCTTGCAGATGTAAGCCATTACCGAACTTTCCTCCCGCTTTGTCCAGTTGGTCGATTGAACGGTTTTAGCAGCATCCGATTGGGGCTTTTGAAGTGTTTCCCGTTTTCTCTCGTACGCATAGTAATCCGTATCGTCAACGGTGGCTTCATCCTGGTTTTGGTCTTCGTCGGATCCGGCTTCCCTGGCACCGCTGGCCGGTTGCCGATTGATCACGACGTAGCGAAGCGTCATAACATGGTCCTCGTACACATCCCCCGTCGCATACTCGGACGCTTCCACTTTCATGTCCTTCAGTATGACGAACCGTCGCATCGCTTTGAACAGCTCGTCCAGCCCGGGCGGTCCGTGAAGCGACACGGCCGGTACACCGACGTCTTGCATCGTCAAGCAGATGCCTGGCAGGCCGCCGATCCGTTCCCAGTTGGTTCGTGTCATGAAAATGTTTTCCAAACAGGACAGCTTCGTTTTATGCTCGTACGCCAGCCTTTGCGTACCTTCGCCACAGTTGAACAGGTAGCGGGTTTGGTCCGTAAACAGATACACCGAGGCCGGTGTGCCCGGTGCACCGCATCCCAACACCTGCAGGTTCACGATGCCGGGTGAAACTTTCGACACCTTTTGCTTCAGCTTCAAACGTTGCTTCTGTGCCTCGGCAATGTGTTTCGGATCGAGCGGCATTTTGCTGAGCAGCTTGTTCAATTTCTTATGCGCAGAGTTCCAGCGTACAGACACTTTTGATCTAACTACATTAGAGTTTACCAATCTGCTGATTGTATACATATATTGTGGACTGGTGCTCACCGTGCTCACAACCGAAACGAAAACTTAACAACGTGCAACGTGCAGAAATCATATGGTTTGGTAGCAGCTTCCCTGACCAATCTTGACAGGTGTTTGTTTACATCAAAAGCCGGCACATCGATGAGCATGTTTTTTTAAACAAAAAGCAAATCTTTCAACTGTTTTCAATAGACATCCATATGAACTGAAAAAACGATATTTAAGAGGACTTTTTCGATTGAAAATCAAATTATTCCTACCTGGATCTATTTTTCATTACCGGCATTTTCAAAACCCTTGCTTGATATATTATGAAGTTAGTAAATTTTCTTGACACATTTGAAACATATTTTCCTATCTTAATTGTTTAAATGTTGTTTGAAGTTATATTAAATACCTCTGCTATTATTTATTTTAAAATAAATAAAATGAAGTTAATTAAATTGCCATATAACATATTTCAAATAATTCTGATGATTTATAAAGACATGGTTGTCAGTTGTGATGTTCTTAGGGGCGACCCGCTGTGTTGTAGCGCAAACTCTGGGTAGCCATTTTGTCCTCCGAGAAAGGTAGCCATTTTTCATCGGTCTAGCTCGCGTCGTGAAGTTCGGTCACGTAGCTCCGCATATTGTTTGATTGCAGGCGCTTTACATATTAGGCAGATTAATTAAAGTGTTTTAAAACGTTATTACTCGCTTGTGGATAAGTGGCAACTCGGGGAATCCATCAAAATGAGTGGATACGCACGTCCGCCTCCGAGAATAGATGGAATGATTTCACTGAAGGTAAGAGACCATTATCTTTTTTTTCCATGCATTGCTTTATCTCGTGTACGGCATAAATGACCTCGGTAGTTCCTATCTGCTGCATGAAGGCGATTAAAAGTTATCCGAGATTAAACTGTTGGTGGGTCGTGTTTCCCTCAACGGCTCTAAGCTAGAAAGCCACGTCCACGGGAACGCTGGCTAATGCGTAGTAGGGAGAAAGTTGGACATGCCATACCGAGAACTGGTATAACATCCCTCCATATTGTAGCATATGTTGCAGATGAACTGGAAACCATTGCAGGAATGAATCCTGTGTGTGTGTACTTATGCCTGCGTTTGTTTTTCAGGTCGACAACTTAACCTACCGCACAACACCGGATGATTTGAGACGGGTGTTTGAACGTTGCGGAGAAGTCGGAGATATTTACATTCCCCGCGATCGACACACGCGTGAAAGCCGTGGCTTTGCCTTCGTCCGGTAAGTTGGTGTGATTCGGCGTAATGGAATCGTTCAAGGTTATGTTCAACATGCATTCTTTCCCGCCCCTTTGCATTAGATTCTATGACAAGCGTGATGCCGAAGACGCACTAGACGCCATGGACGGACGCATGTTGGACGGTAGGGAGCTCCGCGTCCAAATGGCTCGTTACGGGCGGCCAACTTCTCCACAGCGTCGCGGAAACCGATACAACGGTCGTGAACGGGGACGCTCCCGTGAACGCCACCGTCGCCGCTCTCGGTCTCGCAGTCCCGAGCATCGGCGCCGTTCGTACTCTCGCTCTAAGTCCCGTACACCGCGCTCCCGATCGGGCAGTAAATCATCTCGCGGCAAGGATTCCCGCTCTCGCAGCCCTGCCGAACGTGGACACTACTAGTGAGACGATGTGTAAATTTTATTAAGGTATGTTACCGTTTAAAATTTTTACATTTGACAAGATTTGCAGATTAATATTAATTGCATTTCTCATGCTCGTTTCAGATCATCCATCTACAATCGTTGTGAGATGGGAATATTTTTTTGATTCTGACGACACACGTCCACTGGATAGGAACCAGGTAACACATTGAAGCCCATTATTTGTTTGTTTCCCTCTTACCTGTCCCTTCGCGAACTCAATTCGTTGGTCTACGTTTTTGTATTGGTATAAGTACCCTGCACAGTGGTTTGCTACACATGCGAACCACATCTGATATAGCCGTAGTGTAGCGTACGTATGGCTTCGTTGAAATTCATGACCAACTGAGAACCTCTCAAACCTTCCTGATGTATTCGTAACCCAATTTCCCTTCAGAATTTCGGCCATCATACCAAAGCCTCACTTTCTTTAAAAAAAAACAAAACGAACGCTCATTCTCAGTGCGGTGTTGAATGTAGGAACGCTACGGTTGAAGTTGGGAAACTTTTACATAAGTCGTTCTGAATCGGATTGCCACGGCCGTATGTGGTTCCGCCTCAAACGGGCATATGATGCATCGGAATACGTCCGATTGCTGGAAGATCTTCTTCTCGCGGTTTAAATCTTCACTAAAACAGTTTCGCTTTATGTTTTATGTTTTTATTTTTCGTTCGTATTAGTAACAACGACCCGAACATATTCGGTACGCTTTTTTCGCGCTGACACACTTGTGTGCAGCCTTTTTTGAGCCCTTGCTTTTTGTTCTGTTTGTTTGATTCAATTTATACTAATCGATGTCGAACGCGCACGGTTGCAATGGCCGCGCGAACAATACACCCAACACAGTATCAATCTGTTTAGCCCACCAGTACCGTTAGCTCGTACTAAATGAACTACCTGTTTCACCATATAGGGCAACTTGCGGGTTTGCAGCTGCTGCCTCCCAGCGCAGAATTGCCCCATCCGGTAACTGCTTTCCATTCCTGAGTGTCTTCTGCAAAACGCTGTCGCCTTTTTGCATCTAGTTTTCGCTGGGCAAGACAAGACACACACATTCTCTCTCTCTCTGTCTGATAGAGTGGAGCGGAAAGGCGAACGTGCGTGTGGATGAAGGAGGAGAGGCAGCGAACGCGGAGAACGTTGCTGCGAGATCAATCTGCCGCCAGTCAGTGTCCCGTTCGTCACCGCGTTCTGCTGTGAGCCAGTTTGAGCGAGGGGATATGTATGCAGGCAGGTGTTGCGGCGTAGATGTTGATCCTTGAGCTGCAACCCTTCACGAACCGAATGCTTGCCGTGCTGTGGTGGCGTTAAGGAGTATCGGGGTTATTCCGTACCCGGCGGCCGGTAAAATGGTGATGCAGCGCGCTGGTGATGCTGGAGAAGTGGCCCGGCGTCCAGACGATCGTCCGCTACTTGCCCGTGGGAACGTTAGGAAAAAAGAGACAAAAGTTCCGAATCATCCATCCGCTTCGACAGCAGGTAGATCTTGTTCGGATAGAAGAGCGAAGGCGGAGTGTGGTCCATTTGCAGGCAGGCGGTTTCCGGTTTATCCTGTCCCGGTGCTGCCTCAATGCTCTCGGATCGCTGCTTTTATCGGCCGCCGAATGGAGAAGCGATAGGCGGAAGAAGACGTGGCATGTGTGTCGTCGGCTTCTGTTCCGGCCGCGGGTTTCCGGTTTCGGTGCGATGCTGGAGGGGACCGCTGCTGCATCTGGGTGGCGTTGGCGGTGTTCTAGATGCTGCTGCTGCTGGTCCTGAACTGGCGTGAGAAGACTGTTGGTGTGCTTGTGCTCCGTCCGTCCAGAAAATCCGTCCTGTTTCGTCTGTGGCGAACGTGATTTCTTCGTGTTCTGCGTGTCTTTCTTCTCTTCTTCTTTTCTTCCAGCTGAAGTAGTGTGTGTGTGTGTGTGGATGTGTGGATGTGTGTGTATGACTATCCTTTTCCTCAATTTCCAAGAATCCCTTACTTCTACTCTCTAGTAGATGCTGTTATTGTGTTACTTTTAGTTTTGTTTTTTTTATTGTTTCGCCACTGCTTATCTCTTTCTGTACGTTTGTACATCTCTGTAACATAACACTACAATGTTGGATCCCGCTTTCGAGGTTCCAAACGACAAGCATGCACACACACGTTAACACTTACACATAACTATATTGTACCATAGAGCTTTTAACAGTGTTACCTTACATGTCTGTCCCGTCTTGCGGTGTTGGAGATGCCCCTCCAAATACGGAGAAGCTTCACCTAAACTGATTAGTAACGACGGATCTGGACCGAGACGTGTATATGTTTGCCGTTTGCTGATATCTTCTTTAAGAACTTGCACGGCAACGCGATCAAATACGGCTGGGTGAGGATGGAGATCATTGCATGGAAAACCGCATCGAGCCACGGCTGTGTGTGTGTGTGTGTTGGCGATTCTTTGGAGCTCACACTTCTGCTGGTTGCGCGAGCTGATAAAAGCAGCACAAGAGAGGAAAGCCTGCTAGTTTTGGGGGCCTTTAGAGTAAAGTATGGGCAGACGACAACGCCGCTGTAGCAGTGTAAAAGCAGCAGCAGTAGCAGCGACAGTAGCAGATCATAAGCACGATCGCATTTTGTAGCATCTCGAGCAGCTGTGCGAGCGACCGTGTAGGAAACGGCCTAACGTGTTAGGCACAACTAAACTCGACGTACAAGATCTTTGAAGATCGAAGCAGAGAGGGGTAATGCACGCACCAGCGGCGACGCGATTCCTACACAACACACTTCGGTGGAGAGCACACAACAAACAGCAATGTGTCTCTGAACAATAGTTGTACTGTTGTTGTGCTCTTGTTTTCATCGGTTCGTGCCGCCATCAGTAACTGCACGGGCAGCTCTATATTGCGTGACACATCGTGTATAAGCTGTTTATACTGCGGCACAGCTACTGATTTCCAGCGCAGAGCAGAAGAAGGTGGTTGGATAGCAGAGAAAGGAGATGGAATTGGATGGAGGGTGATGAACAGATCAAAACGCGTTTTCAACGAGCCACTCGTGAAAACAGTCACGTCCTGCTGGACAGGCTGGCCGGCGGTTAAGTTCTGGACATTATTTCGGATGTTACATTTTTCTCTTCGTTTAGCTGTACAATTACTTCTTATCTTCCCCCTGTTCGGCGTGTCGACGAGCAATGCTGAATGAACCAGTTAGAACAATTCCCAACAGTATGCAGTTTTATGTTTTTGCAGATTGAACACACAACTAATACAAATAATTGACAACCGCGCAACAATCAACATGAGAGACACAACGTTATCCGCGTACACGAGAGTGTGTGTGTACCATTCCCAACTCTTCGACCGACGGAAGCGCTCTTCATTTCTGCTTGGAACAACAGGATACGACCATTTAACAACACACACTCACTGGGGACAATGCGTGTAACTAACTTCGTAAGGTTGGGTGCGTATAATAGGGAATAGTACTGTAATAAGAGCGAATTTGGTTTGAATCTTGCGTGTTTGCGTAAAAACAGAAAAAAAGAATTAAATGAGTGAATTGCGGTACACCACTGCAGAGTGTGCAGAAGGAGCTAACGTTTCAATTTCAATCGTTTTGCATCGTTCTCTCAAGTATCAATTGTACGCATAGTTGAATTGCATACCAACTAAGATAGGAGAGCGAGTATCTTCGTCGTGACAAAAGTGAAGCGAAATCAACACAGTTCGGCGGTGTAATACTAGTTAAATTCCACGGCATTTTCGTACACCTGTATTCCCTTCCCTCGGTGGCCACTCATCAACGTCGGCTGGAGCTGTGTTTTACTTACTTTCTTTAGCAACATTATTACACATTATCAGAAAACTGTAGCAGCGCATGCAAGCAAGCAGAGAAAACGGTCACGGTAAGTGCAGAATATGTATTGTTTGGTGGCCGCCCTGGGAATGGAATGGTGTTTTAATATACTTACGTTTTTGTAAATTTCCATCAGCTTTATGTCTTTCAATATAGTTCTTGATAACAAGAAGCAACAGCAGAGAGAGAGGGAGAGATCATATTTAAGCAGTAAATTCGTACAGATTGTACCTTACAAAGCCAGCGGCAGACGGCTGCTTTTATATTTTCTAGGGGCTGCGGGAATGTGTGCTTATGGCTTTTATAAACACACACATACACTCGGTTCAAAGCAAGAATTGTGCACTGTTTTATAATTCAAAGCAACTAACGAAGGCAAAAACACTCGTGCCAATGGTTTTGAAGATATCGGCCGATAAAAAGGGGAACTTTACTGTACTTTTTCGCGTATATATTTCACAATCCATAAGTTCTGAGAATTGCTCTTAGAACAGAAACGGTTGTGTTTAGTCCGCAAAATGTACGATGATTCAAGGACACCCATGGCGGTTAGGGTTAGTTTTTCAGAAGTAAAGCTCTAATTATGATTTAAAAAGACGCGATTGGCGACGAGTAAAGATTTTCGAAAATAAAACGCTTTCATTTTCAATCCGCTCTGTTATCTGTAGTAGTGCTAATTGTAGCGGTTCACATTGAGTTGTGCCCTGAGCACGACACCCTATGTGGCCAGGTATATATAAAATGATCAAATAAAGATAAACGACAACTCTATTGCACACGTGTTAATTTTTTACTTTCAACATCAAAGCTGACATAATTGCAAGATAAATTTCGTACATCGAACTTCTGCTGCTGCGTCGTCGAGTTTTAATAATTGAAGAAATTTCCATCCCCGGACTGGCGCGAATAGCCAGGATTCGTCAACGGTGTGTGCGGTCCGGTATTCATCAATTTGACACTGTTCGGCGAAGCCTTCTCCTTCAGCCCACCGATAAGGAGTGGATGCTTGAGTGGGATGATTTTTTCCGGACTCAAATCACGTGTGTTGCGGAGCCGACGGAACGTGTTCCGGCCCAGCGTTTCTTCCTGCAGCACAACGTCATTCTTGCCGAGAAACAGATCGTCCGAGTGGTTGTACTGGGCGGCTAGCGTAATATCGAGAGAATCTACTGGTATTTGGCTGGAAATGTTAACAATTTCCTTTTTAAATTGGCTTTCTCAACTGGCAGAGTTACGACCACAAGGAGGCATAACATACCCATGGTTAGCGAAGTGAGCTGCACGCCTTGCCGAACTCAGCGTTTGGTGGTAGAACACACGTTCATTAGGTGGCAACGAATCGGACCATCGTTTTGAGGGCTGTGTTTCCGGTGGTACTGGTAGCGGCTTCCGGTAGACTCCTTCGCCTTCGATGCAGGGAATGTGTTCTTCGTTTCGTTCGCGCTTTATTGGTGTTTTCGGTTGTTTCTGCACCATTGCCTTTTAACGTAGAGGAAACCACTTCACTCAAAATCAACTTTCAGATTTAAATGCAAAACAACCAGACGGTTAACAAGTTCTCAAGATTTATTCGTTTCCTAATAAAAATTCACTTTCCCGCACTCGATACAGTACTTTCTGGCCCCCAAAGCCTGCTAGACGAGTTTGGATTGGCTCAGGCAACATTGAAACCTATCGCCTTCTACGATATAGCAACAGTGCGGCGATACTAGCGGTCGGTAAGGTTAGATGATGCATAGGCATGTTGAAAGGATGTGTTAAATCGATTTTGCTCCACCCTTCTCCTGTACGCAACGCACACAGGGCTGTGTGGTGGAACATTACCATACCGACGCATGCAACTTCCGGTCGCATTTCCATAGTAACTGACGCTCCCCCCTTTTAGCAGTCCGTAGTAATCGTTTTCGGTACCTTTCTCTCCGGCGATTCGCTATCGGCCTTGACATCATTCTGCGACTCCTCCTCAGCGGAGTTTCCTTTGGGAGTTCGTTTTTGCTTCCGCTTATTCTGATTTTGGGCACTCTTTAGCATTTTGTTGTCGCTTACCCTAGAAAAGAAGGAATCGAAAAGAATGGCATGATTTAATGTTCACTCCTTCACGTTCGAACACGGTCGATACAACGCAACGTACATTTGTGTCGCCCGCGTTCCAGGGCCCCAGTGGGCGGCAGGATTCTCCGGGAACCGGCTCAACGATTCCTTCCGGCTGGGCGGGTTCGCATCCGGGTGTATTTCATCGGTATTGTACACTTTGGCCGGTTCTTTTCGTAAAATGGCCGTCAGCGGTACGCCCTCCAGAAACCGGTCAGCCTTAACTGGGTGTAACCGATGCCAGCAGCGCAAAATGTCCCACAGCACACCGATCGGTGCATCGGTTTTGATTGAGGTACGGCAGGCGTGGGAGTAGGACACCCGAAAGCCGGCATGCAGCAGCGCGGACCGTAGCTTTAGCATTCCGATCGATTCCAGCTTCAGTATGCCACACATGCGGTCCAGCGTGTAGTACAGTGGCACATCGTGCAGCTCCTCTCGGATCACCGTCAGCGTGCCATAGATGCGCCGGATCGTCGTCAATCGCTTTGAATCCTCCTGCTCCACCGTCTGCAGCAGCTCGGCCAAGAACTGCTCATCGTGCAACGGAGCCGACCATATCGGACCGCCCATGTGGTGCTGATGGTTGCAATGCTCACACCGGCTGCCGACAAACGGACCGGTCGGTATGCCAAACTTGATCTGCTGCGGGTTCGCCTCGGTCGGGTTCGGCTTGAGAATGCCCAGCGGTTGCAGGGTGAGTGCCTCACAGCCCGTACACTGGAACACCATCGATTGCTTGCTGCTGCTCTTCTTGCACGCGTACTGGCCGGTGTAAATGCGTACAAACACGCGTATATAGAAATCGGCCGATATGCTGAGCAATGGTTTCATGTAGCGGCCGTACCGCGTGGCCGTCGTTTCGATGCAGCGAAGCAGAATGCGCAACGCCATCTCGTGGCAGGCTTTCGTTTTGAGCGGCACCGAACCATACTTGACGTAGCACGCTTCCGGTGTGTTGCCAGCCAAAACGGCCATATCGGTCGCGGTGATGAGCAGCAGTCCACCGTCCTCAATACTTTGAACTGCTCCGTCCAGGAAGCGCGTCGGATGGCCGTACGGATCGAGATCGATCGCGGTGAAGCGTTGTTCCGGTTTGGTCGACATGTACATAAGCGTCCTGTGGAAGTAGTGATGAAGATGTTAAACAAATAACTTGATATTTGTAGTAGCGGAACTTGGGGCAAGTGTGCCACCTTAAGCATTTCAAGTTATAACTCACTAAAACGTGTTTTTCAAAAGCCGATTTAAATCTCATAACCATTTTACATCTATTTCCTCACTTATAAATGAATTTCGCTTGAAAAAAGTGCAAACAACATAGTTTTTGAAGCGTTTTAAAAAGGGTCCAAAAAGACGTTGTTTTTTGGGCTAAGGGGCAAGAGTGCCACTCGTATGGGGCAAGACGGCCACCTGGTTAAAATAACCGTATTTCTTAGATAATTGGAAATTATTACGTTTGTACCACTAGTGTATGTATTCCTACATGTATTTAGTCACCAATGAACCCTTTTTGACCACCAATTGTACCACAATATGGTTTTTTTTACTGTTCTGTTTTTCTGGCGTGGAATCCGCTTACAATAGCGCACCATTCCGCAGCACGCTACAACAATGTTTACATTTTTGACAGCTCGCGCCTATGAAAGATGGTGGCACACTTGCCCCAAACAGAGATGGCACACTTGCCCCAAAAGTTGTAACTTTTTTGAAATTGAATTTTTCAGTGACAAAAAGAAAGTTTTTTTCAACTAACCCCACAAAAAAATTCACGTTTCCTCAGCTATACGGTGGTGTAAAAATTTTCTCGGTTGATTGTTCGCATGATTTTTGAGAGCTTATTTGGTTGGATTAAAAAATTATAATATTCTGCTCAATTTTTTAAACTCAATATAAATCAGTTCAAAACAATGGGAAATATCGATTGGTCTATATGAAATTCGGCTCAGTATACCTAGTCATTGGAAAGGAACCAACTGTATACACAATTGATCATCAAACTTAAGTTTTTAAGGAAAAATGCTTGGTGGCACTCTTGCCCCGTATGGCACACTTGCCCCAAATTCCGCTACAGGAACCGATCAAAGCTTACATCGCATCATTGTAGCTGGGTGTGATTAGATGCTCTATCTGATTGTGCTTCACATTCTGCTCGATCGATTCCACCGCTGACTTGGATAGGTCGTTTGCTATGATTTCCTTGACGCCCGGAATTTCTTTCGCATAACGTATGCTGCGCAGTCCCGTCGCCGACAGCGCCTCCAGGATGCGTAATCCATTCTGAAAAGGGAGGGAAAAAAGGGTTTTATTATGGAGATGTTTTAATGGGTTTTCATTACTGTTTACACGCTTACCTCATGCTTCACACCTGCCTCGAGCTTGGTATCGACTCCGTTCGTCGCATCGTCCGATGCATTCTTTCGTTGCCGTTCGGCGCTCTTTTCCCTTTGGTAAATCCGCGAGAAGGTGGTCAGCACGCAGATGCTCAAATCACGATTAAATTCCTGCACTGGGTTGTAGAACACATGCTCGGCGACAAGTATTTCCGCGCTGCCTTCGCGTATCGTTTTCAGCGAACCCGTTTTTGCATCACCCTCAGCCATGGTGGTTAGTGTACGGGAATGTATCTTCACTGGAAAGGGCACCAAATTCCTAGCGAGCCGGTGTTTTGCTGCAAATCGTACCGCACCACACGTAAACAAGATCGCACGTGCCATGAACGCGATGACGCATAGAAAGATGACCGAAACTCATCGGATCACCCTGTTTTGTTTGTGTGGCACTTTTTCTCTCTCTAAACCTTGGGCGTAGCAAGTGTCATGCGTTGGCAGTTGGAATGTATTCGGGAGGGGGAGGGCACAAATTATGGCACAGTTTTCTTCCCACAATCAACAAAAGATAAATTCCTAGCATATTTGTTTTATGTTATCAGCTGGTGGTGGTGTTGCTGCGGAGATTTAAAATCACAATGGCTGAGGCGGTCCTGATCGGCGAACAGATCGAGGACGATGAGGTGCAGGAGATTCTCAAAACGGGCACGGATCTGCGCCAGTATGCGGCCCAGATCGAGAAGGAGTTCAAGGAGGTGGAGAATCGGTCCATCGATGATTACATCAAGGAGAGCCAAAACATTGCCAACCTGCACAACCAGATCGGCAACACGTCGAACATACTGGAGCGGATGGAGTCGATGCTGATGGACATACAGGATGCGCTGAACAACATCAGCACCGAGATCACGTCGCTGCAGAAAAAGTCCGTCTCGATGTCGGTGCAGCTCACCAACCGGCAGTCGATACGGGCGCAAATCTCGCAGTTCATCGAGGATATGGCCGTGCCGGAGGAGATGGTTAGCTGCATCATGGACAGCCCGGTGACGGAGAAAGAGTTTGTGGCGCATCTGAACGAACTGAACCACAAGCTGAACCTGATGAAGGAGCTTAACTTTAAGGAGAGCAAATCGTCGCAGGACGTGAGCGACGTGCTGCAGAAGCTGAAGATTAAAGCGATGAGCAAGCTGCGCCTCTACCTGATGGAGCAGATCTACAAGTTCCGCAAACCGATGGCCAACTATCAGATTCCGCAGAACGCGATGCTGAAGTACAAGTTTTTCTTCGAGTTTATTCTGTCGAACGAGCGGACCGTGGCGCAGGAGATCTGCAACGAGTACGTCGACACGATGAGCAAGATTTACTACAGCTACTTTAAGAGCTACTCGACGCGGCTGGGCTCGCTCAAGTTCGAGGAAGCCGTATCGAAGGACGATCTGATGGGGCTGGATGATTCCGGGCCGAAGGGTATCTTTTCCAAGACGAGCTCGCTGAAGAACAAGAGCACGGTGTTTTCAATCGGCGACCGGGGCGAAGTACTTAATCAGCAGCTCGAGGCACCGATCATTGTGCCGCACGCGCAGCAAAAGTTCCGGTACGCGTACGAAGCCCTGTTCCGGTCAGAGCAGTACGCGCTGGTGGACAATGCCTGCCGGGAGTATCTGTTTGTGACGGACTTTTTCATCGTGCGGGGAGCGCAGGCACAGGAGCTGTTTAATCAGATCATGGGAAAAACGACCGCACTGTTAATTGTAAGGAAGATGAGCAGCAGCGTCTGTTGCGTTGTGATTTTAAACACTTGTTTGTCATTTTTGTCTAAATTTTATAGAAAAATCTGGAAACCTACGTGCAAGATTGTTACGATACGATAGCACTGTTCCTGTGCATCCAGCTATGCTTCCGGTATCAGCTGATGTGCCACAAAAGATGCGTTCCTGCGTTGGACAAGTATGAGCAGCATTCTCTCATCTCGGAGTACAATTAATAATCCATTGAATGATTCTCCTTTTGAAGATATTGGGACAACTTGCATGCTGTGATCTGGCCCCGATTTGAGCAGGTGTTTCGTATGAACATTCAAAGCATCCAGGACTGTGATCCGACCAAATTCCCCAAAGAAACTGGACCACACTATGTAAGCGGCCGATCGGATGGATCGGATTGGCATAGGCGGAGGATAGCCCCCCGTCTTACACGAATTATTTAAATTTACCGTTTCAGATAACGCGCCGGTACGCGGAATTTTCTGCCGCCATCGTGGGCATTACGGAAAACTTCCCGAACGAGCTGGTTAGCCACATGCTGCTCGAACTGCAGGAAGAGGTAAAGTGTTTCATGCTGCGTATGGCGGCCATTTTCACCACGCGCAAGGAACAGCTGATCTATTTAATTAACAACTACGATCTGGTGCTCGGCGTGCTGATGGAACGCACGCGAGACAACTCGAAGGAGGCGGAAGCGTTCCGCGAATTGCTGAGCACGCGGAGTGCCGAGTATGTGGAGGAAATTCTAGCGCCCCATCTGGGCGGCATCATACAGTTCGTGAAGGACTGTGAGCAGATGCGCGATAAGGAGCAGACGGAGGAGCTGAAGCGCCAGGAGCGCCGTTCGTTACAGCTGGTGGCAAACTTTAGTGCCAACTGGAAGAAGTCGCTCGAGGAGCTTAACCGTGAGGTGTTTCTATCATTCCCATCGCTGTTGACCGGGTCGCAGCTGCTGCAGCTTGCGCTGGCCCAGCTCGTGCAATACTATCACAAGTTCTACAAACTGCTGACACCGAATGCGCGGGCACAGCTGGTAAACATTCATGTGATAATGATCGAGGTGAAGAAGTATAAGAGCAACTTCTAGACGGGAGCAAGCAGGATTGTGTTTTCGGAAACATTACCATATAGTAGCATACACATTAGCTAGAGCGATGACTTACGTACTTCATTTTGTTTTATTTATTATTGGTTGTATGGTGGAATAAAAAAATACAAGGACACACAAAACCTATTGCACCGAAAAGGACGTGGCCGTAGGCGAGAGATTGGTCACGCTGCAGCAGCAACGAGTTTCAAAAATGATTTTCGTAATAAACTCCTTGTAACTTTACACATTCCCGAACATGGTCGTCTCGCTCTCTCTGTCTCTCTCTCTAGTCTTCATCCTGGAACAACATATCAACCAGATCAGCGTTGGCACACTGGGAACCGTCCAGCCGCTGGGGCGATCGCCATCGCAGCAGCGTAGGCAGAAACACCAGATGGGTCCGTGGATCCTTACGGTACGGGCAGTTCAGATCTTTCCAGCTAAAAGTAAAAACATAAAGCGGATAAGCAAATGTGCACCGTCATTCCCGTGGGTGACATCACATCCCGCACTGCCTACTTCCGCTTTGCGCGTTTACTCACAATGGACGCTCGATTTCTACCGTGATGAAGTGGCTCTTCTCCGGCGCAGATTCCAGCGCCTTCGTGACGACAGGTGCGGCTGTATGGAAAAAAGAGACACAGACAAATTGATAAGCGACTGCGGTGACCCATCAACGTCCGCTATGCACGGGCATATCGATTCCTCCGGGAGACATTCATTAATGATTAATCTTATCTGCGTGCTTCATGATGATGATGATGATGGTTGGTGGAGAGTGGTTGTAGCGGTCGGATAGCCAGCCCCGAAGCCCACATCCACTTACCCTTCACACAGTACGGACACCAGCTTTCCCCGTTCTCATCCTTGCTGCCGGTGAACAGAATGTGCACCGGTTCGCCGGTGCTTTCCAAACTTTCGGCCAGCTTCGTGAACTCCTCATACCCGGTCACCTTATGCTTTACTACCATCTTTGCAAACCGCACAAGACTAGCACGCATTCACTAGGGGAAACGGAATGGGATATTGATGCGAAGGCACTTTTGAACACTTTTTAACTTATATTTTAGCCTTTTATCCCTATCGCAGGATACACAGGGAACACTCCTTTTGTTGTGCAACCGCAACACACTGCTGGGAAGGGCAACCACTTTCTGTTGTTTTTATGGGGGAATGAAGGCTGTGCGTTCCATTGCAGGGTTACTGGAAGAGTTGTCAATGCTGTCAAGAAGTTTGAAGTTTGGTCTGATATTTTTATCTTTTTTTTTTGATGTTTTTCATGATTTTAGTTGTTGAAATGTATTTTAATGACTGAATAAGTTTTAAAGCATACAGGAAAATAGTACTGAGAAATTAAATGTGTGCAAAAATACAATTGGAATTGTCTCATCTTGAGCTATCTATACTCCTTGGCCAGGTACAGTGATGATTTTGTTATTTGGGCAACCCCTTGTGAATTTGACGTTTGTCGCATGCGGTTTGTTGTTTTGTCTTGTTCCTTGGTGCAAGGTGGTGCCGGTATTATCCCAAATTGCGTAAAGCGAGCGCAGTTTTCGATAAGTTTTCTTTGCCGATCGAATCCCAGACAGGATGACTATCAGCAATTTGATACGTTCGCGCTGCTCGCTAGCTGCCGCTAAATCGTTTCTGGAGGTAAGTTTGCTGTTTCATTTTTCACCATTGAAAGGGTGGGTTCACCATTTCCATTGCGAGATTATATAATTTCCATTCCGTCTCGTCCCCATTGTCCCCGGCGCGCAGAACGTGAAATCATTCTCCAGCCATGCAACGTTTGCGGAGCACAAGCAGCTGGAAAAGATTCGCAACATCGGCATCTCGGCACACATCGACAGCGGCAAGACGACGCTGACCGAGCGCATCCTGTTCTACACCGGGCGCATCAAGGAGATGCACGAGGTGAAGGGCAAGGACAACGTGGGTGCTACGATGGACTCGATGGAGCTGGAGCGGCAGCGTGGTATCACGATCCAGTCGGCCGCGACGTACACGATCTGGAAGGATCACAACATCAACATCATCGATACGCCCGGGCACGTCGACTTTACGGTCGAGGTGGAACGTGCCCTGCGCGTGCTGGACGGTGCGGTGCTGGTGCTGTGCAGTGTCGGCGGTGTCCAGAGCCAAACGCTCACCGTGAACCGGCAGATGAAGCGCTACAATGTGCCGTGCTTGGCGTTCATCAACAAGCTCGACCGGTCCGGGGCCAATCCGTACCGGGTGCTTGGCCAGATGCGCTCCAAGCTGAACCACAACGCAGCGTTCGTGCAGCTGCCGATTGGGGTGGAAAGTAACTGCAAGGGTGTGATCGACCTCGTCAAACAGCGTGCACTGTACTTCGAGGAACCGTATGGGCTGAAAATACGGGAGGATGAAATTCCGGCCGATATGCGCACGGAGAGCGCGGAACGAAGACAGGAACTGATCGAACATTTATCGAACGTGGACGAAAAGATTGGCGAACTGTTCCTGGAGGAGCGGGAGGCGACGGTGGACGACATTATGGGTGCGATTCGACGGTCGACGCTGAAGCGTGCCTTTACGCCAGTGCTCGTCGGTACGGCGCTCAAGAATAAGGGCGTTCAGCCGCTGCTGGACGCGGTGCTGGACTATCTGCCCCACCCGGGAGAGGTCGAGAATGTGGCGCTGGTTGAGAAGAAGGACGAAGAACCGCAGAAGGTGCCGCTGAATCCGGCTCGCGATGGAAAGGATCCGTTCGTTGGGTTAGCGTTCAAGCTGGAGGCTGGCCGGTTCGGTCAGCTGACCTATCTGCGCTGCTATCAGGGCGTGCTGCGCAAGGGCGACAACATTTTCAACACACGGTCGGGCAAAAAGATTCGCCTAGCACGGCTGGTCCGGCTACACTCCAACCAAATGGAGGACGTGAACGAGGTGTACGCTGGGGACATTTTCGCACTGTTCGGTGTCGACTGTGCATCGGGCGATACGTTCGTCACCAATCCAAAGCTGGAACTGTCGATGGAATCGATTTTCGTACCCGATCCGGTCGTGTCGATGGCAATCAAACCGACCAACTCGAAGGATCGTGACAACTTCGCCAAAGCGATCGCGCGCTTCACCAAGGAAGATCCAACGTTCCACTTCGAGTACGACGCGGACGTGAAGGAAACGCTCGTCTCGGGTATGGGTGAGCTGCATCTCGAAATCTACGCCCAGCGCATGGAGCGCGAGTACAACTGTCCGGTAACGCTCGGCAAGCCCAAGGTAGCGTTCCGCGAAACCCTCATCGGACCGTGCGAGTTTGACTATCTGCACAAGAAGCAGTCCGGCGGACAAGGACAGTATGCGCGCGTTTCGGGAATACTGGAACCGCTGCCACCGCACCAAAACACCACGATCGAGTTCGTGGACGAAACGATGGGCACGAATGTGCCGAAACAGTTCATCCCCGGTATCGAGAAAGGATTCCGCCAGATGGCGGAAAAGGGTCTCCTATCGGGCCACAAGCTGTCCGGCATTAAGTTCCGCCTGCAGGACGGTGCCCACCACATCGTAGACTCGAGCGAACTTGCGTTCATGCTGGCGGCCCAGGGCGCCATCAAGAGTGTGTTCGAAAACGGTAGCTGGCAGATACTGGAACCGATCATGATGGTGGAGGTGACGGCACCGGAAGAGTTCCAGGGCACGGTGATTGGGCAGCTGAACAAGCGGCACGGTATCATTACGGGTACGGAGGGTGCCGAGGGTTGGTTTACCGTGTACGCGGAGGTGCCGCTGAACGACATGTTCGGGTACGCCGGTGAGCTGCGCTCGAGCACGCAGGGCAAGGGTGAGTTTAGCATGGAGTATAGCCGCTACTCGCCCTGTATGCCCGAGGTGCAGGAAAAGCTGTGCCACGAGTACCAGGTGTCGCAGGGCCTGGTGGTCGACAAGAAGCAGAAGAAGAAGAACTAAAATGTGGTGTGGATGTGGGAGAGAGATCGTGGAAGTAATCAATCTGTAAATAATTCGAGTGTGTTAAGTTTAAACATTATTTAAGGCGACATTATTTGGTACACGACGGAATTCCCCCGCAACAGGGGAGAAATAAATCATTCAAAAAAAAAGAAAAAAAAAAAAAAGATCCTTATTAACCTTATTATAAATGTGTGATTTTTATTACCAGTGTGATATTGATTTATCCATTGGAATTTTAGTTTTACATGGTTTTGCAAATTGTCCTAGACAGAAAGTAGGGGTGGGTCGGAAAAGCCGGGTTTCTTTTTCTTGTATTATAGAATGTTCCTTACGTTCTAGAAAAAATGCTAAACCTCACACTCACAAATGCTGATGGGGTTGATTGACTCTTCCTGTTCGATTCGCACACCCACTTTTTCTCTCTGCCTCAACCTATCTTTTTTGCTTTCTTATTTTCGTCCTTTTGCTATAGTCTTTTGGGTTGTAAATTTGTGTATTTAAAAAGTGTATCCTGCAAAGAATACATGTTTAGGAGGGTAGATAAATTGTCTAGTCGGCTATTATTCGCCCGAAACTCTGGAACTCCTGCGGTATGTACCGAAGATCTCGCCTGCATGCCGCCTAAAGCACACTTCTCAACTTCCTTTCCTGTAATCTCGTACAAATTTGCCTAATCGATCTGTAAAAGGATCCATGGTGCTTTTTCTCTCTTTCTCTTACTTTCTCTCGCTCTCTCTCTCTCTCCATTTGATACTACAAAAAAACCCCAACAATATCCTACAACGTGGCATTTAAAACATCCCATTTTATACCTGCGTCTCGGAAGCACTCTTGCTACTTCCGCGGCTTAGCGCAGCAGACTCCTCGGCGCAAACGATCTTCCCTCCGGCGGCGGCGGTGGTACTGCTGGCGCTATTATTGCTATTGGCACGACCATTGCTGCTACCCGACCGGGAGTTCATCCAAAACTCGCGCTTCATTTTCTGTAATAATTATTGATTTGTTTTTGGGTAGGCCAATTTTAGAGTTACAAACAACGCGTGTGGTGTAACGGCTGGACACGTGGTAACGAGCGAACAATGGGTAACGCGCAAACGGGTTTACACGAGCCTAGCGCTAATACTAATAGTGTTAATAATAATAATACGTAAGGGTAGCAATCGGGTGGGTTACTATGGTGATTGAATGATTTGCGTTTTTTTCTTCTCTATTTTGTTTTAATGGACGTCACAGTGTACGAAAAAGGGACGAAATTGGTTTCCACGCTATGCTCTAAGTGTGTGCTAAACTATGAAGCACAATACTATTTTACGTTTAGGTAGGTTTTCAACAATGAAGTAATGGAAAAAAATGGATTTAAATTATGCCCTGCTATGAAACATTAAACACAATTTTGAATAAAATATCTATCAACAGAGGGTGCATGTCTTACACAGGTCTCTGCAGGTCAGTTTCCAATGTAAACATAATTATTCAACGTACGTGGGATATTTTTCAACATCAGTTGCACATTTGTGATATCTGTGCTGTTAAAAAAATATTTGTTTGTTGAATAATGTAGTTAAGATTGGAAAATGACTCAAAAAAACAGTGTAATGGTGATCGTCAGAGTTGGAATTACAGTGATGTGCATTAAACGTTTAAACAAATTGTACAACTGATTAACATCGTGTAATGCAATGCAAATGGAACGAAATGTTTAAATTGCCTATTTTTTTACAATGTAATGTAAATATGCAGTGAAACAATGTGAAATAAAGAGGTAGCCCCATTTATGCAAGCCTTCGCTATTTGCTTTTTTAAAATGCACTACTAGTAACTTAATCAGCACGCTCTAGTGTATTGCCTACTTGAAAGCCATCCATTTTCATCCAAAACTGCGCTGATCTATTGCAAGAATATTTCATTCGAATACAAACTGTTGCTAATTTTTGCTAACAGACACACTCACAAAAACCATCCACGGGATGCAGTTACGTACAATTTCCACAAAATCGGACTGATTTTAATACTTAGAGGGTGTAAGGAAGTGGTCGGATGTTAGTATTCGCCAGGTTTCAGCGGCCTGTGTTGGTGTGTGTGTGTGTGTGTGTGTTTATGTGTTTGGGTGTCTGTGAAGGTGCTCTAATCGATCTGTGTTTGTAGTGGCATTTTCTTTCTTTATCTCGCGCGCTCTCTCTCTCGCTCTCTCTCTCTTTCTAGCGTCTTCACTTCAAAGGAATTGAGTAGTTTGTTAGTATCTTGTATTAGTATACTTTGCTAAAGCCGGGACTTCTAACACAAGGATGCACTTGAATGCAATGGATAATGGCGCTGAGCTTAAAATGTAGGTACTAAACGCACACATACAGATAGACACACAGACAGACCAAGCACAGACACATGAGCCAGCGAAACGTGCGGAAAATCGTTAGACCTGTGTCCTCTTCTGGTGACTTAATTGACGACTCGGTTCATCCGCCACCTCATCTTCCTCCCGCATGGTGGACAGTCTTTTTTCAGTTTCACTCAATTTAGATCTGCAATGAGTGGGAGAAAGATGTAGAGTAGTTAAAACTAGTGTTCTGCTTTATGATTTTTTTCTGATTTAATTATGTTAATCTTTGGTGACGAGTGATTTGAATCTCTAATCGAATATCAAAAGAATCTTTTCAGATTCATATGAAGCTCTAAAAAATATTTATAAATCACTAGAAAGCTCACGAATCTTTCGATATTCATGAGGGTAAAGATTCAGATTCATGGATGCACTTTAACACTTTGAGCTTAGGCACCGATAACGGAATCAGGATTGACTCCAGAAATGGAATTTGCTCCAGAATGAGAATCAGTTCTTAAAATTGAAATAAGATGTTTCAGATACGAAATCAGTCCGGGAATCTCGAAGAGAATGGATCGTTTACAAGTAAATTTTGATTCTTAGCGGTTATCAATACGTAGTATCATTGGATCCAAACGCCTATTTTTATGGAGATGCCGAAACCGACTCCGTTTCGAAACCGATTCTGATTTCGGATCCGATTCCCGAACCAATTCCGGCCGATTCCGTAGCCGATATCGATTCTGGAATCGATTCCAGAAAACTTCATTTTTCCAATCACTAGAGGCGATTCCGCTTCTGCATTATGTTCTCTCTCTTTCGTCCCGCTGCGATACTGTCTGCTGAGAGTCGATCGAAATCGATCGCCGCAGCACCCAGAGTGTTAAAGATTCATTCAGATTCATGCATCTGGATTAGTGCTACCCATTTCTACAAGAGATTCAAGCATCTTTAGAGATTTATGTTCTATCGAGGCTACAGGTTAATTATGACAAACATAAAGCTTTATAAATGATTTTAGATTTATAAATCTACTGAAATTCAACAATATTCTTATATTATTGAATACCGTATGAATCAGGAACCTTTAAAGATTCTTGAATTTTTAGAGATTCATGAATTTTTAGATTATTTTTATATTCATGAATCCACAGAGATTCATGAATTAAAAAAAAATCATGAATATAAAACTTTGATATTTGTATAAATTTATTTATTTCATAGATCTATTCAGAACCATGAATCAAAATCAGAGTTATTTATCTCTAGTTAGAACAGTTAATAACCATCGTTTTCCCACTGACACCCTTTCACTTACAATTGCTGTTGCGAATGTTTCACGGGGGTTTGTTTCTTGGTGAAGAGCACATTGCAGTTGTTGACCTGCTTCCAGATGGTCGTCCGGTTGACCTCTTCCGATATGTTGATCTTGCCTTTCTCGTTCACGGTGCCATTTTCCAGCGGTAGCTGCAGATTGTCCGCCGAATGCTGTCCAGAGTCCTGTTTGGGAATGGGTGGGAGTGACGTAAAAAGGTGCAACGAGAAAACAGGTGGATGCTTCAAATATCCACTGGCCATGTCCCGCGCGGTTAGTTGGAGAAATGCTGTCAGTGGTCGATGTTTGGTGGCAAAGCGTGTGGAAAGGAGCGCGTCCAGTTTTTTGTTAGCGTCGTCTTTTGTGTCATGGTGATGGTGGAGAAAGGGGTTTGTGAAATTAAAAGGATTTTCCTGCGTTCGTAATGCGTGCTCGTGCATCGTTTGGTATCTTTTAGTATCAAGGCTTTGAAAGGCGCATGCAGAGAAGGTAAGTAATTTTCAAACAGATAGATAAAGGAGCAATCCACAAAATGGTTTAGTGGTTAGTAACGATGATTTGTGTTCGCTGTGCTGTTAGTAGATTTAGGTTTTCCTGTCGAGGAGAGAGTAAATTGAAATGTTTGAAAAGGTGAAAGAAGTGTAGATTAAATTATAATAAGTAAAGCATGAGTTGTGGTTTTGAGTGCTGACATACTGTGACAATTGAAACAAACAAAAACATAATTATAAAAACGCTACTGTAATTTACCCGAAGTTTTACAGTTTATACTGTAAGTTGATCTTCAAACTAAACATCGAATACATTGTAGTTTTTGTCATTTTTTTTTAAATGACAGTAATTTTTTTAACATGTGTTGTCTGAAAGAGGGTCTGATGTTTCGGATAAAGATGAAAAAGGGATAGTTATTTCGATATCAATTGTGAAATGATAATAACCATATACACAGCTACATGCAGTTACTATAAACCTCCGCTTGTAACGAATGTTCTTGTTCAATAGTTTTAGTAATTATGTTTTTATGACTCCAACAAATATCAAGTTTTCCAAAAAAACTTATTTTTTCCATTATTTTCTTATTTTTTACTCTAATCCATGATATCGGAAGTAGGAGATATCTATCATCTAAGGGTAGCATTTCGTTGTATCATCGGTTGTGTTTTAAGTAACTGCACGTATGTTTATGTAGCCAAATTACAAAAATGTAAATAATATGTTTTAATGAATTGTTTGAAAGTGTTGTTTCTGTGGTAGAGTTTCGTGTTGTTGTAAATTTATTTATCTCTGGTCAGTTATGCTATCTGCTTCTGCTATACAACTACTGCACAAAACGAACGCCAAAATTAGTTTAAAAACGATTACGCTCCGCACAGAACATATTAAATAAGTCTACGGTTGCAACATTGGCTAGTAATGAAACAGCAATTACGATTTTAACTAAAACTAAGCACGGTGCATTTAGCTAAAGGATTCTTTCCTTTTCAGACCTGTGTCGTATGTTTGTGTGATTGTTTTTGTGTACGGGTGTTGTTGTTTTATTTTTCGTTGTAAATATTATTGTTTTAAAATTAATTATTTTTGTTGCTACGTACCACTTACGAGTGGATGTAACTCTTCAAAATATAAATGAACCGATAGCAGATAGTAAACAAAGGCGTAACGAACTAAACTAAAGCAACCGGACAGTAACATTGTATCGTGGTGGTGTGAAAGTAATTTACGATTAAAAAGTAAGGTGCATAGGTGCATAGGTTTACTAACTTTAAACGATAATTTAGCAAAAAAATAATTAGCTAATGGAATGGAAGCATTGTAGAGCGATGGCTCCAGTTAATATAGCAAAGAAATAGCAAAGATTGCACTAAGAGGAGTAAAATACTAGCCGTAAGAGCCGGACTAAGAACCTATTATGCGATCCCGTGCAGGTGGGAACCGTTGGACGACAATAAACGGATACACTACACAATTCGAATGGAACTTTACAAGGAATCGAGCGAGCGGGGAAGTAGTGAGGGGGGAAAGTACAGAAAGAGGGAAGTCATTAGCTATTGGGGTTAGTGCTGTTGGATTTGTTCGTCTGTTCGGCCACTTTGGTAACGCTGATCGTGGTGACTGGCTGCTGTTTCGGCTTGGCGCCGATACAGCACCCAACCAGCCGTCTGTAAATTCCCACCTCGCCGTCCTCGAGCTGGTGCAGATCGTCCGCCCGGGCCCGCTTCGTCATCTCGGGCATGATGTCGTCCAGGATCTTGAGCTCGCGCTTGGTAAAGATGTAGTCGAGCGACTTGCGCACGCCAATCATCACCACCAGCATCAGCGGGAAGAGGATCGAGGTGATCGAGAACGATTTGATCAGCCACAGCACGGCAAAGCAGGCCAGCTGTATCATGGTGAACAGATGCACCCGCCGAATGGGGACCTACGCAGGAACGAGAAGTTTGAACAGAGAACAAAAGATGGTTAAATATCTTAGATATCTGTGTTTTGTGCAATTTAAATGGCACGGGAAAGGAGCATTTTTACCTGTCGCAAGAACATGTAGTCCGGCTGGTACTTGGCAGGCATCAGCATGATCAGCAGCCGATCGAAGAACTGTAGCCCCTTGAGGGCCGACACGCCCATGTACAGAAACACACCGTACAGCACCGGCATGGGAATGTGGGACAGCAACGGGGTCAGCAGCACCGAGCACCCGATCATGAGGAAGATCAGTATGTGGGTGACGCGCTGCTCCCGTACGCCGATAAACTGCGGCTTCTCGCCCGGTGCCGCCGTCTCGGACTCTTTCTTGAGGGAATTGACATGATTAATACTGAGCACGGTGGCAGCAACAAACCTTAGGAAGAGGAAGAACGTCGCGTTAGTTAGAGCCGGCGTGAGCTTGGAGCAATGCTACACTTACCAGGGCAGACCCATCATGGTGCAGATCTGTATCAGACAAGCCAGCACGAACAGATCGAGATGGTAGCCACAACCTTTGGTGAGTTTGTGCTCCTTCCTATTGATTATCACAGCCGTTATTTGTTGATCCATGAATATCAGTATCGTGCCGAGCAGGGCGGGCAGGATCGCGAGGGCCGACGACCAGGCCGGATTGCTCTCGTGGAATGGCATGATGATCCAGCCGCGGTCCGGGATCGTGCGCTTGAACTCGCTCGGCACGTCCAGCTTCGGTGTGGCGATGCGCGTAAAGACGTCCAGCAGCGTCATCGAGAAGATCGCGATCGTGACGGAAAAGTCGCTAATGAACTGGCGCACAACTGCCGGGAAGAACAGCGCATTCTTAAAGTCCTTCAGGATGACCGAGATGATGTACGTGCCGAGGAACAGCACGATCGACATAAGGAAGACGTCCGACACGTACTCGGGTTTGTCACAGTCGGCACCGGTTAGCGTTCCGTTGAGGGTCTGGAATGATTAGGATTTTTTTGTATTTAAAATTAAATATAATTATATAGCAACGTTAACCCTTTCCAGCACACTTACCTTACACGTTCGCAGATCGTACTGTGCCCACTGATGGACGGCTTCCGGCGTTAGCTCATGCGTTGCCGGTGGCAGGCACGCACAATCATACTTCCCGCCCGCCGTGTTCAGCGGATACTCCTGCCCGATGTGAAACACGTTCTCGATCGCCTTGTAGATGAAGATGACCGCGATCAAGCAGGCAAAGTTTTCCTCCGTGAAGCGCGTGATGTAGCAAACCAGCGCGCTCGCGTCGACCGCCACCAGCACGACGAGAATGATCGAGATCCAGGTACCGATCCAGAACCGGAACGTCAGATAGTCCCAGCCCACCTTCTGGCAAAACTCGTACACGATCGTCTCGAACACCAGCACCGGACCGGTCGAGCCGAGTATCGTGAGCGGCTGGCCGGAGAAGAACCCGTACCCGATGCCGCACACGAAGCCCGACACGAGCGATTCCATCGCGGCAATATTGTTGCCGGTGGCCGTCCCCAGCAACCCGCCGAACGTGATGATCGGCGACAGGCAGGCAAAGTACAGGAAGATCCACGACGCGACGCACTGCATCGACAGGCCGTCCTTGAAGTCGGACAGATAGAACGGCGTCTTCCGCTTCAGATCGTTGATCAGCCCACCGAAAAGGCGGCCCGTGCGGGACAGGCCCGCCTCCTCGCGCTGCCGCTGCTCCTCCAGCTCTTCGTCGATCTCTTCCTTGGGGTTTTTCTCGGGCGGCCGTTTGCGTACCTCCTGCGAGGGTATGGCGGCCGGCGGCTCTATTCGAATCGAAGGATCCCACTCGCCCGGCGGCAGCACCGTGACCGCGTCGAGAAACTCGTCAATGCCGGCGAGCAGATGCTCGCGCCTCTTCGCACGGTAGGCAACTTCGTGGAATATCTCGTCCGACATGAGGGTCGCCATGGCGCGGCCAATTTCGTGAAAGCTGCCATGGCTGCCGGGCGGTCCGAGCAGGATGAAGATAAATCTAGCGAAACGTAGCGAATTGTAGTTGGACGTGAACGCGGAAAATAGCACTCCTCCTCCACCACAAAACCCAAAAGTCGGCTTACCTGGTCGGTACTGGCACCTCGGTCAGGTCGCCCATCACCGAGGCGGTGTTGAGCCGCAGGAACGCCGACAGCGTCTTGTCGAGAAAGTCAACCTCGCCCACGAGAATGTTGCTCGCCTCGGCGCCGGGCGGAATTTTGCGCATGAAGTGTGTGTTCGTTTTATGCTCGCCGTTCTGCAGCTCGCCCGAGCTGGCGTTGCGCGGCATCGACACGTTGCTCGGACTTTGCGTCATATTTTCTCCTGTGCGGGTGTTTGTGTGTGAGATGCCGGGAAAGATTAGTTTCGGTTTGGGGGACAGTTTTGTTTTGTTTTGAAATGCAGGATGAGTTGTGTACACTGCGTGTTCTTGTTTTGGAAACAGGTGTCAGTTTCCTGTTGTTTCGGGTGTGTGAAGGAAGCAAATTTCTAATTCGTTCTACTTGTCGTGGAGTTTAGGAGACTGATTAACGGACAATAAATACGAAAGGGAGAGAAATATTACACAAATAACGTACAATACCTACATAAGAAAATTAGAGTAGGGTTTACTGTTAATTATTGTTACATTATTTTATATAAATTGTTGTTAAAAACATGCAGCATACTGTGGCGAGTTAGTACGATACGATTAAACACAAATAAAGGAGGACGACTACTCAAACACTTTACGAAATAAAACGCTACACGTCTGCTACAGAAGCTCCCCAGGAGGGCAGACAAACTCATTTGTTATCATTACTTTAGTGCTGATGCTCTGACTTTCAGCAGGACTGGTTCACGTTTCAGAACTGTACAAAACCAGCGAGAATTAAGTTTCGTAGAAAATTGCAAGAACGCTTGGGCGGTAGAAAATTAAGACTGCATGTAAGTTTCCCTGTACGTTCCCTTTCGAATTGCATGTTACCGCTACGGAAGCGCTATCCCAAACCCAGGGAAAACTCATTTCACATTACTGCGAAACTGTACCATGGCAGGCGCATAGGATAATTGTAGCCTATGGGCCATCCCGGATGGACTGAGGTTGACAGAGAGAGAGAGAGAGAGGGAGAGGTGGAGAGTGGGGAACAGTTTACTCCACACGAAAATGCAGGTCAGAACGATTCAGTGCTGGAACGATTGCAGGATGTTCGCGCTATCGCACTGAATGTGTTCGTAGCTTGAAGGCATTCGTATTGATTTGTGTTACAGGGCTACCACTGTTGCTGCTCACCACCATACGCTATACTGTGCCGTGCAAAGAACGTTATGTTGGCGGAAAAAGCAGGACAGGAACAAAATTGCGATGTCTGCAAGCGTTCCCGAACGTGGAAATAGTCACGTTGGACGGTCACAAATTACTTTATGCTACGAAACGAGCAGAGAGAAAATCTCCTCCAGAAATAAACGTCTGTGTTTGTATGTGTGTTGAAGTGGAGAATCGCTATGTGAAATATTGTAAAAATGGTATGAAAAATGACCAAACAATTTGGGTTACCAAACGATCTCCATCTCGTTGACTATATACAAGAGCATGAGCGTCTATACAGGAGCATATCTACGAATCTACGAATCTACGGTCTGTGCTGTGTGAAGCTGAGACTACTGATTGGAGTGTATGTATGGAGGTACTCTACAAAACGTGCAGCAAACTGTTACCCACGCTGCTACAATATGAGTTGTGTGATGGGGTGTATCTGCAGCGGGTTTGGGTGTTGGTGCTAGCTTAAAACAAACGGGGAAGTTCATTTACCGGCGGCCCGCCCAGGGACGGTTAAGTGTTTGCCGCTGCCACTGTTGCCGTTGGTCGGCGGTTTGCCGGATGCATTCGGGTTACTGCCATTGCTAGTAGCGCTACTACTGTTCGGTGGACTGTTAGTATTCGCTTGGTCTTCAACTGGAAGAGGGACGGGAGGAGGAAGATGTGGCACACATTTTTGGTTGCTTTTGTTACTTTTGCTTTTGCTGTGTCGCAATCGAGCGTAAGGAGAGAGTATTGTTAGACGAGCAAACGTTACTGATGAGCTTATACACGATATGCGTAACAATGCGGATGAAGTTGCGCTAATAAAAAATACTTAAACATTCAACAACCAGTTTATGAGGTGAGATGGCAAGGATAAGGTTAAAAATGTATTTTTTGTGATGAATGATTCTATCCCTCCTAAGTAAATATAATATCATTGGGTTACTCTAAGCGAAGTTATCCGTCAAATGCAAGTATGATTGATTTTCTCTAGCTTTTTCCTCGCTCCCTCAAGATCGACGTGCCTTTCGTGAGTTGTGATTGTTATTTATTTAGGCTATCACCCGTGCGCCCAACAGAAATTGTAGGTTCGTAGGAGTAACGAGTGTAGGTAGTGAGTTTTGTTTTTCTTATGCTTGGTTCGGTGCGTGTGTGTGTGTGGATTGAAAGGTTATGATCAATTGCAAAGTCGCTTGTTAAAAATTAACCAAACAGTTCAATTACCGTAACGATAAGGTGATTGGAATGAGTAGAGCGTGATTGAAAGCGATCTAAAAACATCATGAAACCAACAGATACACACGTACACACACAAACAGAGAGAGAGAGTACAGTAGAATGATAGACTTATGATGAGACGACTTAGCAAGAAACTGTGTAAGCTCCTTATGTCCACGTGAATGGTGAAAGTAATGGCAAAGTGGGAAAACTTTCAAAAACAAGTTGACAATGAGTATGAAAACGAAACGGCATTAAAGAAGAGCGAACGTCTATATGTATAAAAAACAGTGCACTGAAAACGATCGATGGTTTTTGAGGTAGCGCTAGAGCAGCATTTGCTTTAACCTATTTGCTTTAACACTCAATAATCTACGTCGTGAAAACACACCGATATAGGTATGGGTTTAAGAATAATGATAAAAGGCGTAGGATGAGCGACGAATGGTGAGAAAGAAACATCGATGTAGAGATAATTGGAGATTTGTGTTGGCAACGGGTAACGGAAGTATGGACAAAAAAGAAGGACAAAAAGAAAGTAGAACTCTTTCAAGAACAAGGGCACACGAGAGATACACGTAGAAATAGACACACATAGAGAGACAGAGTTAGAGGTAAAGAGAGTAAGAGAAAGAAGAAAAACACAGGAATAGAAAGCTATTTTTGTAATAAAAAACCTCTTCCAGCGGGCGCACTCGTCGAGCTGGCGGAACTTGAAGCACCGGCATGGAACCAGGTGGTAACTCCAACGGTGGATCCTGCGTTGCTGGCACCTGCGGCCGTACCACCTGCACCGCCACTGTGGGAAGCCGTTGGTGAAATGTCGTCTACCGCGTTTGGCAACGTGGAAAAGCGAAAGGGCGAAAAGCGGGATGGCAATATTTATTCACTATAACCTCCCACTTGGGCGATACACTATGCAAGGGGAGGGGGTATGGAACATTCACGGAAATAAGACACCATTGCCATTCTCACAGGGGTGTAAGTATATGTGTGAGTGTGTCTCTCTATCTTTATCTCTGTGTATATGTGTTTCACGCCACAAAGAATGGAACGAACGTACGAACGGTTGTAAGAAGCTTTTAGTCGATTCGGACAGGAAAGCGGTACACCGAGGAACGGAGACAGCGAACCGCTAACGATGACAGTCAAGGAGCGGGAACGCACTTGCCACAGGATCAGGTGACACGAGACGCGTTTTGCTCACTAATCATTATCAAGCCTGCTGGGCCACCGGTGCAGGACCGATGGAAGGAGTTAGGCGACGATTCAGGCAGTTGCGTTACACCCGCAAAGGAGTCGAGGCAACGGGGCTCATTAAAATGGTGTCAAAATTCATCACGTAAGAAGCGTTACGAGAAGCGGTAGGAAAGCCAAATACACTGGTCAATGGGATCCGTGAACCGTGGTGGATTGGTGGGAAGCTTTGTGGGTCTCGCTTGTCCCGATGGAGACGCACGGTGGTTTTCGCGGCGGGGAAGTGAATTTTTCCATTTTGTTCCAGAGGGTAATTATTGTTGCGCAGCTCATTTGCCTTAACCTGTTAATTATTTCGAGTTAGCTTGGCAACGGACCGCTGACCTAATTAATGTAAACCGATAGCTAAGCTACCTGCCGGTTGGTATGGTTAGTAGCCACACCATTTTAAAAGGACACTGTAATACACATTAGACAAGCCTATTATTTCACTCGTTTTACCGTCACCTTCAACAACACTCATTTTGAATCAATTTTCAACAACAGTGCAGTTTGTGGAGAGACGCAGACAAGCATTTACAATTACTGGGGGGGTGGGCAAGAATTTGTTGGAATATTACACAGGCAAGCACAATGTACAACGTCAGAGGTTTGCAAGAAACGAGCATGGGAGGAACTCATCTAGCCGCCACCATCACTACACCATCACCCTTTTAATAGCCACCCGACACAGGACGGGACACAGGGAGGACGACAATCATACAGGTTGTTTTTGCTGTTGTTGTTGTAGTCGGGTGTGGTTTTGTGTGAGCATTTTTGTAGTTGTTTGGCTTAAAAAATCGGTACCTGTGGGCAGTGCTAGATAGTGACCGCGCTGATCTTTGCTACCGTACAGCAGGGCGGTTTGGGGCGAGACCGGACCCAGGGCGGATTCGCCTTCCTCGTGCATGCCCGACGGTGCCGACGAAACGACGTGCATTGGGAATGAGTTGGCCGACGAGATGCTTTTGCTGGTGGATGAGCGTGGCATATCTAGAAAACAGGGATTTCGAGAGTCCCGTGTGGCTTGCGTGAGTGCGGTTGCATGTAGGTGTGTGTATGTGAATGCTGTGATTTTCGATCGATGACACGGTTTTTCGATTCTGGTGCGGTGCTGGCTACACACAAACTCTTACCCCTTCCGCTTGAATGGTGCAACTGCTTAATGCATCGCGCTTTTCTTGCTTCGAACACCTTTGAAATGCACCCGCGTTCCCAACAGATTGCAACCCGATAGTGGAAGAAAGCACACTCGAAATATCCCCCCTTCATGGTGGAAGCTTTTTCCCGCCCAAAAAAAGGCCCCTTGAGTTCTCCGTCACGCATACTTACTCTTTGAAGACGAATGATTCTTTCCAATGTCGGCCAGGGAGCGGATCAGCGGCAGCCGGCTCTTCTTGCTGCCGAACTCGTGCTGATGCTTGTGGCGCTTCAGCAGCGCATCGATCACCTTGTCCCGGGCCTCCACCGGCAGCGTGCCCGAGTTGACCATGTTTTCGCACACCAGCTCGGCGATCTGCTCCAGGCTGACCGCTTCCATGTCCAGCATGACGGTGCCGTTGAGCAACAGGCTGCGCAGCTCGAACAGCGAGTGAAGCGAGAGCGTGGCCACGTGCGGCTTGGACCACCGGTTGCCGCCCTCCTCGACGTCCTCCTCGAACTTTACCCAGCGTGCCGTTTCCTTCCAGGCCATCTCGTCACCCTCCTTGACCAGCTCCTCCATCTCGGAGAAGAGCGGATGGGACTCGTGCTGCGTGCCATCGCCTTCGCCGCCGACCTCACCGCCCAGGATGAACTGTACTCTTTGTGCGGGTGGTGTAACTGTTGGTGAGGCCGGGGGGGGGGGGGATGAAACAGGATTGAGAAATATCAATTAGAAAGCGTTTTTTTCGTTCTTCTTTTTGTGACGGAAAATGTTGATCAATACACCGGCTCTCCAGCTCCCCAAACTTCAGGCCACACAGGAAGTGCGCAACACTCTCGACCGGAAGGCCCTACCGTTTGACACTGTTTGCATGCACCGTTATCAGTAGTCGGCGCCGTTTCGCAGAAGCAATCGAAGCGGCGATAAATCGCTAGACAGCGTGCCGGCATAATAAGTGTCAGGAAGGCAAAATAAATTAGGCATTTGCTGGGAGAGTGAGTTGGCGTGAGAACCACCCACGCCGCGTCGTGTGGGGTCCAATTGAACCTGGCCATGGCTTGCGGGAAGGGGGAGCTAGCGATAGGCAAATTGATTGACAGTGTAATCGCTTTCCATTAGGTTTTGTGTAGCGATTGAGCTGGCGTAGTGATTGTAAACAAGGTAAATATGGACTTACGCGTTACGCAAGCAATGATTGGACAAATAAGTGAAAGCGTGTGCGTTGGGTAGAAGACGTATTTTGTGTGTATGTGTTGTAGAAAAAACAGAAGGGTTGGTGAAAGTCCAACAAAACAAAAATGCGTGCAATAATCAAAACCGAGGACTGGCACACAAAAAACGAACCATCCAAACTACATCTATCTTACAAGATTCGCCATCATCAACGATGCTGATTCTTCGTTGTGTGACGACGTGGGGTATCGTAACGACTAAACGGCCAGTTTCGAAGTAAACACAGGCAGTGATAGATAGAACAATAGACAAAGAATCACAAAAGGGAAAGAGCATAGATTATAGGTTTTTCCAACTGATTTTCAAGAAAATAATGTTAACCAAAGGTACAACTTTTTTCAGCCGTTTTTTTTTACAAAATTATAATGTTTTAGTGTTTTTCTTAGCAATCAACATTTCCAATTAGATCTAATACTGTCCAATGGGAACAAATAATTAAAAGTGATAATTTGATTTTCTCCCTCTTTCCCCTTACCAGGCCGTTCCGCTTCCGATCCCGTGCTACCCTTGTCGCCATTTTCCCGGCTCGCCTGGTGGTGCTTATGCCGACGCCGCTGGGAATGCCGCCGGGATGAGCCCGGAATGTGGACGCCAACGAAAACGGTGTGCGCTCGGTGACCTGAAAACGAGAAAGCAGAGCAAATAATAACGCAAATGCAGAGCCGACGAAGCGTTCATTTCTATCCCCGGGTACCATATCCCAAGACCCTGCCCGCGGCGGACGCTTAGCTGCTACCAAGTCGATCAATTAACAAAGCTTGAGGCATTATTTGCATACGTGGCTCGAGTGGCGGGCAGGCGCACGATTCGCTGAAAGAGGCCGATGCCTGTCCGTATGGTCAGGCAACGCTCTGTTGGTGTGTAGCTAGGGCTTGCATTAAATGTAAAACAGATTGAATTAGATGAGTGAGGCCCCCGGATCGGTTGAGGGGTTGTATCGAACGCACACGTGTACTATAGAAAAGCTGAGCTTGTTGACAAAACTCGTTTAGTGCTCGTTATCACAACGTTGTCACAACGCATCATCGCGGGTTTGTGATGAATTTAATATTAACAATCAACACACGCACACTCTCAAGTGCCGATAGCGATAACCACAGGACGAGAGAGGCGAGAGATAGAGGAACCGATCGTGGAAAATGCAACAGCTGTGCATCCAGGAGGGGTGGAATTGATTTGTTTTTTTTTTGTGCAAGAAAAACATACAAACTACACGCAATGATGCACAAACGCAAAGTGCAATGAATGTGCATCATATCGATCCTCAGAGGGCGTTTTAATTGAAGAGAACAAAATAATAAATTAATGGCAATAATGAGCACTTCACATGAGGCTTCTGATGTTTTGATTACAGTTTGTTGTTAATCTGATAGTAAAAACCGCCTCACGTCACCCATTTCGAAATGGAGTATTAGCGCGTGGTAATTTTGATTACGTTTCGATACCGATTTAAATGGATGAGTTTGCTGCACGTACCTTCAAAGTCCTGATCGGCGGTAAATGTCCGATTTTTGAGCCTCGGATCTATCGGAGCTTCCTCGTCCACTACGCCGTGATCCATCATCCAGGGTCTGCAAAAAAAGAGCCACAAAAAAAGGAAAACTCATTAAAAACACTTGTTGTTGCAGGGCAATAGTGTATCGCACCGGTGAACAAATCAGTCTGAAATCACACGTATTAATCACACACAGCGGAAACATTAAAACAGTATTTCAGTTCAATTACTGCACATCACTGGTGTGGCCACGGGAAGGTCAGCAGAACAAAACGAACTGGTGACGGTTCGTTAGGCAGCTCGCTGAAAAACTGTTGCTATCCACCAGTACAGCTACTAACCAGTGGCAAACGCTATTCGCCGCTAAAGGTATAGTTCCGGTCCGTCACCGAGCTGTAATGTCCGGGCACTGTTTGTCGACCATTTGCCAACCTTTCACACTAGCTCTAAATCACTCGGGATTGAATTTAGCGCGACAATTGTGGTGGGGAGTGTTGGTAGGAGGAAAACAAAAACCGCAGAAACTTTAAACGACTAGTGTCTCTCATCATCGGTGGTATCGGTTTGGTGAAGGCGATCTGATAAGAACTGTTACTTCCGCTCATTGTGCTGCAGGTATGATGCGGCATATCTTGGTAAAGTGACAACATCCTCCTCGAGATAATTAATGAGAGTGTAAAACACACGACAAAAATGCATCCAGCATCCAGCAGACGGCTGAAGGGTATAGTTGTCTTAAACGCTGAGCATCAGATTGCTGAGAGAGAAATTCCATTAACGGCATAATTACACACATATGTGTTTTCTTTGCTCTCCATCCCTCTATCATGCATCCTGTTATTAACACATTTATGCGACATAATAATAGTCTTCACCAATGGCAAGACTGTACCATTTCTAATTGTGGTCATTAGTCGGTTGCTTTTTTCAAACGCTAATGGTAGAGAAAATGTCTTTTAAGTGCAGGCATCAATTATCCATTAATTTTTACTTTTTTAGTATCCACTACTTTTTTTATATAATCTTTGGAGCAAGAACTGAGCAACGTCGAGATATATGGCCAACATTGAAACCAAAGGAAGATTCAACTGATTACTCTTGTGACACAACAGCATCGGCCGATAGTATCTCTTCGGCCGTGGGAAAGAAACACACCTCCACAATGAACTGCGACATAGGCTGGTACAATAATTTCCCCTGACCTTTGCGTTCAAGAAAACATCATCGTTCAAGCCAGCAAGGTGCCGTATGGGAATATGCAAAACGATCGAATCGGAAGTGTGTTGGACCTTGAAGCAATTCAACGAAGGTGTCGGTTTACAGCACTACAAACCGTAGACACCGCTATCGTAAATCAAATGCAAACGAGACTGATCTGAAGGGTTGCGATTGATAGGCGAAATGCAAAAATTCGTATCGAACCGGAATTTGTCACGGTATTAATGAGTAACATTCCATTACAGCGCCATATGCATAAACCGGTGGGAAAGGTATTTTAAATAATGCAAAATTATTTTCCACTCCCATCCGGTCGTAAAGTTACCGGCACACGTTTGCCGGTCCCTTATTTGTCCGCTGCTTTGTTGTTTCCTCTCGGCCCAACGTCAGCGCAAGCGTTTTATGAACTTGTTTATTAAAAATCGTCTAAAGCCCCCATCCGCCCGACTGTATTTGCGAACGTATAAATCATAGCCTCGGCCTGAGCTTCCGTGCTTATCACAACCGATGCAATTCGCCAGATAATGCGCAACCCACCACACATCATAACGATGGGCAATAATTTTCACAAACTCCACTAAAGCTTGAAAGGAGATTTGCTCCTTACAATTTGCCATGGTGTCAAACTACGGTTGCCATCTCTCTTGATCTGTCGCTAGCTGGGGTTCGTCGCCAGCTCGAGACACTTCTCTGTCTTGCAATGCATGCGAACGAATGCATTAGATAAAGGTGTTGTTGCTGCTGATGTTGAGGGATCTTGTCGTAAGCCGATGATCAGAAGTTGTCACTCGCGAGATACTAGGATGGGCGCAGGGACCGCGCAGCGAAGCAATAAAGTTGTTTTCTAGCAAATGTTTATCCAGAGCAATTCAGTGACAACGTGTGATACGAAGGCACTTTGCGGATAGTGAGGTGGGTGGAGGTGTGATTAGAGGGACGAGGAGGTTTACAGCTGCAATGAGCAAACGTGTAATGTTCGCGGTGCTGTAAATCGGGCAAATAAACAGACACACACACACACGGACCTGGGATTGGCGCCAGGTGTGCTACCAAGTGCTGTTCCCGTTTCACGCACCCTTCACTGTTCCCAGCACTGTTCTCAGCAATTAATCTCAATGGATACAACTCGCTGTCAATTTCAGGTGGCTTTTACCAGGGCGATTAAAAAACGGTTCCAAATAACTGGCTGTTAGCTCTCTCTGCCTGATAATATCAGGCCAAGATTCGAATTGTGCTTCGATTTTAACAACTGCCAATCAGATTGGAGCAAAGATCCAATTAAAGCGAGCCGGGTTCGATTTCCCCCCCTGCTGTTCTCGTGCACTAATAGCTGTTTCCGCACGGGATAGAGGAATGTGATTGATTAAGCCAGGCTGATAAGAGCATGATCTACGGCACTACGGCGAAACTCGGGCCTCTTTATGGCGGGTCATTGTAATCGCGCGCGTAATCCGGCTGGGTGATTCACGTCACGGCAGAGACGAAATAATGCTAGAGCGCTGTGGTTGTTTCTGTGCTGAATGTGAGTAAATGATCGGTACGTTTTTGCTACCTTTCCTGCAGCTCCATGGTGTCGATTTTCTTCATTGTGACTACTGCCAGGCAAGGATGTTCAAGGCACTAAATAAACACAAACACGTATACACGCACATACAAATCGGAATTGTTTCGGTAACTCTATAACACCACACTGGATCACTCAGAAGGTGCCTGGCCACTCCGCAGATGATGTGGTATACAGCTCACTAGATCACTCGGAACTGCACTTACGGTACGGCTGGCACAATCACGAGACGATCACTACAGTGGCCCTGTTCTCGTCAAGCTGATGCTCCCAAGTGCTGCAGGCTAGCAGAGCGGACTATTGTCGTCACCTCCGGGTACGGTCGAGGCTTTAAATATACTGCTCGTAGCCAGAGAGCCAGATGACCACCGAAAGATGGGGTACCAGAGGCTCGATGGTAGCCGAGGGGATATTATATATCGCTTAACCACCGCTTTACATCACCATTGTGACGTCGTTGCCGTCGTCTGCAGATCGCACCCGAATTTTGTTCTGCACAACACACAACAGACCGTCGGTTTACAGCTCTCAGTAGCTCTTATCACTTTACAGCACTCACGCGACACTGTCCCGTGGGGTGGTACAAAACTTCCTTCCTTGTTTTCTCCGTGTCCACAGATTCTGCGGAAGAAATGCTACCCGCACACACCAACAGCGCCGAGATAGCGCGCCCACCGTCTCGGTCGGGGTCTAGCGGCAAACTACAGAGATTTCCCCGGGCCAGAGAGGCTCGAGTAGGTCGAGTAGCACGCGTAGCCGTGAAGTACGGTCGACGTGTGTCATCGGGCCGGCATTGCGTGCGGCCAGTTATCAGCCGTCCGCGGCGAGATGAGGAATCGCATCGGGGCTGCTGTAGTAGGAAGCGAGCTACGATTAGCAGGGTTGGTGGGTGATTTGATTAGAAAAGATCAACCAAGAACGGTTCGGATGTTCTTCCGTGCGATCGTTCGTCGAACTGCATGGCGGGTAAACATTACACGCCGTTCTGCGCCCACCAGTCAGCGAGGTAGCATAAATCAAACACACAAGCACAAAGCACACGTACTTGAATGGTAGCGATCCATACAAAAACGATCCAGAGAGGCCTTTGTACAATTGTTCCGCGCTATGGGAACGGCCATCATTTGCTAACGTCGCTAATGATCGATCATTACCATACACATTGCCGAGCGGGGTGTGGTGGTGGTGCACACAGCTGGTTATTGGAGCTGATCGTTGGCGAATTAAGAATCGCCCCCCCCCCCCCCCCCGTTCCACAACAAGGTCTTTTTGTTGAGCGATCTTCGAAACTCCAGTTCAATCGAGATTCATCCAGCTTGCGAAGGGCTTTCCCCCACGTTGAATGTCTCCAACAAAAACAGGTTCCTTCCAAAAATCGTCGAAACGATTTTACATGAATTTTGCCGTTTCGGATGATATTGGGAACCAGACGATTTGCGTCATTCGGTATGCGATCGAAAATGTTGAAGTCGTCCGCGAACGGCCTGTTTTGGTCCACCATTTGAATGGCGCCAGAAAGGTGGCAGGTTGTAAAACCAGTTATGCGAACCAGTGCTCCACCCGCGTGACATATACATATGTAAGTCAATGCCAATTTTCTGGTAGTCAGCCCGTAACCTTCTGTGGTCTATGGGTGGTATCTTGTACCAGACGGTGTATGATTTCGTGCCGAAGTACGCTCAAGCAGTACCGGATACCTTCTGGTTTAAGATGACCACTATTCGCAGGACCTGCAGGTAGCCACAAAAGTAATACTGCGCACGCTTCCGGTAAACCTTGCCCCAGTTCCAAGTGTTCCAAGTCTGCCCGAAAGTGGGTCAACATTGGGTAGAGCAAACGAACGAAACGAAACGAAAAATAGACTCCCCATGAAAGAACTACTTTCATAGGCCGGTTTGTTTGCTTGTTGATGCAGTCACACACTGTCGTCGGGAATGGATCGGGTACGCAATCGATGCGCGGTGTAAAATGTGAATGGTTTCACTTGAACCTTGGCGCAGCAATGTCCCTTGGCGCTGGGTGAAAGAAACATGTCTCACTCGAACACGCCGGACGGGCGGACGATATGGGATGCGTGGTGGCATGGATTGTTTACACTTCCTTCGATTATCTCGCATTTCCTCGCACGAATCTGATCCCCAGGCACGATGGTTGCTGCAGCAAGCTGGCATAATTTGTTGCTGTCAACGCGCGTCACTGTATTTGCATCTTGGATGGTTTCGTTTTTTTTATATCAACTCAAACAACGGACGGAAGTGAAACGAAAGAATGGCGAAACAGCACAAACACATGCATACGGAGACTGGCGCCCTCTCCGTATGCATGTGTCTATTTGATTCTATTTGATGTTGGGAATGGCAACGATACCGTACCGCAACAAGGAAACCGAAAGGGCGTTGGTGTTTGATGACTGGCTGCTTTGCCTTCTAGACAATGCGTTTCTGAGGGAGACACAGAGAGAAAGAGACGGTTCTAGCGGATGTTTTATTGGTTCACTGACCCTTCGGTGAGGTCGGGCTGTCGACCCCAGTCTGTGCAAGAAATAAAGAGCCCGAACCGATGTGCATGTGTTCCAGATGTTAGCTTCACGCGCGTGTGTTAGATTCCATTTGCAACGGAAGCAAATTTCCCGACTGCATCGAAATGGCCCAAAAGAGCGCTTCTCAATCAGTTGTGCGCGTTGGAACAGGGCCAACGCGGGTGTGGAACGTTCGCCGAGATTCCCTCAACAGGTCAGTCAGCATAGTAAAGCCGACAGCCCGAATGCAGAGAACGATCGACAATTTCCGTCCACTACTAGCGCACGGCAAAAAGCGACTAATATCATTAGCTTATAAGCTCAACCGGCGACCGGCAGGGGTCTGACCGGAATGCTAATCACGGCACCGGCGGCCTATTGCCGTTCGAACTTGCCCGGCGTTCGGCGATTGGTTCGAGTGAACGGGAAAGCACACGGCCAACGGTCCACAGCGGTGCCTAGCCACAGTGCTGGTGCTCGAATATTCCCGAGCACGTTTCGGAAGACTTTGTAGCGATTGATTCAACAGTGCTTGCGGGCCGCACGGAAGCACGCTATCCGCTCGAACACTTAGAGATAAGCACGGATAGGTGCTGTGCATTTTTCCACGTTGTTAGAAAAGAGAATCCCCTGGACTTTCTTCGGCGACTGACACAAGTGCATCGATACCGCTGGTACGGGTTTCTTTATTTAATTGATAAAGAGAAGAGTTGCTCGTCTCAGCTGAAGCGGTCTTGCAACACTCTCAGCCGTTTATAACGCACCCAATTAATAGCTCCCGTGAGCTTTGTGCTGTGTCGGTCGGTAAACATTAGGCGCGACGGTACGTGAAGAATAATAAGTGTTCTTTTTTATTACCCCGCCGCTAATCGGGTCGTGTGTGAAGCAACTCGCGAATCGGGGAAGGGGAGAAGGCTCTCTTTGTACCGGCTTTCCGTGACACCGAACTGACTGACTGGGAAGGAAATTAAATTTTAACGATTTTTTGGCCAATACCACACACACACACGCAAACCCACATAAAAGCTGAACGTTGATGAGATGCATTTAGCATCGATTATGGGTACTAATATGGAAACCATCTTTTGCCATATTTTGCAGAAGCTCATTAGCAGATCTGGCCGCATGTAAATACTAGCCGCGCTGCAATTGCACCTACGTGCAATCAATCGTTTCGCACACGCAAAATGCAAATGCGTGTGTGCATCGTGCCGTCGCCCCAGTGCCAGCTTTCCCTCGCAACAGCCGCGGGTAAATGCACCCAACACGGACAGAGGCGAGATGGAAAGAAAACGGAGAGAAGCAATAAAAGAAACCATCGCCGAGCCAACGATGCGGGAGCGTACCACCAACGTTCATGGACACGGGATGTAATATCAGACCTATGCGACCGTCCTGACCAGGGCCAACACAAACACAAGCGATTGCTCATCCACAGTGCAAGCTATTTTTTCCCCCTCTTCGGTGTTTTGCTGCCGGAACGGTGCGAGACGGTATCTCCTTTCTCACGGGTGGCGGGAGATTGCGTGCGGTCGATCGTGTTTGCCGTACGCCGCCTGATCTTGATCTCATTACCGACCGTCACCTTAATTCGCTGCGATGATGCAGTTCTTCTTTGATGTGTGAGTCTGTGTGTGTGTTTCTTTTTAGTGACACGCAACTATGATCCCTTGCGCTTACTTCTCTGCAACGCTCACACAGCCGATCGCCATTCAAGTGCTCTTATCTTTGCGACCGGGTCGTATGAATTTTGCCCCAAACACCATGAACATGATCAGCGACTTGCGGGAAGTGCTGGCGTGATTTTTGTTGGCACGGAAGAAAATGTTTGCTTTCGTGGGGTTTGGGGTTGATCGATTCCGCTTTTTTGGGGTGAGGGTCAACCACTCATACATCTGCGTGGTTGATCGGAGTCGTTTTTGCTAGGACGCAGATCGTTAAAGCTGCAGTGGAATTGGCAAGGTGAACATGACCTTGGATGGAAGATGTGACGGTTGGATCAGATCAACGGTTGGGATTAATTTTGAGGACGGATGTTAAAAGTACAAGGTATTTTGCCTGATAAATTATTAATGATAGGCTACGAATACCGACCCAATCATAAGAAAGTATGATTCAATCTTACGACACTTCCAAAAAACTAGGGTTTCTGGTGGCAGCCCTTAACATTAACTGGACCTTTTTGGGGTGGGTAGAAAGGTGTCTTTGCTTATCCCGTTTCGCAAACCCTTCCAAGAAATCTCACCTCATATATACGTATAACAATAATATTAGCAGGAACTGCAGGGTTAGAAAAGGTTAATCGAGAGCCCTTGCGCTAGAACCGTAATGCGAGATAACGCGGGACAGAACAAATATGTGTGTGTTTGTTTTTTTCTTTCTTCATTTCTTCACCATAAATATTGATAACAGTTTTCCTCCCCTATGAGTCAGTAGGGACTGAATGGGACTTTTTTGTTAGCCCTCGGAAAGCTAATGCTTGTTGTTGCTTCCTTTCCACGTAGTCAACTTACCGTTGCGAACGATAGCGCCGGTTGGCGGTGTCCTTCATGTTTTGTTAAACTTGTATTACTTTGCGGTGGTTTAAAATCTGCAAAACTCCACTCGCTCCAGCAATTGGAGCCCGGCAATCAAATCGTTCAATCGTAACGGTGCTTGACCGGTACACTTCCAACCGCTACCTTTTCGGTAGGTTCAATCTGAAGTGGAATTTTTATGCAAGTTTATAAAGCTCGGTCCAGCTTTTACCAGCCGCTAACAGATGCCTTAACGGAACCGGCGAGGCGTAGCGGGCACTGCTTGGACCACAGTGAACAAACATTTATCCACACACGGACACACACATATATACGCTGTTGATGGGATTTGTACCAGTTGGGAGCCGCCGTGCAGCCGAGCAGCAGCACACAAAAATCGATGAACTGCGCCCAGAAGGCCCGGGAGCGGAAGACGGTGGGGCATGAGGTCAGTAATTCGTAGCACGAGCTAGCGAGCTGTTAGATGCTAGCGATTTGTATCCATTTGACTTGATTATAATTGAAGGATGCCTTGCAAGGACACTTGCGCTGATTTTGGCTTCTCAGCTGAGACTGCGTGTATGTGGGGGTGTGAACGAGTGTGTGTTTAGTTTTCTTTCTTCAAGCGCACTCGAACACTAGCACAATTAGCTTATCACTATCATTACTGGGAGCAACTTTGTCTTCCTGCTGTTGCTGACCTTCGGACGTTAACGCGCCCCGCCGTTGGGCATTGGTTGTAACGGGTGCATAAAAGCCTACTCCACTTGGAAGCCCCACTTGAAGTTGTTGGGCAAAATGCTGCTTTCCGGCTTGGACTTTGAAAAACTCACTTACGATGTAAATTGACTTTTTGCACTTTTATCACGCATTAAAAACCACTTTCACTAAAACACCGTCACGCGGGCGGGCACAAAAAGAAACGGTAGAACCATAAATTGCTGAGCCTTGCCCGATGTACGCATAAAATTGAAATGTATTTTCTTTCACCGAGAAGATGGTGAGAGGAAATTGTCTTCCAAAATGGAAGACATCAAAGCCGCGACGAAAGCAAATTGTGGAAGAACACGTTTGATGCACTAAACGGATGTGGGACAAAAAGAAAGCCAAACGGTGCGGCCCCTCGCCAGAACGTCGTGGAATTTTTTCAAACCTGCGTTTTTCCTGCAGAACATTTCGAGGTACTGTTTGCCTTATCCTGAGGGAATTTTCCTCAATATTAACGCACACATACATACACAGACAAACACACAAAGAAAATCCGGCACAGACAGAGACCGGGATTGGCGAAGGTAGACGAGTTTTAATGGACAAAGTTCCGCCGTCACCGCCACGACTGTATGATTCGCAGCGTACGTGCCCACATTGTGTGCTGGACTTTTGCAGACGATCCTAGAACAAATTTTCCACCACCAGGTAAAAGAAAATTCGTGCAATGGGTCACACACAAACTATCACTGCGCTTCACACGCGACACGGTCTGACACGGGGCGTATGGTTTAAGAACTAGCTCGCCCAGTTTCGTGCTGCACTGGGCTTTCACACGGCTAAGTTTTCCCAGCCCGGAATTGAAAATTGGACGAAATTTTCACGCGATTTTGTTTGTTTGCCTATCCCACTGCTGGTGAAAGATGTGTAGCTTCTGCCCTACGTTTCGCGAGTCAACGGGTCGCGCAGACGACCAACGCGCATTCCGAATGTCGCGCACGGTACTGCTGAACGAAAACCGCCTCGTACGTACGAAACGTTACTCTCGACTGCGGTCCCGATGCCATGTGCGTCGATGTGTATCCGAACTGCCGCTCGCTTTGCGTTTCTTTATGCTGCTGCTACTGCTGTCTGGCGTGGTTTCGCTGCGCCTGCCTACCCACCGCTTGCCGTACCAGCTCGATCCGGACAGCACAGCCGCGCGGGACGTTTGTTGTTGCCGGCAGTAGTAGTGCAATCGGGAGCGTCATACGAACCAGGGGGCAACCCGCTGACGAGACGGGCCGATATCGGCGTCTGCGCCGAAAGGGAAGTCGGAGGACATTGGGAGATTAGGGTGGCTGGTTTGTTGATGTGTACCAGAGCGACAGCGGTAGCTAGCTAGCACTGGAACAGTGCCGGCGCATGGTCAACACGGTGGCAACAACTGTGCGTTTGTGTTGGTACTACAGTAAGCGACGGTTTTTGTCATGCGTGAAGAATTGCACAGTGTTAATTTATGCAGATATGTTCATTTTTATTCATAAAATAGTTTTTGTGTTTAATATGCATGATAATATATTGTATTACAAAAGTTTTGTTTATTATGTTAATGAAAACAAACTAATTATAAACACATTTCTGGGCTAAGAAATGCAATAAGCTATTAAAATAAAGCAATACTTACTAAACTAGGTTTGGAGTAGTCTGGAATTTAGTGGTAGTCTCACAATGGTAGTCAGCATTTAAAATAATATCTCTAATATTTAAAATATTTACATAATACTCTGTGATAAGATTTTATAAATTTGCCACTAAGAAATCTAATAGCGATGATGATTGCCATGAAATACCCCTAAAATCACGATGAAACAATATTTTGAAGTTTTTTTTTAGATTCACTTACGTAGAGAATTATACATACAATATATATTAAAATAAGTATGGATGTTGTTTACACAAATAAGTTAGAAATAATTTCATACAACATCAACGATTCATGAACTCATCAAACCAGAAATATAATAAATAACGATGGCTTATAGGAGCAAACACCATGTGAAACGCATAATATACTTTGCAAACAGCAAAAATAAAGAAAAAGCTAATAAAACAAGATCAAAATCTCAACCACAGAATAACGATATATACACAAGTTTAACCTAAGCGTTTTAAACTCAGTAAATTTATCTAGTATTTTTTTCAATCCGTAACAAACGTCATTCACGTTGTTTACTTCAAACATCTTAATTTGATTTATCCAACTATATCGGCAAAAACGCGATTATTTATATAATTATGGTGGACAATGTAGCATCCATAAAAGTATAGCGATGGACGATGGCTGATTTACTGGCAGAGGCTGTTTTACGGCCTGTTCATCTTTTTGTTAGGAAATTAAATGATTTTAACTAACAAATACCTCAGCTGGCCTAAATGTTTGCAAAACTGCAGTTCGATTTACAATAAAATCCTTAGGACCGTAACTATAACTGTGTTGTGAATTGTTAATTTTTTTGTTTTTTTTTTGTTTTTTTTTGCTTCTAAAATATTTAATAGCTATCAAAATTATCAGCTGAGAGCTTTTAAGCTAAAATATATTTTTGCAAAAATGTTTTGAACATCAAACAAAAAAATTGTCGCGCAATGAAAGCTAAATTCATCTCTCACTGTTGCTACGTGCCCAATCCTTAGCATCGCAGCATTTATGCTACAATTTTCATTCCATCAGCAGTATTGAGAGCGCCCCTACAGCGAGTGTGGAAAAAGGGGGTGAAGCTACTAACACCACATACCTACAGCTCTACATACGCACCCTTCCACTGTTCCGTAGCGATTGTGGGTGCGATAGATAGTGGTGTGTATAGCTGTGTGAGTGTTACCGCGCAACGAATCATATGGCCGAAGCCGAAGAAAGTACAGGGTGACACGGATAGCAACGTTGGCTGGTTAACAACAAAAAATGCTACGACTATGGTATGTGTGTGTATACGAATAAAGGTGGAAATAGTTTTTCATCTTTTAGACTTCTGGGCTATGCCGCATCGCTCGCTTACTGCGGAATACGAAAATTAGACGGATGAATGAGCTGATAGTTACAGGGAAATTGTTGCCCATTTAGGATAATGTCGACGAGGTTTGGTAAAATCAATAAAAAAGTGGCATCCTATTAGTGGGGAAGCCACTTGGAAACGGTACACGTGTTTTACTGAAAGCAGGAGGCAATTAAAATGTCTATCAGATCTATTATTCATGCTTGCCGATATTACCATAATTAACAGCCGGATGAAAGGTATGGATACAATTATCGATCCCTTTTCTATCATTTAAAAGCGCTGTGCCAGTGAAAAATTTTACTCAATGGTTGAAGTTAGGTAATGTAAAAAAAGTTATTCATTAAATTATACCATTATCAACTTCGAGAAGCCTTATCAAAGTGTTTAACGCGATAGAAGCAGAAGCATCGTATGGAATCCGCATTATCCCACGCTGGAAAATGTACCCCTATGTAGCGCCCTTTTACCTTGCATTGTGATGCCAAACAACAATGACATTATTACGGGTTCCCCGGGAGGCTTTACTTATTTCACGCTTAGGGTTTAATCGAATAATTAAACATCCTCTTCCTCCGTTAAACTCGCGCCCGTAAGCGCCAGAGCTAATAAGCAAATCATACACCTTCAGATTGTGCTGTTGGGAACAAGTGTTCACCTCGGCTCTAGCGGGCTTTTCCACGTGAGCTGAATATGAAGGCATAACACAGTAGAGCTTTACTACCGAAAATTGATAGAATGTGGCTGACGCTGGTATCGAAACTCGTTGTGTTTGGTGTAATTAATTTCAGCTGCCTGCGAGGAGGCACGCGGGAGGGTGAATGTTCTTTAAAAAATTTCCCATTTTTCCCATTACTTACCCGATGAGCGAGATGGGAATGAAACAGTTGGAGGGAAGTTTATTATAAACAAAGCAAATAACACTCATCGAAGGAAATATTGGTGTGGGTGGTTTGGTGTATACTTTACCACTACCATCATCGTCATCAGCATCATCACATTTTGAGATTGATTAACGAAAAAAACCATACACACACATACTCATTTGGAGTTGATGAGCGATTTCAATCGGTAAACAGTATTCTTTGGCGGCAAATAGAAGATTTTTGTGTAAATAAAGCAGCGGGTGACGTACCGCATTATTTGGGAGAATGCTATAAATATAATTCTTATCAAAATTCCATCTTATTGGGATGGAGGTTTTTTCTTCATGGTAATCGGTTATTACTTGTTAGTTGTCACATGAAAAGAGAGCCACTGTGTGTGTAGACCAAAACGTCAGAAGCAATCGATTTAATGAGCGCACTCAAGCGTATGGCAGTATGAAACCCGTCAAATGCAAATAAAATCAATAAACCTGCCCATCATATGCAGCCACTGGTTAGCTAATACGTAGCGAATGCGCTAGGAAAAGTGTACTATTCGTGTAATTCATCATCTGTACTGTGTGTGAAAAACAATGATAAAAACCTTCTTTTGCAAATGAATTGTAAATCATAAATGCAAAACAATGAATAATTTATGCAATGAAACGATATAAAATTGTTACAGATAAATAAATGTTATACGTTTTACGTGCTACGTTTTACTAGCAATTTCTACATACCAAGATTACACACAGTAGACGGCATGTTCTTTTTATATTGCTAACATGGAACAAAAACATAATTATTGTTGCCACAGCATAATATCGCTTATAAAACCTGCACCTGCCAAGTACACGTAGTTGTTGTTCTTATGTTCCCTTTGCACTGTCAACACTTACGCATGCGATTTAGCATGATTTTTTTTTATTTTTAACGACTTTGATACAAGAAAAGGAAGCACAGTTATTGGGTTCGTTGATTTCTCATTTGATTTAATCTCATCGTTGATCTCATTTCATTTAAGTCTCGTTTATTTAATCTCGTTGATCTCGTTGCCTGTCTTAAGGTTAGATAATACTTTTAGTCCTAACTTAACTAAATTGTTAGTCATAACTTAACAATTACGTAAATTAGCTGTGCCATGTGCTAAGGATATGGGAGGTTACGAGAAAGATAGTTAAAGGATCTAAGAGAATTGAGAATTGTAAGATGACATATGTTTTGACCATTTGCTTGTAGTTTAGTAAAGGAAGCAGTAAAGATTACGAAAAGTGAGCGAAAAGTGAGTGAGTAGATACATTTTTTTTATAGGTGCAAAGATTAACAAGAATCTCTAAAACATCCAAGTTATTTTTCCTTTTCAATTGATGCATTCGTCACATTAGCTTCAACAGTTTTCACACTCGATTCAGGATTCTTTGTAACATAATTTAACGATTGGTCGTGGTTCAATTGCAAGACATCAGCACACTTTCTCGGGTATATAAAGTCAAGTGGACTAGTGGTTTGAGTGACAGAAAAAGTGTGCTGTAATAATGTAGTTGTTTTAAGAAAAGTGTCCCTCAGTTATGACATTAAAATATGAGTTACTAACATTGAGCGTCGTGTCATAAAGGATCGAAAATACAAAATTGTCACAGATTAAGTGTCAAGAGTAAAAAAGGACATTGAAGATAGCTATCACTAGAATTATTATTGTTTTAACAATGAGTAGAATGCAATAAATGTGAATATTTATTACATGATGTATGCACGAAGAGTTATATCGCTAATAATCCCAATAATACGACCACTTTGTTCATTTCAGCATACACTCACAAAAAAAGAAGCTTTATGGCACAAGTGACAAGCGATGCGCCGAGCTGGTTTACCCTTATCCCTCTTGAACACGAATGACTTGTGGCCTTTATCCTTGAAAAGCGCATCTATTCAATCGCTTCAAGGACTGTATTGCGCCATGTACGGTTAGGTGCATCACGCTCAATAGTACCACGGCACCGTGATGTGTGTCCCTGTTTCGTTGCAGTGTCATCACGGAAAAGAAGCTTACCGTGGCCGTGACTATACGGGGTAAGATGTAACTCTTCGAACAAAAGATATCGTTCTGAAGTACTACGGGCTTAACGGGGGACTTGCGGGTGCCAAACCGTGCATACAGTGAGATGAACCGATGTACCGCTCAAGACGAACCAAACGCGCCCATTCAAGAAGGCACACATGATTGCTCTTCATATTCAAATCCACAGTTCTATTTCTAGTACGGTAAGCGGAGTGTGTGCATGTGTCCCGCTGGTCACATATGATAGAGTCACCGCAATTTGCATAGCCCAACGTACGCAAATCTTGCGTATCCTCCTCGGTACCAGACGGATCAACACGTCTCGGGTTGTGCTCTAATCTAGGGCAATCTTTCCGTTCACTCCAGCAGCTTCTCATAGACGGGCCGAGTTAATTAAACTTTCATTCAGCAAAATTGGCCCCACGAGCCTGTATTCGCGAGTGCGCGAGTATGTGTACCGTTGTGCGTGGGTCACCAAATATATGCGAAAGGGCAAATCTTGCGGGCGTAGGTAGACATTCGCCGGCCGCGCATAGATTCTGTATGCCGCGAGGTTAGGCAAAACTTCGCCGCTGGTGAAGGTGACCGCTCCGTGAGCGCGTCTGGAGGTGTGATCTAATTGGAGTTCATTTTAATGCAAACCTTACGGGCAAGATATGATTAGACGAACTGGAAACGATCTGTGCCGCTAGACACTTTAATGGCTCGAGGCGTGTGCTATAATTGGAGCTATTTTTCAATAGAATTTCGCTCTGTACGGCTGGGCCGTCACTTTATCACGTTATCTGGTTGTGAATATCAAACCTTGGCCTTCCCAACTTTACGATGCTTTAGAGAAACAATGTCGCCGGTAGTTAATTGAGTAAACTTGGTAAAAAGAATAATTTAATTGATTGTAACAGATAAGCAAAGATAGATATCCTACTAGTCCAATCACTATCTATGTCAAATTGAACGTGTTGAGCTGTACTGACTTATGGCTCACAGCAGTGAGCATAAAGCATGCTTAAAATAGCCTATCGGACAGCTAAATTGACCACTCGATCGATCTGCTGAATGTTTTATCAGCACTGCGTTACCGTTCCGTTCGGCTACCATTTTTTTCCCACCAGTCGGTCACGTGAAATCTGCCCGCAAAGCCATCAAGGTAAGGCAAAGGAACGTGTCACACCGCTCAGCTATCGTTTTAAATCATACTGAAGCTTATGCTACGGTGTTGTTGTTGCCTTTGCTTGATGGTGGATTACACACGCTGTGGTTAAAGCCATGGTGGGAGAGTTATTTTTTAATAACCCTTCAATTAAACGCAATCCTGCGTAGCATGCAGTGACCCGTTGCTAAAGCGAAAGGTGTATAGCGAGATGAAAAATACGCGAAGTACCATAAAAAATAAGTAATCAGTGACACCATTTCCACCCCATCAACATTGCTGAGTGTTAAGTGTGTCTCATAATGCAGCCGATATTGAATGGTTTATAATGGAGAGACAACACACACACAAGCTGTACACTTGATGGTGCACGTACAGCTTAGCACAGCCTGATTTAAGGTCATCGTATCGTGTAATCTAGTTCAGTTTGATGAGACAATATGTGGCCGTGCATATTGCTGCATCGTTTGTTATCATGAGCAAATGCGCAAAGCAAATACAACTTAATCAACTGTTGAACCCCGGGCCAGCATTGCACCCAACATCAAGTGACCAAGTGTTTGCGGACCCAATGCAACCCGATTAATGTTAACCGAGAGCATGAATTTATTTATGATAGCACGGGCGCCTTCTTATCTGTCAACCAGTGTCGTGAACCAACAGAAACTCTCCGGTCCTCATGTGACAGGAAGGTCACAACGATGGTCACGCAATCACGCATACAGCACCTTGGGCATCCTATGCCGACACCATGGGCCCGAATGAATAACCATCATGATGCTTCACCAAACATCCAATGGTTGGAAAAAAGAACGAAGAAAAAGCAATAGTTTGGACGATAGCTCGAGGAAATGGAATGAAAAATCGTATTAAAGATTTCTCTCGAAAGGCAGCTGTACCGCTGGGTGAGAGATGCGTGGTGGGCGGAAGGAGATACAAGACGTATGTTTGTGCTAGAGCATGAGCAAAAGAATAACATAGACATGGGCCACGGGGACCGGGCTAGAGTTATGCGTTCGGGTTCCAGCATAACTCCGCAGCGCGTTGGGGTCGTGTGCCGATTGTTTGTCGCACGAAGGACGTCGTCTTTGCTGTTCGTCGGTGTGTGTCCATGGACGGAAGATGGTCAAACGGTTAGTCAAACAGTGCGGAGCTGCGAAAGTGGGAAGTTGATGATGTTGATGCTGATGAAGAGAACTATATTATACTATACGCCGGAGCTGCTATAGGTCCGCCGGTGACGGAAAGGTTAGGCAAAGGGAAAGCAAAACCGAAAATAGATTTGCTTGACCTCCCGCTGTCGTCGAGTGGTTGGAATCTGTTGTGGACTAGGGTCGAGAACCGGGGAGCATCTTTCATCTTTCGGGTGCGGTACGGCTGTGTGCAGCATCTTGCTTTTCTTTGTGTTGTGCTGTTTCTGTGTGCAAATATTAGCTCGTTAAGACACTCCAGGCGCTGTTGTCAAGATGGGACGGTGAGTGACGGACGATATCTCTAAGAAGGACGAGTGCATCGCAGCGAAAAGGTGCAGAAGTAGTTATCGGTTGTACGGGGTGAGATCTTTTTCTTTGTGTCCTATTCACGCTCTGCTTTGCTGTGGCTTTGCACTGAGATTTCTCGGTATGAATGACAGTATCATTGGAGGATATTAAAGCTCAATCAATATTAAAGCTAGTAAATCGGGAATATTACATTGGAATTTGTTTCAGGCGATTCAGACGCAATATTACTTTTGCAGCGCTTTTATTACAATGCCCGACATGGTTGGGTCTTTTATGTTTTATGGATTGACACAAGATATATAACACGTGGATGGTGATTCATGCGTTTATAAGATATATAGATAACGTATTTGTTCGACAAGCCATCACACTGATATCTGACTGTTACATCTTTCTCAAAGCTAGAAGAGGTAATTTACCGTCTAGAAACAATTCGCCACGAATGATGTCTATACAAATGAGGACCAAATCGATAATAATCTTAAAGATATATGCAAACACTGCGATTAGCCATTATTTGAGCAGCGTTTTCTTCCTTTCAAAAGCGCAGTAAGTTTTGTTGTTCTGTAAATAACCTGAATAATCTCCTAATCTGAAAGCTATTAGAATAAAGCAAAAACGTGAAATTGGAAATGGTAGGACAGAAACCCTAAACTAAAAATATCCGTCCTATTGTCTTTCGCGATTATCATAGATTGAAGCCTGTTAAATGGAAGAAAACGCGAGTTAGACACAGACAATTTACATCGGACAATGGAGGTGCATTGTAATACATTTTCATCTGCCTTGCAAAGCGGCACTTGCAGCAGCTGATTGCCATCATTTCCATGTCCGACTTTTTGTTGGCTGTTGCACAACATCAACTATTAGTAAAAGCTTCATCTTCTGCATAGCTGCATACGGCAATCTAACAAGCTGTTTGGTGTTGTGCTCGATTGAACGCACTTCAGGCTGCTATAGGAGAACTTTGGTGCTTCAGAATAGTTGATACATTTTATGATGCCATCGATTAGCATAACCCGAGAAGGTACGCTCACGGCAAGCGTGGAATGGTTCCCACTCTCTGTTCAACTTCTCTCATTACCCTAAGCCCTTATCAGCACACGACGTGCTGCTAAATGTATGGCGAGACATTTACGTTATGAGACGAGATGTCCTCGGTAGAGGAAGCTGCACCGACCTTCATCCGCTGTGTGCCGTTCGCTTTAGAATCAATCAGTAGAAGCAATGGGATCGGGCCACCACAGTTTCAATCATAAGCAGATAAAATCTCAACATCAATCACCAAAGTTGTATCCGCCGTTGGCACAGATTTGAGGCATCATCATACCGAATCAATCCAAACTTCCTCTACCTTCTTCAATCGCTGTATAATCATCGGCGGTACGTTGCGTGACGTTAGTTGACGTCGGGTTTGAAGGTCCCCTCTTCTTTCACTCCACTCGGTATGACATTTGCCAGATTAAGCGGGCACCCTATTACTGTCCATATTTGAGCTGTCGCTCCAATAGTGACTGCGGTTCGATGGTCGTAGTGTGACACTTTTCGTAATGCGTTATTTTTGAAATGGCGTTGTTGTTTATGTCTGTGGCCGAGAGAGGGCAAACAATAACTTTAGACAGATTGAAAATAGTAAATAGACACACATTCACTAGCTAAAAGCTACCTTCGGAGAGCTTTAGAAACAGTGACATGCATAAAAAGGGTATGCATAAAAAATACACGCGCAAATCAAATCACGTGGGAACGTTCTAAACATACGGGTGCATTCCAGTCCGGGATGGATTCTGCTCCACTTTACACGCGCCACAACAATTCAATCCAACCACACAACCACCTATTCACGGAACGGAGTTATTAAGCCATTCATTACATCGGGTTAGTGGTGCAGCAAACTCGTGAACCTGCACATGCACCTTGCATTATTACACCCGTACCTGCGGGGGGTCTAAATTCCGGTTTTATGCCCATGCAAATGATGCCGCGGTACCACTGCGTGAGGGAGTGGGTCTAACCGCGAGCGAAAGCTGTCCGGGTGGTGCAATTGTTTGCACATCATCGTACCTGCTGCCTTCGTGTGCCCTTCAGCGACAAGAAGAGGGTTTCCTGTTGCAGTTTGTACAATATAAAGCACAGCGTGCACACGTTGACCAGCGTAAACAACGGAGATAGCCTCACGGTAAATTAATTTTATTCTTTTACAAACACTTTAATAGAACCATTTTTCTCTATGGCGTGTGCCAGGGAAAAACCCGCCCTTTAAATTGAAGCCCGTAGTTGGGTACAGTACACAGTAGAACATGGGCGAGTTTTCAACTACTGTTGATGTTAAGGATTAAAACAAGCAACAAGAGCTATATGGCTCAGCAAACTCGGTGTGGGTCTTCGTATTAAAACCACTCATCGGTCATCAACCGGGACAGAAGCCAGCTCTCTCCACCTACGCTGAGCAGTGGAGAAGTGAATCGGGGTGGAGAGAAACTGGTGAATGCTCCATCGGAAAATACCCGCAGTGATAGCAAGATGGAAGCTTCTATTTCCACTGTTGATGGACGGCAAATATTTTTGCCTCCATTTTCCATTGTTCCTTTTTTTATTTAGGGACATTGCTTCAAGTGGTTAAATATCGAGTGACTTATTGTATTGGATTTTTTTTAATGTGTATTGCGCTGAAAGCATCCTTCCTGGCAGTGCGTCATAACGGAAAACGAATCCTCCTGCTTCGATCCCTTTTAGCGGATACTGTGAATTAGCAAAATATTTTATCGATGGACCTTTTCCCACTTTGGCCACCGAACCAAAGTCAGAACCGAGTGGCTATTTTTGGTCATTAAATAAAAGGGACAAAAAAGAAAAGCTGCAACAAATCGAAAAGCGAACTTTTTCGCCTGCTCCACATTTACCTTCACTCTGGCTGCGAAGCGTTGCACGAACGGGAAATGGTAGATCTGCAGCGGCCGGGTGGGATGTCTTCCGGGAAGCCTCTTCCTTAGCCGTTGGTCAACGGACTTCTCGCCTTCCTGTCTGCGTTATATCGTTCGCTCGGTGAAAAGATTTTCCACCTAAAACGGTAAAGCCTGGGGCGCCTACTCGCTTCCAGGTGTCAATTTGGCGTGCCACACACTTTGATGGTTTGGTGCTGGGTTCGCTGTCAACTTTTCGGCACACGGCAACTTGCTTTGCGTTAATTTAATTAAAGCCACCTCGGCTAAGCCACCACGGGAGCCTTTGCGGGCAGTAAATATGTATCTATATCTCCACTGGTCGATATGCGCGAAACCGCTTCGCCTTACAGCGGAGGGGAACACTAAAGCACTGTAGCAGATACACCCACCATCAGCATTGACACGTTTCAAGCTCGTCACACATTTGTATCATTAATCACGTTCACACCAAGTAAGGAAAAGGAAGCAAGCTGTGCTCTGAAGCAGAAACAACCACTGTATCTATGGGTACCTAGAGCATAAGGTTGCACCGAATGTTCAAGTGGGGGGGAAAGCACAAAGCAATACGGAGACACAGCGCGCAAAACCGAGTGGCTGCTAACAAGTTCACTGGAACTAGTGCGCACGAAGGCTCGTTCGCTCAAGTACTAAATCCTTTGGAGAAGAAGGCAGCAAAAACTCAAAAAGAACCAGCATAAGGTAAAGAAATCGCTTCGACAGGCATCCACTGATTCTCCACTTTCTTTCCACATGTGCAAGTGCCACTAACGTTACATCTTTTGCCCTCTATATTGCCGTTCCCATGTCAAATTGAGTTTGCGAAGCGTTGGTTGCTGCGATGCTTGTTTCCTTTGATCAATTCGCTGAAGGTTTGCTAGCAGTACACCACTTTGCTCTTCAATGATTGCACACTGCAGCAGGTTTCGGTGCAGATTCTCGATCGAAACTTGGTTCCACTTTGCAAGGAGCCGTTCCTGTTTTTTTCCCCACCCACACCCCTTGATGGCACACCGTACCTGGGTGGAACGGAATTCCAATGCTACACGAAACAATAACAGCAGCAAGCAAATCTCACTTATAAACACTAGCAAAAAGACACACACGCACACACATATTCCACACCTAGCACAATTTCTAAATCCTGGGGCAACACGGCGAGCGAACGGAAAAATCGCGCAAGAACGCGTTCGATGCCAACGAGCGAACGAAAACACAATAATCAGTCCTCGCGAAAAACGGCACCGTAGAACCTCAACCTTACTACTGGAAAGCGGACACCGAAGAGAAGAAAACTTCTCTCGCTCTCTCTCTCTCTTTTGGTGTGTTTCTCTTCGGAGATTACGATGTTAGTGAAGCGGTACGCGTGTTTCGAGGGAGTTACCTTCACTCTACGCGCGTTACAGGTTTGTTTGGCTGCCGCGCCGTCGCTTGTTACCCACTGTATTACCAATGGCTACTAAAACGGTTGTCCGAAACGTCCTACAGCCCATAACGACTGTGTCGTCTAGGGCTGAGTCGAGCGGTGGCTGTATCAACATAATCTCGTGTGCCTGGGAACAGCCCCATGTGATGTTTTAGCACCCGATAGGGAGGCTCCCCGCCAAGGGCTGCAGGTGTTTGTGAATTGTGGGGCAGCTGACATTAGATTTTTGTGCTGCTGATAATCAACTGGACGGGTGCGGGAGGGCAGGGGCAATGTTTACCGCTGCCGACATGGCCCTGATCGTAATCCTATATGGATCGCGATCGCGTCTTTGACGTTTCAATCATCACGCGGTCCAACAGCACGAGAGGCCAAGGTTTTCACTCGTATGTGGATTATACTTTTAGACCCCCTCTTTCCTCTGCAACTGGCATCCATCACATTTTGCCCATCTCGTATGGTCAAACAGCATCATCTCAAATTGTCTATTTACTTTTGACAGGTTGTGGTGAATGGCAATGGTAAACTTCTGTTTGCTATTGATTCGCGTGTGCTTCAATCTCTATCGTCATCTCTATCGTTTTACCTAGTGTTAACGATTTCCAGTTACTGAGTGCACCTTGCTACACGCACTGCCTGCTGTTGGCGCTGTGATTGTGTGCTACTGTTTAGCGTTGCGTTGGGGGGAGGTGTAGTTTGGGGACGACAGCGATTGCTTTCAAGCGGAGGTCACGATGCACGATAGGCACGATGTATTTATGCTGCGAGAATACTGAATCGAGAGAACGGTGCTCTGAATTTGCGCTCTCGCCATTCTATGCCCTTCTCTGCTCGAGCATAAAACTGAGCATAACATAGTAAAGCATCTCCAGGTGGGAGACTATGCTATGGTGAGCATGCAATTTGTGCCCAACATGAATTGTTTGGCGCTTTTGGAGAAGCACTGACGGTAGAATCGGATCAGCGAGAATTGGCCATGTGTTGGCGGAACTTTGGTACAGATTTCTATCGCCATGAATTACTGTCACTATGCTTGTGGCTCTTCTTCTATTGTGCTGAATGGGGAAGATATTGCAGAACAGCCGCGAGTAGGGTTTGCGATACAATGTAAAAATATTGAAGTGGTACAGTGGGTACCATACTGTTAAGCTTGGTTGTTACTATTGAAAAATGAACTAGAACGTTAACCAAATAAATATGTAAAATAAGTTTTTTTTTTGAAAAATAAATAGAACAATCATTTGTTAAAAAAATGTAAATTATGGTTAATAAAAAAAAGCTTTTAACAAAAATAAATTAGGAATTGCAACATATTTTTGAAATGAGCCGTATTAGTCTTTGGAAACATTCTAACAAAAAGCATAAATAAAAATGAAATTATGTGTGCCTGTTTTTGTTTTAAGTACTACAAAAATTCGAAACATTTTCTGAATGAGCACAAATAGCTTTAATGATAGTTTTAAGTTCTAACGAAATACTCAGTAATTAACGACCGAGTTCTCTAACCATCTTATGTTGAAATTTTACAGTTTAATATAACTTGAAATGCTATGAGCAATGTATCAGTAAAAAAATATTTGATTTTCAATTCTGAAATACACTTTAAAATAAAGTCAATTATCGTGCTAGATGATCAAGATGAATAAGTAATACAAAAAAAGAATAAATATCAACATACTTTATGTCTGTAAAATACATACACGGATATGTTCTACAACTAGTACATTATATTTATGTTTATTTTACTTGCTGTAGATTAGGAAAGAATGTTTTGTAAAACTAGCCTATATTAGGGTTTGGATGCTGTGACTTTGATGGACTTTATTTTATGCTCTTTTGTCACTCATTCTCTCTTACTCTCTTTCATGCTCTCTCTTTCTCTCTCTCTCTCTCTCTCTCTTTCTCTATCTCTCTCTCACTCCAATTCGTTTTCTTCCTCGTTTCGTTTTATCAAATTCTTCAAGCACGTGAGTAGAACATATATACCACGGGGGAAACAAAACTACAACTACTACAGACACGCTTGACACTGACTACGAGTAAATGCTTAAATGGGTAGTTTGTTTTGAAATTCGTTAAAGATATGCGAACTAGAGAGTTTATACTGAATGGCCACCAGAGATTGTGTAGTCTAAAATGTGCTGTGCTGGTTAGCTTTGTTTCCGTAAATGTTTGCAATCAAAATATACACAAAGAAACAGACTGACATTGTTATTCTTTGTTTCTTTCTCAGTTTCCTTTAAACAATGTTTCTGAGGGTTTTGTTTAGGATGTTATGGTGATCATGAACGTCTCGTGTGAACTTAAATTCATGTTAGGAAGCTACTCTTCCTGCTTGTTACAGATTGGTTTATGTTTATGCAGCTCTACTCTTACATGCTACTGTGAATGGGAATAAATAAATGTGCCAGTGTATGCACCATGAAGCTACTATTTACAGTAATATCGATCTTCGTACTTTTCGCAATAGTCACACACGACCTGACAGCAGCGTCCGTTGGTGAACCGGCAGCGACACTTTTCGAGCGTCTTGATGACCTTTGTGGTGTAGCCGCGTCCACAACAGAGTGTCGCACAGTTGTCCGGATGCAGACAGCGTCGGCCACGCGTCACCGAGCAGAACGTTGGCGAGGTTTCGAAGTAGTACAGCTGATCGTAGACCGTTTCCTGGTGATGGCAATATTCGTTGTGTATTGTTGTCTCTGATTTTCTTTGACTACTTAACCTACAAAGCTTACCCTTGGACGAAAGATCCCTGGTGCCGATCGACGCGTTGTTTTGTTGTTGATCGGAATCTTCCGTATGGCAAGATGATATTTTGTCCTCAGCAGTGCTGCAGTCGTATTGAAGTCACCGAGCCTTCTCCAGCACGTTTTCATCGAGCACGAGCCCGAAACGCCGTGGCATTTGCAGCGATCCGTCATTGCACTGGTAATTGCACTTATGCCAACCTGCCAAACCATACATTCAGAAGATCATGCATGTTGCTCTCATTTCCTATGCTAATCTAACTTCCTTACCTCACTATCATGTCGTAGCATTTCGGCGACTGGATCACCCGCTTTCGGCTGCAGCTCGAGAAAGTTTCGTGCGACTCGTTTGCCGTGCTTGAGATTGTCACTGCATCCACCCCAGCGCCAGGCAAGACTGGTCGCCTCCGGTTTGCGTTCCGATGCACACTGGCACTTGGTCATCTTGCCTTCCGCGCATGCACGGGCGACCGCGTGCGTAATGGCGGCAGCAGTGAGCGCGTGCACAAAAGCTGTTTCGCGGTAAACCTGTAGCAAAAAGCGTGTTTTAAAGGTTTTTTTTGTAACTGTTCTGTGTTTGAAAGTATGTTTTACAGTACCTTTTTGAAAATATTTCGTTTGCCCCTGGTTTCGATCGAACAGTTCCACCGGTCGTAACGGAACTGTTCCTGGCAGTGGGTGACCGCCAACCGACGCGCTTCCTTGATGGCCTCTGGCAACCCGATATCGCGCCGACACTGATGGTTCTGTTTACGTGTACCGGCCAAAAACTTGCACGGGCCGGGCGCTTTGACCATTGGACTGAAAACGGCCATTACCGTATTTTTCACCGATGATACTGCTGGCAGTTCTCTGTAAGTGGAGAATATGAAACAAGGAGTGTTAGAGAGAAATTATGAAAATTAACTGTTTGCTTATGCGCTCTCATATCAAAATCAATCCTTTTTTATTTATTTATATTTTTTTAGGAGAATCAATTACTAAAATTCAAATTCGACTCCGTTCAAATGAAACGTCACAAATTAGGTGTGTATTGCGTATTGCATACAATGCGGCGTGAAAGATATGCGAATTGCATACCATGTAAGACGTTTGGTTCAGAGCGCCGAGTGCTGTATGCAATATGCCTTACAGGCTATTTTGTTGGGTATGCAATGTGCAGCACAATAACAAACGCCGTAAGGTATGCAATATACGGAACATGAAGAATTATGTGGTTTGACTTATCTGAGGACAGTACTCCAACAAATCCATAATTATAATAATTTCTTCTTAATTTCTTCTTTTCTTCCCCGTCCTTCTCTTTTTTTCTTGTTTTAATTAATCTTCTTCGTTTGCATCTTCTTCTTTCTCTTGTGCTTCTTCTCCCTTTTATTTTTACTTTTCCGAATAAAGAGGAAATCTAACTCGTGCAAACTTGTAAGAATCGACTTATCCATCCAATAATATTGATTTCAAAAATAATAATTATCCTATTTAGCTTCTCAAGTGTCAAAATAGTTATCTTAATCATTTTCCATGTTTCTTTATGCTTATCATTCAAGTTATGCTCAATTGAGTAAAGTTTAGTTTATGTTGTACAAATAATACAACATTATGTCATCAGTTAGCAGCAGTTATAGATATCAATACCGATCTGAAAGACATGCTGAGTGTCTAACAGGCGCCCAAGGAGCGCAATCATTCGATGAAGTCATTCGTCACATTATTTAGCAACAAATTAATTAGCCGAGTAGGTTAAGCAAAGCACTCGAGCCCCAACCGAAACCGAATGCATGCTGAAAACCAATATATTCTCTTATTATGATCTTCTGTATTGAAACAACTGCCTGCAGAAAAGAAAACCAACAAAACAACGAGATATTTGTTTGCAGATCGTTACCGGCAATCCTAAGGACGTCGCAACCATTCCATTGCCCTCCACAAAAGCAACAATCCGTTAAACGTGCATGCCAGGTAATGCAGCCATTTAGCGAACATTATCCCACCAAGGGGAATCTTTACCCCATTGCACCTCATTCACTCCACATAAAACCCGATACTTCTCAAGCAGCGCAAGTGTGCAAGCAACTTCATCCATGCAGTATACACGACGGACGGGATTGAAGAATCCGGGTGGGTCTCCAATGTTTACCGAGTGTCATTTTCCGCTAAAAACCAACCCCACTCCAGTGATGGCGCAGTTCACATCGAAGATGCAATGGAGTAGCATAAAATTAATGAAAACTCACATGCGGGTAGGGAAACCGCTTGGTTTAATATCTACAGGCGGTTTTAATAGATATTTTCATAAGGAAATTGACTTCAACTGTCGTTTGGGGCCAGCTTTAGGCGAAACCAAATGAGCCAGACCGCGGGAAATAAGAAAACAAAGCCCACCTCGTTTCGCCATTCATTCGCGCAGCCGTTTTATGCGACAAATGCAACCGGGTCGCGGGAAAAGATGTTTTCATATCGCAAAAAACCACCATCTGCGAAAGGTAACAAAGCGCCCGTAAGCGAATGGGGATTGAGCGCACATGAGTATGCGTATGTTCTGATTCGTAACAGTTTGCTGAACGTAAGGGAGATTTGTATTTTTAACCACTTTTATTTAGATTTGTCTGTGCGGAACCATCGGGCGGAGGCAGCTGGTGTGGGGTCTCGCTGTAAGAAGATGTCAGAGAGAATAGAAGGCAATCTGAAGCTGTACTTATTAAAATATACAATTCTAAACCCCAACCTAACCATTGCCGAGCAGCAGCAGCAGCAGCAATGAAATGGAGTGCTGCGTCCTCGGCGAATGGGGCCACTTGTTGAGTATATTTTCCGCACTATTCAACGATTATTTTTCCGGATGGCGAAGGGACCATTCCTGCCGGAGTCGGGGCACCTAGTATAGCGCAGACAGAAGTCATAAAAACAAGTAGATTTCAGCGTACAGGAGGATGCAGTGAAAATTCGTTGATGTTTGCCATCTAGACGCAATTATAAGGGATAAGTACGGTTTAAAGGGTACGCTTTAAGAGCCGGTTGGTTTGTGCAGGGCAACACAAATTTAGATGTCTCATTGTTTCGGTGACTTGGTGCAAGGAATGTTGAGGAAAAATAAACACGAAATTTGATTTTGAATACTGGAAGCGGATAGGTAATGAACGTAGGTAATCGATTGGTAATGAAGATTTTGTTTATTAAATATGTTCAAACGTCCTATTTCATTATTTTTTTTGAAAAAATTCAAATGTTTAATGTTAATTAAAGAGATTTAATTTGTTACTACTACATAGTCGTTATTCACAAATTAAATTTCCCATAGACTTGCTTATAAAGAGGATTTCCTGGTTAGCATTTTCCGGATAATTCGTTCGTTTCAGTATGCCATCGAAAGTATGCATCAATTGCAAGAGTAAACCATTTCTGCGCAGAATGCAATCGCTTCGTTGACATTACTGTATAAAATATGCATAAATCAATTAAAATATTTGGCAATAGAGTTTGGCCCGCGACGAGAGTGTACCTGAGAGGCAAGCAAATGCCTGGTATTCAGTTCGAAAAATAGTTCCAAAGGTACGCTGTACATTTCCGCTTGTTTTGGAATTTGTCCCAACTGTCCCCTCCCTCCATGCCCGATGCAATGTTATTTGCCACTGTTTCCCTGATCAATATAAAAACAAAATATCACATCAATAATCTGATTGTATCGAATTGAGTGTACACCCATCATCACAAATCACTCACAAACGCGCCAATGTGCTCGATGAGACAAACAGAGTTGTTGCATTCCTTGCAACATAGTTGGTGGGGACCAAGCACCATTGCAACCACAAAACGATCACCGATATAAAGCTTTTTGTGTGCATGTGTTGTACATGTATCCTTCATCCCTGCTGATTGTTGTTTGAGATAAATTTTTGATGATCTACGTATGTGTGTGCGATGAGTGCGCATTCCGATCAGATTGGCTGATGCATCCCGTTAGGATGCACGCTGTACACACACTGCATCGAGGAAAAAATGTACTCCCAGCGCGTGGAAAGTCAACCACTGTCCAAACCCCAACCCGGGGGGGGGGGGGGTGGGAAGGGAATGTGCATGGAAATGTCTATAAATTTTAATTCGATTTCACGTTATCGCTCATTTCGAGATTTAAGTATCTTTGGAATGCTACCCAGCACCACCTGCTGTGGGTGGGTACGGCAAAGGGGGGGGGGCGGAGGATGGACTGCAAATGTAAATGGAGCCAAATGTTTTGAAAGTCGGTTTCGTTTTCCCTTACCGAAGCGCGCACAAACCGGTCGCCGTAAGCCACCGCATGCCTGCCCGCTCAATCAAAGCAAACGAGGGAGCCGAGGCGGCACGCAAGTGGCTGGGTAACGCAATGGGCAACGCAAATCATCGTTTGCTGTTGGTCAATTATAATAATTGATGTGAGGGAAAATTTGCAAACCGATATCGATGTAAATTAATTCTGCCCGTACGTTCCTCGCACCGTTCTGCTTCATCCTGGCGCGCGCGCGTGGTGCCGAAGTTTATTTAGCAGGATCGCGGATATCCGGTCGTCGTGTGTGGAGGTGGGTGCAGGAGAGCACCCAGGACGGATTGTGCACGCCGCACATCGTGGGAGAAAAGCCGTAAGTAGTAAATATTTGACAAGCCTGGCGAAATAGACCGACTCGTGTAGGCAGGAACTGAGCCGTTTTTCGGGTGCGTCAGCGCGTAAATACAGTTGTTAAGATTATTGACTTCCAGCGAAACTGCTCAAACAGGTGAATAATTGTTTGAGCAGAGAATGTAAATGAGGGGTTGGTTTTGCATCAGCCGAATGGGATGTGTTCATTACAGGGAAACAGCGAATAGACGTAGCTTTATGAGAATCGACAATTCGAGTAATTTACATTGAATTCAATAAAATTAGCTGTAAAAATTAATAAAAAAAACTTCTTATACCATATGCGTTAGTCCTTTAACTCGGCTAATGAGACAGCACTAAGGTTAAGGACAAAGTATCATCTTTTCGTGTGGAAATTTAAGCCATAAAGGTCTGTAAAGATCTGTTTTTATTGACTGTAGTACATACTATAGTATGTTTTTAATAACATCCCTTCAATTAAATACTTCAATGACTATTTTAGTTGGAATGGAAAGACACTACCCGTTTGCATTCAAAATTCAGTTTGAAATGTATCCAATAAGAATAAAAATATGTAAGCTGTTTTTATGATTTTTATCATTATTAAAGCTAATTTCGAATTCAGACAGTCTGAAAATTCCATTCTCCTCCAAATGTATGACGCTATAACGTGTATCCTTTGTCAAAAATGCTTAGATTACTAACTAGACATCTTACTTCCAACTTACCCTTTCGACGTGATGACATCGTTGCACTCAATGAAGCAGCAAACTGCACACAGTATGAGCAAACTCGCGAATACGTTCCGCTGCTGAAAGGACCATCCATCGGACCGGGCCCGATTACCGCCGCACAACCTCCCGTTGCTGCCTAGTGACACGGGCCCACCCACCGAGTCCGTCTCGCTCCCGGCCATCGGGCTCTAAGCACCACAAACGCAACTTAAAAAAAAAACAGTCCACAAATCACAAAATCCGTGCGTGCAGCTCTCAATCAGCAGCAGCGAAACACCGGCCCATCCAAGCCATCACCACCTTTCACCACGATCGAGGACGTTCACAATGGTGCGATTGTTTGGCCGAAAATCCTGCTTCTTGAGCGACTTTTTGATCGACCTGAGCTCCAAAGTCACCACGGCGAACGGTGAAACCAAATCATCCACACCGGACCGCACACTAACACCGACTAACGAGCGACTGTCAACGCGGGTACGAACGGTTTCGATTCGGTTCCAGCGGGCCACTGTCGTCGGTCGTCCATGCTGTCGTCGATGGCGATGATGGCAGCGAGCGAAAAGCGATAAACTCGAATGTTAAATGGCGAATATTGTAGACTAAAAACGGGCAGCACTGTTTTAAGTCTGTCACATTTCAGGAAATGAAAAACACTACGCAGCACACACACACACCCGTTTAGTACACCACGCGTTGCGAAGGATTCAAAAACACTCTTTCACGGCGTCGTCGCCCTTTCGCAACAAACAATTCACGCATCCGTTTTGCCTCCTTAGTCGGCGTCGTTCGATGATCGACTGTAGCACATTTCGCACATTTCGATGCACAGAGTGCACGGAAATTCCCCCAACGCTCGCCGTGTCTAACCCGACCGCGTTCCGCGCCGTGAGCGAGACGGAGAGCGGGTGGCTTTTAGCGCCGGCTCGCCGTTCGATTGCCGGTGGTTCGGTTTCCCATTCGCGTTCGGTTTTCGACACTGAATCGACGCACAATCGCACGGGGCGGCCGAAACCGAAACAGGCCGAAAACGCGCAAGCCAAAACCTCAAAAGGCAAACATGCAAAAAAAAAACCAAAGCGGCCAGAGCAACAACGCACAATATGCACCACGCGAGCTTTCCGATGTGCTCCTTGGTCCTTCGGTGTACGGGCGCTCAGTGTTCGGATTTCGGTGTTCGGATTGCTAGAATGGAAAACACATTCCCCGGCCGTTCTTTTCGCTCACACTATGCTGAATGGCAGTGCACATGCGAATGGGGAAATTAACTACTTTAAACGTTGGGCTTCCGGCGTGCGAACTCGAACAGATCTACGATATGATCATTCAACAGTACAACAGCACAAGTAAAAACTAATTTATATTTTAAATAAATATTTCACTCTTTTTCAGGCAGCTGGTGACACTTATAAAACCCGAACGGCATACACTCTACGCACCGGGGGCCACACGCGTTCAGCATTGAGCCGCTGTCGAGCGTCGTCTGAGCGCGGCTGGAGCGCGTCATTAGCGCGAACCCTTCCCACCGCGCGCGTGTGTGTCCAGTGCGTGACCAATACACCGTGACACCGTGTGTGTGCGTGTGTGTGCGCGGCTGTCTTACCCTTTCCACCGACTACACAACATCTTGCCTTCACATTGCATCACTGACCTGAAGATGTGCGCATCCCGTTTTCCCGCGGATGCACTTCCAGCCCAGCCAAACAGCGTGCGCAACCACCGGAAGGATTGGTTAAATCTCGCGCTGACTAAACATTTGAAAGACACGAAAAGAAAAGGAAGAAAAAAAAGCAGGGCAAATTACCTGTTTACCTTATCGTAAACTAGCGACAAAAAAGCAACAGCAACAGATCGCGCAAGTTTGACGCCGACATAATGGGTTTGTTTGTTTCCCTCCGCTTCGGTTTGAACTTTGCTTGGGAAACGCTTTTTTACGGGCTGTGTAGGGCTGTGGGGTCCCATAGAGCAGTTTTGGTTTGGTTTGGGGCTAGGAGCGAAAGAGATTGTCCTCGGTGCTCGGCGGTGTGTGGGATGTGTTGATGGAGTGCTTTTAACACATTTGCACCGGAGTGTAAGGCAGCATAAGTTGGAATATTACCTTTGATTTTTGGTCTTCCATCTCTTCGACGGAGGTCATTCATCGTTCGCTGGTAGTCGTGGGAAAACTAATTAAGCTCGATGTAGTGATGTTAATAAAACAAATTGGACACAATTTGAGCGCCTCAAACTCTTAAGTAATGTAGTTTTAGCACACAAACTCTTGCTACAAATTTGATGTGCTGTAAGAGCAAATCGTCACCCTTGATTGCGCCTTGTGCCATAAACGGTTGAGCCAATTTATGCTGACGATTGCAGCTATGGCGGAACGGCGTGGAAAACGCACCCCCTTTAACAGGCAGCGTTGAAGACGCCCATCACACAAACGCACATGTCCTGGCGTACACAACAACCGAATGAAAACCGTTAACTGACTGGTGTGACGGATGGGCGCGGGGCCGGTTGAGGGAATCATCATAAAAATGGTTCGTTGCTTCGAGCCGACGACCAGCGTCCACACGGCCATCGTTGGCTGCGGATCGTTCTATCAAAATCGTATTAACTTTAATTGAAAATAGGACCGATGATATGTGAGCCAATGTGGGGACGACACACACACACAAGGATACTGGATGCAAAAAAAGCATACATACACACCACACCTCGGAAGGAAACGCCGGGTATCCGATTACGGGTGAATCGGGTTTTACGTTTTACGATTTTTGTTGCGATTTCGAATCATGTGGGACATTAAATTTTAATTGCGTCGAACTCCCGGTTTTTACCCCGTCCCGGGTCGCCGAGACGGTGGTACGGTGAGATAACCGTTTATGGGTCTTTGTTTTTCCGGCTTGACTGTGGTTGGAGTTGCGACAGGATTAGGTGACCGTTTGAAGGCGATTTTTCCGCTCGGAGGTGGAGTGGTTGGCAAGTGTGTCGATGGAAGGAGGTGTATCGAGTGAAGATACAGACATTGACCGGGTTTTCTGGAAAAGTCTCGCTTTGTATTGAGCGCAATGGATGAAACAGTGTAACGTTGTGAAACAACTATGTAAAGCAAATAAGTTGTAAGAACATATAGAAAGTTGAAGTGAAATAACATTTATTGCGTAGGTAGCCCATAATACTTGTAATTTCTTCAAAAATAAATAAAAGTAAAAGAAAAAATATTTTTTTAAAGATTTTTTGTAGAGCTACATGTTTAACAAAGACATCTATCAGATGATTAAATAAGTTTATTAAAACTCCTCTTCCTGGGAAATTGTCACCCATGTCTGGGCAATGATAGATTGTAGTTTCTTCTTAATATGATACACGTATGCTGTGTATCAGCTCCATACCGACCACGCCAATATAGTACACTATATAGTACATAAGTTCACTACGATAAAAATGTCATTGCCACTGAGTGCATTGGTTAATTATCTTTTTGTTAGATTTTTCGTGCAATATCGCGCTCTTCCGACTATTACTGCATAGCTTTTTGATCCTCAAAGACCCTAACTAACCATACGCCAGCACTGGATATTGTAATATAAATATATACACTACGAGACTCGATATTTACGCCTAACGAATATGCAAAAAAGATGGCATTTTTATGTCGTTGTAGGACCGATGTACCGATGTGTTTTACCTCAAAATTGCAAACCATAATTTTGAGGCTTCTGCTTAAAGGGTTCATACAATGCATTTTTTTCTCGCGAACTATGGTTTTTTTTTTGTATTGCTAGAGGAGCAATTTAAAGACGTCACAGATTGACTACAGATTGAGACCTTAGGGCTAGGCATAGTCGTTCGTCGATTAGATGTGGATTACACATGAATTTGAATGGCAAAATTCGTATTTTTCAGATAAAGTAAGGCTCATTTTGATAATTGTTTTGAATGGGTATTCCTGTTTGTATATATTTATCAATATGAGGCTCATGCGATTACTGCTTTGGTGCGTTGGTGATAAAGCTGTCACATTTCTGATTCCTATACGACGGGATGTAGATTCGATGACATTCCTATTGGAATGATAAATTGGAAGTCAAACGTTCCCTTAAGGATTTTATACTTATTTATTTTTATAACGACTTTGAACCCATATAAACGCAATCGAATCCCGATCTTCTTCTTCTTCTTCTTTATAGGTTGATGGGGTTTATTCTCCTATACCTTCTGTCATACAGAATCCACATCACACACAAGATTCAGAAAAGTGCATCTTAGCAGGCCACACAGCAGACTACAAATGTGTGTGAAAGAGACCAGAAAGTGGCGAATACTATCAAAACCCATGTAAAATCGTGTAAAATACTTATCAGAAAAATCGCAATAATTAAGAACATTTACAACATATGCTGATAACTAACCATTATTTATCATAATTCACTACTAAAATTTATAGTGTTTCTATATTCTGCATTAAAAATTACAAATATGTATTTTTTTTCCAAAAATTAAATTTTTCTACATTGTTTCTTCATTATCCGCTATTATCATATTTATAAGCTATGATTTTGTAGCGTATTGATAATGACAAGGTGTCTTAATGCATTCCCAATGGTGTTTCTTCAACAAAAAAATAGTGTCATGGCATCAGACTCTCAATGTATACCACAATGGTGAAAGCTGCATGAAGATATTTTAATTTTCCGCCCATAAATCGCTTAACCCACTAGGCATAAGTTAGTTCGCATTAGCTTGACCAATAAACTTGAAGGGTCCTCGGTTTGCACTGTGTCCGCAAAGTATTTTAATTGATCTGCCATCAATGCCGTTATGCAAATAATGACATCGTCCGTCAAGGGTGTGTCTGGAATGCAATGATGACCACGACGGTGACGACGATGTGTGTTTGCAAAAGTGAAAAATAATGTGCTGGATGTGCAAGAGCTAGGGACAGACTGCAAGACTGGCGCGTGGACCGCCCAGCATCTGGGCCGTTGTAGTAATCCATGGAGAGAACGGCGAACTTTATTATTTATTATATGAAGAAAACAGTTAAATGTGTAGATAGATGTTACGGCATGACGAGATGTTTCAGTATGATTTTAGCGGAGGGCTTGGATAAAGATTTGCATGCACAATATTCGTATTGTGGGTGGTTGATTTATTGAATAAAGAAACGTAGGTTTAAATCGAAAATTGATGATGATATTTTTTATCAAAGAAAGACATTATTGTCCCTTTATCCTCCCCCAAAAGAAACACCCATCGTAGCTTATTAAGTTCCCTTCGGCCCAGCACTTGGGAGTTGAGTCATTAAATAATTGTCCGAGGATAAATACACAATCCCGCCAGCAGGCGACCAAACCCCTTCGCCGTCTGCCAGAAGAGCCAATACGGTGCTAGTTGGAGAAGTGCTGCTAATGTGTTATGACTCAATTTACTGTGAAAATTTAAATATTGATTGGAAGCAGCACCGCCAGTACTGCTGAGAGAGAAGAAAGGTGGAAATAAAATCATAAAAATACCACACACCGGCACTTGGGCCGCACTCATGAGCGCTAGAAAAGTGCATTCAAATGTGCAGTGAAGAGCATCCTTCGTCTCGGTGGAATGAAGAGAGGGGGTGATTGTAAAGAAAGCAAGGGGAGAGATTGTTTGAAGGGAAAACACTTTAGAAATTAAATATGAGCATTCTATCGGGCTGACTTTTATCTCCATAAATAACGATTTTATGAACTGACGCGCCTGCCCGGGGCCTGCCGCACCTTTTGGAGAAATGGAACGCACGAAGAGGCTCCGTGGGATTTCTTACCACTACGGGGCGAGTGGTTAGATAAACATGACGGCCCCTTTTGTTTTCGTTTCGATCGTGGAATTGGAAAAGCGCAGTGAACGAGGTTGGTGATGAAGCGTGTGTTTAGAACAGGCGACGGAACGAACTGGCGTGACGAGTGACATTCTCCGAGCGAAAAATGGTCGAAAGAAGTGCACGGGGCACACGATCGCGTTTGAGAGTCTTTGGAGTGACAGGTGCATATCTGTTACAAGATTTTTGTGATCTTCTCCATGTGCTCGATTTAACCGGTCTAGGATACTGATTTTTTTTTTTGAAGATTTCGATCGATCCGGTTTGATCGTAAAGTATCCGTAATAGTGTTTAAACTGCGGGACGCCCTATTACCGGTCGGCAAAACCGGATGCTGGTATAATTAGGTTAGCGCCACCGAGCGCCACCTGGCGCCACCCAAATAGAGTTGAAATGGCGTGAATTGGTATAATTTTTGTCTTCGGTGTTTCACTCCGGTAGCAGTTATTTGTCCTATAAGTTAACAATTTTATTGCCCAGGCCGGCGTCGTCATAGAGCTGTGAGCCGAGATATTATGAGTTAGATACAGACGGACGGCGAACATTTAGCTGGAATTCTGTCTGGAGCCAGTGTAGCAAAGTCTAAATGCTGTGTCTGATTTTTCTTGGTTTGATGAGATTTCAGAAGAAATGACTTGCCTCCCGCCAAAAAATTCTCCAGGAACAAAGCACCTGTTTAATGTTTTCCCTGAACTCAACGTTTAGTTTAAACGGAATGGATAGTGAGTTAAAAAAGATGCCAAATTAAAATCGTGAAGTATTACATAAACACACGAGCCGAGGCAGAATGGAGCCACCATTCTGAAAGGAATGTCTATGATGTTATAGCAAAGATAATAATAAAATGTATTATTTTATTCGATTGGATTGAAAGTATATTAAGAGCATATCGCTTTAATTATCAATAATTGATACGGATTTATAGTACTGCTGAGAGTGGAATGGACTTGATTAGTGTGTTTGTTTTGAGCACATGCTTTGTTGCCTCTTTTCAATCGATTAGTATTTCAGGAATTGATTTGAAAAAAAGAAAAGAAATTGAACTGCTTTTGAACTCCGATCTTTCAGAATTTTACTCATTGAACCATTCATAAGAATAATAAATACGTATCAAGTAGTTAACAAGAATTGTAGTTTTTTTTACAACAGTCCGCAAATGAACCGCTTTTATTAAACATCATAACACAGCAAGAGGTGTGATTCGAGGAATGGTAGACAAAACGACAATGTTTGATGCAATAGTAAGATACCAAATAGACTCTTTGCTCGGTCGGGGATTTACAAAAATGTGTGCGTTTGGGGCAGAGTGCATTTATGATCGGTAAACAATACAGCGGGTAGGGCGTGGAGACTTGCGCGAGCACCATGAGAAATATTTTTTCCACCCTATTGCGATCGTTCCGGTCGTTTGTCGTTTAGTGGTAGAATTGTGATTCTATTTGTAAGCTGTAAGTTATCTTTTAGGTTCTACGCGTGAGTGTGTATGCGTGTTAGAAGTGCCAATGGAAGTGACATAAGATACAAATGACAGGAAGTGAAAACCACACCTAGAGCTGGGTTATTGTATGGGTAAATGATACTCGGAACCGACCACAACTAGCTTAGCTTTGTTATCAGTGATTTCACAAATGCTCCGCAGCGATGTAGTCAAAACTAATAAGAGCAACGAATCGACAAATCGTTGCACGTTTCATTTTCATAATTACATGATATTTTTTTCGTCTCGTTAAAATCTATCCCAGGACCGTTACTCCTGAATAAAAAAAATCTATCCCTAAACTAAACCACCCGGTCATTTGGGAAACCTTTAAACCATTTCAAGCAAACCAAAAAGCCCTCCGTGTAACATTGTAATCGAGTGCAATCGAGCTTGAAAGTAATGGCCTGTTGGGATTGAATGGTCTGGACTGGTGGTCCATTACACAGTCTGGAGCATTACAGGTAATGGTTATTTCTTGGTATTTTTGTGTCGTTAGTATAGTTGCCAATGCCCTGTTGATTTGGTATGAAAGCAATGCACACGATTAAATCATAAATCATAGCCATGGTTGCCGAGTAGTAGCCTGCATACTTGGAGTGTACGGTAAACGGATATAGGTGGGAAAACGAAAGCTTTTTGCGATTACTTCCAAAGCTCACCCCTAGATGGCAGGCGTGACCAATAAGGGTTGTTACGAAAGGGGGTTGATATGCACTACGTGAGTGACAGCACTTTAAGGATTTATTTGGAAATTAGAAATTTATGAATAATAATTGTGCTATTGTTTAGATTGTTGAAGATTTTTTAGAGCAATTTAATATAAAGATGTGAACTGTTTATAATTCTCGCAATATTTCTACAATGGTCATTATGAATAATCAAAATAATTTGGTCATTTAAATTTTAGTTTTGTTATGAACATTTTACTTACGAATTTTAAATTTAATTAACAACATAGTTCCTAATAATACAATTTACATTCAACAAAACAAAAAAGCATTATTTTGTGTGTCTTCGACAAAACAGGAACATTCATGTATATGCATCGGATTGGAAAGAAAATGCATTCAAGATATGGTATGGATCACTTACACTCCTTGGTTTAAAGAGACAGGAACAAAGCAGGACCACTGACCATTGAACCTCGATCATAGCAGAAACGCATCCTTGACCAGATTTCAGCTCCTTTTCCCGTACATGAAGAAAGCTACTCTAGGCTCGCCGGGATGTGCTACATATGCTAGGATCTCATTTTGTAAACCATCTGTAATCCCACTGCCTCGCTTTTGACATCGAACAATGGACAGCTTCCCGGTTCGATCGAAGTGATCTTACTTGTGGGTACCGGATTAGCAGCATTAGCCTCTTTACGCTCTCTTCTGCTTAAGTTCCTTGCAGGCGGCACCTAACCCCCGTAGCTGCCACCCCACACAGTAAAGGAACGTGTTGATGTGCACGGTGCATGATACTGATGATACTCATTACACTCATTATTCGTTAAAATATTTGCGCTCCCGGCCGGGGAAAGCATAATTACAAAGGTAAACAATCCTCTTAGGTGCATCCCAGCATCCGCCCAGGATTTGCGACCGGTGGTTAGCCCGCAGTGCATTTGACCGTCGCTTTAGAACAAAAGCCCATGTCCCCATGAGCCAGGTACATGTTCCAGGCGGACGCGATATGCATGGAAGCGTGTGTGTGCCTGAGTACGAACCGAGGGCTACGGTGTGTTTGGTTTATCCGCGCTGATCCGTTGGGTTTTGGGAGCAAGCTGTCTGTCAAACCCATTCGAACTGGAAAGGCAATGGATGAAGGAAAAAAGGAGCACGACCGTGAGCCTACTCAGGAAGAAGTTGACCGAAATTAGCTTAAATTCTTCCGCCAATCAGCCGTACCTATATGGAGGTACATCGACGATTTGCTCACTTGATGGGTGATGGAGTGTACCCCGAAATGAGTTCTTAACTACCTGTATTGTCAAAAAAAAAACTTGTGGTGATGTTTGGACTTCATTGTATCGCACAATTTCCCAGTCAAGTTTCATTGATACCGAACACTTTGAACAGCCGCCCATCACACCAATCTAACACCGGTATGGGCACATTCCTTACGCTGCATTTCATCAATGCTCGGTAATCGCCCCGCCGTTGAAGGAACCAATAATTGCATCTACATCCATCGTTTCTATGGTAAAGTAAGCTCATTTGCCAACGGTAGCAATTGGCCTCGAAATTCATCACGTTAAAGGCGCACTCGATCAGGCATCGCTAAGATAGAAGGACAGGAAAGGGGTATCGTTGGTTTACGCTTAACCACGCTTGGCATTAATCATGCATAATGGCTACATTAGTAACGTTTTTACTGTGTGCTAATTGTATACCAATTTGTCTTTAATTAATGCATGTCGCCCGATCGCTGACAACGTTGGGTACAGCAACAGCTCCACTAACCGTACGATCGCAGCGTGCCTGGAGTGGTTGAGTGCTTGGTTGGCGGTGGTTGGCGGTGGTTGGCGGTGGTTTCTACAAGTTTGCCGTAACGATTGGCAAGCATGATTCCATAATCCCCACTTAATGATCGTGGTTTTTATTTGGAGAGCTTTTGTTTTACCCTCATACGCAGAGAGGCCATTTTGAATTCCAACCAAACTGGTTGCTTTCCTGGACGACTCTGTAGAACTATCAGTGCATATGAATTATTTTTTTTTCTCGGAGCGGAAGATTGGTTGACAACGTAAACAAGAGCGACGCTGCTTCTAAAAAAACAACAACAACAAACCTGCTTTTTAATCCTTTTCAATGGCACAGGTTTTGTCTTTCTCCATTTCATACGCTTCCAAGGGGCTTATCACCGATTCGCCCTCCCGGGTGCTATATTCGAACTGTCGATTGCTGTTCGGATCAAGTTTCAGTAAGGTTTAGTTTTTTTTAAACTTTCGGTCGGTCTGTTGTCATACGCCACCGAAAAAAAACCGAAAAGGAAAGAAAAAAAGCGACAGTTGCCCTCACAAGAAAACCCCACACGAACACGCTGGAGATAATTGATTTCTTTCCATGTTTCGCCAACACTTCACCGGATTGAGCAAAAGCTACATTGGCACCGTTCAATGGCGATCGTCATCGTCGACGACAGCGCCAACGTTCGCTGGACCTGTTTGGAACTCGAGACCCCACACACACCGATCACCAAAACTGGATGGATGCACACAACGCAAAATTGCAAAACCCCCATCCAGTACCGCCTGCCGAGGTGGACACAGCAAAATCTTCGTAAGCATTCCATTTCAATGAACAAAAAAGGCACCCCAGAAGACATCTCACAGTGGTCACGAATTCCTGCATGGGGAGCATGAAGTTGACTGGAATTGAAACATTTCTCCATCCCAGACGATGTGCCCCGGGGACTCTTATCACTTAATTCCCCTTCCATCGGTCCATATATTATCATTAATTTGTAATTTTTTAATAAATCCACAAGTTATTGCAGTTGCTGTAGGTCTGCGCTCCCCACGGCGTCTCGGGAGAAAAAGTGAACGAGGGGGTGCACCCTTGTTTCGGTCTGTCGTGGTCATTAGTCGTCTGATTGAACATGCGCGCGAACATCATCGATCGGGGGTCGGTGGGTGACGATGTAGGCCCGTTTTGCTTTTGTACAGCCGGCCTACGACTCAAGTCTATCTGAACCTATAATGTCTCATTAACGGATGACGTCCTACACATGGGAGGGGTGGAACGGCACGGTAACGGTTTCAGTTTCTACCGCACGATCCCGCAGGCGGTTGGGTGCGGGAGCCGGGAACGCGTGTAATCGAATCCAGCAGGTGCCACCGGAGAAGCAGCGGCGAGCAAACGCTAACCATTCCCAACAGGCTGCACACGAAAGCACGGCAAAGATACGGGTAGGGAAAGAAGCAGCAAAAACAAAAAAAAAAAAACGACACAACATCTGATCGTTACTTTTAATCCACGTTGAAATATCGTATAAAACTGTCATCCAGTGGTCAAACCTAATGGACTTCCAGTGATAAGCGGGAATGTTACTGCTCCGGTCTTTATTATTACCATTGCTTCTGCTGCTTATCGAGTGGATCCTGGACTGTTGGGATGAAAACAGGGTGATAGGGATAGCAAACGGCTTGAGCAGATACTTTTCAGCATTACTTGCCGAAGGTATGTGTGTGAAATTGAGCCAAGCTCAAGAGAAAAACCTTCCTCCCTTCTGCCCCATCGGGGACCTCCGGAGAGGCAGTCAGTTAGGTCGGGAGCTCACCTGTTTCGCTTCGGAAATCAGTTATCTGGAATATTCTAGATAGTCACGCGTGACAGGCACCGACCAACCAAACCGGGTGGGGAAGCATAAACACGGTTGGACCCCACATGCTTGACACGATGTGTGCTCGGTGCATCGTAATCGCTAGCGCTAGCTATAGAGACAGCTACGAGAAAGGTTCCGCGCACTGAAGTGTACTGTAAACTGCCGAGCATAGGCTTTAGATTAGATTCTCGTCTAGCAGCTTCAGCAACCTGGCACAAAGCTTCAAGATGTGCTCCACAGGTTCCCAGCAGAAACACAAACACACACGGGCATGGTTCAAAGAGCTGGGAAATGAATTCGTATCGTAGTAATTCCAGATAGAAGGCGCCCATGGGCTAGGAAGTGAAAGCCAATCGGGAACAAACTATTAGCTGCGTTTCTTTTCTCCCTGAAAAGAAGTGATTTAATGTTGACATGTGTGGTAGGTTATCGGCGATGTGTACTGCGTGGTTGTAAAACTGGCTAATGACGACTTCGCGAGCTATGGATGAAATCTTAAAATGTCCCCTTGGAGTGCTGTTGACTGCTCGGAACCGAAAGCAGCTTGTTGGCAGTTTAGCTGAAGCCATTTTGTTCCCCGGTAGAGCTGATAAGTGAGCAAGATTTATGCGCTCTGTATCATAGACATAGCAAACAAAGTAGAGCACGGCTTTAAGTAGGCACATATCTTTATATCGAAAGAGCCCCCATAAGAAGTAATGTGTTCTTCATAATATTGTGAATGATTTTAAAACTAGTCAGGTACTTTTAAGGACTCGCAAATCATATTGTCGTCTACACCAAATCTTCATACCTGTCGGAAGTTTTATGTTTATGGGTTGTTTTGTTTACTTTCGAGTCTATAGTATTGTTTTTTTTTGAAGGAATGTAATATCAGTACAGGCTCCTGTAGATGCTTCCGGTTTTGTTATTTTACTGTCTTAGGGGTTAGATGTTTATGATTAACGGACAAAACTTGCCTGTAAGCACATCACAGAGGTTTTAGGAAACAATTATTACTTTTCGGCCAGGTAGCCATAATAAAAAAATAGTTCAATTTAAAAACTTTTTTAAGATGTTTTTGTTACCCAAACACCAGAACAGTAATAATTTGGTTTTGTTTATCTCTTGTCTGTTCTTATTTTTGAAGCTAATATACATTTTAAGGCAACCTGGAGATGATCGTTAGAAAGCTAGCGTCAGTTGAAATTTTCGTAAGTAATGTAAGTATCTTTCACTAACCAGACAACATTCTCTTCGGCTCTTTGAAGTACAAGTTCCCCCAATTATTTGTAATCATTTTGAAATGTTGATGCATTGTTTTGGTTTCAACCATGTTTTCCTTTCTAGAATAGGCATATCGGCAAACATACCTTGCGAATGCTGTTTTGATCGTATATGATGCTCTCACTCAAAGCTCGTTCGCAGATAGGCCATGAAATGCACCCGAAAGCAGCGTATTGCAGCTGCTATAAAACGAATCCTGCTTACCAGAACCCCGTTAAAACACGCCGTCACAAAACGTCATTCCCAAAAGAGAAGCCCGACGTAGAGGTTTACCTGTATGAGTGTGTGTGCCCAGTGAATAAATTAGCACATCCGTATTAATTTTATTATGTTTGCTCATTAATAAATGCCGCTAGTGGTTATGATGCAGGAGAAACATGAAGAAAAATTGCCCCGACGCTGGACGAGACTTGGCTGAGTCTGAGGGTGATGTTTTCGGAAGGCTTTTGTTTATTCTTTCAGTAGTTACTGTGCTGTGATATCTTTACCGTGCGAAAGAAGCCGTTCCATGCAAGAACTGCATTTGGGAAATAAAAAGTAAGTTGGTAATATTGTTGTGCGTTTTGTTTGCTAGACGTCCTGTCGGACAACTTCCCCGCATTTCTCCATCTTTCTCGCTCTCTATCTTTGGTCTTTCCTGAAGTTTTATGGCACCAAAAGCAACAGCAAAAAAGTTCCGATCCTCGCCGTAGGTCCATGCATTACAGGGGTGCAATTAAACTTACCCGCCTCACAGGTCTCTGTTTCTGGTGTAAGGATCGCTACTGCCCCTGTTGGGCGATTTACCTGTAGCGCTTAGGCACGGTAAGCAACGATCACACATTCCCGGAATTTCCGCACCAATTCGACAGCCGTCATGAAACTCTTAAGACGCTTTCATTGAGCCGTTTCGTCGCGGCCCGGTAGGACCGTCCGGTGCTCGCATAGCGTCATAAATGTATGCCTTGCGTCGTGGGCAATTCGGTAATGATTGCTATTATCCCGAAGGCTAATAAATCCATCCAACCACAAAAGTGTGCAAGGTGAGCCAAGGTCGTATGCTGCGCTCGTAATGAAGTCATTACGATTACCCTTCGCGGTTTCGTTCCGGTTGCTGATGATGTTGGGTGCAATGTCTTGCATGACGAGCCAACTGCAAAGATGAGTCTATTGGGAAACGGGCCAACCAGGTGGTGATTTGGTTTGAATTGTTTTAGATGAACTCAGACCATCTTATCGTAGCAGTTGACAATTTGTTCTACCGTTTTTTTCTACTGGTCTCATTTTAAGGGTCTCTCCGGTTTAAACTATTTTTAGATTCAGTGCACTTCAGAGTGCAGCAGCTGTTGGAATGTGGGTCCGAAAACAAGCGGCTGCTAAGAACATCCTAATAGGATGAAAGCTAGCCCAGTCCATGGTGTAAATCAATGATTTTCCACACCCAAATGTTAAAGTGGCTGTTTCAGATGGTGCGCTTTGAAACAGATAGCCGTGTTTAGTAACGCTTCGATGTGGCAGGAAGGGTCAGTCTAGCGCCACTTGACCGAGCACGAGCACTCGAGATGTGACTGGGTCAGCTTGCAAGCAGAGGACACTATCGATTGAATGGAAAATGCAGCCAGCTGCTAGTTTGTAGCGCTAGCTCCGAATATCGAAGGAGCAACGGGCGCGCGTGACTAATCGAGATGCTCTAATTATGAATCGATTGTGTCCTGTTTTGCCGTTCAATTTATTTGCCATTTTGATCTCCATCCCACCAGAAACTCAGATTCATGCAAATGCTTTGTTTGGGAAAAGTTCTCTTCCTCTGCAAAGGTTTCGCAACCATTTCGGCTCTTTCCAAAACGCCATAAACTAGCTCCATTTAATTTAGTTGGCAGACGACTCCACGCGGCTTGGTTTTGAGTTTTTTTTTATTAAAAAAACAATAAACTCACCTGAGGGTAACCGACCGCTTACCATCGGCAGGTTATTATTTAATTTTCCCTCACCCGGGTCCGTTAGATGTTTGCCGACGATGCTACCATGTCGAAATGCCGGCTGCACAGGCGCTCCAGAATCGATGTTTGATCGGCGCTGACCGTGTTGTCTCCGTCTGTCGGCGTTTTTCCCCCTCCTTCATATTCTTCGATGCAAGGTGATAAAGTTGTTCGGAACCACCACGACGCTGCAACCGTTGTCGTAAAAACACAAGCGAGCGTAACGGGTCGAAACAATAGAACGAAGAATAGATCAATGGAGAGAGAGTGTGTGTGTGTGTGTGTGTGAGAGAGTGAAGAAAGAAAAAAACATTTCAATATCGTGCTTTTTATTATTATTGTCTTTTTAGTTTCGGGAGCAAATTCATGGTCTCGTATGTGTGTGGTGGCGTTCCTGTTTGTCTGCACTTCAGCGCAGGATTCAACGTAGGAACGATGAGAACTAGTCTTTGGACGGATCTTCCGGAACCTATCTCTTACTCGGAGCTCTTGAAGATCCTTTTTCTTTATTTTTAACGTCTTCTTTTTCCTTGATCATCTTTCTTCTTTCTTTTTGAACACATTTTCTAGGACTTGCGCAAAGGCCTGCTATGATACGGTATGTAGAAGATAGGGACATAAAAAAGGAAGCCACTCACATAAAGGTGTGGCACCATTCCGAAAGCCGCGATGGTACAAACCGGAAAATAACTTAATTTTTTTATTAATAGCCCGTTGAGTCGCTCGAGAGGCGATTAGCTTAATACATTCCGGCACCGAAACCGACACCGGAGCATGCACTGCGGAACGCACATGCCGCGACGATCACTCTCGGTCCGTCGAACTGGGGAATTAGCGTCGGAAAGGAATTGGAAAATTATCCCAAGTAGGAAGAAGGTGCTCTTCCATCAGTCCGCTGATCCTTTTGGTTAAGTGTGCTGCTGTTGTTGCTCCTGCTGCTGCTGCTGTTGCTGGCGATGAGCCAATGCATCGCGATCTGTAGAATCCGAGCCGAACGATCGAGATGGATGGATGTTAAGTAATTAGTGGAAAGCGAGAGATTTTATTGCTGTTTGTGTTGTTGGTTAGCCGTAATTATATACACAGTGCTATTCATTAACATTCTATCGGTATTTTGGGACCCATCGCAGGGTTCATCGGTGTTGAGCATTTTATGTCGAGGGCCGAGGAAAAGGTGAGAATACACGAATTGATCCGCTAGGGGAGGGCAGGAGTGTGCTGGTCTCGATCACACTTCCGTGAGAAGCTGTGGGAAGAGAGTTTAATTCAATTATTGGCAGCGTTGATCCTGAGGCATCAGTAGGATGAGAAGAAGGTGGAACAGGAAGCGATGGCGATCGACTGATAAAGATCGGACAGCGTGAAAAGTGTGAGAGAGCGAGCAAAACCTTAGCGGGCGGTACGTTTCCGATGATTATCAAAATGAAAGGGTATCGCAGAAGCGATAGCGTAAAGTGTGCGCCATGGAGTAGTCCAATCACTTTGCAAAGCATGTTTTGAGTTTAGAGTGTGTGGGAAATGATAAATGTGAAATTAAAAAAAAAAGAAAAATAATATTTTCAGTGCTTGGTTCATTATTTTGTTTAAGTAGTCGCAATAGATAAAACATATTTTGTTTTTCTTATTGATATTAGATTATTAATTTATTTTTTACATATTATTACAAAGGTACATTCTGTTAAAAAACCAACACCCCACATCGAATAACATTCCAACCTTGCTAGAGAACCACATATCCATAGGCCACGGCAACTATGCTGAGTAAATGCGCCTGCAAAAATAAAAGTTGGGCCAAGAAAACCCAACTTCCCGCCCGTCGCGGAACCTATAATTTAATCGGAATTGAATCTTAATCGCCATTAATAACTGCCATTAGATTCAATAAAAAGGAATTATCCGTAATCGATCCACTCGCGTACCACGCATTGCGCCTGCCGCGTAAGTGTGCTTATGTGCGTGGCGTCAGGAGTGAATAAGCAAAAAGGGCAAAGGAAAAAAACCCTTATCTTGTGTTTACTCTTGCCACGATTGGTGTTTCGATTGGTAGCTTAAGCAACTCGTTTAGCTATCGTTTCAGGCGGTAAGTGGACACGCAGCCGGTTTTGGAAGCACACCCGCGTCCGTCTGTGTGGTGTATGAGGTGTGCAATAGTTTTTCCCACACCAGAGTGCTGCCGGATGGGCAGGTTTTGGAAGGAAAAATATCAGGTTTTCCTTTGCCTGTGAGAGATTTTACATTAACTGATAAGCATCGCTAGTAAACGAAACCAGAAAGGAAAAAAAGAAAAGCAAAAAAAAACAATGTTCGGTGGTGCTTTCAGGCCGAGGCAGAGGTAGGGATTGGATGTGGTGATTGTTGGCCATTCGGGTCTTGATGGGAGGTCATCACCTAGAGGCGTAAAATCCTGTTGCGAATTGGGAAGCTGCCCAACGGGAACGAAGTGCTTCTAATGATTGTGCAGGTAGGTTAGCGATCGATCCTAGATTTCTAGGTGTTTCCTATAGCTCGTAATTAAGCAATGATAGGCATGAACTAAGAGTTTGAAATTCGTTCAAATAGTGTGACAAAATGTAACCTGTTATAAACATATTATTGTTAACATGAAAATTAGAAATAACATTAATGGGCTCTTGAATGCTGAATTCAACAAGTAATATTGTATGATATATATTTAAGCTAAGACGGTTGTATTTGCAAATCACCATAATTTAACACAATAAATCCGTTAAGTTATGAATCCATACAAATTACATTGAACAGAAAAACTTCACTCATCCCAAAACACATACCTCAACTATGTTGACTCATCACAATCCTTAAAAAACACACTCACGCACACACTCACAAAACAAATGGAATTCCATTCCATTCAATCCAATTCATTCTCGAATCATATTATAGAAGAAAAAACACACTACAAACCCACACAGATAGACACAAACACACAAAGCCTCAGTTCCACATTATTAGTCTGGTCGTCTTAATGACCGGTCGCGATTAATGGCAATAAAAAAGGCGTCCTTTAGACCCGGTCAGTGGTTTTCGGTGGAGAAACAGAATTAATACACAACAACACAAAAAAAGAAGACGAGAAAAACTAACAACATGAGCATGATCAAACAAGTTTGTTAAAGTGATGTTGATACGTGCGATGGCTCCATCACGAGCCTGCTCGCGCGTCCGCGTATGCTTCCTTCGTCGACTCACCATGCACCGGAGCCGGACGGAGCTGTTTCTTCGCTCATCAAACAACTTCTTTAATTTAATTTGAATTTGTCACGCTTCCGTGGCGATATTTCGGCGTTATTAAATATTTTACTGTTTCGTTACATTCCATTCCGACAGGTTGGGAAGGTAAATCTGCTGGGGTGGTCTGGGGATGGAAATGGGGTGCCAACGGCGAGGGAATGGAAACTTGCTCCATCACCCAAGCGGCTTGGAATGAGATTTTTGTTGCTGTAGCTGTTGTTGCCTTCAGGATCGGTTTTAATAACATGTTGCTGTTAGCGCGATGCTGCGAATGATCGTTTTGATTAGTAGGATTTGATGGGTGGCAGTTTGTTCTTTGTAGGGGAAGTTTCTAATTGTAGCTCAGTTTCCATCAGCTCTGCAAACAGGCCCACAAACGTTACACATCCAGTCATGATAATAATGATGCGTTCGATCCTAACATCCACCATACATTAGACACAGAGTTGAGCTTTTTAATATTTCCTTCCTAAAGTGTCGGTACTTAACAGCGTCGAAGGCTGTAGAGCAAACAACAAATAAAGGAATAGCAGAAGCGAGGAAAAGATTAATTACTTAATCAAGTTATTAGCAAAAGGCACCAATCGGAGCTTGACCACCAAGTTTCGAAAAGCATCCTTGCTGTAGCATTCGTGTGTGTGGTCCTCGGGTGTGTCGGAAAAATCAACCGACAGTACGTCTCCCGCCTTTGCACTCGGCTGTTCAAAACGACCCAAACGCTAGAACGCATCATTAGAACGATGGGACCCCAGAAAGTGACCGTTCGGCAAACTGGCAGAAGCCCATGTAAATATCTCGCACATTTCTCCCGCTGCTTTTCTCACCTTTTGGTAGGATGTTTTGGGGTTTCGGATATAGCGTTTTCTACACACTCACACGTAGGCAAACGAACAAATCGCACCCACGATATCTTTTTTGCCCGCCGATGGCTTCGGAACCTTTTAGTAGGTTCGTCGCCTGCGCTTAGGCGTACAGTAATTAAATCTTTCCGGTATGGTGATGGTTCGATCTTTTTGGTGAGCGAGGTGTGCGATCTTCATCACTTCTCCGCCCGTTTGGGATGTGTTTTTTTGTGTGGCTCATCCCACCTTGGAACGATCGCCACTCACTCGCTCACAGACACTTTGGGAGGCTTTATGTTTTTAATTCTTTGGAAAGGAATTTTGACGCCCCTTCACGAAACGTTTCGAAGTATAATTAGGATTGTTCGGTACCTGTTTTTTTTTCCTCAAAAATCTCTTTCGTTTGTAGGATGGGGCTTGCTTGATCCGTTTTCCCACCTTTTTCAACCGTGTCGTGTGATCCATCCATTCCATTCGACTATCATGTAGGTCGTCTGCCTATTACCCGCTATTAGACACGACGTGATCCTCTCACTCGCTCTCTCGCTATTTAGCTATCCCACACACACAAATCCCAAACACTCAAAACAGATTGAGTCATACAGGGTACAATGGGTGTATCTGAAGGATCTCGAACCGCGATCCCGGTTTTAATTCGAGTGTGAAATATCAATTAGCCATGCTTTTAACATTCTTTCTCGATTTTACGCCTCCACCGAGGGTAAAATAAGTTGGAATTGTTTTTTTTTTTTCAGCAAGTCAAGGGGGGATCCGAATCGAAACGGAGGACTAAGGAAGCGATTTTGAATGTTGCTAAATGTTGCCGATCCGGCGCTGCCCCCAGGCTGGCAAATCAGCGCTATTATAATCAGCAAGCGCTTTTCGAGTCTCATCTCATCAACCGTGAATCGGAAGAGTGGTAGGTGAATCATGCGCAAAGCTTGCTCGACTTTTAGAAGGTCGGACTTTCATTTCGTGCAACTAATTGATGAAGTTTCGTTTCGATGAGGATTGAAATCAGTGGGTGGGTTTGCTTTGACTAAAACCTTCTGAAGGTCGTCAACATGTTAATCAGCTGGTTGGTGAATTTGCGGGAAAGCATAGATTACGCTAAGCTACCCGAATTAGGATGGATGAAAGGGTATTTGAAAGATGGATAGCCAAAATCAGCATGCAGGAATGCGTATTACAGCGTTTAGCATCGATCATGCATTTGGATACTTAATAAATATTCATCTAACAATAACAACTATAGAATAAAACAAAGAAAAATAAAATAAAGGTAATATTCTTACAAATAAAAAATGTTAATGCTGTCATTCATGCGGCATATTGTGTTATTGCGAGGTTTTAAAAGAGGATTTCAGGAATATTATTTACTATTTAAAACTTCTTCAATTGCCCAGCCCTGGTTACGGCTACATTATCTGAGCGGTTCCTCTGAGTTTGATCTAATATCACATCTAAGCATCTTCCAAGAATACGCGCCATCCTTCCGACATACAATGCGGTTGACGATAAAAGATCGTACAAGATCACCCGCTGCGCAAGTGTGAGCTGACGGCATGTGTGTGGCATCTGTGCGGTCTTTCTCATCCATGCCTCCGTTCAAGACCGGCAGCACCTTCGGGCACCTTGAAAGCATCCCGCCAAATGATCCGCTAAACGATAAAGTTGAACGATCGGTGCACCGGCAGTAGCCTTTTGACCCCGAACGCAAGCCAACCAGCCTGCTCACACGATACAGATGCTGAAGATGATGATGATGATGTTGTCGATCGGTACAGGAACATAAATCACCACTCAGTACAATCATTACACTCGACAGCAGCTAGCAGCAAAGGAGAGAAAAAAGGACAAGGAAGAGCAAAAGGTGAGGAAAGCTCGGTCCAGACTCGGATCGATTGAGCAATAGACAAACTGTTGCGGTGTGTCTGTCTGTAAAACATGGAACAAGGCACAAAAGTGCAATAAAACCGTGCCACGGAGCATTCGCGCAAGCCAACCGTGTTTGCCGTATTGGAATGTTCTCCCTGTTAGGTCGGCCAAACGTAAATACAAAAATCCCGAAACCGCTCGGGAAAGGCAGGCAGGCTGTCAAAAGTTGTGTAAAATGTTTGAGGAAGATCAAAGATCAAAGGCTGACAGAGCGGGCAGGCGGTAGTAGAATGCATGTCGGGAAGAATGAAACGAACGTAACGGCAGCAGCAGCAACAGCAATAAAAAAAGACATGCCGAGAGGCTTGAGAACCCAGAAATGAAATAATATTAATTGTGTTCGGTTCTGATCGGTTTTGCGATCTTCGCATGGACAGGAGGACCACCGGAGGTGTGAATGGTTGACGGGTTGGTTCTCTCTTGGCTGGAGGTAATGCTCGTATGCAGCGGTTAATGATTGGTAGAATTTTTGCAGGATAAACTCATTACGATCGGCTTATGCCACTTGATTGACGACCACCTGATCTGGAAGGATGTTTCAATCAGCGTTAATACTGACATAATTGCAATTGATCCTTCCCATGAGGAGGTCAGACAGAACTCGCTTCCTTTGGACCACCCGCTTCCTTCTTCTCTCTCTTTTTATCTTTTTCTTTGCACTCACATTTCGTTTTTTTTTGTTTTTTGGTCAATTTGTACGATGAGAGGTGTGGTCCCGCTGTTGAAAGATTTCTGTAAGGATCTTTAACCTCTCCGGGTGATTGTTGGACCCGCTGCGTCGTTGTTGTTTAGCTTTCAGTAAGTCAGTAGCATGGTGTGGGCTAGAAGATCTCAGAAGTCACCCAAGGGCAAGATGTCCTAAGGAGAGCTCCATGTGAAGAAGTGAACCTTTGCTTGGCTTTCGGTAGAAGCTAATCGATCATGCTTGAAGATCCGTTTCTAGCAGTGCCTCAACTAGCTGCTGTCATCGTGGGGGTGTCATTTCCCACCGGCGGAACGTATTGCCTCAGCAAGGTGATGATACCTGATAGGTACGGTGCGGTGATGATAACCTTCATGAACAATCTGTAGCTACGGGTACTGCACCGTTCGTGTGTGGCCGTAAATTGCAACAAACCCTGAATGTGGACATCAGAAGCTCCTAGGCAAGCTACCGGAGTTGTCGTGTTCATACACAGAACACTTATTTAAGGCAGAGTCCGGAAGCGAAGATCTGGCTAATTTTAGATAGGATCTTTTAGTTTTATTTTGTTCATTGTTGCACTCTTAAGCCGGTGCTGTGGTTAACCTAGAAAGATAAATCAACCCCGACCTGACACAAATGCATTTCTAGTGCGCATCTGGTATGAGAGGGATGAACTTCGTGCCAAACCAGAGAGTGTTTGGCCGGTTGCCATGGAGGGTAGATTTATGGTTCCGAGATAGCTGGGAACGTGCGCGTGCATTCCGTCACTTAAGTGGAGCAATTTCTCATACTACACCATGCGGTAGAAGCCAAAAAAATCCAAATCCACAATGGAGCAATCAACGTGCATCCGTTTATCGTAATGACCTTGGTATCGAGTAGCAGGAAAACTGATCCATTAAGAAGAAAAAGGCCAAATTAAAGGCAAGATTTAAATGCCTTCGCCGATATCTACATTCAGATGCAGTGTTATAAATACTCTCGTTTTCTTTGTCTTGCTGCCAAACACATAATCCGACAAAATGCGTATAAATTTTGCAATCGGTTACGGCTGACCATCAAACCGACACTAATTCGATCAGCCCGCGAATCCGTTCTGTCACTTACACAAACTGATCTCTTCGCCACCTTGTCAATCACTGGCAGGACGCAAGGAAGCGAAGAGAGCAGAAACAGTTGATCATCGTCCTCATCAATCGACGGGATCGGTGTTGTGGGATGATTAATTCAATACAAACACCTGCTCGGTTACGGTTATGCTAATTTCAATTAAATGCTAATTTACTGCATTATTGATCGTCGATCAATAGAAGAGCTCGAAGATCGAAGTGTTTGCCGGTTCAAAGTGATTGGAAGAGAGTAAAAAAACCTGATTTGTAGAATGAATCAGTGCATCTAGCCTTGCGATCGACGGTAAGGAAAACTTGAACGTCAGAGCAGTTGGTTGCACTGTTCGGTGGCTGCCCGCAGGCACATGACACTGTACGGCATCACTCAATAATAATAGCCAACTACGGGCTGCAGTGTAATAGACAACAATGCAACCGAGTACACGGCTTCTTGCTGTGTTATGAAGCGAGCGCAAAGAACTGTTTGATTTTTCACGGGCTGCACTGTTGGGATGGTTACAGAGAATAATCAGTGGCTACGCTCGTGGCTGTCCGCTCAGCTACTGCACGAGTGCAGATGCATTCATTGCAGAAAGGGCGCAGCATCTCATACGTTTGCAATTGCTAGAGGCATATTTTTTATTGCAGCTAAGGAATTGTTACGGTTGCGGGAACAATTTTATTACAGTGCTAGAAGTGTCTAGAGTTCGATGACGGTAAGCAAGTCGTATAAAAATTGTAAAAAACCGGTTCAAGGGCTCTGCCAGTAGCAATGATTTGTTAGGTAAATAGATTAGAGATGGCTTGGGATTTTTCATGCACTCCATACGTTGGCGTGCATGTTTAAGGAAAGCTTGTATTGGTAGGAATTGAACTGAATGCTGCAATAGGTTTTATAGAAGGCAAGAAATGAAATTTATTGGTTGGACTGTATGTAGACATTGCAGTGATGCTCAGACGTAGCATAAACGGATAAAGGTAATAAAATACGGTTTCATACTATTTACGGACCAGTAATCGTAAGCAGTAATTAGAGTCAACCGTACGATATTAGAAGGATCAGGGATTGCATAATGTGTACGCAAAACAGAATTACCATAATTGGTTAACTAAAATATGCAAAACATGGATATCTCCGTCTACACCAACTCGAAACACATTGCCAGAAGCTTGAACTCTGAGCAGCTCATGGGTCAAATCTATGCCCAGTACGTTGGTTCGGTTTGCTGGAGAGCATAACATACCGGAATACCATTTTTTCCCTAACGGAAACATCTTGCTAGGGTACAGTTCAAGTGCTCTAACACCGCACAGATTCGGCTGTCATCCTCGAAACAGCTCGATGAAAGTGAAAGATTAAGCCCGGAAACGGTAGTCGGTAGAATAAACCGCTTTCCACTTACCGCGTGCTCTTGTTAAGTGACATTTTAGGGAGGAAAAGTGGAGGAAAAGGCGCACTTACAGCGCACTTACAGCCGCAGGAGCATGATCGTTCGATCGTGCTGCACGTTGGCAGTTGGCGGGAAATCGAAAGGAAGCACCCTAATGAGCGTACTTTGCTTTCACCAGCAATCACCAGCGTTGAGTTTAGGGCTGATTGTGCATCGAAAAAGGAATAATTTACAGTTGAAGCTTATTTTTTTCATCTCCGCTTGATGGTGGTGATGTGTGTGCGTGTGTTTCTTAAGTTTATTTATAATGCTAGCAGGATCACAGGGTATCGCAGCCACTCTTGCGGACTGTGGCATGACGCTCGGACCAGCATATTAACAAACCCCAAGATGTTGTCTGGCTTGTGCTTGTATGGTGTTAAACATGTCTCGACAGTTCTTCAGACAGCAGGCATCCATTTTGTTCCAAAGAGCGGTAGCGAAAAACAAGAAAAAAAAGTCGATGAGAGTCTCCTCCCTCCAATCCCTCCATGCAGGTTGATAATCAAGTAATAAACACAACCTTCAAACCACTTAACAATAAGTAATACGCGTAAGAACTACATGTTTATTAAATAATAAAAGTTTCCGCTCCGAGTGACATGATGCTCCTCTTACTCCCTGGCGTGTGGAACGTTGTTCTTTTCCCCCGTTCCGTTGCAACTCAACTTTTCTATACCCCGTTTTCACGCGTCCCCACACACACACACAGAGAGGGACAGACAGGGGCAGACTTTACCCATTTCATGGTCTGTTGATTACCACCGACTCGCGTCGTCACTCCGGCAGGCCTTCCTTTCGCTCCCCCTTAAAGCGCACGAGAGCGCTTGTCCAAGAAATCAGCCACACAGGGCAACAACACAAAAAACTGGTTTCATTTCACACCGCTTTATGGAGTTTTTGAAGGGAGAAGATTTTGTTTAATGAAAAAAAAAAATGACTCGCACAAGACAATTGCCGTCTGCAACGGCTCGGACGTTTAAGTCGGCCATTTTAAATTCAATTAAAGTCTGCCCCCAAAAATGAAGAGGCTCCCTCTTATGCTGAGCAAAATTTTCCCCCCTCTTATTTTCTCTGGCAAAGAAGAGTAAAACGTGAAAAGTTTTTCGGAAGGTTGCATTATTCAAATGCGATGTTCATTAAAATTAGTTTTGTGGGCCATTCGGGACAGTTTGCGCAGCACTCGGACTTAATTTTTGTATCGCTAGGTGTGCGCTTTTACCGATCACTATCTGGCGGAACTGCGGGATAATGAATGAGCTCTCGATAAGACGGTAACAGTTGGGCCAGTCTTCGGTCAGTTTTATCGGTCCAGTTCGGCTAAAGAATAAATGTTAATGTCTTCATTCAAACCCAATCGAGATCGACCTTCAAGAAAATGCACTTTTCCATCAGTCACACACAACGCAGCCTCGTGATCGTGACTGCTCGATCGCGAGAAGAAGGTGCACTCCGAAAGCGGTCCCTGTAACAGCTCGAACGTGCTTGCGCTAAGCGATCCTAATCGGCCACATTTTTCTTCCCGGCCAGCCCGAAACGTTTTGCGGGAAATTCTTGATCGTGGCCGGTTCTCACGGTTTGAGTGGATTGTTTAAATTCTCCATTTTTTCTTATCCACCCCGCGTTTAAAAGCTTTCCCGCGTTGCCGCGTTTTCCTCCCAGGCACACCCACCCAGGTGGAGCAAGCAACCTCAACGCTTTTTTTGTTTCTTGTTGTTATTGCGTCCATTCGTTTGCGCTTCCAGCTCCTTAGCCAACCGTTCAAAAGTGATCATTCGAAAGGCATCTCGAGCCTCTCCCCTTTACCAGCCGTGTAGTATGGCAATGATGGGGTGCGTTTTTATAGCGTTTTCTTTTTCCTCCCTTTCCCACATCTTTTACCTTCTGCCCGGACGGATTAATCATTCTTTTCCGCGACGCCATTTTGGAGGATCCATTCTTCATATCCTCGGACGCGAGCGAACGTCTATTCGAGCGTCTGTTTTGCGGTAGTAATTTGAAAATCACTCACGAAACCGTCGACCGGCAATCGGGGTGGCGGAGTGGAGCGCACCCTGGATGTTGGCAATTTCATCATTCAGTTTCCCGTTTTTAGCTGCTTAATTTTCTCGCGCTTCATCTTTCGGTACCGGCCGGAGAACGGAATGTGAAGGCTGACGAGGGGGGTTGAAGCTGCTTTTTTATTTATTTATTTATTTATTTGGCGCTTCGGCCACCAGTCGGTTGCCAGCATTTCGTGATGCGTTTGTTTTTCTTGCCCTTCTGATTTTGTTTTTGGGGATTTTGTGATTGTTTTTGGGGGCTTTGAAAGTGGCAATAAAATCACGACCATTTTTTTTACTGAACCAGCTATTCCTCTCCATCCCTTTTGTTGTGTTTTGTGTGTTCACAGCGGCCGTACAACGTTGTGAAAAACTGCTCCACACAATGGTTGTTGGCGGCAGTGTGCACCGTTTAAGCATTGCTGCTGGGAATGGTATTTAATATAATTTTGACATTCTTCTACCTTCGCGTCATTTCAGCGCTTGTGAACTTTCTTTCCCCCGCTCTGCTTAATTTCTTTTGAACGTTTATTTTTTGTTGCTTAATTTCTCTCTCCCCGCCAAAATGGTGGACCGGTAGGCCAGTTAATGTGTTGCAATTTGCAGCTTGTTTTTTGTTTGTTTTGCAGTGAAAAATACAAACCAAAATACGCTTCTGTTTTCTGTTTTTGGGCAAGCCAGGGAAACGCATTAAGCCGGCCCGGGCGCGTTAAGGCGGTCAAAAGAAACCACTTTATCAAAAAAACAAGCTCGTAAATGTCGCCACACACGACGTGCGGTCCGTTGTTCAAACCTGCTCCAGCCACCAAACCCGCTGCAGAAATGCGCAAAAACTCCGCGCCGTGGTGCATAATTAAGCGTGCAGGTGGCAGGGTCTGTTGCTGTTGTTTGCCATGTTTAACAAGCGGGTTATTGCGATTTGTTGCTCCGGTCGAAAAATGACGCTACAAGAAACACGTGTTTGATTGGAGGAGAGGGAGATGAATTGCGGAAGGGGAGAGGGGACATGTATGCACATAAAAAGAGACGAATGGAGACGTAATGTGAATATTATTGCACTTGGTGTGAAAAATAAGTCAATCTTGACAAGTTTAGTGCCATATAGTTCATTGCTAAAGAACTGAAGCCGAGTTTCGGACACTTGGATGTATATAAACAACATGTATTTATGAATAAAAATTATGATTTACCAATGAGTTAATGGTTGACTGCTTTTTCTCTTATGTTGCTCATTTTACCGAAAAGGAATCCATCTTGAATAGATTTCACACTCCTTTTTCTTCTTATTCTTTACACACACTTGGTTTCTCACCTCGAACATTGGACCTCAATTTGCCCAATCACCTTTAGCCCGATCTAGATAACGTGAACCCTCATCCCCCTGGGGGTGATCCAAAAAAAGCTATCCCGTGCCCATTCACTTATAATTAGTGACTGCCAAAACACACCAGCGTGTAAATGCGGAGCAAAACAATAAATAAAGCGCATTGTTTTCCGCCGGTCATCATAGCCCTGGGACGGGCATCTCTAGCGCCTAATGCCACTTGAAGTCAATCAAGTTCTGCAGTTCAGGCATCCTATCGAGCGCCTGTGCAAAGTGCTTTCCAGAGGTGCCTTTCGTGCTGCCTCTGTCCCGTTTTGTTGCACTTTCTTTGGTACGATCTTACCACTTCCCTTGCCAGGCTTGTCGCTCCATATTGTTTGAACACTTTTCTCCGATAATTGTATCGATTATCTTGAGCTGATCATCTTTTCCCCTTTTGCAAGCCCGTGCAGCGCGGCCCATACATCCGGATCGGATGGTTAAACGAAGCAGAGGATAACTATTATTACACACTCTCTCTCACTGGCTTATTGCCCAGGGTGGATCCTCGCTGAGTGCCAAAACATGGGAAGCCGATGCCGCACATCCCGAAGGAAAAAAAAGGTGCGCCCGGGGCTGCACCCCACACCTAGTGGCAGGTTGAAAAGTCAAAATTCGCACATTTTCCCGGTAATTATGACGAGGCATAATTACACCGATTCTCGCACCCCCGGACCCCGTTGCAGAAGTGTTATTCTTTCGCCCCGACAAACCGCTCCGATGCCGCTGCTTCCTCCGCCCTTGGGTGTGTGCGTACCTGGGTGCCTTGTATGGCCGAAAACCGTCACAAGAGCAGCAGCAGCAGCGAGCAAAAGCGACTGCAACGAGCCTATGGAATCACATAATCCGGCCAGACGCCACCGCAGCTTATCTGGGTGGACGAATCGGCCGCAGCCGAGATGCGCTTCCTAGAATACCGGCGAAAAAAAACTGGAACTCGTCCGTTCCAGGAGGAGGGGTGAATGGATGTGAATGGACGTACGTACGACGCTCGAGATCGCAATCGAGTCCGCGGTAGGTCGTTCACTTGATGCGTGATTGTCGACTGCGCGGACCGCGCGGAGAGTCTACTTGACGACTCGATTTGAAGCTTTGATTTAAATCGCTGTGTGTGTGAGTGAACGTTCAACGTGGAGCAACACACGTGCTGATGGAGACGAGAAGAGATGACATGGGTCGTCGCTGGCAGAGACTGTTTGTGCTGCCAGTCAAACGGAAGCAGAGGCGCACGGGGTTGAGGTTGAGTGAGAGTCAAGAGGGCTTGAGATATGCTGGTCAAACAACCGGGTAAGGGGGAGAATCATCGCACACTTTATCAGCAGCTAACATACGCAGCTTGTACGGGATGCTGTGTTGTGGATCAGCAGGGTAAGAGCAGGCCAGTGGATAAACGGCTTAAGCATCGTAATAAAACGTGCTACATGCGCTACTGCAGAGACACTGGATAGTGGGCTTGAGAAGGTTTAGGCGACAGAATGCTTTATCATAAATAGGATGTTTAAATGTTTTTGAAATTTGTTTAGATGACTTAACACTACAATAAATTAGTAATACGATTGCATTCATAAATTGTGAATAATTTCACTGAATATACTTTCCTCAAAAGCCTTATTTCAAACATAAAGGCATAATAATGGACTTTCTGTTCGACATTTGGTTCCACTGTTCCGGGTAAATCGTTACGCGTCACTTCTAACTAACGTCACACGTGAGCTGGCTTCTAAACGCAACAACGTCGCCTGTCTCTTCGTCATCGTACGCAGATTACGCCCAACATAAAAGCATTAAAGTGAGCAGTAGCGGATGGTGGTTGAAGAGACGTCGTCTACCAGTGAGCCGGTGGACGCTGTCACGAAGAGATGGATTTAATAAAACGGGTTAACATTGAGCAGTGAAGTAGATCATGAGAACTGCCAGTTTGCGTGCTCTGTTTTACGTGTGATTTGATAGTAGTTGCTAGCTTCAATAGAGAGCTAGCCATTTGTGAGTGAAATTGAGTTCGGACTTATGTTGAAGTGTTATTTCTATTGTAACGATATTGTACTATTTTCTTTAAGATTCTTAAAGATAAAAGTTGTGAAAAATTTAATGATTGAAAGTAGTGTATAAACTTTCAAACCTGCCGGCCGGTACAATATGGCGGGCTTAACGTTGATAAATCGAGCGGTAGAAATGAACACCCCGAAATGAACACTGTTCCCATGGAAACGGTGAGAGCACAGCGCTTCACTCTCGTCGGCACGCACACAAACAGTCGATTCCTCTCTCTGTCTCTCACCGTGTCTTGGGAATGAAACGAGAAGATGCTTAGCAAACCCCGCCCACTTTATTCACCAGGCACAGGCGGCTAGCATGCGAGCACTATGCAACCGAGTGGACAGATGAGTGAATTACAACCAAACCCGAGCGGTGTGCCCTCTCGTTAAGTTTTTCGCCATTTTCCAACCGTTAAAATTGCCAAAAAAGTTGGGAAAATTCAACTTATTACGGTTGCAAATGAGTGATTGCTGTAAATTAAAGACTGTAGCTGCAATATCAGCTCATTTGCAGCCCTGTGCAGCCTCATTAAAAGGCCAGTTTTTGTGAATGAAATCGATCGCTGTTCGAGGACCGTTCCCAGCTCAGGTAGGGCCACACATCTGCGCATAAGAGTTTCATTTTCGGCTGCCGGTACCTCAGTATGCAATTTTGCCTCGATCGGTGCGGTCCCTCGGCATTCGGTGAGTGCGCTCCGCCGTGTGCAGGTATTGGATGAATTTCGAGTGTCCCCGCGCGCACTGTGGTACCCGGTTTGTGGCACACACCGCTAGAACCCCTCGAGGGCACTACGGCCGTCCCGTTCGCACCAACGCGCGTAGCCATAGGAAGCAGTGGCAGCAGCATAGGCCAGCATCACCATCCCTGTGCGGGCACGATCGTGATTGATGTTTGCGCTCGCCCCGGACGGAGGAGGACGGACTTTCTTTTTTTTCTATCTATCAGCCCCGAGAGCATCGGGTTCGCCGGAGGTACTTCGGTGCGCGTTCGAGCAGCAAGTTTAGCTCGTGGCAGTTAGCATCCTTGCGTTTATGGTGCAGGACCGGCCTGAAGAGCCTTGCGTGACCATCGGATACATACATATGCGAAGCGTGTGTGCGTGTGCATTGTACGTATGGGCATTTCTAGTTTTACCGTACGAGCTTGCGTGCCAGCAGTAGTGTTTCGGTCTCGATTGTTTGCACGTTTACGTTGTTTTTGTGTTGTTGTTGTGTGCGGTGACTGTTAGTGAGCATTAATGGTGTAGCACAAGTGATAATGAGCAGATTTACTACCGCCGATCGTGACCATTGTTTGCACGTGCGGATGAGGATGATCATGTTGTTGATGATAGTGTCATGCTAGCTGCAGCAATCAAAGCAATAAACCGTGTGGAATTGTGGCATTATTTTTGGGTTTGCTTGCATGAAACGAAATTACGTTTTAAGAAGGAAGTTTAGATAAACGCCTCAATCAAAAGGTGGAATTTTGGAAGTGAATTTTAACAGCTCATTTCGTCTCCGTTGAGGCCCGTGTGTGAGTGCGTGTGAGCGAGTGTGTGTTTTGCTGTTTGTGAAGCAAGTGTACTCGGGAGCGTATCAGTAACACGTTCTAGCCTCTAAAAAAACTCCCAAAACCCGAAACAGAGTGCTTTTATTTTTTGGTGAATTGAATCATGAATCTAGTGACGGTGTTTATGGTGTGCCTGATGGCCATCAGTGCCTGGGCGGAGGTGGAAAGCAAATCAAAGCCCGGCCGTGGCCGAGGATCGATGTGGTGGTAAGTAATTGGCACCGAGCACTGCACTTAACCTTACCATTGCTTTAATGTTTCGGTCGTAGTTGGATGGGTTTAACTACGGCGATGATGATGATGCTGCCTGTCGATGACATCATTATGGTGCGCGGGTTGTGGGGCAGAGAAAACATTAAGCACCAGGAGTAGGGGGAGGGCCATAAAATAGTTACAGCAAGCCGTGGTCTGGTGCCTGGGTTAAAACCGCTCCGCGCGCTCACAGGCCGGGGGATGAAAATTAATATTTCCTAATCGGCCGCTACTTAAGTGTACCATTAGGTAAAGCAGGCAGGAGCGTTTTTATCTAAAACGAGTCCCCCACCACCAGCCCATCGCTGCTGCCCATCGTTTGGTTTCCGACTTGCTGTCCCGCTTGGAAGAAAAAAGCGCAGCATCCTAGCTAGCTATTATCGCGACGTAGGTTGATGGTTGTTTATTTATTTATTTATTTGCCCGTTTGATTTTCATAGTCTGCTAGGTTGTCTTTATTGGGTATAAGCTGCGCCACGCTCTTCTCACTCCCATTTTTTGTCGTGTTTCGAAACAAAGGTTTTAAAGCATCCAAAAATCGGTCGGATTTGTATTCCCCACAGGGTGTAGAAGCAAGGAAAGTGTGTGTGAGAGAGAGAGAGAGAGAGAGAGAGAGAGAGAGAGAGAGAGAGAGGGCGAGTACAGGAACTAATCTTGCACGGTTCGCGTGATAATGATTAATAGAAAATTTATGGTTTCAATATCAGTGTTTTATGGTTGCTTTCCGTCCCGCGATCGTTACCAGTGTGTGTCGTGTTTTGTGTGTACATTGGGAGGAGGTTTAAAAGTTGCAAGTTGGTGTTTTTTTAATTCTTCACTGTTTTGAGGGCACTCGGTGGTGTAGAAAACCGTTTTGGCATAAAATTTTAAGCTCCGCGTCCTGGGGCCGGGGGGCTGGGGTTTTAACATTATGTTTTATTTCTGTGGCGCAGTTTTATCTCCTCCCAAGTTCAGGGGGCTAGCCTGCCGTGTTTTGCTACCCATTTTGAAAGGTGTCACTAATAGCTTGGGAAAAGAAGAGCTGAAGCTAACAGAAAAGGAAAACGAAGCGGCCAAAATCTCATTCAACCCGCGCACATTTCAAGTCGCACGCAGTCTTGTGGTTGTGGGATGTTTTTTGTTGGATTTGTTAATTTTTGGGGGTCCTGTCTTTATTCCGTTCGCTTCTTTTTTTATTTTCTTGCTGGAATCGCAATGCGTTGCAACCTGTCGAGGTGTGCCCTTTTCCGTTCCGGTGGCCTCGAAATGGATATCCACTTTTCACACTCCCCGGGGCCCGGTGTGACAAGTGACAAACGGACGCAGCGGCCGTTCCACTCCATCCCGCGAATCGGTTTTGTCTGTCACTTTGCATTATGTTTTCTTGCATCCTGCCTGGATGGAACGATCGAGAAACGATCGGTTGGGTAGCGTGGAAAAATAAACGAGCAAAAAGCATCTACTCTCTTTTCATAAGCACACCTAACAGCATCGTAAATGTTGAGTATAATTACGTTTGCAATTGGTTTTATTGCTCCAACAATATTGGATGGCCTTTAATAGGGTGTAGGACCTTACTTTGCTACCGGCAAAAGGGCTGGCGAGCGAATGCAAATTGTCTCAACGTTTCTCTTTTGTGTGTGTGTGTCTTCTCCCCTTTCGATCACAGTTCAGGTTCGAGACGAGAGTGAAAGACAGAAATTAACACTGCAAATTGATTTGTATGCATCACCAGGGGATGTTGAGTGAAGGTAGTTAAGTTGCGATGGTGTGCATGTGACGGGGGAAAGACAAACAGCGAAACCCAAGCGGGGTGTTGTACCTTACGCTTGCGCTGTCCGTTTTAATTAAATTAAAACCGATTTCTACCAAACCAGCACCGAGAGCGTCTACGTGTGCACGCGCGTTCTCATACATTTTTGTTTTATTTCTTTCGTTTGGGCTGGTCGTTTCGCAATATGCACCGGTATGCTTCGTCACCGGGCGTGTAAACATTTTTGTTGTTTTAATTAAGATGGAGATTTCTTTTTAACCCAAATTGATCGTTATCGGTCGTAACGAAGCTGGAGAGGTTTTTTGTGGTTCATTCTCATTTTGACTGTTGTGTGATTTTTGTTGTTGTAATCCGACTTCGAGGAGGTTGCGTCCACATTCGCACATATCACTCCGACCGACCAAAGCAACCAGGGGCGGGAGGAGGTCGTGCCACGATGTGGAAAACAAATCACTCGTAATCCTCGAGGCTCGCAAGCGCTCACCCTGTCATAAAGCGTGTGAACGAAACCATTCCTTTACCTTTTTGGGGTATATATTTTGGGACCTCGAACACCGTTCCATGAGGAACATGAGGTGGGGCTCTGGTGCGGAGAGAGATTTATACATTTGCATCACATGCGCGCGCGCGCGAAAATGTCCAATTTGCGCATCCATGGTACTGGCCCGGGCAACGGTGAGACGTTGAGTGATTTTTTTACCTCTTTTCGTTGTTCTCTTTACGTGTGCCTTGTTTTTTCTGCTTTTAAAGGTAGCTCAAGAGTGTAATCCTTTGTCTAATGGCAGCTTCTATTGATGGAAAGCAGACACAAATCGGGCCGAAACATCGGATGCGAAACGGGGTGTTTGTATAGAGGTGTGAAATGGAAGCTTTCAGGTGTAGAGGATGATGACTTCACGCTTGATCCTGGGTAAAATGAAAAAAAAACACACACACACACAAAAAACAGATCCTCCACAAATTCCATCATCAACACAGCAACTTTGGGGAACGAAATTTCTCACGAGGATTACCCCTTGAGAGCGCATTTAACTCACCCGTTCTGTCCATTTACACGAGCGTGCGCGCGCGCTCAAGAGAGTGAGCTTTGGTTTTTAACCCAAACGAAAGACTTCAACGGCGGCAATTAAGCGACAAACCCACCCGCAACAGGCCCGCGGCTGTTCGAGTTTCTCGTGCTTATCGTTTGCACATAAATCTCCCCCCTACCCCACCCGTAACCATTAAGCCACTTGACGTGTGGTAAGCTTCAAGCGTGTTGCGTTGCTTGCTGTTGATGTTTTTTTTAAAGGATGCATTCCGATGCAGGTGCGCGCGGGCGTGGTGGCGTGCGCGGAAGCGACCGTTCTTGGGTTCCTCTTCTTGAGCTTCCCGGTCTGGAAAGACAGAACAAGAGCGCACTGGGAGATTTGTAGTTTGTTGTGGCCGTCTCCGGCCAACACCGCCGTCCGCAAATATGCCCTCGCCAACCCCTTAGGGTGGCCTGGCCTGGCTGGGTGCAATTTTTCCCAGGCTCCGCGAGTTTTGTTGCTACCTTGCGAAATGCATTGCGCGTTTGTTTGGTTGATGCAACCGTCTCGCATCTCTCATGCGAACATGCACGCTCACATACACACAGAGAAAACCCCTCGGGATGGTTCGAAGCGTTTGTTAATAGCGTAATAAATGACAAATTAACACCGTAGTGTCATTTTTCATTCGATCGTACGGGCAGTGTGTTAGGCCGGGATGGAATGGTACCTCCCGTGCACTGCGTCGTGGTGCATTCCTTGCACCGTCTCGCGCCGTTCATTCGTCAGCCTTTTGTGGCTTTTTAAAATCCATCCGTGTGTAAGTGTGTGTGTGTGTGTGTTTTGTATGAAAAATGATTACCGATGTGATTAATAGTGACGGATCGTGGCGGCGTGCGCCCTAACCTCGCGCCAGCTTGAACGCATCCAGCGCGCGCGCACACACACACGCTCCATCAATCCAGAGGCTGCGCAAGATTCTAGACGCACTGGGAGGGAGTTTATTCTTTTTGATAAATTAATTTAGCTTCCCATTCCATACGGCCGCCAATTGGTGGTGGCACCTGGTGGCCCCGGGTAGATGCTATCTCCCTTTCTGTTGCCAACTGTAGTAGTCCCGCAACACTATGGTGCAGTGTTGATGGGTTTGGGGGTGGATCGGTGGCACGTGGTGCAGCAACTCTATTCGTTCATCCGAGGCCACCCTCGGTGGGACACGTCGGGACGAACGATGATGACGACGCCGGGAATAATTATTCCAACAACCCTCTCGATCGATTGATGAACTGTGTCGTTTGCAGTGATATTTTTGTTTTTGTTTTTTCCACATTGCCAAGGACGTCCTTCCCCTCTCGTTTGGTACAGTTTTCTCCACTCCGTGTGCTCTCGTTGTCACTTGAATTATCATTAATTATTCGATGAAATATCGTTTGCATTACTCGATTAATGGGCAGCAACGAGGGGCTGGTACGGCTGGAGTGTTTGACAAATGAACGAGGGAGTTCCGTGCCGGTTTGGGGCGGTCCTGGGGGGTGAAGGCAATTTTCTTAATCTTGGCACTTGGGTGGTGATGCAGAGCTCGAGAAAACGGAGGGAGTGCATATTGGCTTTTATGCAATCTCCTCCGCAAACTGTTGGAAAGTTGCGAAGTTGCAATTTATGGACCTCACACGCAGCTGACGCAGACACAGGGCCGACCACCGCGGTCGTAGCGGTCCGTGTTTATGAGGTGCTTGTTTATTGCCTCCCGTGGTTTACAGTCCGTGCCAGGTACGGGGTGGGGGTGGTGTATGTTTGATAATTAGTTTTTCGATTACCCCTTTCCGGGCACGGGCTTTCCAATTAATCACATTCGAACGCGTTTTACAATCCTTCACTCAATCGGTTTTATTTAACCTCAATACGAACGGCGCCGTGCCAAACCGCAAACGCAAAGGTGTCGCAGAAGATCTGCAAACATACGGCCGTTTGCGGTCGAAGGCGAAGGCGCTGCAGTGGTAATTTGATAACGCACGATGAAGCAGTCGAGCAGAAGTAGAGTTTTCTGATTTTCCGGTCCACTTTTCCCGTTCCCGTTCAACGCAACGTTCCTGGGCCGGGGGGGATTAAATGTTTGCAAATGTGATCTACCGATCGATCGTCACGATCGCCACGTTTTGCTTCAAACCGAACAGAACAAACGGTTCCTTCGCCTGATGCAGTTTATTCAGTTGGAAAGGAATAAAACCACTAGATTCGTTCTGCAACACGACACGGAAAGTGGTTTTTCCATAATCAACGCACAGCCGCCGTCTTGCCGTGGAGACATTGAGCCGGATGCATTGGAGCCTGATTGTGTAGCGCGCGAAAGAAAAACGAACATACAAAAGAGGCACCTTTGGCGACGCTTTATCGATCGTTTATGTTTATGAAGTGTTTGACGTGTGGTTGAGTAGCGCATTCGACGAGCCAGATGAAAAGCTCCTGATGCAGCGTGTCTGTCAAGTTTGCAAAAACAAAAAGCAAAAAAGTCAATGCCGGCGCTTATCCAGTTACCGAAAAAGGACAGCTACCGATTGCGATACTACAGAAAAAGAGCAGCCTGATTGGAAAGTGAGGAAAGTCTGCGATGACAGATCCCCCTTCGGACAAACTCCCATGTCTGGGCCCATTTCCATTCGCTGAACGACGGCGACCACGATCAAGATCAAGACTCAATAAATAACGCATCACAAAACCGACAACCCTCTGGTATCACGGGCACGCATCATAAATTGTCGAGCCGGCGGCACACGGCGGCACGAGAACTTGGAACGCCACGTTCCACGGGGCAATTCTTTCGCTTTCGCGGCCCTGCGATGGATGGGCATTCTCACACCGGTCCGGTTTTGGGGATGGGACTCTTCGCGGGCCAGTCGCGTCGCATCGGTGTCGTCTCCTGGTGATGTATGATGCGGGACTGCCGCGCCAGTGCCAAGGCTGTTCAGTTTTGCAAGACAAAACAAACGGCGGTGAAACGGGTGGACGCAGTGGACATGGTTTTTATGCCTTCAATTTCCATCATTTCTCTCGGTGGCAGTTTGATTTCTTCGCCTCCATCTTTGGCTGGGAGCAAACGGAGAGAAGCTTCAGCTGCGTGCGATACTACCGCTGCCATGCGATCGCATCCTGAGAAGCTTGTGTTAGAAGGTGCAAAACCAAAAAAACAAAAACAGGATAAAAGTGGAAGAGTTTGCTTGTTGTGCGCGCACCGAGATAAAAACAAATCAATCGAGCACGAAGAATTCGTAACGCGTTCCATTCTCGTTCCGCGTTCTTTAGCTGCTCAACACGCGACACGACAAACAGGACAAACTAATTTATTTTACAATCGTTCGTTCCGCGACGCAACGGTGCATTATGTAAGAATGGGGTAACTGCTCCGTGAAGTCTCCGGACAAGCTGACAATGACGATGATGTGAGGATGCTGCCCGGAGTCTGCACACCGTGACGTGTTGGAATGTGTGTGCTCACATTGTGTGTGTGTGTGTGTGTGTGCGCGCACATGAGTGTTTGACGAGTTTTTCGAACACAGTTTTATGATCGACTGCGTTACTACCGACCTGCTGATACAAACGCGCAAAACAAACGTAAACCCTTGGTCACGTTTCGGCAATCGACGAGTACGATAAATGGGCGTGCAGACGGACGGATGGACAGACGGGCGGACATACTCCCGAAAATGTTTGTCTGACACTTTTGAGGTCTGGTGCTGCTGATCAACGGCAAACGGTGGAAACAACCATTCTGACAAACTGCGACAGTTCGTACGATCGATGGACTTCCCAGTGGCATTGAGAAGTTTTTTTTTGCGATAAGCCTCGTGTGGACATTAGAACGTCTACTTATTACGAATCCTTTGCATTGTGAGGTTTTGTTTCGCTTCGGTGAAGCAAATGCGATTGATAAATTACCCGTTAGTGAATTGTAATTAATTTTACTTAAAAAAAGGTTCGTCGTTTATATTGTGTTGTGCACAAAATATTTCATTTATTTTCAAACAAATTGAAATGAGTCTTTGAACGCTTCATCACTTTCCCCCTTTCACCGTTTGCGATCACTTTCCCTCGATTGACCATCGGTGACGCATCCGGTGTGTTTGATTTTCCTTCCCAAGCAGCGCTTCAGAACGATTCCATCTCGATTTCGGACACACGGTACCGTGGGAACGCAGCATTTGTGCGCACGCACCAGTCACGGTCACCACGGTGTGTCCGTCCAACTTCCACACCGGTAGGCATTATGCTTACGCAACGCCGTAGCACGTACCACCACGGCGACGCCATTGATCCGCGGTGTGCCCTCCTCCCCACAAAACCCAGAAGACCTTCGGTGGGTGATGATGATGACTGTTTGTCCAATTAATCATACGTCAGCTACTGCAGCACGGGACTGGGCAGTACACCGAACTGGAGCTGAAGCTAAAGCGGGAGGCAAAAGTCCATGTCCCGTGCCTTGCCTTTCGTGAGCTCATTTGCATTTCGTGACGCCCGTGGTATCGCTTCCCTGGGAGAGGACGTTTGTTTGATTTTTTTTTTACGGAGGGGCGCCTCCCAAAAAGTAAGATGGCAAAAAAGCGGAACGGAACCCACGGGTGGGTTGGGGATGGTCAAATATTGATTCAACTAATTTCTTGTGAAGTAAACAGGCTTTCTAGTGGCGACGAGTTCGGGTTTGTCCGGGCAAACTGTGAATGCAAACAGGTTGCAACAGGTTGTGAGAAAAACAAAAATAAAACGGAAACAGTTTTGATAAAGCTGGCTGTAGAAAAGGTGTAATTTGAGGTTCGCTAGGTAATGCTTCAGAAGGGAAAAATATGGGATTTCCTCAACAGATCCGGCAAGACACTCTGTCTCGCATTCGCTGACTCGTCACCTTGACAGCTTTCTGGCGTCCAGATTGTGTCCATTTCAGGGGGTTTTCCAGCGGCACCCATCATCTGCTGTGTTTGTGGAACGCATTAACGCCTCACCTGATTGAGCTGTTTGTCCAGGTCCCAGCATGTGGGTTTTTGTAGTTTTCGGAAATTTAAGGTCACACAAATGTAAGGAAAAAAATCAAACCCAAACTATCCTGCATTCTATGTTGTGCTTGCTGACCGTCTTCACCCGCAAGAGAGAAAGCTTACTTTCTATTAAAATCGAAAAGCGAATGAAAGCAAAAGTGTGATTACTGATTTGTCCCGTTTTCTTTTCCCACTCCAACAGGGGCATCGCAAAGGCGGGCGAACCGAACAACATCTCACCGCTCGCACCGGGCATGGCCTATCTCGATCCGGCCATCCATGCGACGCTGCGGCGCAAGCAGCGCCGGCTGGCGCGCGAAAACCCGGGCGTACTGGCCGCCATCGCCAAGGGCGCCAATCTGGCCATCAACGAGTGTCAGCATCAGTTCCGGACGCGGCGCTGGAACTGCTCGACGCGCAACTTCCTGCGCGGCAAGAACCTTTTCGGCAAGATCGTTGAACGAGGTAAGTCTTTATGTGTGTGTGTGCGTGTGTGATATTGCGTCGGTGTGGCGCGCGGCAGAATCTCGGTAATTGCTATTCCGGTGAGCGCTTCCGCAGCTCGCTCGTGGGCGGTGGACACATTTGCTTTATGGCGTGGCCACACAGCTGCCTACGCTCCAGCTTTTGAAAGCCATTGAAATGAAGCGCGAAAAGATCTGCCCGGCCAGATAGTGGCGGGCTCACGTAAAACGGTCGGTTGCGCTGTTTGGTAGGAGTTTGGCGGATGGATGTCACAAGATGGAAACGTGCCCGTTTTGTACCGCGCTGTCATGTAACACGATGAGCAGCTTGTGGCGGTGACAGTGAAGCGATGCGCAAATATTCACCGCCATACGTGCGGATTAATGAGATCGTTTCGGTTAATCCCGAACCACGTGTGTGTGCGTGTATTAACAGATCACGCCATGGCTGGTTTCCGAAAGAGCTTGGTGTTAAACCGAGAAAAAAAACACATATGCGCCATGTTTTGCCAAAGCGTTTGTCCCTGGGATTTTCCCGTGTCACTGTACACTCCCTTCCATGGCTAGCTACATCTGTCCTGTAGCGCTGGTAAATGTCTTCATGTTTCAACAACAACCCCAACAACCAAACAAAATAAAGCCACTTCAATTGCGTTGCCCTTTGTGCCGTGCTTAAACATCATGTAATCCCGGGCTGGCACGATGTCACATCGTGCTAATCCCGCTCACGAACCATCAATTGCGGTGTTGATTTACCCGGCAAAAGGGACCCCGTTGTACGTGTCCTGTAACAGACAGCACGCCCCCGGAGGCAACTTTGGCGGTAAAATCGAATCATCGGTGTCCTGTTGCAGGCTGCCGCCTCAGTGCGGTGTCCTTTGCAATGCGTTGGCAAAGGTGAGTTGGCCAAAAAGGGACACACGCCTGCAGGCAATTGAGCGATCGAGCGCATCCTTTTCAGAATTGTAGCAATACATGTCCCATCATCACTCTACAATTTGTTGGATAGAACGTAGGGAAAAAACGATACAAAAACGGTCCACAGACCACACAGAAGACGAACGGGAGAAATAACCCCCGAAAAAAATAAACGACACATTCGATCCGATTGCCTAACGCCGGGAGCATTGGCACAGCGCAACGGGTGCTCTACCTTCCAGGAGAAAAGCTCCCGAAAAAAGGCACAGACACCCATGACAAACGACATGTTGGGAACTAATCGACTCATTGACCTGTCGTCGGACGCAGCAGGACGCCACGGCAGCGAAGGGGCGACTACCTGGAGCGGGTTAACACACAAACACACACACACAAAAGCAATACCGTGTCCCAAACACTCGTCGCGTATCCTCTGCTGCTGGGCAAGCAACGCGTTTGCTGTGGCTGTTGTGCGCGATCGCGTAATGAAAATGTCTCGTTTTTACAACATAATTCCAATCCGTCCACTGTGTCTGTCTGTGTCCGCGCATCATCAACCGCAGCCGCAGCCGCCGCCGCCGGCGACTAACGTTTTTAATTCTATCACCATCTTCAGCGGTGTTTCCATCATTGCATCCCTAATTGAGTTGCGCGCGCGTTTGTGTCTGCGCACGCGTGTGTGTGTGTGTAGAGAAAGTGCACTCTTCACGCTAACCGTCACCAAAGGGGACCGTGTGTGTGTGTGTTTGAGTCTCAGTGGTAGTGGGAAGAAATTAAGTCATTATTCATCTCGGTTCGCCTGGGCCACCGCTCCCGGTGGCAATCCATTAGCATTTTTACTGCAGCTCCCGCTATCAATAATTAATGCACTCGCGATAGCGCAAAAGGGGCCTGTCGGTGTGAGTGTGTGTGTGTGTGTGTGCCGCATCTGCACCGTTTAAACGGCGCAGTCTCATGGTAACAGGAAAAGCGGAAGAAGTATGCTGCTGTATGCGCTCGTTGCTTTTCTGTTGTGCCCCTTTCTACGCTCACTAGATGGCGTTTCGCTTGGCGTTGCGCAAGGTGGGCGCAAGCGATAAATTATAATAATTGTAGGAAAATTAATGGCAATTTAGTATCTCGCTCACCGGCACCGGGATCAGGATCAAAGTGGTGGAGGATGTAGGGAAGGGGGTGTAGAGGAAGATAGGTTCTTTTTATTGATTAACCTCCCGTGTTATTAATTGAGCGAATGAGTTCACAATTAATAACGCGCTTCGTTTTTCTCCCCGCGTTTTTGAGGCGGAAAATCCAATAATTTCATCGGCAAGCGGTCTGCAAGCAGGCCGGCAACAGAGGCAAGTAGAGGAGAGGGGAAAGGATTTGCTGTAAATGCTTACCTTTCTCGCCGCAGAAGCTCGTTACAAGTACATAACAGCGGACAGTATTTAAGCGAAACAAAACTCTCCAAACCAAAGTGTGTAAAGCATCGAAGCTTTCCCACCGAGTGACTCTAACCGGCACCACTATTTGACAGGCTGTTTGTTTTCTCTATTAACAACAAACCCCCGGGCTTTTTGCCGCCCCAGGGTCCTGTGGATAGTAGCAGCCGAACAGCAAGTGGGTGGCCACCACACACACTCGAGTCATAAGGCAGGGAACAACGGACCGAACTGATCGAGTTTTCATGCTGATCGCGATGTTTGCTCGGCCGACTCGCTACTGCTGTTGCCCACTGCTCGAGTGTGACCGGTGGCAAGTACGAGTTGGTCAAACACAAATACCCGCGGCTGACTGACGGGCAGGGAAACAATACCGCCCCATTCATTCCGCGACACGGTTTGTGACGCGTTTGTTGATGCCTTTTTCCCGAACGGTTGATCGAAACGGGAACGGGAGACTGGACAACCTCTAGCACGGCAGCCTCGGAGAGATGGAGCGAAAAAGCACTTGAGCACAGAGTTGAAGTTGAATTGAAAGATTAAAACGAGTGCGCACGGTTAAAAGCCACTGACGGTGGTCCCTGGCCGGTGGCACTTATCGATCGAGATGCTCCGTTTCTCCGCACGATCGCCTCTCACCTTACTTTCTGATTTCGATCCGTCCGATTCCATCCGGCTTCTGGCTTCGGTAGGTCCAACAGCCGTACACCGTACCGTGAGAATCTGTAACCGTATATCTGTGTGTGTGTGTTTTTTTTTAGTATTTATCGCAACTTTATCTCTACACTTCGATTTGTTTATCGCAAAATTGTTTTTATGCTTTTTACTCAACCCATCGACCGTCGTGTGCGTCTGTCATGGCGGTGATGGGCTTCGGCTTCGGCTTTTCTTTAATTGACCGGCAAATTAGCGGCGGTGGCCCTTATAAGCATGGGATCGGCTTCTAGTTTTCTTCAACGTAATGTCGAACTGCTCGCCCGTGTGTTAAACGTTGGGTTGCCGGACGTCGAGTTGACGTCGATCGCGAGGCACAGAAAAGATTAAATCGGTAAAGCGCCCCCGTATACGACAACTTTATTACACCCTGGCCAGAATGGCCATCATCTTCTTCTACTGCCTCGGAAAGCAATTAAACGCTATAAATCTTGTCACACGTTTCCGAACATTGGAACTGGCAGCTTCACCCGCTGGAGGAGGAGGACTGCAGGGGAACGTTCAGGTGACTTTCGCGTGAGCCAGTACGGTCTGTCTAGGAGTAAAATCGGGATTGTACTTCATTTGGTCGACCGGCTGTAACAGCATGCCCGACTTTACGATCGAGCTTTGCCTTTGCGCGCCCCGTGTGATGATGGTGATGATGACAGTTTTATTTTTATAACACCGACCATAAACGTGGCGGAGAGGAATGAAATCCGGAGGCAATTTTGAAGGGATTTGGCATAAGATGATGGAGGGAATGAAGGAGAGAAGAAAGACAGGATCGAGATATGTCTCTAATGCTGTGTTTTTTTTATTGATGTTGATGTTGTTGTTGTTGTTGTTGTTGCTGATGTGTTTCTTGTGCGTTGGTACAATTTTCCTACTTTGGTCGGCTTTTAGCCGTAGATGAGTTCTCTAAATAGGCGAACAAATCGCTTCAGCAAGACGCACCCGGAGATTGTTACGTTCGATACGCGGGTCCGTAGTATATATGTGTGTGTGTGTGTTTAGGAAGAATCTTTCCCTCAGGATGCCGGTTCGTAACACGGAACACGGGACATCATTCTGGGACCGAAAAACGGTCAGGGTGCAAGAACGGGCAGAAACGGGCTCACCTTTGGTGTTCGCAAGCCTCCCAAAGATCTCGCAAAGAAAGGAACCGTGTTAAACCGTAGCGATATATATTAATAAAAGATTTTATACGCTCCATAAATCAGCCGAGCTAGAGATGGAAAGGCAAGAGAGAGAGAGAGAGAGAGAACGAGAGAGAGAGAAGGTTTGCAGGCATGCATCGAAGCTGTGCTGGAGCTGCTGGTGGTGGTCCAAAAGAGACCTTTCCTGGGCTGGTCACGGAGCATTGTCTAGAAGTAACGGGTAACTTGTGCTTAGACATCGATTCATTTCCTCGTCCCGTACGCTTTTGCTTTTGGTCCAAACCCCTAAGACCTTCCTATTTTAGGCATAAACGAAACCCACCCAGTTTAGCTCACTACAAGGAAGCGATAAAATATCCCGCGCAGACTAGTGTGTTTTGGCATATTTTCTGTAGGCAAAGTGAAGCCATTTGGCTACTGCAAACGTTGTCCAGGGGTAATTTGCACAAAAAAAGGTATCTCAGGCACACACACACACCTAGACCCCAAAAAATTGCTAGACAGATAATTTCGATATCGATCGTGAGGGTCCCCTCGACGGGGCGACAGACCTTTAATAACGTAACCAATAATTAGCATCGCTCCGAAATGGAGGAATTCCGAGGGTTCACTGTGTCTGGGAATGGGATGGTTCCATTTTGCCAAAATTAAACAATAACCGGTGATTAATGTTTTGCTGATCTAATCATTCTGTTGGTTCTTCCTTGCCGGGCAGTCTTGTTCGCAATCAACCAGTAAGCACGTTTTTGCGTGTTGAACTAACCGACAAGGTTGCTTTGGAGATGTCCTTGGTGCACTTCAATCAATGGCAATGGAAGGTTTTCTAACAAAATGCTTCCTATTTGGGAAGAAATGAGAAAACAACCAATCAACCTGTTCCAACTCATTCACGAGCTACTGCAAACGCCCCTTCTTATGCAAATAGAGGTGCAACGGTGGTGCACCCATGCTACCTGGTGGCTCTAATTTGATGAACTCTTTTTAACTACGGAAATGATCTCAGGATGTATGAATAAAATAATGGAAGAAGCCAAACACACTCTCAAAAAGAACAGCAAAAGAAGCAAGCTAAAAGAAGCCTAAAACGGAAAATCCGATTCATTCCGATAAATGTCTGCAAAATGCTTATCCTCGCATCGTGAAATAGAAAATCACATGAACCCAGACGACAAAAACGTGAATGAATGTTGGGCCCAAAAAAAAAGACCGGAACCTTGAAACCAGGCGGTGCAATACGCGCCTGCGAATACAAAACTCCTAACGCAACGCCCCAAATTGAACCATTAAACTAATTGTTATGCTCGGAGGCTCTTGTTTTGTTCTGCATTTTTGGAACCCCTGTATTATTACGGATTTAGTTTTGGGCTCCCAAACCACGCGGGCCTCAGCTCGCGGCAGGAGTCTGTGTAAGTGCGGGAGGGAGGGGAGCAGAAGGAGAAGGAAAGGTGTTTCCCACCCGGACAGCCATTGTTTGATTGCCAATACGCGGGGTTCGAGATGATGAAATGAAATCGAAAAACGGCAAGCAAGAAACACAAACACACACACACACATGGGATACAACATTTTTCGACCGGATTTCCTTCTCATTTTGTGTGTGTTTTTTTTTTTGCTTTATTTAGTTGGGAACTTGGATGGTACCCTTGCACCCATCATTCGGGCAGCATTTCGTGAATGGGGTTTGTTTTGTTTGTTTTGTCCGTTTTTATCTGGTCTTGTTACGTCTCGGCCGCGTGGACAGTTTTGTTAAAGCAGCGCGCAACGCAAAAGCTCAATGGGCGATGCAGCGACGAACCCGGCAATTAGAGCGTACGCGAAGTGAACGTGACAGGGGGAGGTTGTGCGAAAGCAACTAGATCGCATTGAAAACAATCTTCAGACAGAGGAAAGGATAGAAGAAGAAGAAGAAGGAAAAAAGAGCAATGCGAGCTGGATAAAGGAACGAAACTCAATCGGGTTTGTGTATGCGTGAGCGTGTGTTTTTGGAGGGATAAAAATATTTTGATTTCACATAGCCAGCATAAAGGCAATCCTTTCTTTGCATACGACGTCGGGTTCAATTCCATCGTTCCTCCCGAGGGGCAGTCAAAGATTAGCTCCGTTGTTCTGTCACTGGCTGGCTGCGTATCGGGCGTATGAATGGAACGAAAGCTTGTCTGCGGGAAAGATTTCCCATTCGGATACGCTGTTAAGATACGCACGCGGCTGTTCCGATTTTGCTTCCCTTATCTTCCCCGTTCCAGCGTTACTCGATACATATTAACCCCGGCGTTGTGGCGTTGTCCGGTCGAAATCGGGCCACCGGATCGATGGCAGCCGCTTGATATCATCGAGCGGGACCGGGATCGTGGCAATGAAACCTGATCGAGATGATGTCTGAGGTGATTATGCAGAGTTAATTTATTCATTAAGTAAGCGATTGGATCGCGATCGCAAGTTGATGACCCCCGAGTACGGCGATGATGGATTGCGGTTCCGAACCCTCTCGCCCTACCGTCTGGGAGGTACGGGTTGACGGACATGTTCGATCACGACCCGATCACGAAACGCGCCCGTTTCCTTCAATCTGTTCCCGGCGAACTGTCACGTGAAGAAAGGGTCTAAATGTCTTAATCCAATAAATATAAATTCATCGATCCCCGTCGCTAGCAGCCCGTCGAATATGTTGTGTTTGGTAGCGGTGGTACCGTTTAGGACGCACTGCTTGAAGAGATTTTGTTCGTCTGCCCTCTCGCTATCGCTGCTTTTGTAGCCACTCGTCAAACATCCCGTATCAAACCGATCCGATCCTAATAAATCAATTAATAACCGATCAATCACTGACGCACAGGCACGCATTCCTTCAATCGACCGAGACCACTCAGAGAGAGAGAGAGAGAGAGAAAGAGAAAAAGAGAGGGATAGAGAGAGAGGGATAGAGAGGAACAAAAACTCGTCCTGTCATCTCGCCCGGGTTTTTGGATCACTCGAGACCAATAGGATCGTCCAGTAGAGTGCCAGCCAGTGATCTAGTGACAAACGACATTCAGGGGTTTGGGAGAATAATCCGCCTGCCGAAGTTGGACGCTGTGTTGAGCGAGGGAAAGATCCCATCCTGGGGACCCGGGTGTACAATTACCTCGAAAGGGTTCTTATGATAGGTAGAAAGGTTCGGCGATGCGGGCGAACGAAGCAGGTTCGTGTGCGTGTCCGTTGATATGACAAATGAATTGTCACAAATTAGAGCCGGCTGACAGTGAGTGCGTCGTCGTTCGTGCTCTATTTTCTATTTTGTGTGTGACTAAAGGTGACAACATTCCTGCAATAATTGCCCTGCCTGACTTTCTGAAGGAACCGTACAATCGGTTTCACTTAGCGTTACACGTGCCTTATTGCTGTAACAAGGTCGATAACAAGGTAATTAATAGCCACAAAAACGTAACTACACGTTGTCTTGGATTTCGCAACCAAACTCATCAACACCCAGACTGTGTGGAGAGGTGCGTTATCTTGACCCTTTTGTCACTTCGTCTGTGCATCGCTATCACCCGCCGGTGGTGTGTATGAGGTGTGCAATAACAGGTCACCAAACGGGGCAAAGCCTTTTACCACCTTTGTTAGGTTGCAGCGTTTGCGTTGCGAACCGACCTGGTTAACGTCATGAGGAGTGGTTTTTTGGCCCGTCGATCATCGGCTGTTTATGGCAACCGTTGGCAACTTTGTGGCTCACTAATGATGGCTCGTAAAAATCACCGATCCATTCCGACGGGTTCGATGGAAGGTTCTTGCCACCTAACCTTGCCACCAATAGCACTCGCCCCCGGGTGCGTAGACAATCGCAATGATGTACCATTTTGTGGCAAACCTCACTGAACTCAATGGCAGGGCTTTTGTTGCACCCGAGCTCGTTATCGATTGCAAACTGTTGACGTGTCCTTGGTGGGTAGTGTGTTTTGTTGCGTTTTTGTCTCTTTCTATTCTAGCTGCATCAACAAATTTATTCGATTCCCGGCGGGAGATTTCAACCACTTTCAGGGTCAGCAGACAGAGAGATGATGGATTGTAAGATGAGGCGTAACATTTGACAAATCAACGGCTACCAGACCTTTTTTCCATAAAATTTTTTTGTGGACAACACTCCGTTGGTGTTCCTTACCTGTGTAGTTAGGCTCGTCCGGAGTTGCATTGCTTTATTTCTCGTTCGAGGTCACTCACTAGAATTGCTCTCTTTCTCTCTCTCTCTCTCTCTCTCTCTCTTCCTCATTTTGACACCCCAGATGTGTCCGTCCGTAGTGTTCATTGACACATGCTGCTACAGGCGATGCCATGCGGGATGCTTGCGCATTCTGTTTCGCAGATCTGTTTCGAGACACTGCACACTGCTTCCTGCCAGCCAGACGTAGAATAGCTCCCTGAAGGGGTCCACTCGACTGGAGCTTTATGATGATTGATGATTGCGAGCCTATCCTCGCGGGAGTTGTGAGTTTTATGACGCACTGGTACACATCGGTAAAGGCAGCTAAACCTCCGAACGCCCTGTTGTGACTGTGCGGGTTATCGCAATCGTTTAGCCGTGATGATGTGCACACCTACTGCCGTGCAGGGGCATCCCGCAGTAGGTGTAAAGGTGTGAAATTGGAACCCGGAAAATTAGCACTAAACGTACGATTATGGTCCTGCTGGACGCTGGCCGCAGATTGGGGACCCACGATGTGCAGTTCGCATCATTGGTGTCAGTCAAGGTATGCAGTTTTTCGTTGGACATTTCTTGCTCTTCCAAGCTTGTGCTCGACGAGGGGGTTGCCCTGAACCCGTCGGATACGATCATCCGCCCTAGACCACAGCAACTGAGACGAATTTGAGTAGAATGGTTCTTTCGGACGCTGCGGAGCTCGTTTGTTTACAACCTTTACCTGCATGGTATTGAGTATGTCCCGGAGGTATGTTCGTTCCAGCTCGACTCTAGAACGATCCTTTCGCTAAAGTGAGAAAAACGAAGTACGTGGGACGAAACAGCCCGGAGGAATGCTTGTAGAAACAAACGGTCTATGGCCAGCAAGCGATTGGATAAAATTAAAAGACTCAAACCGCGTAGAACTCAAACCTTACAAACAGCTAAGCTCTTCAAACTCTTGGCCTCTAGCCTCACGGATGAATGGCTTTTTTCGATGGTTCTGGCACGCTTTGGCCTGTTCACCTGCATCTCCTCTGCACACAGCAAGGGATTGAACGCAAACACACACTTGCGTTTTACGCTTTTACGGCGACCTTCGGCTTAGGGGTCATGATTAGACCGCTGAGGGGGACCGTAAAGGAAGGGATTACAAAACGATTTAATTTATTTTAATCGTCATACTGCCTCGCTCGACCCGGCAGTCAGGCTGAAGTGTCCCGGAACTCGCTGCAAAATGTGCTCCGGTAGGGATTATTCTTGATTAGTTCTTAAGTCTTTAGGAAAAGGGGCAACGAAAAGCCATCGGCTGGAAGTGATATTTGTATCACTTACCGAAAACCTCAACTGAACCTCCTAAGAACCTAAGAAACACGAAAAAATTGTCTCCTTTACTTATCATCTAGCTTATTATTTATCTTTCTTTCTCTCTCTTCCATCAACAGGTTGTCGTGAAACGGCATTTATCTACGCGATCACCAGCGCGGCGGTAACGCACAGTGTGGCGCGGGCGTGCAGCGAAGGTTCGATCGAGTCGTGCACTTGCGATTACTCGCACCACAACCGCGAACCGCAGATGAACAACATGGGCGTGGTGGCGGGCGTCGGCGACTGGGAGTGGGGCGGCTGCAGTGACAACATCGGCTTCGGCTTTAAGTTTTCCCGCGACTTTGTCGACACCGGCGAGCGGGGCCGCACGCTGCGCGAAAAGATGAACCTGCACAACAACGAGGCTGGCCGTGCGGTAAGTGACCGACGTTTAACTTCTATCGTTAAGGGAACGTTCAGGCTGGTCGTAAAATCGGGACGGAACGGATCGCTCGATCGATCGATCGATAGTTGCAAGAGCTTGAAAGCGTAACCCATTTTGCGTCAATTTCACCACTCAATTGAGCGCCGAATGAGCCGGTTACGGGGCGAGGGCAGCTGGTGAGCGCGGGTGAGCGATAAATGTTGCCACACAAGTGGAAATTTCCTCACCATCACAGCTCTGCACAGTTTTCCCCCGTTAGCGTTGGGGGCAATGGCAATGACGGCTGGCGTTTAATGTACCATGGTCCACACCCCCCAGGGCCACAATGGTTCCCGGGAGGTCCTGCGTGGCTGCCGGCTGTTCGTGTGGCTCTGCTAAAGCTCGGTTTCATAACGCTTTTAATGCTTTTATCTCGTTTTTTTTTTACATTAAACACTGGGGCGGGGTTATCTCTCCACCCCCGGCAGACTGGGTGGGTGGATTCGTAACGGACTGGGAGGGCAAAAAATCAAATAAATAAATTTTATTTATCTCTACCTGCCTGCCCGATACCGGACGCTGCCACCGTCGAAGTGCTTCGGTGGTCACGGGGCTTAATGTTGTTCACCATCTGTGTGTGTGTGTGTCTGTTTTATTTTCCATTTCTTAAGCAGAAAGATTGCACGCATACCATACATTTTGTTGTTGTTGTTGTTGCTGCTTTATGCTCGCCTTCAATCGCTTATAAAAACACAAAAAAGCCTCCAACCGTTCGGGCTTCCTACTCGATCGTTCGATCTCACGCGACATCCATGCAACCGCGATGAAATGGTTCGCGAAATAATCACGAACGGGACTGGCCGACTGGCTCGCGCGCCAGTTTCTCGCTGCCTCCCTTCGTCCATCTCGTAGCGATCAATTTCATTAATAAATGTTTTAATCCCTATTCCGTGGGATTCCTGTCCCAAATCCGTGGGGGAGAGGCGCAAGAAAAGATGGCAAGAGACAGAAAGGGAGCTCTGTCCCAAACCAACCCGGTATGTGTCTTGCAGCTTTATAGTATTTCTCTGATTGCGTGATCGTGCGCTTCGGATGCTTCTTCCAGCCACTCATAAAGGAAAACAAATTTCGTACAAAGCGTGTAAAAGGTCCAAAAAAAGAGCAAAATCCACTCCCGCTTTTAAAACGCATGCATTTAAACTGTTGACAGCTGATAAAACTGGAATGAATTCGTTTATGAATGTTATTAATTCGTGGCGATTGTAATTAAGTGACATATTATTTATGCTTTCTACTTGGGTTTCCTTTGCCTTCCCGGGACAGTGTACCTGCCTTCCTAAGCGCTTAGAAATTGGTTCGATTTGTGGTTTTTCTTGTGCTGCATCTTACTCGCAGAATGTGATTCACGCAAAAAAGATCGTCTCGAATTCCTGACAACCACTGCAGTTCGTGCTCTCTGCATCTTCTTGTGACCCAAACATTCCTTACACTCAATCCCATCAGACCGAGCCAGACGGTGCTGCCCGGAATTGATAATTAAATTTGATGACTCGACTCGTGGGGCTGCTTCGCGGGCTCGAATTGAGAGGTTTAACTCACTGGCGGTGGGATTAGCAAATCGATGCTCTCAACAAAAACTGGACACACTTTTGCCTTGCTTCATCAAGGCTCTCCCCCTCTCCCCAGTTCTGTGTTGAAATTGAAAAATCGCCACAGCTCGAAATGCAAGCTTACAGCGTTGGTTTAATTGATTTTTATTGCATTTTATACGAATTGCGAATGCAAAACGAATGGGGCTTTAATGTGACGATAAATCCTACCCGAAAGCGTCGATGCATTCAGCGTCGAATGGGATTTGGTTTGTGTCTGGCAGCGCTCAGTACCATTAGCTGGGATTAGCTCGTGCACGGCCATTCTGCGTGATGGAATTGATTTATTTTAATAATAAAAAGCTGCGTGTGACATTTTATTAACACTTGCAAACAAACGTTAATGTTGACTCTGTTTTTTTCTCTCATTCTCATACAACAGCATGTACAGGCGGAGATGCGACAGGAGTGTAAGTGCCACGGTATGTCCGGCTCGTGCACGATGAAAACGTGCTGGATGCGGCTGAACAGCTTCCGTACGATCGGAGACATCCTGAAGGATCGGTTCGACGGTGCGTCCCGCGTGATGGTCAGCAACAGCTTGCGGAGCACGAGCGTGAACGAGAACACGCTGACGAATCGCGCCGGCTCGGCTAACCTCAAGACGAACGCGAACAGTGTCGGTGGGTCGGCGAGCCCCAACAGTGTACTGAGCAACTCGATCCATGCTCGTGGCCATCAGCAAAAGCGTGTCAATCGGTAAGTGTACTGATCCAGTATTGTTGTGTTATGTCACTGTTTAAAGGCATCTGAGCGGAGTTTGATTTCCTCAAAGACGATACATCAATATCTAACCTGTTTTGTTTCCCAATTTTCTCCTTCTGTTCGCGCAGGTATAACTTCCAGCTGAAACCGTACAACCCGGAACACAAACCACCGGGCTCGAAGGATCTGGTCTATCTGGAACCGTCGCCCGGCTTCTGCGAGCGCAATCCCCGGCTCGGCATCCAGGGTACGCACGGTCGCCAGTGTAACGACACCTCGATCGGCGTGGACGGCTGCGACCTGATGTGCTGTGGACGGGGGTACCGGACGCAGGAAGTCACCGTGGTGGAGCGCTGCTCCTGCACCTTCCATTGGTGCTGCGAGGTAAAGTGTAAGCTCTGCCGAGCGAAAAAAATCATCCACACGTGTCTGTAAAAAAAAAACGAAAAAGGTGGACGAATTTCCCAAGCTCCCGAAATGTGTGTGTCCTTCAATGCTCCCGGTGGGTGAATCATCTGTCGCCTGTTGCTCGTACCATCGCGTCTCTGCTTTCGGGGCAACGTGTTTCCTTATCTTAAATATTCGACTTTTGTTTTAAAACGTATAATGGATCGGGACGGCGACGTACACGGTTTGGCCGTTCAGCGACGTGAGAGAATGGAATGCTGTGCCCAGGCCAGTGCCAGTGCGGTGGGATTAATAATCTCGTACATGGGGTGCGCGGGTCGAGGCGCGGTGGATTTATCGTGCTGGAAGCGCTGCACGGAAGGAGAGAACGAAAGATAGCAGGCAACGAACCCCGCGTTTCGCTTTCGATAAAATTCATCGAGTGTTGAGGCCAAGAAGGGGTTTGGGTTTTATCTCGCTCTTGTCCCTGCTCTGCTCCATGACACACATTAACGCTGGAACAGGAATAGAAATTTTGAGCTCTAAGAAAAGAAAACGGTGGAGCAAGGATTAGATGGAATAGAGCACACACTGAAGGAGCTATTTGTAAATAGTTTTGAAGTAATTTTTGTTTAATTTTTAAATAGCATATCTCTCTTACTTTCCTCTCCGACCTATACACTTTACTCGATTTGTTTTTTCGAACAACTTCTCTACACTCATAACTGGCTGGATGCTTTATGTTTGCTGCTGGTTGGTTAACTTTACTGATGTTCTGTGTTTAAAGAATTAGTTTACAAAATCATGCTAAATTGACTACCAAAAAATCCCATAAACAACGTACCAACTATTGACTAGCAAAACGCGGGAAGAAAAGGAAATGCTGGGAAGAACGGACCAAATGAGGCAAAGCTCTTGGTTGTTTTTGTTTAATACAAAACTGTAAAACTTTAGAGTAGAAGAGGAAATGGTCCCGTTTGGGGTACGTTGGACAAAACTAGACAAACCAAAATTTAATCACATGTGTAGAACGTGTTTTCTTTTCGGCAAATCGTTCCGCTTAGGTAGCTAACTTATTTGACGCTCGTACTTAATAGAGAGTGTAATATTTTTGTTGTAAAGAATAGGTTTCGGTGCGATGCGAAGAGGAACAAATTGTTTCAGTATTATAGAGTCACAGTAGAAACTTCATTAAAACATCATCCTTTTCCTCATTCCTCGTACATCCCACACATATTCTCCTCTTTCTCCTTCTTTCGAGTGGTGCCAGTTTCTTCTTCTTTGGCTCAACAACCGATGTCGGTCAAGGCCTGCTTGTTCCCACTTGTGGGCTTTGGCTTTCAGTGACTAATTGATTCCCCCCCATAGCAGGATAGTCAGTCCTACGTATGGCAGCACGGTCTATTTGGGGATTGAACCCATGACGGGCATGTTGTTAAGTCTTACGAGTTGACGACTGTACTACGAGACCGGTGCCAGTTTAAACAAAATAAAAAAAAACAATTTGTACAGCAAGTTTATGAAGTTGTTAGAGGATAAAGGAAATAGAATGCACAAACGAAATCCCAGTAAAAATTTTGTACGTATTATAAACATCAAGCGCCCTGTGAGAGAAAAATCAGCTACAAAGGATGCTTTTCTGTGGCTTCGGTGTGTAAGTGTATGTGTGTGTGTCTATATTTTTTTATGAACTATACGATCGATAACCCATTTTTAGATTTTAGCTACAGCTGTACATAGAGCGAGATATTAGATTGATAATTTAACTAGACTAAGATGCAGAACAGTGAACAGCCGGAGGTCAGGAAACGCACAGTAAAATAATACAGGGTTTCCCACGATTTATTGGTTGGTTCCCACGATTTATTGGTGCGTTCCCACGATTTTTTGGTCATTTCCCATAATTTTTTGGTAGCAACCCACGATTTATTGGTCGGTTCCCAAATATTATTGGTCGGTTCCCAAATATTATTGGTCGTTTCCCAAATATTATTGGTCGGTTCCCAAATATAATATAATATAATACCGACCAATAATATTTGGGAAACGACCAATAATATTTGGGAACCGACCAATAATATTTGGGAACCGACCAATAAATCGTGGGTTGCTACCAAAAAATTATGGGAAATGACCAAAAAATCGTGGGAACGCACCAATAAATCGTGGGAACCAACCAATAAATCGTGGGAAACCCTGTAAGCCAGCCACATATTTTGATGGAACCCATAATGAAGAAAATCGATAAAAAAATGCAGTAGAAAATGTGAACAAAATCCTGAAAGACTGAATAGAAATTAACGCACCAAAAAAGAAGGAAATGGTTTGTTTTATTTTTTCCGTGTTTGTTGTTTTTTTCTCTCTACAGAAAGTGCGTTTTAGTTGTAGTAAAGTTTAATTTACGATTAAACGAAACAAACACTTCGGGGGGAGCAAAGAAGTCTTTTTTTATTTCGTCATTTATTCCTTTGAAAAGTGAACCATTACTTGAAGCAGTTAGATGTGATGCTTGGCACATGGTGGCACTCCTTGCAATTCTAAAAAAGCAAGCCACCTAGTCCAAGGCTCTAATGACGGTTTTTTACTTCAGTCTCGATGGCGAACGTTTGCTTTACCCTTGTCCTGTAGCTAGATGGTTGAACATGTTAGTTCAAAGTTAAAACTGGTAATTAAACTGTTCAATCTACCCATCACACCACGAGGGTTTCAAGAAAGCAATTGGGTTGGCAACATTTACGTAGCGTATCGTATTGGGACCAACAAAAACGTGAAGAATGCACACAATTATTTCGGCCACCATCCATGACGGCGTAGTTTAGCACCACTGTATGCTCCTCCATTTTTCTTTCAAAATCGTACATGTGTGCGGCTTTTTGTGAGTATTTTCAGCGGAGCCAACGCAATTTTAAGTGCGTGACTTTGATGGGGAAAAGAGCTTTAGGTAGGGTTTGTTTTATATAGTCCGTAAGATACGCCGAGCAAAGATGGGCTAGAGTGTCCGTCTTGTATAGCATCGGTAAGCCAGAGTAGCTATTGAATTTGCTTTTATTAATGTTTGGTACTTACGTTTTCTCGGCTAGAAGAGAACCCGATATCTGTATTATTGTATATTGCATAAGTAATTTATTAACACCTGCTTCCGGGTTCGACGCACTTGTGACACGAGCTTAACAACAAAACAAACAAATCTTTCTTGCGCTTCTGTGTATGGGCTCTAGAAAACTCAAAATGAAAATCGCTGCCTGTGTGCTTCAATGTGTAAATAGTTGCTTTTTATGATAGTTTAGCTCACGCGTAGTAGGATGAGGAAAGCTAACGAGGACGCTTCATAGAATATTATCCAATAAGCAGGAAAATCAAAATTGCTAGTAGAAAGGAGAGGAATGAGGAGTAAAATTGTGTTGGAAAAAACAGGTTGTAATTGTTACTTTTAAAAGCAAGCAATGTGCGGCGAGAAAAGGGTGTTTCGAGGATGATGATTGTGAATGGTAATATTGTGTGTGAGCCTCGTTCGTTTTGTAATTTATACCTAAATACAAACTGTCTTGTGCAAACGTAAAACACAAAACCAACGGTGGTGAAGCGAACAAGTTGTGCGCGCAACATGCGAAATTAACTGATAATAAAAGAAAACAATCAAAACAAATTGAAACTGTTGCCTTACTAATTGATGTAGTTTGTATGATTGAAAGAAATGTAATCAATAAAAACTAATGCCCCTCACATCGATACGAGAAGGACGTTGACGTTGACGAGTAGTTGTACAATCCGGCGCTTTGTATGTTGACCAGCATCTTCGACCAAATTAGGTTGAGGTTTGAACGTACATAATTGTGTAGGATTGTTAGTTCAATGTTCACAATTCCCTGCACAAAAGTTCTATTCAATTGGCAAAATATCTAAAAACTTCTTCTTCTTTGACACAACAACCGTGGTCGGTAAAGGGCAGCCCGTGGCTATCAGTGAGTCATTGATTACTTGCATCAGTATAATCAGTCCTACATAAAATAGGCACGGCCCATACGGAATTTCAACCCATGACGGGTGTGTTGTTAAGTCGTAAGTTTATACGACTGTACCACGAAAGTGTCCACGGAATTATACCTCAAATAATAATATTGCAAGCTATAAATAGAGGTTTGTCATCACATAATGGAACTCGTCATCATCAATAAGCAAATGATGTAAGCTGAGTTGCAAATAGCCAAATATAGCTGATGTTACGGGCTTATTAAATATAATTGGAACTCAAAATGAAGAATTAATTGTTCTTTACTGTACCGACATTGATGCAATACAAGAAATACTCAAATTGGTAGATCGGTCGTACTGAGTAAGTATCCAGAGCTAGCTTCTACAATTTTCCTATTTGGCTGACTGATGTTATTATATGATTACAAATTTCCACATAATACTTTCAAAATGCAATAGGAATCAATCGACTACAACAAATATTTGTTTGCTTTTCAATCTGTAATGTTCTAAATTAGAGGTTTTCAACCATATGGAAATTCCTCTCAAGCGGGCAATTTTGACTTTGGGGTGGGGGAGGGGGAATTTTTCATCAAAATTTTGTTAAATACCATGAGATGCCACGCTTTCCCCCCGCTTATGAACTTGTGAGTGGCGAATGAAATCCTACATGCGCCCTATATGGGGGGTAAAGCTGCATGAAGGTTGAAAACCAGTGGTCCAAATGCATAAATATCAGTATGGATCGCCACTGAGATTAGCAATGACGAAGGAAACATAGTTATTAGGGAAAGGATCTTGATACTTACACAGGCTGGTTTCTGTCTATTTTCAATTAGGCTCACAAAACTAACAGGAATTTGTACTGAGCGTTAACATTAGTTCCAACAATCAAACGTATAAAAATCTGTAAAAAAAGCTTAAGTCTCGATTAGTCGAAGAGCTGCTTAACATCGTCCGGATGGATTACTCACTGACAGTTGTAGCTCATTGTTGACGCCTAAATTGCGTCATCCGTGTCAGAGCGGAAGGAAATTACTCATCGTCACCCTGTTCAATTTCCATCCTCCATCCCCCATTCCCGAGCCACAAATCGATCAACCGTCTCCAGCTGTTCCCCTCTCATACTTATATTCCATTTTTGGCCAAGCGTGTCGCATTATATGCAACAGTTGGTACAGGGTAGGCCCTGTGAAGCACAGTTGCTTTTTGCCGGCAGTTCCTTTTCCAGCGATGAACAATGGCTAAGGGACACTCCCTGGTGGATTAACACCCGCGGTTTATCATGCGCGGTTGGGTGCTTTGCTCATATGCTTGGTTTCGATGTCACCAGCTCGCCGTCTGTCAGCCCGCGACAATTTTCCCGCTCTCTCGGCGCGTGTTTCGCACCATAGCAAGGTACGGGGTGGCTAATTTAAATTAATCGTAACCAATGCATGCCACTTCAATGTCACGGTCGATCCGTCGATCCGCACTATTTGGTTCGCAGCCTCCGTTGCGGAATTCCATGCCAAATCTGTCGAAATGAGCCCTCCGAGCGCGGTCGGACGTAGACCAGCGGAATGCATTAATCCGCTGCGGTAGTTGGATGCACCTTTTCGGAATCTTCTCACCCTTTGCGCTCGTTCGATCGATACCTTCAATCTCGACAATCGATTGCGCACCCCATGAATATGCACCAACGTACACCGTACACACAGTTAGTAGTTTGCGGGTTGTAAACTTTTGTGCACTTGTCGGAAAGCATACTCGGGTGCATCGAGGTTCGTTTCACACCACCACAGCTCCAGCAACGCCATCCCTCCTCTTCAGGCCCTTTCACGGGCGCAATGACGATGGTATGAAATTGATTTAAATTGAATGGGCATACGACACTTTTCATGCGCCCTGTGGAGGCTGTAAAAGGATCGAGATGCCGCGACACCATGCACGGGATAATTTACTACATTTTGATTCGCTTTTTACTACTGGGCTGGCCCTGAATTTTCCCTCTCAAGGTAGACCCCAAGGTATGCTGCAGCTTTGTAACCGTTGAGGTAGGTCGGTAAACTAGGGGAAAATGCGACACTCAGAGAGAGAGAGAGCAAAAAAAACAAAAAACACTAACCAGAACAAGTGAGAGGTGGAGCAAAAAATAAACATTCGCAAAAAAGCGTTTACGGGCCGTGTCAACGTGCAAGCCCGGAACAAAGCGGTTAATCCGAATTAAGTAAGCATCAGAATGTTAACAAGCGATCGCTGATGTCGCGAGCGTTCAGTTTTAGTTCGTAGTCTTGTTTGCTAGCAGGCGACGGAGGGTGTTCCAAGTTTGCGAGTGTGAATAAATTTCAAGCTCATCTCGTATGGGCATCGAAATCAAAGTGCAGCATGACCGTCAATAGGACCTGCTCACCGGTGTCTACTACTTCCTCGATTTGCAAAGCTCTTATCTAACTCGCATAGATCGCAATAATTTCTCCCCTTTTTTCACCTCCACCAATTCCCTCCTTTCCAGTTGGTTCGGAATGAGGTATCAATTAGTGAAACATTTTATTTTAATTTTGTACCATCCGCATCGCTTAATCGAGCTGTGCGATCGCCGGTCAAGAGTAGAATTATTTCTCGACTTGCTGCCTGCAAACGACTGTAACCCCTGCATAGCATTAGTAAAGAGGAAGGTTGGGGGTGGGTGGATGAGTTGGTGAGTGCTGGATAATCTTCTCCAGATCGTTTCTCATACGTTCCAGCCGGGCAGAAATTCCTTTGCAATGAAAGATTCTACATTCCGATACCTCGATCGATATCTAGTGGAGCGTTTTCGTATTTGAAATTTTAGCTCGAATCGTCGTGCTTGTGGCACGACTTTTTCCCCCTCGCTTGCGCATGGCAGCGAATGCTTCGGCAGTGGGATGGGTGAAATATCGAAAGACTGAATTTGTCGAAGAAAGAAGGGCGAAGTAAGTAAGGGTAGGGAAGGTTATGATAATGGGAGGAAATAGTTTCAACATTTTCCACGAAGCAGAGCAAACATTTCGGAAATGTTTCATCACTGGTTTGCGGGAGTTGAGTTACATTTCGATGAAAATTGGAATGGGAGTTTCAATGTGCATTGATGACTTCTAAAACAATCTAGCGTTGGGGTTGTTGCTGAAACATACAATTCTAGAATTCGAAAAAGTTTTAACGATGAATGAATGAATTTGATGTTTAAATTATGAAATTCATATGTATTACGACAGAGATGCATTATTCTCGTAAATATTGAATAGTTCGCAAATCTCATTGATTGCATAATCTAATAATCTAATAAGATACTTCATCTCAGATTCTTCAAAAGCTTTCCAAAGCTCCCAACGTAGCCGGAGCCGCTTGAATTTCTTGAAAATTGTAGATTTACGTCATTATGTGATATTTAAAAAGATAATATTTGAATGTTTTAACGACTTTATACAAAACTAGAGAAATTTATGTTGGTGGACATACCAATAAACGCACTAAAGATCATGTACAAGAACCAAACAACAATTCACAATTATTTATATTTTCCCCTCGAAAAACTGTTTTATTATGTCCCAAACATTTCAATAGTTATAATGCAATTCAAGAAATTGTCAGGTATTATAGTATCTATTTTTGATGGTGATAGATCATTATAATCATAACTCTATAGACGTTCTATAACTTGATAAATTCTTCTTTGGCTCAACAACCGTTGTCGGCCAAGGACTGCCTGTACCACTTGTGGGGATGGCATTCAGTGACTAGTTGATTTCCTTTCAGAGCAGGATAGTCAGTTCTACGTATGGGGGTGCACAGTCCATTCGGGGCTTGAACCCATGACGAGCATGTTGTTAAGTCGTACGAGTTAATGGCTGTACCACGAGACCGGCTAACTTTAATTTCAATGATAACATCAATGCTAATTTGAAGCTCTGCTCTTTGTTTAACAGGCATTTCAAAGATTCAAATATGAATATGTGTTATGCAATTACTTATTCACGTCATTCACGTTATATCTTTGTGAAATAAATTGACACAAAATAAGTATTATTTTGTTATGTTTTATTTATCCAGCCAAATCCTTTCATTTCATATATCAGATATGTCAACAGCATAGTTGTTTTATACCAACATCACTCATCATTGATCCTTATAAGATTCCTCATTCTAAAATACTAACGGAGATGGAATTGTCTTAAAAGTTATTTATAGTAAAATTCTCATAAATGTACAATCATGAATCACAAATTAATAATTTGCTTTAGTTTGAAGTTTTTTTTTCCAAAAACACACAATTTAATCTTATGATTTTTTTTAAACCTTTAAACCCACTACTGTTTACTTAAACTAAAACGAATCAACCGTGTGGGTTGCGTGTGTGTAGTACATTGTGTATCGCAATCGTTTCGTGTATCGTATCCAGATGCCAAATGCGGTAGAAGCAACAAACCTACCGAAATATTCGTGTAGGTGATCGTTTGATCGGATTAACGCCAGTAATGATATATCAATTATTTCATTTGAATCTTACCGTGCACACACAGACACCACAAACAATCGCGCATACGTTTAAAGACTGATCGAACAAAAAAGTGTGTATCATTTCATTTTCTGTCTGTTTTGCCCGTGCCCCATTCAATCTGTGTGAAACGAAACCGATCAATTTCCTGGGCCTTGTGGCCACGGCGCAGCGCTGTGTGCCCGTGTATGTGTGTGTGTGTGTGTGTGTGGGAGCCGCTAAATGTCCAGCTAAATCGAAAAGTCATTCGTTTGGGATGATGATGATCTTTTCGTCGACGAGTGACAGTGCAGAAATCATGGACTACCATTACCCCGGCGAGCGTGGTTCGCGACACACAAAAGCGCGCTTTACGGGGATTAAAACGGGGCGCAATCCTTTCGTGTCAGCGCACGGGGAGCACAACGGCAGGCGCAACCCATGAGCACGGCACCATCCATGGGAAAAACCGCGGCGACGGAATGAATGAATTCGAATTATGCTCTTCGATACGGCTAGAAGAATGGAAAACTATTTCACGGATAAGCGCACGCGGCGTGCCTATTCATCGTTTTCCTCCCCATTCTCGGTGCTTTTCCGTACACTGCTTGTTTACTTAGGACCATCCTTCCCCTTGTATGTGTATGTCCCGATTGAATCGAAAGAATTAAAGCTCTTTTATTTGATCACAGTTCGACAGCAATGTCTTGATTTAAACACTGTTTTTTAACTTTGTTCTTCCCTTTGTTACTCTGTTCACCCGTGTAACATTCTTCATTATGCTTCCAGTAAATGGTTCCGTTTTTTACCATCGGAAATCGAACCGCAAAGGGGTGGTAGGATGAAATAAATTGAACGAAAACGAAGCGTAAGACAATGTAGCTTTAATCTCGCAAACCCGCGGACATGCCCGGAATGTCCACCCGCGAGTGCCTGTGTGCGCGCGCGCGTCCCGTTTGCCCACGATGAGTGCACTGTGTGACCGCAGTCATCTTCTTTTCGGCTGGCCACGGTAGAAACCGCAAACTGCGACCGTAAACGAATGGGGTGAAACGCGAGCGAGCATAAAAGAGCGAGCGAAGCGACGCTTTACTCATAAAATAAATATTTCCTCACTTCACGTCGCACGGGGCCAGCCGATTTGGCAGGGGCAGGGAGATAAAATATGATACCAACATGCCCCCGGTGTCGTTTTCGGGACCGTATCGTCGGCCGATGGAGCGCCGCGCGCACGCCGGGCCAGCACCGGGAAGCCAATGACTCAAGGCGATCGTGATGATCGAGGAAGTTTTGCATTTTGATCTTCTTCTTCTTCATCTTCTTCTTCCAGCCTCTACGCTTCGTCCTCTAGCGCACGGGGAAATGAGAGTTTTAGGGCGGGCTGGCATCCTTTCGCGGGTGTAAAAACATTCCACCAAACCGTGACGGAATGACGCGGAACGGGCCCTGCTGTCGCCAGGCTGTCGTGGTTTTTGCGGTCGTCGGTATGGAACGGTTAAAAGCAACGCACTTAATGTGATGATTTTCGGTGATGAGGCATTAACTATTCTTATCCTTTCTTGAAGCTTCCCTTCGAACGGCGGAAGCGTGATGTGACGCGTTGATGTGTGTTTGTGTGTAAATGAAAGGGAGAGAGAGAGAGAGAGAACCACAAAAATTGAAGAATAAATGCTTACCCTTTCAAAGTGTGGAACATGGTTTGTTTTGTAATTTTTATGCTCGTGTAATGGAAAGTGTGAAAGAATCGCGCGCCAGTCAACTGTTGTACAGGCCCCTCCATTAGAGGCTGGAAAGCATCTTAAGCAAACTATGCGCAACCGCCGATGACAACTGTAAAGCTTTGATGAAAACGAAACATCTGTAGCATTACCAAATGGGTTTTTCTTATGGTGCCCGTTTCGCTGCCTCTCCGCCAGTATGGGTGTGGAATGGAGCGAAGAGAAGCATCTGCGCGAGGGAGAAAAAAAGCTCCCAGAACATTATTAAAAGCATTAAATCATTCGCGGCCCAGCGTGAACCTCGGCGTAAATGCTAATAGTACTGTTTAAGGCTTACTCTCATGCTGTGTTTATCGGGTTATTAAACCACCATGATACCGCTGCCGCTGCTGCTGCTGCTGGGTTGTACCTCGGGCCGGGCTTATTCACGCCGATCGAACAGCCGCGAACGTGGATGGGTTTCCGTTTTTTACGACTGGCTCCGAACGGAATGGTCATCTCGTTCCGCTGACACACGATCGCACAAGATTGTACAAGGTACGCTACGGTGGCGGCAGCGGCGGTCGACAACCATAGAACTCGTTTCCTTCTAAAGTGTTGGTGAATTCCACTGCACCAACTAAGCCAAACTTTTGTATAAAAATAAATAAACCAGTTCCCCGTGTTGGTTCGAGTACGGTGCGGTGCGGGTGTGCCTTAAGGTGGTTACAACAACCATTTCCAAGACACCCTTCCTATCCCCCTACTCGTTTGTCAATCCAATGCGACGCGGCAGATCGAAAGTGAAGCTAAAAAGCTTACAGCTACACGAAAGACTTATACCCTGTAAATGTCAAGTGACGAACCCTTCAGGCCCGTTGTTACACAATCGTCTTTTTCGACTCGCTGCCGTATTAATCCTTTCGGGCCATAAATCTACCGTGCTACTGGCCACTCTGTGAAAGTGGGTGACACATTGTGATAGATACGATGGAAATTGACGCTGAAATTGATCTATCAGTCATATTTTAATCCCAATTTTTTCTCTCAAGATATTGGAAACGATGATGACTGATCTGTGCTTAGAACTGCTTGGCCTTGAAAAATGTTGCTTCAAAGTCCTCACAGCAGGTGGCTGGGAATTTGGTGTTGAAAAAGCAGACAGTGAAGCATTTTTCTATGAGGATTTGTTTCGTTTGACATTATGCTATACGTTTCAGTGTAGCAAGGAAAGCAAATTACGTTACTTATTTTCATGTTTTTTAAAACCCTAACGAAACGCATCAAGTGAATGATAACGTCGAAAACAAGAGAAATCAATTAGATAACGAACTGATAATGGTTTCCCGTGCAAAGCATTGACGTCGTCTTCTATGGGAAAAGTAAAGCTAAAATCGGTGAATAATAATGATTCATTCATAAAATATCTTTGCTAGACATGGAGCTTTCAACATGAGTAATCAGCTCATACTAATCAAAAAAATCAGTTTTATATTTCTATTTATAAAATACATCTCAAATGCCATATGAAGTAAGTGAAATTGATATTTTTTAGGTTTAAACAAAAAAACTGTAGCTTGCTGTACTGTATCTGCGAGGTTTTTTTTAATTTTTTTTTTTAACAAACGACAACCATCCATTCACCTGGCTAGCATCCCTTTGCCAGCCAGGCAGAATGCCGCCGATACCCTTAATTGGTGCACATCGTTTTTTCGGTTGTTTTACTGATAACGCCGTTTCGTTTGGGTTTGCTGCACGGTTACGGTACGGGCGGGAAAGCGTCTCGACCTTTGCGGTAGGCACCCATCGGAGTGAAATGATTAATAGGCACTTTAAAACGTTTAGCCCGTGTTAAATGGCGAAATCTGTCTTCGCACGAAGCGTGGCCGAAAATCGGGTCAATCCTGAAGGTGGTGAAGGTTAATGAAGGAAGATTGTGAGAACGCTGGTACATATGCATGAAAGCCAATATGCAAAATACATGAAAGGGGTTGAGAGAAAGGTTCAACACAAGATTCAATGGTCGGAAATTTCAATGAATATATTTTAGAAATAGTTTGATGATTTTGTTCAATAAATAATAATTGAAAACTTAATGAAAAAAAAATTCAAGCAATTTTTTTCAACCTATACTGATTTATTTAATTGGTGCAAAATGGTGACTTAAACTAAATAATTGGTGCAAAATTGTTTGTGGTTTTTATTAAAACCTCATTCGTATAGCGCTTCATGTAGCTACCAACCCACTTCCTCATTGGCGACAAACCACACGAATGCCATCAACAAAAAGAGGATACAACAACGCTTTCCGCTCTCACGACAAAATGTCATGCCGGAATCGGTTGGCCGTCATTTAAATTAGCATAAATTAATCGACTGCAGTTTCTCATTAGCCAAAAACAGCAGTGCGGCAGTAGCAATCGACAGCGATCATGCATCCCCGGCTGTTGCGACGCTCACGTCTTGATTACGTTACGACCAACGGTGGCGTTGAGCTGGGCCCGAAAATTTGCCGATGGCATCCCGCACCCGGTGACAGTTTCATATTTTTGTCTACCGAACAAACAGAAGAAAAAAACATTGGCATCAAATCTAAAAGCAAACTGTTCCTTTTTTCCTTCCAGCGCAATATTCCCTAGGGGTTGAAAATGGACCGGTTTGCGGTTTTGCCGCACAGACATCCTGCACGAAGGCTGCAGAGCGACCACTGACATGGGGGATTTTGAAAATTGAGACTTTAATGGAGACGCTCACTAATCAGAGTGACAAATTGAGATTCGGTAAATTGATTCCTGCCACCCGCAGGAAATGCTGCAGGAGAGCAAGCAAAGCAACAGATAATAATAACAAAAAAGGAGCAAACACTGTGTGTATGAATTTCTACCGAAAAGGAAACACGACCACGAAGCGCCGTGCTGAAAAGAAATGATCAACCATACTACACCGATATATATCCGCGCTCGATAGCATATTAATTGAAATGTTCCACATAAAGAACGCAAGATACAGTGCCTGTACGCGATGTTGCCGGTTAAGGGGCGAGGGGAACGGTTGAAAAGGGGCAAAATGGCCCACCACAAAACAGCTAGCTCGGGGAAGCAGGGGAAGCATTTGATTGGAATCTTCGTTTGCACAGGTGTCATCGTCCTTTTCGCCCGTCCCCAGTGTCTGCACGGGGCCAAAGGTGCATAATTTATGTTACCTTGCTGCAAAGTTAGCTCCATTGGCTGTTACAATCGCTTCGATTAACCTCATGAATCATACCGCCGGGCTGGGTCCGCGGGAATATACAACGTTTTGGTCCCGATAGTTCGTGTTCCGTGTTCGATGATGATGCACCAACGGCGGGTTTGGCATCCTCCACTGCGAGGAGGGTTGAAGCGGTCCAAGCTTATGCCGCGGAAACTGCTTGCTGTTGAACGGGTGGGTCTCCTTCACTGCCAGCTGGCAGTTGTGGATCGCTAAAACAAACACACAGCATCTCCCAGACGCCACGGGCGCTTGGGCCACTAGGGTGAGTCCAGGGTGCTGGTTAAGAAATACTATATCGAAAACATATTAACTTATCAATAATATTTATTAAGACATAAATTGTTGTTCGTGAATATTAAAATACACAATATTTTATTATTTACGGATGCAGCGCGCTGTGTGCATGCGGAAGGTTGGGAAGATATCGAAGAAATTATGGAGCAAATCGAGAACCGGCGCACGCCGCACTGTAGCGAAAGCGTGGGACATAATTACGGTTTCAAGATTTATTTTTTGCTTCATTTAAAAGCATTTCAAAATGAGAATATATTATATTCTCACATTAAAAAATGAAATTCGAGTTTCGTAGGTTTAACTGCAGATTTTATTGATTTTTTAATTGTATGACAGGACAATTAAAAGACATCTTTTAATGATCATTTATTAATCATTGATTTTAAGTAGTTTTATAAATTTTGTATTCCGCTTTCATACAAGACAATTTTTTTGTTTTCATATTCAACATGGATTCATTGTAAAAAAAACCCGCTATTGACAAATAACTTTGAAATAAAATCAAGGAGCCTAATGGAGCTTAAGGACATACATTGAACATTATTTGAATTTTTTTTATAAAGATGCTTAAAGAAAAAATTGTAAAAATTTTATTTGATTTTACTATGCTTGAACTCTCTGTGTGCTTCATTAAATGTAACAGTAATTAAGCTCAAAAACAGTTTGGCCATACAAAAACCTACAAATGCACACTTTCCGCTGACCGTGCAGGCGCTTATCGCCTGCACATATTGCGCTTGCTTCCTCGGTGGTACCGAACGGCATAAAATGTAATCGCGCACCAGAACCGTTTCAAATGACGATTCATCCGTTCCTCGATCGGTGGACAGAAGAGCCCCGTTCCGTTCCGTGGGGCCAATACTGGGCGTAGTTTTAACACGAACGCGCATCCCAAAAGGGAACTGCACGACCCCCGGGAACAAAAAAGACACACGCGAAGATGACCGCACCAACCGGCCCAGACCCTTCCGCGGACCCTCGTGAGCGATCGTGGCCAACATGCAAACAGTTTTCAATCTACAAAGTGATATTGCACCATCGTACGGATTCACAAATGGGAGGGAGGGTATTGAAATCTCTCCTCCTTAATCCTCCACCGTGCTCCGTGCTTTTTGCCATCCCAGGGGTGGTGTTTTTTTGCTGTTGTTGTTGTTGGTTTATATTTTTAGCTTCCTTCCAGAGCCCATGGGTGGGGGATTACGTTTGGGCGAGCTTGAGTGTGTGGAATATTACTGGAAGGCCCCCATGCCCGGTGGAGCCCCTTGTGCGATGGCGTGGTACAGACTTATGTTATTATTTTACCAACTCCTTCTTTGCTCTTCCCTTTCTAGCAACATCGAACAAAAAAAAAAAGACCCCAACCAGCGTAAAACGAACGAATCACGACGCGTTTTGGCCTCGAACCCGATCAACCGAACACCACCCCCGCCTAAAATTGGCCCGCATCGTGAGACGACGGTAAGTGAGGGGTAAGGGTTAGGGTTGTTTGTATTAGCTGAGAATCTTGCCACGATGAGCTCGATTCGTTTGTCCGTTTTTTTTCTTTCTTTCGTTGCAGTACTGGTAGTGTCTCTTTCTTTTCACCCTCGTGCGAATGAGTGTGTGTGCGTTTGTGTGCTGCCATCTTCAACCCACAAGTGGGCAGAGAACGTTAGGGAGGTTTGTTGTTGCTGCTGGGAAGCAGTTTATGTGCGCCATTGCTTTATTGGGCCGATCGATCTGACCGTTCCTTTCGTTTGGTTGGGTCGGGGAAGTGCGCTTTAATTGAGCTGCCGGGAAAGGATGCGGATGAGAAAGCGGGGTAAGTAAAGGCTGAAACTACACGGTCGTAAGTTTTTCGTACACGCGTACACGATCACGCGCGTTCGGCGCAGCCAAGCGGGGACGGTGTTAAGGCAAAGGGGAATGCAAATGAAAATATTATTATTTATTGAACATGATACTTACAACTTAATCCATATATCATATCGAGCTTGCAGCGGCCCCGTACAACGGTGCCGCACTTTGATTGGCTTCGGTGGTGCAGCCTTCCGGTTCTTCCCCTGTCCGCCTTCGCTTTTTGCGAGAGGCGACGAATGCGGTATGTGACCGCTTTTCCTTCTCAGGGTTCTCTGGGCGGTCGCACAAAAAAATGGGAAAGAAAAGATAACTCGGGTTAGTGCGATGCGCTTCCACGAAGTACCACCGGAACGGAACGAATTAATTTACATTCGACGCTGCAGGAACCGATTTCCCACCGGCGAAGATAGTAATGGACGAAAGTGCACCAATACACACAACCGCAACACACACAAAGCACCACATACCAAAATATTCTGCACCATTCTCGAAACCGAAAATTATCTAAATAACTTTATTTACACACCCCGATCATACGGAGCTCGAACGAAAAAAAAGCAAGCTTTATCTCACGAACCACACGGCAGACTCTCTTGTGCGGCGGTCAGCAGGCATTAATGTTGACTGAACCTCTGCAAGCCCCGCACGACCACTCTCCCCCCTCCCCCCCGACCCCCTTACGCGTGTATTCTCCTGAAACGCTTCGTTCGCTTTCGTGTCCCGGGTGGCCCACCGGGAAAACATGGACATGCGTGCCTCCGCGGTGGCGTTGATTACAGCCCCGAAGGGAAATTGCATCGCGCTTTAGACTTCTTCTCCCCAGCCCAGCAAGGACTTTTCGACTGGTTCTTTGTGTGCGTGTGTTTGAGTAAGGCTGCTAATATTTATTTCCATTCTCTTCTCTCTTTCTCTCTCTATTGGAAGATTGAACAGCTTGGCCCCACACATTACGGTCACGTTTGCTCCGGGATGTTCTTTTGTTTTCGGGGATAATGAAGGCTAATGGAGTAGGGCCAGTGAGTTTGGAAAACGTGTGAAGACTAGCTGGCATGGTGCGAAGGTATGCAAATCGCTTTGCTTGTAGTGCAGACGGTAATTGTCTGTCTGCCGAATTGTGTCCGGTTTCGTTGCATCAATTGTTGGAACATATTTGGTTAAATAAAAAAAACTGTAAGAGTAAGTCAAATTTAATTATGTTTTGAAATTTAAAAATTTTCCTATATAATTTTAATTTGAGATTCCTTATGATATAACAGGTGTATCAATTTGGTGAATTGTTTCAATAAAAACATCAAAATATTAATGGTGAGTAAAGAAGTAGGACATAAAATACACTCAAAATATGTTCCAAAAGCAGCGCCTCAGCGAAGCTCAAAACTCATCCCAGGCAGGAACAAAACGGCACAAAGCGGAGAGGCAAACCGACAACGATGACGCAGCGTCCAGGAGAGGATGCCCGCGGGCGAAAACGTTCTGTGTTGCCTGTTGTGTTGCCGCGCGAAGGTCCGGTGCAGCAACAAGGAGAGGAGTCGTCGCCGGCGTCGAACCGGCCACAGAGTGTGCCGGAGGTCCGCCTGTAGAACTACCGCCACGGCTCTAAATAAAGACGTTTCGTGACCATTAAACGTATCTAAATAAGGGTTATTAGTCTTGCTTTCGCACCGATTTTGGCGTATTATGTTATTATTGTTTTATATTTTACCCACTATATTTCATTTTTGCCGTGCCAAGGCAGCCCGTGGCGGCTGCTGCTGCTGCTCCTGCTTCAGCTCTGTTTTTGTTGTGTGAAGGTTAATGGTTCTTTCGGGCGCACTCACACGTCGCTTCCACTTCCCTTCGGTAGGCACGCGGGGAGGATGCGGTTCACGGAACGGAAGATTGAATTTTCGGACCCTTTCTCGGCCGACAGGCCGTGCCGTGCCCGGGCCAGACCGAAAACCTGGCACCGTGGATGATCGATACACACATTTTTCAGAACACTTCCCTTTTTGTTACCTTCCGCGTGAGGCAGCGGCCCCAAGCCCTTCGGCTTCCCCTTTCCCGCCCAACCCGCCCAGTGTTGGAAGGTGTTGCGTTGTGAAAAGCGCTGTGGCCAAAACCACATATGCGCTTGATTGACTTCATCCCCGAGAGCGCGCGCGCTCGTTTGAGTGTTAGTGTGTGTGTACACTGTGCGGTCAAAGTCAAACCGAGCTGCCACGGGTTTTGTCCCGTGCTGTCGATGTCTTCTTTTCATTCCCGCACCAGCACTCGGAGATGATCGGAAAGGTGCTCGCAATGGGAAAGGGGGGTTCGGTTTCGGTTCAGTCAATAATTTTGAGGCGTGAGGAACACCAACGTCGATAATTACAAAAATGATGCCCGGAGAAATGGACGCGTTTTTCCTTGCATCGCCCGTCGCCCGATTCGTGCGGCCCTGGTGTTGTACTACGTGCGCGTCCCACCGCCCACCGTCCCACGCGTCTCTCGCTTTGTCCCTCTTGTCCCTTTCCCTATGACTGTCCCGTAAAGCCCCGTTCCCGGCGAAGGCGATGAGTTTTGGGGTGGTATGAATTTATGATTGTGTGATTGCGAAGGTTGGCAGAAAAAAGGAGTGATAGAGGGATAGAGATATATAGAGAGAGGGAGAGAGAGAAAGAGAGAGAGATATATAGAGAGCGAAGGAGAGAGAGAAAGAGAGAGCGAGAGAGAGAGAGAGAGAGAGAGAGAGAGAGCAAAACGTGGACACCACACCAAAGGTCGATTTATATGTATTGTTCTTTTTTTTCTCCCTTTAGTTTTCTACTTAGGGCCTCCTGTGACGTGGCCCTGTACACTCATTTTCGCAAGTTTCAGCCACACTGGCTGGCGATGCTATGGGGTCAAACCGTTTCATTGCTTTCGTTCTTTCGGTGGCTGAAATATGTGACTATTAGCATTAAATTGAAAGCAATCGGGTACAGAGCGAGAATGGCAAAAACGGAAGGCCCGTGGCAGAGCGATAGGGAGTGAGCCAAGGGACGCACGGACGCCAGAGGGTAAGTCTTTTCGGAGTTCGATGGGCACACAATCATACGAGGTGGTCTGTAAGTGGAGTCAACTAATTAACTGCAATTCTGACCCCTCTTTGAAACGGTGCATCTTCCGCGTGTATGTCAGCGGACAGAGAGAGAGAGCGAGAGAGAGGCACGATTTGCATCGCCAAATTACGATTGCAAGCCAAATTTACCGGCAGCAGTCCGGCAGCAACGGCAATATTTGTTAATTGGTTGCATTATCGTATGCATAGAGCTGAATAAAGGCTAAATTTATGCTCGTGCAATTGGCCATGATCGCAGGCTCGATAATCGATAAAGCTTCTTAAAATAATGAGAATTTATAGTTAAAGTCAATTGAAGCTTTATGGGTGATTTTGAAGATAAGAAAATTTCAAGGTACAGACACGAATTACTTTAATGTTCTGTGGGCAAGCACTAGCCGCACACCAACTCATTCGTGACTGGAGTGATCGTAACCTTTATCAATGTTTGTTTAATGATCGAATGAGTGCGTTTTCTTTTCTTTTTCTTGTTTTGACGTATTAAACCGGGCCATAATATGTTGCTTTCGAGCTTAACTTGATTTTGCTTGCTTGTTTGTGCTTTAGATATTAACATTATTTAAACATCTTTTACCATTCGCCTAACAGAAAAATCCATACTGGAGGACAAATGTATCGTTGAATGAAAGGATTTATTTAAAGTATTGACATAAAGTATTGACATAAAGCTACTACAATTTAATGTATTTTATTTTACCCAAGCCAACCACCAGCAGAGAGCCTACAATTAAAAGGCACAAATGTTGTTTGCGCATTCATTTACACACGGGAATATTATGCCATAAAACATACCGAACAAAGCGATCACACGTAACACCATCTCCAAAACTGCCCACGGTTCCCACTGCACACGTCCAATTCGGCTATAAAATAGGATATTACCCTTCTCCTGCCTTGTTTTCTGTTTACAACCATCCTGCGAAAGCTTCCCATCGCATGCAACCGAGCACCTTCATTCCACGCGTAGTATAATTTAGTTGTAAACGTTTCGCTTTTTGGGACGCGCACGGTGGCTTTATCGCGCAGTCCGCCCTGCCCCGCCAGTACCAGGGGCCCAGATCCTGCGATCCTGCGACGCGGTCTGTACCACGGTCGGCTGCTCCCTGGTGGTCGTTCCGTGTGTTCCGTGCGTTTTCTCCCGCGGTGGCGATGGACCAGCGGTGCGGTAGTTTTTATTATTATTTGGGAACCCCAGAATTTATGGTCATAATATTTTGTTCGCAGGAATTGATTTTGATTCCACCCAAAACGAACGCCCCGCTCCGTTGTCGATCCTCCCTCGCCCGAAACCCGTTTGACTCGTTTGGTTGGGATGCGTTCCGGAGGCTTTCCCGAAGGTTAAAGCCGTTGCAGTTGCAGTGCACGCACCATCGGCCCCGTGGACCAGCGCGTGAAACCGGCGAGGGAAGCGATGGAAGGTGGTTTGTTTTGATTTTTACTTTTGCCTGCCACATCCCGCTTCCCGCAGCTGTTATCTGGAAACGATATTTTATGCCACCGTTAAAAGCTTTCAGCGGGAGTAGTAGTACACGATCGCTCCACTTCGGTTCGAAATGTGCGCGGAATGGAGACGAATCGAATGGAAGTGGCGGGAAGCGCGCGTCTCCACTTGCAGATTCGAAGGACGCAGCACACGACGATTGTTGATTATTAATTAAAATACCTGAATGGTATGTGTGGCAAGGGCAGGGCAGGCCCTGTGCTGTGGCCCTTGCCATTAGCATCAAAACCCAATTAATCAATGCCAAATAAACGTTTGTTTGCAGTGTTCAATATCAATCATTAATATTTTACGTACCATCTCGACACGAATGTCGCGAGGGTGACTTGTTGCTTCCCTTTTTTCCGTCTCAATCGATCGCACTGGGCACGGACGGACGCATGAGGGCACAGCAAACTGCAGCATAATGCAGCATTCCTAATTTACACTCACCTACAGCCAAGGAACGTGAACGATGACAAACGAACATAAAAGGGCGTCAGAGGAACACGGCAACATGATCTGGAACCTCACCAAAAACGAATTCAAAATTATGATGTTTCTCCCGACGGTGTAGCTGCTGCTGCTGCTACCGATGATGATGATGATGATGAGGTGAAGCGTGCACCGAGGACAGTATGGTTCCATGTAAGGTGCCATTCGGGAACCCGCCGGTCTGCCGGTGTCTGCCTGGAACAGGGGGGCCATCGGTACTATTTAGAGCCACCGGCGCGCCACTGGCGACACGGACCGGATCGTACCAGGCAGTCGGACAAGATCATGCGCATATTATTCACAGCCGCTGTTTTCCGCTTCCGCCCACCGCGCGCCCTGTTCGCGTTTGTCATCGACCCATTCATGTTGCGGTTTGTGCCGAGAGTGCCCCGCGCAATGCGCTTCGTATCGGGCTTCGAGGTTTTGCAGGCGACGCTTTGCGGTGGGTCGTCGATCTTGGCCGAGTACGCCACGGTGACCACAGCGGGACACTTTTTAATTTCATTACCATCACTTGATTTAATAACTTTTATGATTCCACCGCCACCATTGCCGCCACCACCACCTTGCCTGTCGGTGTGTCGAAGTGCGGACAGAAGGCGACCTCCGGGAGCTACTGTAGCATCTTATGACTTTAAGAGGGTAAAAAAAGGAGTAATACCACATAAATGTATAAAGCAGTCCACGGGAACGCATTGCAGCCTTCCTCTGGATGGGATCACTTGAAGGATGTGCTTAACTCCGCTCACGGTGGGGTGATGATCCCTTCATCGAAAAGGGCAGCCACTTGGGTTGCTACCTACAGCAACGATTCAATTTCTTTGTTCGCTAGAAAATGATCATTTTTTCATGGCGGTGAAGGAGGAAAACGTGAAAGTCGACAAGCTTCCACAGCGAGCAGTCTCGCGGGACAGTAAAACAGCGAAAAGAAGTATTTTGTTGCTGTTTAGCTTGATTAAATTAATCCTTTAGGGTAGGGAGACTTCGTTTTACTCGCGGAGGTTCGTCGCTTTCACTCGTTCAAGTCTTTCGTTGCCTGGTAACTGGTTGTAAGTTCTCCCAGGTGAATCAAATGGCGCCTCGTTCAAGTAAGAGTATCTTGACGCCATGTCACACACACACACATACACACTTACTCGTGCACCAATAGTGCACTGGGAAGAGGGAGCATCTCCAAACCTGGAACTGAACCGAGCTCCCAATATTCCCCCGAGGGTTGGCTGTCTGATTGCATTAACTCGACAGCTTGGAGCACTTGCAGCTCGGTACAAATTAAATCTACCCAGTTTTGATTGAAATAAAGCCTTGCTCGGGACTTGTGGCTTTGGTTAGGCTTTAATTTACCTTTTTTTTCTCTTTGCAATGTGCACCACGCTGCAAACCGTCATCGTGTGCGCGAACGCTAAAGGGAAAGCTCCTGGGAATGGGGTTGCCTGCAATCTCATTCTCTAAGGAAGGTCTGGTAATTGAAAATGAAGGTTTTAGTGCTGCGCCAATTAAAACATTTTTTACATTCGGCTTGCGTTTTCCCGAGAGTGTAGCGGTGGGACATTCTACTGCGGTGGATTAATGTAATGATGGGAGGATTTACTTTTCAATTAACAGTGTGCTGTCCGATCGATCGCCAATGCTCGCTTGCGATCATGAGAGTGTAGAAATTCAATAAAAGAGTAAATTATGTGTTCAAAAGGAGATAAAAAGTCATCCGTGAGTTTAATTTTCCGTTTTTAAAAGTGTTCCAAAATAATGAATCATAGAATAGGGAGGAAGAGGAAAAACACACTGCAGTTCGATGCAAGTTTGGCTTGCGCAGTCACCAATGTTTTAACTTGTAATTACGTCCGTTTACATCCATTACCCGGGGTTCGCAAACAATTAAGACCCATTCCGTTCTAAGCAAACGGTTTCAGCGGTACGATCCACTGATTGAGACCTTCCAAGCCGTTCAAGGAGCCGTAGCCCATTAGAATTAGTTAACATCACGCCAGCAATCTCACTGTCAGGCAGGCTGGGCATTCTTCGCCCAGGCTCAGGTCGAACAGCAATCGCAAGGATCGCGGCAAGACGAGAAAGAAACACCCAAAGAGTAAACCGAACTAAACCGGACCACCGGACGCCCGTAAGGCAAACACATCAAAATACACACAACAAAACAATGGCCCCCATCGAAGTGGCGAGACGGGCGGCAAGAAACATGAGCGAGAGAACAGAGCAGAGCAGTATCATCTACTAATGCATCCTAATAACATAGGTCTGGTATCAAAATCTTCACGTTCGGTGTTGCGTCCCGAAAACGTGGCAAAACGTGGACGACCTTCTGCCTCTCGGACTTCCTCTTCTGGTGCTGCTGCTGCTGGTGGTGATGTTGGCGATGGTGATGGTGAACTTAATGGACCATTGGGAAGAGTCTTCAGGAGTTCGGAATTTCAAACAAAGCAGCCCAGGACAGGAACGGAACACCGTTTTCGAGAATGGTTTTGAGGCGTGTAAATTGATGAGCTCAGCTGCGGAAGGGGAAGCGTTTCGGGATTTCGTGCAACAGACCCCTCTGTGTCTTTGTGTATCACCCGCCCTCTCCTGCCTTCCTATGCTCCTCTACCATCCAACTGAGGTGTGTTGGGTGCCGCGGAAAGGCATAAGAATAACAAATTTCCAAATTAATATAAATTATACCTTGCGGGAACACCTTTAATGTTGGCGTATCTTTATTTTTCTTATTTCCCCCGTGCCAGCATTCCATGGCGTTCGACCAGAGTGTTTGTGTGTGTGCGATGTGTTGACCTTCCTTTGAGTTTCCTTTGATTTTCTGTGGCGCACGAAAGGGATGGCTTCTCTATTTGAGCGTGTGGATTCCAAAGAAGGATGCGCCTTACACGTATCCCCGTGCCATGGAACGACCATGGCTGATGGTGGTGGTGCTGCCGCTGTTGCTGTTGATGATGATGATGGTGAAAATGGTGATGGCCCACGGAAGCGCAATATTTAGACCATCGCATCCACAGTTCGGCACAATCGAATGCCGGCAGCAGCAGTTTTCATGAATGGAGCAGCAGCAGCAGCAGCAGCAGCAGTGCGGCATAATGCTACGTCATGCGTGCACACACTTAGCCGCTCCATTAGGCTTTGGTCGGTGTGCCGATACCGATCAAACATTGTACGGCCGCGGCGCAGGGTGTTAAAAACCTGACGCGTACCGATCGCTTACACCGGATTGGCGCCGATTTTTTCCCACGATTCCCTCCGTCGGAACACTGAGCACGGTGAGGAGAACGGGGTAAAGAAATTGCTCTTACCGTTTCCCCGTAGATCGATTTGATTTCCAGGGCAGCGTTTTACAGGTATACTATTTAATGCTCGGTGCGTTGTGATACCGCGAAGGGAAGTGGAACTTTGCAAAAGATCGGTCATCACCCGAGAGAAGAACAGGGTTGTGTGGGTGAATTGGCTTAACCGTACGGCACACTCTCACATTTAACTTCAGCGGTCAGGCGAGAGCTTTAGTGAACATTATCAACACGCCATCGTTCTGTTCGTGCGGGTTGAATTTTTTAATGTTCGGGTATGCGTTTGCGCGCAACCTTCCTTTTGTGCATCCTTTTATCCCCCCCCCCCTTTTCCTTCACAGTAACATTTCAAGGCTTCTGAGAGGGTAAAATTGGGGTAGGGCAAAAAAAGCCATGGCCATTGAGTATCGCATCCCGCCAATACCGCAGTGTGTGGTCCGCCTTTAATGATTCCGAACAACGACCACCGCGACTCCGCGATATGAAAGCTGCTGACGGCGCAGACGATCGAAGGCAAAAGGCATTATTCACCCAAAATATCGAAACGAAACCTGGAAGCCCTCAAACACAGGACAAAACAAAAAGAAGAAGCACAAACCAACCAATCGCTTGCGGGCAGATCCCGTCAATGTGTCGGGAAATAAATTATTACATCGCACCACGCAATCTTTTTCGGGTTGGATGAGGCACCTTCACTGCGGCCCAGCAAGCCGGGTGCCGCGAAGATGGAACCCCAAAAATAGCTACTCAATCATCCGGAGGTGAAGAAGGAGTTCGTGTGCGTGTGTGTGTGTGCGAGTGCTTTTCGATCTAAATGGGTGGTTTCGATTAAACGACGCAGCGCCAAAGCTTTGCAAATCCTAGAACGAACAAACACTAAACACACTTTACTTCGTTTATTTTGTTTTGGGAACAAATATGCCACACCATTTTGGTTGACCAGGACGGTTTCCAACAGATCCTCTCCACAGATTTATGGTTGAAAGAACTTTAAGCTTTTCAGCAAACGGTAACACACTCTACCCGAAATCGTTCACATTCCTCGCCGCCCGAGAGTGGCCGCGTGTGGTTCGCAAAGGTAAGAGCGAGCTTGTGATAATTATGCAAATTGATGCTCATTAAATTAAAGCATCTTTTGTTCGGTTCTAGCATCCGTGGCGATCGGTGGATTGGTGGGTGGGCACGCGTGTGGCTGCATGAACAGCGGCAAACCGATCGCCGATCGACGATCGATACGTTTTGGGGGTGGGTGGCAATAGGGCGTTTAAGAAGGAACAAAAAAGAACATCCCAGCGACATTCAGAACAAAGTTTCAGCCTAAGTGGAACAAATTAGTAGTGGCATTGTTGAACGAATGGCATCAACTCCAAGTGGAAGAAGTGGATGCTCGTTGTCGTCGTTCTTGGGACTAAATGGAGCTAAGGATTGTTAAGCTGAAGGAGATTTCCGTCCCGTGGTGGGTTCTCCAACGAGTGAGTCGTTGTTTAATTAATAATTATGGATGCCTTCGTTTGTTGGAGGTCTGGAGAAGGCCACCCCTTTACCGAATTTCCTCCTTTTTGTCTCTCTTTTTCTCCATCATCGGCATTGGGTATGAAAAATATTGAATTTTATTACCATGTCACCCATATCGGGATGGTTTCGGGTGGGCTGCGGATCGTTTCGAGGGGTTAGGGTTTAGTGAACAGTTTCTAGCGCTCGCCGTGTCCATCCAAGGTGGCATCAACATTTGTTGGAAGCAACGATTCACACTACTACAAATAGCCATATTTATGGCATTCCAGAGGACCGCGACGGTACACCCTCGGTTCGAATCGAATCAGAAGTCGGAAGGCATTAATGTGCGCACGATAAAAGCTTGCGTCCCCCTTGTATGGTAAGGATCCAGGGCTGGTGTAAGATAGCTCTCGACCACTGACACAACGGAACCACCGCGTTATGGACCGGCAAGCTATCAATGGCATTAAATGCGTGTGACTCACTAATTGGTAATAGACGCGACCGGTGGCCCCCGTCTTCCGGCCAGATAGCGTGTGCTAGCAGGTTACTAGCAAAAAGGGAAGGAGGCGTGCGCCAACAGCTTCTTCCACGAAATCGCATTAGTGTCGGTGGTTTGGTTGCTGTCTTCATTTCGTCTTCACTCCCCCCCCCCCCCCTCTCCCTTTGAAACTGCCAACAATGCCATTCATGATTGCACGCATTTAAGCACGTCGATCTTGATGACTCGCGGGCGAAAAGCCGGCAGTGACTCATCGCGCACCAAGCGACGACGCAAGACGACACCTCAGCGCGTTTGGAATTTCGCAGCCGCGCAAGCATTGAGTATGTTTTTTTAACCTCATCTCCGCCCGAAAATAGTGGGCAATTTTATTGCCGCATCATGGGGCATTTGGAGTGATTCAATCAATGATTGCATTTTGTGTGTCACATAGAATTAAGGGAATATCACTCCATTGTACCCGGCATGCTTTCCGTCGTTCATCGATCCGGGTCCCAACTAGACGAGAGCTTATCAAGGATTGTTTGCTTAGCCCCTACCGGTCAGTAGGGGGCGGGTTTCGCTGTTTGAATGAGGCATTGCAGCAACACGACTCCTAAATAGCTTTAAGTAGTTGTGACAGCAAATCCCGTTCGCCATTGTCACCGGTAAGCCTTCGGGTCCTTCGGGGAGCCTGTCATACGGCTCGCGAAGTAGCTGTCGATCTCGATGATTGTCCGATTGAAAATGAAAACATTTTGACTTTATTGTATTGCTGCACCGTGCGTTCAGCTGTGGCCTTTTATGTGTGGGAATGCGCAGCAGAACCCCTTGGGCAGGACTGGCAACGCTCTCGCCGGCGCACGTCATGCACGTCGCGAGCGGCCAATGGAGCGGCAGGATGACTGGCGTGCTTTTCCTGTAGCGTGCCAACCGAGCGTTTCGAAAATGGATCGAATGTAATTTATCATCATCACCATCATAAGCGCTGATCATCAGCATTGATCTTCATCTGTTCACCGGTGCGCCCCCGGGTGCGCGATCGTAAAAAGGAAGCAGAGCTTAATATGTTCACGTGTATATGTGTGTATGTGTGTGTAGGGAGCGAAAAGTAAATGGAATAACACATACCCTTCAGTGCCGTTCCTCTTTGGGCGGGGTATCCTTTAGGAAATATTTGTGTTCATCAAATTGTAAAACTGTCATAAAGTAACAGTTTCATTAAATAGAGCTGTACTGACAAGTCCATTAGTCCATTTAAAGAACTCCCTTTCTCTCTCCTGCGCCGTGAACTCCCTAGCCAACCTTCGGCTGGTGGTTCTTTTGAAGAAAATCGGAGTTATTTGGGGCCCAGCTTTAACCGTTTGTCCTCTGCCCCATACCCCACGAGGTAAGCAACGGAGAGTGACCACGTTCGTATCATGCCTTAAGTCGTACGTTAACAATAATAATAAAAATGCCGTACTCCACACTACCACGCAGCACCCGAAGTCAAATAAAATGGAAATTAAGATATCGATGATGATTTGTTAATTTTCGCCGTTTTCTCCCATTCCCACCGAGATTTTCTTGGTGGCTGTGTAGCGGGAGGAAGGAGAGAAGGGCCATACACACCACATGAAAACAATCGAGAGCGAGAAAGAGAGAGAGAGAGAGAGAGAGAGAAAGGGAGAAAAACGATACACACACACAAAGCAGCTCAGACCGTGGGTTGGCTTCCAAAGGTGCATGATCGTCGTTAAGATGATCGTTCAAATTTTGTTCGTTGGGCACTCGCACATAATTTCGGACACGATCACGTGGAGCAGCCAATATAGTGTGGAGAGCGGGAGCAAGAAGCAAGAGACAGTGAAAATGAAGCCTCTGGACGGACACCGATTAATACGATCAATTTCAAGCAAAATTAGTCGTCGCCAGGGTCGGGATCGATGAGGCCGCAAGCGGTCCTGTCGCGGATTTGTGCCTTCTACCTCTTCCCCTTTTTTACCATTCTCAAGAAAGCACGACGAAGGGATACTTTTTGAAGGCTGGAATTCTTTATTTTCTGCTGCTTAATTGCAAAACGTTGGCTCTAGAGTGCGTCTGTGTGGTGGAACGGTTGGAAAGGAGTTTAAGTTTAATGTTTGCAATTTAGGTCACAACAGGTGACGGGTGTTTGCGTTTTTTTTTCTTCTCTCCCCTCATTTTCTTTCTCAACAAAGTGGTCTTACCTTTTCCTTCTAGCTCTTCTTCTCCTTCCTTATCCCCCTCCCTTTGGGTGGTAAATGTGGCGGGGAAAGAGAAAAGTCTGCTACCCCTTCCCCCACAGTATTGGGAAAAGCAGCCCTACCACGTGGTGGAGTGGTTTTGCATTAAACATTGTAATACAACGTCCGCTTTCGGTGTGCGGTTCTGTTGTTGCGTTGTTTGATTTTTGCATTTTATTATGATCATCATCTGCTGCCAAAACAAAAAAGAAATGACCACCCGCTCCCCGCTTCTTCCCTAAATTCGTTCGTTCGATTCGTTCGCGCATGCACAGTCATCGTTCGATCGTACACGATCGTGTAGCACTTAACAATAAATATCATAATCGGTTTACGGTAGTGTGTTCACCACAGATCACAAAAAGCATTAGAGTTTAGATTAATACATGATTTTTAAGGAAAGGGAAGGAAACTTGTAAAGGGGAGGGATGCTGGGTTTTTTAAATCCTCTTTTCGGTATGTACACTCAGTATTTGCTCTCTGATAACTGTTATTTTCGCACATTTTAGTGTCTTGCTTCACTACTTCCTCTCTGTACTCTCTCTTTCTTTCTTTCTTTCTTTTTTCTTCCAATCATTCTTACTGCACTGTTCTCACGCAATATTGAAAGGTGCTCAATTCGGTTTAAATTTCACAACTAATTTCAGTCAGTCTTTAACATTTCTAGTTTGACGCATACCTGCCGCCTTCCTTCTTATTTAGCTCATCTTTCCCATCTTTTGTATGTCCTTTCCAACTTTTCTTCCTGCATTCCTCCAGTTTTTGTTTGCCCTCTTTTCCCTTTATTCCCTGATAACTTACACAAACACTTTTCACCACTTGGGGACGCGAAATCGCACTCGCCGTGGTTGTACTAGAGCTCTCTAGCTTCTACTCTCAACCTCAAAACATCTAACCCAATACTAACGACCGAACCACTCATTTGCAGGTGTACACATCCTGTATGTCGATGCAGGTGCTGCACGTCACCTCGCAGCACCACTTGAAGCTGCAGTTGCAGTTGCGCTTCACCTCCATCTGGCTGTGCGTTTGGCCCCGCTTGCAGCACATCAGGCTGCAGCCGTCCACGCCGCTCGACGTGATGTTACACTCCCGGCCGTGCGTCCCGAGCGAGCCCGTCTTGGCGTTCGGCTCGCAGAAGTCGTCCGAGTCCTCCGTGTACACCAGGTCCCGCTTGGTCGGCAGCTTGATCGTCGCATCGTCCGGCATGAAGCTGTGCCCATCGTTCCGCGCAATTACCTTGGTTGCGCCGTCAAAGTGTTCCTTCAGCCGGGCGCCCACCTCCGAGAACGGGGGCAGTTTCATCCAGCAGGTTTTGGTCGTGCAGGACCCGGACAGCCCGTGACATTTGCACTCCATGCGCATGAACTGCTTGACGGCCTGGTGGAGCAAAAGTTTGGTACAAATAATCGAAGAAATTATTCATCAAAATAAAGGCTGTGTCTTGTGGAAACATTCGGAGTGCTCATAGTTTGAAAACGGAAGCTTACCAATCGGCCCGCGTCATTGTTGTGCAGCCGGACCAGCGTCTTGATGTCGCTCTTCTTGCGCAACCGCGCGTCGAGGAAGTCTTTCGATTTTCGTACGCCAAAGTTTACATTATCGTCGCAGCCGCCCCACTTCCACTTGTCCTCCTGGCCGGTCAGTATCGTGAGCGTGGGAAGCTCCTTCGGTAAACCGGCGGCATTCGGGCCCAACTGTCCAACAGCACTGCTACCACCACCACCGGTAGCACCACCATTCGCTCCCTTGGGCGTATGCCGCTGGGAGCGTCCGCTGTTGGGCCGACGGCCCACTGCCTGCGCCCGTCCATTTCTCGCAATCTCGGCCGCTGTCAGCGTGCTGTAGGCTGGATTCGCATTGACATTTTGCTGATAGGGCGCAATCAGGATGCTGTTCGGGTTGGATGCCCGGTTGCCACCGCCGACGCGGCGACGATTGCCACCGGCCGGCCGGTACCCAGCGCCGCCCCGTCCACCACGCCGTCCTCCCTCGTCCGAGGGTTTCGATTTCGAGTGCTTCTGGCAGGAACACTCCAGCAGGTCGCCCATCGTGCAAGCCTTCGTCACCGCGTACGTTATACCGGCGGCCGTGATCGCGTGCACGAATGCTGTCTCGCGCGTATCTGCAAGCGGAAACCCCGGGAAATGAAAAGGAAAAGAATATAAAACTATCTTATGTGGGCGCACTTGGGAAGGCATTGGTGGTGGAATGATTAAGATTGTGGCTGATTGTGGTGCAAATCAAATGGCTACTACAGCGAACGTTTAATTGAATTAGGCAATCGATCGGCACGATTGGTCACAATCGCACCAGGATTTGCATAACTCTCTACGCCCAATCGCGACTTCCTGGGCTGTGTAGGCAGCTGGTAAGCTCCCATGTTTATCACCCGTTTTTTATTCATCTTTTTCTTCTGCTCAAGGTTTGTTTTACTACCACGTTCATTCCGCATTAAAAAGCCATGGGTGCTAATTGTCACTCAAACACAGTGACGATGCCCTTACGCGCGGCTTAAAATGGTTTTGAGCCGCCTGGATGGCACACACCACACCCCAGGTACGGGAAATTATCAACACCAAATAGGTTCGATCAATATTTGCTCGCCGGTTTTGGGCAACTCTTCCACCGTGCCAAGGCGTAATTTCACGTTGTTACAAGCCGCCAGTTCAGGTTTGGGTGACGCGACTTGTGAAACGTCCGACAGACATCATAATTGGCGCCACCAAGCTGAGGAAGCGTAGAATTGAGCTATTTTTACGGCCCCGTCCGGAACCCAAGATTTTGCTTTGAGTTTCTCTCCCTTTTTCGATGAAGTCGTCAAATGGTGCGGATGTTACATTAACACCGCAAGGTGGATCCACTGGCGCCCACCTTCGCAATTTGGCCGGGAGCCTGCGTGCGGTGGTGAGATATGGTTCCCCCTTGGGTGTTTGGTTCTGGAGTTTTTTGTTTTGTTATTTTTGCAACCGCAACCTGGCGCTGATGTCTTGAGGTGCGAGCGCACACCAAGTTGCGCAAAAGTCGTTAAAGCGTTTATGGATGGCATTGATTCATCGCTTTTTGGGGTAGGGTAGTTTGTTTGATGTCTTAATCTTGGAACGGCGCGGCAATTTCCTGCCCGGCCAAACTGAGCACCGTGTTTGGCGGTGATAGGGTATGTTGGAAGGAAGATAGGTTTCGATATTTGTTTGCCAGCTATTTGCTACCCAAACAAATTATGCCTCATCACTATTTATGTTACCGACGAAGTTTTGAAGGGTTTATACATACCATTTGCGGGTGGGTTGGATTATGTGTATTGATTTTATGGTTTGTTAGGGAAAATATTGTGATTTTGACGGCATGAATGTTGAATATATTTGTTTTGATAGATAAAAATTAATTCAAAAAACTTGCAATCGATCGCTCAACGTACAGCAAAAAAAGCATCTCTCGATCTCTCGATCATTACCTGTTGCGATGTGTGGACGCCGTGCTTTTGCCTTACTCCTTGACAGTAACAATCGCTACTCCACATGTTTAGTCACGTACCCTGATTGAAGTGGACAGGTAATGAACAGCGGAAAAATGAAACTCGGCATCGGGGTTTAGGAACCGGCACCGTCGAAAGCGTTTGCGCGACAGTCGCAACAAAAAAAGATTTGTACAAAAATGGGGCAAAATAAATCTACACACACCAACACTATCTGGTGGTGGGGCGTGCGTTCCAACACCGGAGGGACCGTTTGGTACTGACTTGCCGCTGCAACGTAGCCGCAAATGGATAATGATGGTGTCGTGTTTGCTTACAAAACATGTATTACATCGATCGGTTTAACGATCTCGTGTATACCGGACAGAAAGCGTAACGGCAGCCACCGTCTGTTCTCGGATCAGTCCAAAAGGGGTAGAAAGTATGTTCCCTCCCGTGTACTTGCGAAACGGCATTGGTAGAGCGCACAAAGATGGTGTTTGGCGGGGAAATGGGAGGGAAATGACGGGTGATGTGGGTTTGGGTTATTATGCACCCGGTTGGAGGAGCACTTTGTCAGTGCCAGCAGCCTTGAGCTGCTTGGTAGTCAATTCAACCGTCAGTAATCCGTCTCGATCGATCGGGATCTGGATCGATGGTTCGGGATCCGGCTCGAAGGACCAAAAGACTTGCTGCGAGAGTGTACTGTGGGTGAGTGGTGTTTACCGCTCACCCGGTCCCTGTCGCTGGTGATTCCGTCGCAGGTTCGGGAAGTAAATAAATCCAAATCAGGGCTAGATCAGTCCCGCGGGCTCGTACGTAACACGAATCACGAAGCGGAAGAACAAACGCCCGTACAAAGTCGTTTACCATGCGAGCGGTACAATTTAACTGTCAATTTGTGAATAACTTAAATTAACTTTATGGCGAATCAAAATCAAAATTAATGTTTATTGAATTAAAGTGATGTAATCTTGACAATTGCAATGAGATTGTTTATCTTCAAACGGTCGACCGGGGGCAGTCAATGTTTGGTAGCCGAAATACTTGCCACTGCCTGTGCCGTTCGTCCCGTGTGTTGAACTTGGCCTGGAATTTCTTGCCTCGACCCTTGGTGTGTAGAGGCGGTAACCAGCGAAAGAAGCGGCTTCGTAAAGGATGCATCGAAGCGGGAGGGCAGTTTTCGCGGTGATGGCATCGGGACACCGGGCACCGGGCATTGGAATTGTCATGGTTGAATGTCAGACTGTGTCGTTGCACTGTCGCTTGCATTTCCCCGCACGCGGCGGGGAGCGATTGTCCCTTTGGGGTGCTCATTCCGCCAAACAGCATAGGAGGGCCGTCAATCCGTTGCAAGGTGTAGTTTGCTACCGCATCGAGTGTGGATGGAGGGCATAGTGGTGCAAGAGGCCACAGGCAGTCCATCTTCGCCAGCAACGAGTTAAATGGTACTGACGGCGAAACACACGTGACACGACACGGGGACAACGACGGCTACGACGTCGACCACGATAATCCGCAATGCTTGCTTGCGTGTATAATGATCAATCTGTCCTTTTCGCACGGTACGATCGCTCGCAGGCATCCGGTGGCTAACCTCGCGTTACCCTTTTTGGTGGCGATGAAGGTCGAAATGTATTAAAAATTGCGCTGCTGGATGATGTGTCTTGGCTTGTGATGCTGATGAAGTTACTTTCTGGCCTTTCCAATGTGAGGCAAACGTTTTTAGGCCGCTATCTGTAAAGTTTTTAACCTTATTTTAAAAAATATGGTTCAATAGTCTGTCATCTTGAGTTTAACAACAACAAAAAAGCACCGTCAAAGAAGAAAAGAAAAGATCAGTGCTCCGCTTGGACTCTTCGGCATCGAAAACAATCAACCGGACCGAATACAAACCCAACACGGCATTCCAGATTCCGATGCGACAGATCGCACAGATTCGGACATTCGAATGTCCACCCTGCCTGCCGGAGCGCTGAGGGAACAGATTCGTTTGTTTGTTTGTTTTATTGATCCGATCGGGCAGCAAATCAAGGCAAGGAACGGTTTCTACCCTCAAACACTATCCCAGCAATCCAGGTTCATTGGAGAAGCCCACAATTCAAAGGTTGCGACAGGATTGCGACAGAACAGCGACAGTACAGCGACAGATCGGCTGCACAACTTTCGACAGACAGACAAGTGCAGCATGTTTTCGCCCCTACTGCGTTTCCCTGCTCCTTTCGCTCCTGATGAAGGGGTTGTATTTAAGGTGGCCACAGTTCAGCCAAATAATAATCGTTGCTGCGGGGTGGCTAGTAGTGAAGAGCATGTGGATTGAATGTAATTTATAGCGATGACAATATCGTTACGTTCGATTTAAATTGTTCAATTGCACGACAAGCACGATCCCAGCGCTCTGAAATGGAGCATTACGTGGAGTTCCAGGTTTGGCAAGAAAATTCACAAAAATTGCACTGGGGTAGTATTGTGGGGTAATGGAGGAATCAGCCATTTCAGTGTCTTTTCAATTATTGGTAAAATTTACAGTAGTTAAGCTTTGGTTAGAAGAGCACAGTTCTCTTATTATTTTGTGTATGCTGTCGGGTAGTAGTGGTTTACCTTTGGCCAGAATTCGGCGCATACTACGTTTGATGGTCCAGGAGCAGTTCCACATGTTGTGTCGAAATTGGTTCTCACACTCCCGAAAGCCCAAACTGATGCCTCGGTGAATTTCACGCATTAGAGACGTGTCGTTTTTACAGATGTCGGCCAGCTTCCCCGAAAGGCGTCGCGACTTCCGGTGTTTGCTTTCGCAGACCCGGTCCGGATCGAGCAGCACATTGCTACCTTCGGCTCTGGAAGGAAGAGGGGAGCATAAGAGTATTGATTTTAATGGAGAGTGGATTGCAGGAAATATTATGGGAAAATATTTTTTTTAAATTAATAGTGTTTTTTTTCTATTTACAAAGTAACAAGGCAAATATTATTTTAATTTCATTCAAATTTCAAAATGAAAAAATAAATACCTAAAGAGCAAAGTCACAAGAGATAACGAAATGGTAACAAAAATGAGTTTTGTACTATGTACTTGTTGATAAAACTAAACTTAGGTTTTAAATAGGCTTTGTTAACATTTTTCTTATTTTTAGTTATATTTAGTTCGAATGCATAAACTACCAGCATTATGAAAAAAGTTAATTGTATTTACTATATTACAAAACAAAAAAAAATATAGTAATATTCAAAACACATTTGAAAGGTCAATTTAACAATCCTGTATTTTAGCTTGACTTATCCCCAATGTGGTGGGTTTTAACCACTTTTCCATAACCCACATAATTAATTATAGTGAACACATTGACGCATATGAAATCAATCACGCCTCACGGCTCTATAAACAAAAAATAAAGAAAAAAATGAGTACAAAAGTAAAAAACTGAGGAATAAACGAATAACTAAAAATGATTTTTTTAGCTATCTCGATGAAATGAAGAATTTTGTATAATATAAATAAAATTTATTAAATATATGTTATTCAAAACATAAATATGTAAAAATAAATCAAAAAACGATAAATAAATAATAAATAGAATTACTGGATCAAACACTTTGATGTGGTTCGAATCCAAAAGCAATGAAAAAATATCCATTAAAAACAAAATAATTCATTCATTCAAAACTCAAGAAGTATTATTTTTGAGCTGAAAAAGATGAACATGTTTTACTATATAAGGAATTCTTACACATAAAAACCTAAATGCAATCAAAATTATGATTTGCATTTCCCGGTTCCTCAAATCACCAATGGCAATACATGTTTTCTCAAACTATTATGACACTCAATTAACACATTGTGCAATGGCGAAGAAGCCCTTCTGTTGTAATTTTCAGCAGAAGAATCACTGACGCTTCTGTCTGCTTGCTTAACACAGCCAGGATCGGCCACTTAGATCAGAGTTCAAGTTCAACCTGACAGTTCAGGTACACTCGAAACACTTTTGTTGTTGGCCAACGTTACCGGCGCCGTACACGCACTGAGCAGACTACACTGAGTAACTTCCAGAACCACCCGGTAACAGACCGTTCTTTCGAGATCACATCACAACCGGCCGACCAATCAGCAGTACCACTCATCCAACGGGTCGATTGGGCACATCGTCATGCAGGTGCAGGTATCAGGAATTTCATCTGTTTCCTTCTGGTTTTTGCCTCCTGGTTTTTCCACCCTCATTTGGGAGAAGGGAGATGGTTTTCACATGACAGCTAAATATAGCTTGCGCCCTTGCCCGAAGGCAGGACCATAAAATTTAATAATGAAGATCGTTTTCCTATCCATTTGAGCTTCCATTTTCCCGACGTGGAACGGTAATGGCTCCCCATTTTGTGGGGAAGAGCCGTGGGGTAAGAGAGAAAACCATTCAAAACGATTATTAACCACTCGTGCAATTGGCTGTTGAACATTTTTTCAACCATTTCAGCTCATTCCCACTATTAACCCTCGTGCAACGCACCGAAACGGTATGACCTCAGACCTCACATTGGTTTCATCTCTCTCTGTGTGTGTTTGTGAAAGAATGGTTTAACATCGTACTCAATTGCAGCGATGCCCCTTAATAAACCAAGGGTGGTATAATGAAGCAAATCAAGGAAAGCGGCGGAAAAAGAGCAGCTATCCAATTTCCACCTCACAACACGCTCGCGTTACGTAGAAAAGTGTAAATAACTTCGAGCTAAAATAAATAATTTTTCTCTCACTTTTGCGACGCACTTGGTAACTGATTGGCACCAAGAGGGAAAGGAACCGAGGTGCAACATTTTCCAGACGCCGATTATGACGTTTTTAACTGTTACCCAGCGTGCCCCATCACGTAACGATCGAAGCTCTTCGGGATGGGCGCTGATTTTTACGATCAACACAACAGGCTGCCAAAGTGCGGCTATGAGTAACTCCGGTTGACTGACTAATGGTTGCGGTCGACTGACTCAAATGGAGGCGCTAATGACAAACGGACGAGAAATTGTGGTAAATGAGCGTAAACCCGTCACCCGGTACCGATGGAGGTGGAGTCATTAGTTATCTCATACACGCGATCATTTTGCTACCAAACAGAGCGACAGAGATTCTACTATCAGTTGGCTTCGCTATAGGCTCACGCAAAACTGATCTCAACCATCACTCACAAGCGGTGCTTTTTGCTATCTAAAAAATGAAAAAAATGAATATTTCTAAAAAAGTATGTAAAACAAAACAGATTGAATGGAAGGTGCTTTAACCGTCTGGACAACGCGATCATTTCACGATCAGTCAAACGATCCGAGCGGTGACGAAATGCGAGATAAAAATCTTTCGACTCGTGCCTCCACCCTTGATTCAAGAGTGTTCTCGGAGGAAACGGTCAAGAAATTATAAATTTAAATAGCACCACCGTCGTCCGATCGGTGTTGATCGTTTGACCATGGTTTGAATTGGTAGCAACATTTGTCTAATGCCCAATAAAGACATAAACTTGTAGAATCACCGACTCTACCGAGCGGCGTCTCATCTCGCCTCTCGGGTCACAGCCATTCGCCGAAACTAGAATCGTCCCAAAAACCGGTCAAATCTGCCCACCAAGGCATAAAACTGTTGATATTCAGTTTCAATTTGTCGTGTTCTGTCTGTTGCTTCGTCAGAAAGAAATGAAAACAGTCTCTGAAACAAGTCTCTGCAAGATTTTTGGACGGCAGTTTATGGAGGTGTGACTATTTACTAGAATGCTAAGCTTTAATTTGACTAATTAACGGCTCACATTGTGTTAAAAAGAAGGTTTTGAGATTTTCCTGTTGATGAGCGATTGTATGAAGGATAAGCAGGAAGTAAACATACAACAGGAGAAGACGGATGTCAGCAGAAGCTGCTGTATTTTAGACGGAAACCAGGCTGGTATGAACGATTCGAATGCGACTTATGGCGTGTTTGAAAGACAAATTACGATGAATAAGCTGGTTTGTTTGAGCACGTCCATGGATTGATGAATGGATTTGTTTGACACAGCCCTTGCAGATTAATAAATTTACACATGCGCGAGACATTTTGTCAAACCATAAATTTATTGATTCGTTTTGTCTATAGAAGTGTTACAGTTGAACAGGTTTGCTTAAAGCTGGTTGACAAATCATCCAGAATATTGCTATAAATTACGCCACATGATCAGTTGCGCTCAGTACTCAGTACTCAGTGTCACCAGGATTTCTATGACTCATTGAAACAAAATATGGCCTCATTGTAGCGGTACCGATCGCTGAATGGGACATTACTATGCCGCGTGTTGTATCGTGTGATCTATCCGCCAGAGATCAACCACTAGTGAACGAATGCAACGAATTCATTGAATACTAATCATCGGTAACGAATCGTTTCAACAGCTGTCGGACCGTTAGCTACTAGTAGCTGTCGGTGTAACGATCTTTCCACTAGAATGGTTCATTTTCTGCCGCATTCGTGAGATGCATCGTGAGTCTAGTAGTTGCTAACCTGTTCTTTTCCTCTATCTTCCATCAAATGCTCTATGGTGCTGCAGTACACACACCCATACTTTACCGGAAAAAATAACAACACCATGATGCACTAAGTCCAGACTTCGAGTCAAACCGGCAGCCAAGCCCCAGTCTCGTCACCGATCGCTCGACGTAATAGACGTTGATGGGAACCATGCCACGGCGAAGCGAGCGTCCAAGGAACGGACAGTTTCGTTGCCAACTGTCGCATCCCGACCGGAACTCACCCCGGAGACCGTGTAAGATAAGTCTGGGTAGAATTCGTGCGAAAATAATCGCTTGTCACTCAGCTGTCTGCGCGACTCCGGACTCCGTTTCGGGCGAAAGCTCGATACGTTAGCGTACCTTGGGAACACTTTTCCTGCCAGACCGATTTGCACCCATCCAGATCTAGAAGTTAGCGCATGGGCAACTGCAACTGCATTGGCCCAGGAGCAACTGCCAACGATGCGTTGCTATGTTTAACTTAATTTTCTCAATTATGCATTTAGATTGAGGCACAACCTCACTACCAGGCGTTCGTGTACTGGGACCGTGGTGAAGTGTAAATTTACCGACCTAACTGCAATCCACCACCGCGGGCTTTGTATTCTTCACCTCTACTAGCAAAGGTGCCCTGTGGTAAGTGCATCCAGACCCGACTATGGATGGCGAACTAATCCGTCCCATCGCCCCAGGCGGCTCAGATGTTCGCCGCTGATCGCCGCACGGTGGTGCGTGTTTGAACATGGCCGCGCAAACTATGCCCCAAGATGAGGGCACAATTTGAAACGCTATTAACACTCTTCAGCTAGTCGTTTATTTACTTTTATGAACTTGTGCATTTTAATTTCAATTTAAACAATCGCTAACCATTCATGACACACACACGGCCCGGTAATGGTGGAGGTGGGCTCTGTTTCCCCCTATTTTTTTTTTTGTTAAACTCAAGTGTCCGACGGGCTTTATGATGGACATCGCCCGACCCGCAATGCGAAAAGCGGTTCCTTTTGCGGCCCCACGCACGTGCGCAGCTTTTCTTGTGCGAATGGTGCGACGGGTTTCTGCTAGACGCAGTTCGTCACGCTAGTCCACATACCCATAGGATATTGGATGGAAAAAGGGAGGAGAGAAGTATAGAGAAAGAAAATGCTCGTTCGTTGCGCAAGATTGCACACGAAGGCTTTGCGATGACTGAAGATGCTTAAATCATTTTTGTTCAATTTACTTTTATTTGCGTAAGAATCCACTAAACCATCCTTCCTTTCCTCTCTTTTCGTGCCGAGATTTGCATTGGACAAACATTGTTTTCTCCCTGTGGGAGGGTTGTGGCGAAGTTTCAATCTTGGGAAGTAATAAACGTAATGAGCTCTTTGTAGGTTACACAAACAAAGAGAAGTTGTTTGCTTTCCCTTTGGCAGGATACACATACACTAGCTTCAGGTGCTTTCTGTTTGGTCTCCCACGTTTTATGATGTAGAGATGATTGAGTTTTATGTTAGATTTGTGATGTGGTTAAAGCAACAATCAGGTTTTATTTTTTTATATTTTTTTGATTTCAAAATGTTTGATGCTACTAAAATATGTCAATGATATAGTTTTATCCATGTCATGAATTGAACACTACACTTCAGATTTCAAATGATTGATAATTTAAATTTAATTCATTGAATACTTACAGCTCTTGTACCTAACTTATCATTTGGTTTTTCAAAACTTATTGTGAGACGGTAGTATTATCGTACATCTTATAATTCTAGTAGCTCATCTTTTGCCATTGCATCCTTGTTTGACTTAAAATTACATTTTAAATCATACAGGGTTTACCTAGCCAATCGGGCGTCGTCAAAACGTTATCGGTCGCCGTTAATACTTTTTCGGGCGACGTAAACCCTCAATTGGGCACTGTCATTTCTATTCGGGCCTTGTGAAGTATGAATCGGGCATAGTACAGAATGAATTGGGCCTACTTTATATTTTGTTGCTTTCTAGCTGCAAAACAATACTTTTTTGCTAGTAGTTTAACTGATATGTAATAAAATTCACTATTTTTAAGTTTATTTACATAGAAAATTATTCAAAATCTTTTTTTTTATTTTTAATTCAACGCCATACAATGCAATTTGGTTTTATATATTTTTTTAATATAATATTTTTGGTGATTTAATTAGGTAAACATTTTAAAATGACACATAATAAGTTAAACAACATGCAAAATACGTATTTTTAAACTGCTTCATGGATCAAACACACCGGAGCGACCGATTTGACACCTTCAAGAGTAGGACGCTTTCATTCTGTACTATGCCCGATTCATACTTCACAAGGCCCGAATAGAAATGACAGTGCCCAATTGAGGGTTTACGTCGCCCGAAAAAGTATTAACGACGACCGATAACGCTTTGACGATGCCGGATTGGCTAGGTAAACCCTGTAATTTTCAACACGGTTGAAAAAGTTGTATCAGTTATTATCGTATGCATTAGAAGCAGTAAAAAATTCTGAAAAAAATATTACATGTCTACCGTATTTAGTCGAGCTCTATTATCTGAAATTAAATGCATGGCTATGACAACACTAATCATTATAACGATACTATGAATTCAATAGTATGATTACTTATTCTCAATTTGTTTATAAATCAGTTTGGAGAGATATCATCCTTAATTGGGCCACTACAAATACGACGTCGATGTCAAAATACACTTCGCGAGTGACAAAATATGTAGTACACATCGCAAAATGTCTTGATAATCCTTGTAAGTCTATGTGTATTCTAAAGTCGATCTAAATTTTCAAAACATAGCAACGTATCGTATCGTATCTGTTAGTGTGAAACAAATATGTAATAGTCTAACAGATAACTATAAAAGCTCCAAACCAGTAATCGATGCTGCACGACCAATATCTAAATTTCGATAATATTTTACATCTATTTCTCATACTATTTCATAGACCTATAAACTTGACACCTTTAAAATGAGCTTAAACTAAAATCTCAAGTTAGTTGGCCAGCTAGCAGCAACGCTCAATCCACTTTCCTGATTTGCTCAGCCTCACGTGACACACATCCCATATTGCGGCAACGTCGAGAGTATTACGATGTCATGTTTCTAACTGTTCATTAACTGAATGGCAGCAGACGACTAGTGTCTATTCCCTTCGGTGCTTGTTAAATCATCGTAAATTAAAACGACATCAAGCAACGACCACCACGGATTGGCTTCACGCACCGTCTCACCCACGGGGCACCAGGTTGCCAAAGCACCCGCATTCCTTCACTCTGATCTCTGTGTGCGTGTGTGTGTGTGTGTGTGTGTTCAAGCTGTTTGTACGTGATGATCCGCTTAATCAACTCCGAAGCGTCGCCCGGGGAGATAAAAGATCAATATTTCACCCATTGCCCAGCCAGATCCCCGTCCACCGTCAAGTCAACGAGTCAACGAAACGGAAAGAAAGAACCCGCAAACAGACACGCTTTCAGGACCAACGAAGCGGAAAACCGTCACACTTTGCTTTGATGCGACGCGCTCGATCGCAAAGGCAGCTACGGGTCTGTTTCCATGCCCGGGCGGTGTAGATTTACGCGCAGAATCCAGTAAGCCCCGCAGCAGTATCCCACCTGAGCAGTGAGCAGGTCGCCGGAAGAGAACAAAACGACAAAAAAAAGAAGCAAAACATCGCCTAGCTGAAGAAAACAGAAATGCATTTAAGCCCACATTATCCTCCCTTTTTTCACTTGACCAGTTTGCTTTTGTAACGCAAGTCCACTGCCGGCTAGGCGACGACCCATTTGGAAGCAAACTGGCGAGAATGCATTCAGTTTGAGCAAATACAACATGACAGAGCCGCAGCATAAATAGCTCCGCACACCCCCGAAACGATTGACGCTGTTTCAACGCTGTTGTGCGCCTTGCGAGCAGGAACAGGGGTCAGGAGGGCCCGAGGGCCAAACAGCTCAAAGTGCATCTGAAGATGCTTGCCTATTTATTCGCCGTCATCTTGAAATTATTGAAGTAGTTTGTTTTTTCTCGTCCTCTCGACACCGGCACGAAACAAGCACGGCAGAGGCGGGACAGATGTGGCTATATGGTGCATCCTGGGTAGTTTAAACTGATCAGTAAGAGAGAGATAGAGAGACATAGCGTGCCTCGGTGATGTGAAAGGTAGTGTAACTAAATCATCAAACATTTGACTCCTTCAGTCAAGTGGGTGCCGGCACTCCAAACTGAAAACCTCCCCTTTCTCTCGGGGTCACTGTGTCCCCGAAAAAGGGTGAGATGGTCCTGTCACCCAGGGGTTGGAAACAGTTTTTTTCTTCCTCTTATTCTCCAGTATACTGTTGTTGTTTGCGTTTTAGAACGCACCAAAGGAATGCAAATGCTGCCCCTATGTCTTTTGAAAAAAAGATGCAGGGTGTAGCTTTACCAAAGCTAATCTTACCGACCGACCTGGCCATCGCTATGGGAAACCTCGCTCCGTACAGGTGCATCAGGTGAAGATTGACAGATCGCCCGTACAGCGGATGCACTCGAGACAGATTCCTGAGCAGAAAATAAACTAGTAAAAAATGTCCAAAACGCACGTCGAACAGTGACGCACTCCAGCCGGGAGATCAAGAGCTCAGCAGCAAGATCGAGAATTGCAAGATTTCACAATTAAAGGGTCCTCCATTCGGCGCCTCCTACCGCCACAGCAGCCAGTGCTGGGAAAGGAAACCCATCATCAACCGTAATGAAATAATCAATACAATCGCCGCTCCCGGCTAATGAGTTGATCCAACGCCGCTAATGAAGCTAATTATCGCCGCGGTACGCCGCCATCGACCGAGCGGAATCGTAATGCCGCTCGGATGACTCCCTGCGTGAGCTCACTTGGTGTCTATGTGTGTTGTGTGGTGATGTGAAGTGTATTAATTCAATGTAAACATTGTAACAGCACCGAAACGGCTCCAGTATAAACAGTGATCGATCTCCGCTTTACCATCCACCAGTTCTCGAGTGGCAGGCCGAAAGAATATACACACACTGTGGAACGATCGTGGACGTCACAGGCAGCAAATAGAGAGGCAGTAGAGAGGAGCGATACCAGTGCGGTATGGATTACGGATCACTGAGCCAATTCGATGATCCCAAAACCCGTCGATGCGCATCAATGTTTTTTATCCGACCGTAGGGAATCGTTCGACCCGAATCGATCGGATGGGTAATCAATATGACTTTTGGACATGATTGGCTGCCATCAAAGTGATTCCCGCCCGTTCTCAAGGATATCGGTTCGCCGTTCCGCTTTTACGCTGCCGGGGCGAGTCGGGTGACACATCGGATCCGAGGATCCCGGGCAGGTATCGCTACCCAAAAGCGCACTGAGGGCCATTAATGGGTAGGAATCGGTGTGCTGGAAGGTATCCGATTACGCTGACAGCCATTTTCTGCACCAACTCCGCAACAAAAAAAAAAAGAAACTACTAGCCGGTAATGTAACCGTAGACGCCGGCGTAATTTTACTGGATCGAAGTTTGTGGAGGGCGGACACTTTTGAAAACTTTTGGAGCGAGCGAATGTTGGCAAAACAGGGATATCGTTCGGGTGCAGCTGCATCCTTAATTGCACCAACAACAACAAAAAATGGCAACACGTCCGCCATTTTACATTGAATTCGGCAATGTTTCGGTGAAAATGCCGGAGTACCACCTGCGAACGGTCTAAAATATTGTAATAAATCAACTAGAGGCTGAAGACGGCGTCGTCACTAAACATCGGTATTGCTTTAGTGACAATATTCCAATTCACCGCATCGGGGACATTTTCCAGAAGCCTGTCGCAATCGCAGCATCGCCCGTTGAGTAAATGCAAATTCCTGTTACATTTATCTCAATTGTCAAATGGTAGCGCTCGATAAGACGTTTGAAGCGATTAACCTGCTTTACCTTTGCAGCAGTTTGGGGCTGGAATTAGCTCCGTTTTTTTGGGGGCGCTTTAAATACCAACCGCTCCACAGATAAGCCACTCAAATCGGCTGATGAAATGATACATTCAGCAAAATTAGCATAGCAGAGTGTAAGAGCCGTACCATTGGAGGCGCTCCAGACGATTCAGATGATTGCCCGACGAAGCACTTTCGCCACTTGAACCCGGCCCCGACCCGGGACCGAAACGTGGTGGAATGCTGTACGCCACGCCAGTGACATTAAGGATTTGTGTCGTCCCTCTGCTCAACACGACCCGGAATGAAGGAATGTGTTGCGTATGTGCATCCTGTGTACGACCGGGACCGGGTCTTCTAAAACTCATGTGTCGTGTCTTGCCACGTTTGAATCATGCAGCGGGCAGAGGTTTCGGGGTTCAAAATCGTAAAGATTTAGATAACCGGTGAACCCTTAGATCCGGCACACACGTCGTCGCCAAACGTACCCACCAAAAAGGGAACGGCACGTCAAGTATGACCTCGCCGGGGTCTGTCTGCACCGAGCGTGCCCATCGGTCATCGGTACGCGCGTCATCGGCCCTCGCAGTGGCGCTCATCCTCCGCAGTGGCGCTTCCACGCTACCAGACGTGTCCCCAAAATCTGCGCGGGCGGAACCCGAGTCGTTCGTAGCTTTCAATACATGCGCTCGTTATGCTGGGTACGGTGCGTGCAACGAATCGCTTATGAGGATAATCTAAAACTCACTCCCCGTAAGTCATGCTCATCATTATGAGAAATGATTCCACGATGCTGATTCTGTGAAACTGTGCGCAGCTTGATTAAGGTACACGGCGGGCAGGGAAGTAGAGATTGCTTGCCAGCGATTGTGACTGGTGTGCTGGTCTCCCCCCTCTCAAGATACTCTATCTCCAGCAACCGGTCGTACGAAGTGGATCTTCAGTTACGTACGGTTTGTTTTCACTCCAGCCTTATCTGACTTACGTACCGGTCCGTAATACTCATCAAATTGCGATATTGCTTATCAAGATACATCTTCCCACCAACCACCCCGGTGGGGGCGGAAGCAGTAGGCCCTACTTCGCCCTTCCACCTAACCTTGCACGCAAGCGTGAAATCGTTCCCCTTGCTGCCCGGCAGCGAACGTAAAACGGGCAGCGTGTCATCTGTCGCTCACGCATGGTAAGTGTAAACTTGTGATATGATGTGCTAGCAAGCGATTTCATGGTTGTCTGCGTAGTGGATGGTGTGCGGCCGGCGCGTTGCTTTGCATTTCCTTAGCTCCGTTCGGTTAGCTCCGGCAAGAACCGGTAGAATAGGTGAGGTCCATTAGGTCCGACGGTCGGGAATAGTGATCACCTTAAGCGAAAAGCGTTTAACACACACACACGCGCACACACACACGACAAAGAGGGAAAGACACACAACCTCATTTCGTGGTGTGATCGTCTCCTTGAGCCCCGCACCACTATCGCAGGCAACTGGGCCCATCCGCAGGCCCGTCAACTAGTAGGCGACCGCTTATCACAACATCATCGCTAATGATATAATGAGGGGCAGTTTATAATATTTATAATCGCCCCCTTTAAAAGCGTAAATGTAATTAAGGATGCATTTAATGGCTGCTCACAGCAGTTTGTCGTAATCATATCTCTTTGCTCTCGGAAGAAGGAGAAGAAGACGGAGGGGCAAGATCGTTACGAGCTTACCAGCGGTGATTGGCGGTTCTAGTGCCGCGTCCTTGCACACTTCGCAGCGCCTGTAACTGATCTTTCCGACCTTTTTTTCCTACCCTACCACCCCCTTATCTGTAGTGACCATCGACACTAGTTTGTTTTTGCAACAGTGTAGCGCGCATAAATAGTTGCCCGGCCAAACTGGCCACTTTGCCTATCCGGAGGTGCATTGCAAATTGCAGCAGGAAGGTATAAACAAAGCCGAAACAACCTTCCTTTTTTTGTTGTTGCTGATGCTGTTGGTGTTGTGCACCCCAGCATGGAGAAAAAATAAAACTCACACTTGCCACAAGAGCTTCCTTCGAGCGCGCCGTCATTCGCAGCTTCCACCGCTTCTGATGCTCCCAAGGGGCCGCGAGAGGTTAATTATGAAATTATTAAGATAAAGTGTTTGAATACATATCGATGCGTATGGTGGTGGTGCGGTGCAACGTATTTGCGGTGCATCTTGGCGTGATGCAAAAGCGTGGCCCTGCCCCGCAGATGGCCCCTTAAGGGTGGCTGCAAATAATTTATTGAATCGCTGAACTAGCGCTCCCGCACTGCTCACTGGGTCGTTTTTACTGCAGTACGGGGACGGTGTGTTGGAGGCATCTCCGTATTGCTTTATCTTTATTTCTGGCGGTGGTGGTGGCTGGCACTGAAAGCATTCCACCGTTAACGCCGGCCGGTGCCACGCGAAGGTTCATAATTTAAGCGCTTGAAATTTAGTGTCGCCGAACAGAGGAGTTTTTTGTTGTTGTTGTTGTTCTCTTTTTTGCTTCTCTTAATGGCCGCAGCTAATGGGGCGTCCATGATTACCTAGCGCATCGTAAATCGGGGGTTGAGGGGAGGGGAGGAGAGTGAGGCAAAAACGTGCACAGGGTCAAGCGGTGCACAAATGGATGCTAAATAGTTGCCTGGATTTTAAGCAGCGGCACCACTCGTCGACCGATCGAATGGCATTGAAAGGCGAGATAGTGCGAGAAGCAGATGCTACTGCACGGGTTGATAAAGCAAATCGGAAGTGGGGCGCAGAGCTGTGACTTCTATATTCAAATATTTGGTTTGACGATGTAGTGAACTTACCTCCACAGGCCGGTGATGGGCATTATCAGTATCAGGTAGATCACAATCAGTACCAGACGCATACTTATGATTTACTTTCCGCTGGCAAAACTTGGGTATCAGTTGTTGCAGTATTAAAAAACCCAGAAACCTTGGACGTCTTTTTCTTTTAGCTGATGCAATGTAGTTAAATCGATTCTTCGTTTCAATCTCTTTCGCTCTCTCTCTCTCTCTCTCTCTCTCTCTCTCTCTCTCTCTTTCTCTCGCTTCCCTTGACAAATTTTGAGTCGGAAATGGAATCGGAACCACAAACCGCACGATGACACAGGATGTACACTCCCAGTTGTTAGGTGAGCCAACAACCCCCAACGCCCGAGAACTCACTTGGTGGGGTCGCCGGTGGGGTGGTGCTCTCAAAATACACACACAACACGTTAGCGAGCTCCCCCACGACAGGGCCGGAAATGGATCACTCAAAATTAAACAACACGCACACTCACACACACGCACACACCGAATGGTGCATCCGCAGGTAGTTGCAAAACGACACACAACACCCACACACACGGACACTTGCACTACTCATACGCTCTGCTGGAGGTTCACATGGTCGATGGAAGGGTTGGCTGCTTCCGGCATTTGGTGACGATAAACTTAACCCCGGCACTGTTAAATGAGACAAACCAATGTACTAACACACACACACACACACACACACACTAACATTCAGTCTGCACTTCACCTTCCCCGTTATACGATCTTGACCCTTTCTGGTTTCTGGTGTCTGGTGTTCTGCCGTGGCCACTGACTGACTTCTCAACGGTTGGAGTTTTACAGGTCCTAGACGTCTACGGCTATGGCAACGGGTTGTGTGCTGGTCCACCCGCTGGACATGATGTAGTATCCTTTCAATATCTTCCCTCTCTTTCACTCTACGCCACTGACAAATCTTCTTTCCAGTTTGGCCGCCCGATCAGACTCGTGCGATTGCAGCTCGAGAACTGGCCCAAACTGTACCGCAGTACGCTGCCGAAACGCACGGAATCTAACCTGCCCGGGTCCTTCTTCCCAGATGGCGCAAGGTGCGACTGCGCAAACGGCGAACGGGCAAAAATCTAACTGCACCTAGCAGCGGCCTGGACTGGCTGCGATGCTAACACTCCCCCCCCCCCTCCTTCTCGACACACACACACACATACGCTCAACGTTTTCGGCTGGGTTTGGGTTTCGGATAGAAACGCGACCGAAAACGGTATATAAAATCGAGCCTGGCCCGATAGAGAGGGTCCTCCCCACCTCCCACCCAGTCACACGCACACGTGGCACAAACACACGTACACGCGGCACCGGCTCATACACACTCACACACACACACACGCGCGCGGATAGCAAAACTCACCACAGATAGCACCGTTCAGGAGTGGAGCAAAAAACAACAGAGTCCGACCGATCCGATCCAAATGCCCTGGGCAAACGCGCAAGACCAAGCGGCAGAACGGAGACTGGCAAAGATGGTTTGCGCGAGCCGTGGAACAAGCGTGTGTGTGCGCGCGCGCGGTCGAGCGCACACACATATTAGCCCCCGCCTCGCAATCGGTTTACTGCGGCCGCCGGTGCTGCTGCTGCTGCTGCTCTGCTTTTCGGGATCGTTCGGGCCCTCCAAACCAATTGGGATTCGCGACTTGATGGCGTGTGAGGATGGGGGAGGGGAGGAGTAGGAAATGGAGGGAGAGTGCGGGGTAGGGGTGGTTTTGCGAATTTGCACCAAAAGCACACTTACACGGCTCACCCCTACTACCCCATGAGCGGAAGGCTATCACGAACAGGGGTTGCGTTTTTGGGAGCCGAATGTGTTTGTGTGTGTGTGTGTGTGTGTGTGTGTGTGTGTGTGTGTGTGTGTGTGTGTGTGTGTGTGTGTGTGTGTGTGTGTGTGTGTGTGTGTGTGTGTGTGTGTGTGTGTGTGTGTGTGTGTGTGTGTGTGTGTGTGTGTGTGTGTGCGTGTGTGTATGTGTGTAAGTGTGTGTGTAAGTGTGTGTGTGTGTGTGTAGGAACAAAATCAACAGGAGTAGCAAAATAATCACCGAATAAAGAAATCCACCGACACACACACACACACACGTGGAAAACAAAATAAAAATAATAAAACGAACCGTCCAAGACATAGAAGAAGACACATGGCGGCGGCGGCAGCAGTGAATGAAATGAAATAAAAAGCAACAACAAAAAATAAAAACAAAAAAGAAGTCACACACACACACTCCATACAAATACAGCTACAATCCAAAACACACACATATGCATATTCACAAAACACACAAGGGTTCTCACGGGCAAATCAAGCAACCGCAAGGAAGCAACCGAACAGAGCGCACAACAGCAACAACACACACACACACACACACACATACACTCACGCACACATTGGGCAAGAACACTTCTTCCACCAACCGTTGCAAATGATATATATTTTAAAAGGTTATTGCGCGCGCGGATTCCCTTTCATCTTACCGCGCTGAGCAGTGTCGAAGGTAGTGGGGGGGGGGAGAGGACGGCAGTTGTACGAAGTGGAAGGTAGCGGTGCAGCTCGGAGGTTCTGAACCTTCGTTTGGCTCACTCACCCGCTCTGGCAAGCTCACCGCTCACGATACGGAGTGTGGCGGAGTGTGTTTTGGGGATGGTTTTTTGTTGTTGTGTTGGTTTCGATCGCAAGCGCTGGAAAATTGGGTTTTCCCGAGTAGTGGAAAAATTCGAACACACATGAAACGTTTTTCCACCAAAAACACACACACACACACACATGGACGCACGTACACTGGGCGTTTTGGGAGGGAAAAGCCGAAAGCAGGGCAACCGTCGAAGCAGGGAGCCGCCGAAAAACTGAACCAACCGTCCGGACGGTGACACTATGAATGGGGCAAAACGGGGCTTTTCTCACTGCGCTTTCGCTCGTTTCACGAGGGCACACCGGACACACACTGCTGCTGCCGCCGCCGCCGTGGTCGGCGGGAGATGAAAGAGAGTGAGCTGGAATTAAAATTCTGCACACCCCACCTTTCCACCGGCTCAGGTCCCAGACCATACCATCCTGCCCCCTGTTTGCCGCCAAAAGGTGTAGGGCATTAAGCGAAGCAGCAGCAGCAGCCCGAAAACCGAAACCCCGACGATGAGCCGCGGTTTGCGAATATTGGCGAGCGAATATAAATATGAAGCACGCAAAATAAAATAAAAAAAAACATAATGAAACACATATATAGAGATGTGAATGCGCCTTCCCTCTTCGCTTCTGGTCGGATAGTGTGGATACACACACACACAAAGCACACACACACACACGCAGTGACGTGAAACCTTACACACGAGCATGCCGAAGGGTAGTGTGCACGCGCTAATAATCAAATTGGGCTTGCGGCAAATGGGCGAAAAAGCGCTGACCACGAAATCGATGTTATAAGCGAACGATTAAGAAATGAACACTCCAGTGCTACAGTGCCGACCGAGTGACCACTTGTTCCGTCTTTTGGTGTGCTGTTTGTTTCGGATTTGAACTCGATTTCCTATGCTGGCGCAACACCACAACAGCACGACCATTTCTGGCAATCACTGTACGCCAATATGAGGAAAAAATAACACAAAAATAACTAAACGATCACCCGCGTCTCTTCGCTTTCCACTGCTTTTAGCATCCCACGAAATGGCACGGATATTGAGCCATAGAGCCGTCCGCCGGCCAGGGCAGAAGGTAACCACCAAATGACCAAACACTAACAACAGCAAAAAAGCGACACCGACAAAATCTTCCATTCGACGTGCCCCGTAGATAAGCAAAGATGTTTGGGCTCGATCGGAAAGGATGGACTTGATTCGGGGCTCACCACTTCGGGGCCATCCTCGAGAAGAAGGCTAAGGGAGAACGGTTTTTAATGGATCGCGACAATGGGAAAGCGGCAGTGGGAGGGAGGAAGGGAGGGATTTTACGTGATCGTGGCGAAAACTAATCGACGGTCGATGCAATCATTGACGCTAAATAAACGAAGCAAACGATGAGAAGCACCAAACCAACATAGCAACAAAAAAGCAACAGCAGTCCCCCCTTGTTTCTCAATAGATGCTGATGCTTTTTCCTTCTTCTTTTTTGTTCTCACTACGATTGCAGGCGCTGGAGCTCTGTACAACCGTGAGAATAAAATCATTTTTGCGAACCACTTCTTTTTTTGTTGAACCGCTGCTGCATGCTTATTTGGTGCCAATTTCCCCTTGCTATCACACACTGAAGTCACTTCCAATCCAAGTAGCTTTGCACTCACCCCTCACTTGGCCGGTTTGCCATTGCACACCGAAACGCACTCAAACACGCTGCACACCTGCTTCAGAACCCTCCCCCCCCGGTTCTCCGGACTGTATTGCAATCACTTTGGCCCGGGCCAAATCATTTAACACTTGCCACCGCGATCGGCGGCGGCCGGTACGCGAATCGATAACGCGCGTGTCGCCAAGACGTCCATCTCACGCGCTGCCACAACCTGTAAGACGCACCGCACCGGTACGACAAAGCCCCGGATACGAGCCAGGTTGCTTTAACCTGCGCTCGGACCGGTGCTCTGGCACACCGCGCTCGCTGGCAGCATCTTATCGGGCGCCGAACCGTTTTCTCAACGCACCGCAAACGCCAACGAGAAGGGGAAATAATTATAAGATCTTTATCTCTTTACGCTTTGCGTGGCCCTGCCCTGCCCCAGGCACCCGCGCTGCTGCGCACAGCCCTTCCGGTGGGCTAGAAGAAAAAACAAAAATTAATATAAAACAGTGATGTACGCCCCGGTTGGTGTACGCTTCTCGTTCCCCCTGCTGCTTCCCAGCTCTGTGCTCTGTGCCATGTGAGTTTTATGAGTTCTCGGGAAATGTTTACCACTCCAGTTGCGGTACCAGAGCGCGTGACGCTTAATTTATTTACTCAGTGCGGCAGCGGAGGTGCAATCGTAGCTTCCCGTTCGGCTCAAACGTCTGTCGAGAAGGGTAAGGGTGAACACACGTGGACACTAGTTGCACTGTTGCGCTTTTCCGGTGGACAGGAATCGGGTGGGTTCTGGGTGCTGGGAGTTCTATTTTTGGCAGAAATTAGCCATCGCTGCGCGCGAGCCGAGGTGGACAGCTTGAAAGTATCAGGCCGGTAGTGACGAGGTTCGATCGAAAACAGATCCATCAATGAGTGTAGAGGGGAGTGAGTGTGTTTACCGTACAATAGAGTTGAAGGGCAATGTTAATGGGAAACGGGGAAATATTTACTATCTCTAATTTACTGTTTCTAACAACTATCTACTTTTACGTTTCGAATGTTGTGTATGTTTTTTGTGTAGTTAGTAAGTATTTAACCGTTAGTTCATGGAATTAACAGCTTTTCAAGTCTCTTAACACAGTCTCAAAGACATTACTTTTTTGGAAAGTCCCTATCGTTATCATGTCACAAAGACTTAAACAAAACTGTAATGTTAAATTTTTTCAATGAATTACATAAACGTTATATTTTTTATTACTATTTAAGGTAAATGAAGGCATAATATCTATATTTTATTTTATTTACATTAACAAAAATCTGATGAATTTTTAATGTAATGTAATTATTTTTTCTCAAAAATAGTAAAATTCGATGTCTTTTATCGGTAGATTTCACGAAGCTTTTTATGTTTTTTATATCTTTATGTTATGGTTTATATTTATTTATAATGTAAACTAATGTCGATTTGTCGCAGAATCGATTAGGTAAAATCATGTATGAAACCATTTTTAATAAACATACATATTTTATCGATAAAGGTTAAAAACGGGTTTAAACGATGCTTTGAAAAGTGCTAAAAGAATTGTAACTCATTTCAAATAGTAACATAGAATGCAAAATGGTTTTGAAATGTATCGTTGCATTGTGTACAATTGTCAAAAGCCAATCTGACGGACTCAACCCGGATAATGCATACTATACAGGGTTTTACAAGTCAGAATCGAATGTCAGCAAAACATTCGTGATAGAAAATGCGATGATTGAAGTTGCAAAACGATGCGAAAGCCCTCTAAAAAACAACTTGAGTGATTTAAAAATCATACTGCGCTTGTTAAAAATAGCATCGGTGCGGTCAAACAACAACTTTTGACGGCTAAATTGAATCTTGAGCTTCTGAAATTGTTTTGCTGACATTCGATTCTAACTTGTAAAATCATGTATTGTTCCACTGCTTCTTCTTTTCTTCTTTTTTAGCACAACAACCATCTTCATCTGCCTGAACCCCCATTAGTGGATTTGGCTTTCAGTGACTAATTGATTTCCCTCCATAGCAGGATTGTCAGTCCTACGTATGGGGGGCAAACGGTCCATTCGGGGCTTGAACACCCATGACCGGCATGTTGTTTGTGTCGTACGAGTTGACGACTGCACTGCGAGACCGGCCTATAGAAGGGGCTATTATTATCAATTTTAAGAAATTGAACGATACAAATAGATCAAAACAATTGAAATGAATGGGACAGAGCTTTGAATTTATTTAAATATCCAACATCAATGACTGTAGCTACTTATTGCAATCCTGACCAAATAAATATTAAGTAATAACTAACAAACATAACAAAAACTAAATTCCAAATTAAAATCTTTATTTTTATTTTTTATATTTATATATGCTTTGCACAACCACATAATTTACCATAAATTGTCAATCACAGCACAAAAAATATGCTTTAATAAAGTATCTTTTTGTTTATGCGTAATATATAGCTACAGCTACCTTACAAGCATGTTCCCATCGATTTCACCAAAAAGCATAGTCGAGCCTTGCAAACAAAAACTTTGTTGCAAAAAAGCAGCATTTCACTTTTTCTTATAAACATTCCTTATGTTTTCTGTGCATCTTTTCAGTGATTATAGAAAAAAGCAACAAAGAACCAAAAAAGTAAGCCTTTCAAACATTCACATTCTGCTCCAGATTTATCCCACGAACGATCGCTCAGCAATGGGAAACAAAAGCTTCTGACATACCTTAAAATATATTTTACCCTGCCCCTTGTTCGTCTCCCATTGCCTCGAGCCTTCTGCAACGGTTCACTCCATCGCATCTGTGATCATCAAATGTGTGCTCTTGTTTTTTTTGCTCGTTTTTTAAATGTTATCTCCCGCCTCCTACCCACCCCCTCTCCCACCCAAACGGCTCACAAACATACCACAGAAATCACCGATTCTGACAAAAATTAATTCACAATCCGAAAAGAATTCTCATCATCCACTCCTGGGAGCGATCGCGACGTCGACCGGACGACAGTTTTTCGGTGGCAATTTTCTCATACCAGCCCACAGAAGAAAAACTGCTGCTGCTGGTGTAGCTGTGGCTGCTCATTTCGCTTCTTTGATTCATGGGGCGGTGTAGGAATCTTGGTTTTTGTGCCCAACGCCGCAAATCTCGTCCACAGTCCCAGCATCACTTTTTAAGGTGACTTTTACGCACGTTTTTGGTGCATGATAGCAGGAAAATAATGAGACGAAAAACCAATCCCAGCACGACCTGCCCGCGCTGGTGTAGAGTTAAGATTGTTTCGTTTGTTTTTCGGTGACGAGATCGGTCCAAATTCATCTTTTTCTGCCTGTTGTCATAGTGCAATCGTTTGATATGGTTGCTCGTCAATTTAGCTGCATGGAGGTCGGTTTTTTCTGGAAGTTTTTGCTCGTTTTGCTCATCTCTTGGTCGATTTTGTCGCCGGGCTTATTTAATTCAACAAAAAAAAATCCCGTTCATCAGCCGTGGAAATTTTATTTCAAAAAACCAAATCGGACATATTTTCACCCGTTTCTTTATCGGGTCCATTTGTTGCATGGATTTAATCCTCCCGTCGTCCTCGCAATCCTCGCTTGGTGATTATCCTGACGGGCGGAATATATGGAAGTGAGCGAAACCGATGGTTCAGCACCACAGCGCGGGACAGGATGTTTGCGATCGGTAAATATTCCGGTAGAGCCATCCGACACCGGCAGATCAACCGATTTTCACCGTTTTCGGTGCGTCCGGTGCCTGTGCCAACCTGTCCACGGGGAGGAAGCATTTTTTTTATCTCCGTCTTCTTTGACCACTGCTCACGTTTTTGTTTGCGCTGACCCTTCTCATGTGATCTTGTTTTTTATCTCTCTTTCTCTCTCTCTCTCTCTCTCTCTCTCTCTCTCTCTCTCTCACTTCCTCTGAAGAACCCTTTTTTACCTCATCATGTTTGGGAAGATGTTGGAAATGATTTTTGGAGGCACTGGAAGGTGCACAGACTCACCGGAATGGTCAACAAAAACGCGCTGAACTGTGTCTCCCGTACATTATAAAAACCCGTACTGAAGCGAGCTGCACTCGAAAGCGTTTGTTTGATTTGTCTTTTTTTTGGTTGGACTCAGTTTTTCCGTTCTTTTGCAGGCCTAAAATCAGTTTTTCAAAAGCACACACTCGTAAAAGGTTTTGTCGTCGTACGATCGGGTGAATGATCATTGACTGTTTTGTTTTTAAAGATGCATTTTTTTGTGTTGCTTTGCTGTTCCATATTGCCAGACAGCGAGGATGTGATTGCGTTTGACTTCTTTTGGATAGGGATTCGGTACGATATATTGGAAAAGTAACATACACAAAACAACACAAAAAGTTACTCTTTTTTCTGCCTGGTGCTGGCCCTGGTCGCAAAAGGGCATCGTTGTCCTTACGCTTCGCGGATTACAATTTTGCCATAAGGATGCGATTTGTTTGTTTTTCTTTTTTAATACATTCCTTTACACATATGTTGCTGATGCACGATCCAATGTAGATCTGGTCTGTCTGGTCGATGATGTGAAGTTCTGCTTTTGCGTCGTTGTCCTCAGCCAATCGGCTATCGTTTGTTTTGATCGTCTGTGCAGCGATATGCTGCGTCCTTAAAATATCGCGTTTTGAATAAACCATCCCTTTTTAGAGCTGTTTGTATTTTATTTTCCATTTTTTTGTTTTTAACCGTCACCCATCACCCAAACAGTGCACCCGCGCTGTACCAAAACGGAGCGAAACGACACGACGTGACTGCTGGGGAAACGAAAAACGTGTGTGTGTGAGGCAAGATTTATTGGTAGTTAAAATAAACGAAGCGATTCACACACAACTGCCTATGGCGTATTGAAGCACCGTTTAATGCCCGATTTCGGCTCGTTAAAAATTATGGATCTTTAATCGGTTGCCGGATGACATCGGGCATCGTGAGTGAGCATCATGAAGAGCGGGAGGAATGCATCCGTCTGTGCAGGTTACTGCTGCACGCTGGCTGCTACCATCAAATCCCATCAAATGTTCGATCGGTGCTGCTTGCTCCGGTGCTGCCAGTTACAATGAATGCATTCATTTGGAGGCTTGATGGCCTCGAGCAAGAACGCCAGAACGCGGGATTTGTCTATGCATTCGGACACCGTTTTTTCAAGAGCTCGCCTACCAAAATGTGTCTCAATGAAGTCTGTTAACACGCGAGACAGCCGGAGTTCTCATAACGGATCATAAATCCATCACACCCCTAACATTCCTTCCCACGTAAGTATGAACCGAGACCTTAAACTGGATCGCGTCTAAAAAGACGCTTCGTATGAGGTGATCACACCGGAACACGGTGTGATGGAATGCTAGAGCACGCACATGATAAACCAAACCGAGCACACACGCACTTATGATGGGATGATGATGATTTTTACTATCAGACAACAACGCACACACACATACACACATTAACAATCCAGTGAACAGTGTACAAGTTGTTACCGGCCCTGAAGGTGCATTATTTGACCCCTTTTCTTCCTCCAAGTTGCAGCTTTGCATCTGTGTGTGTGTGTATTTTTTTATCTCCTGTTTAATGCTTCTTCTGACGAGACGCGCGAAGCATAACGCTTGTCGCGAGGTGACGCGTCCACCGAGGGTGTTTTGGAGGTGTTTACAGCCGTTTTTTTTAATGGTGAGTAGCGGCCGAGTGAGTAGCTTTCGATGTATGTTTGAGTATAAAACATCCATTAAGCAGTGTTACGGGGTTATGGAAAAACAACAACAGCCCCTTCAGTGTACTACCCACAGGTAATCGATTAGATCGTGGACGGCAGACGAGCTGACGAGAATGAACATGAATAGCACGCGGTTAGGTGATCGCGGTATGATCGTTCGGGCGGATGACCTTTTTAGTATGCTTTATGTTGCTTTATGAGAATGGTCCGGCAAATGGTACCTTGGAGGAGGTTTGATAGCTGCAAGAAATTGCAACGGTAAAACAGACACTGAACCAGCCAGCCAGTGTGTTATTAAGGGTGATTTTTCACCAACACCTTCGGTAGGTCACTAAAGTTATGCAAAAGATATATTATTCCATTATTTATACGGCATGGGTGTCGCAAATCGATTCGATTGCCAGCTGTTGAGCTTTCGTACTAGCAAACCTTACCCTCCAGATGGCATGACAAACTGCTTAACACCTTTTTGGCGACTCAATTACCTTGGCAAGATGTCTATTTGTTAGAAAAACGCGGGGAAAATGTTCTATTCCATTCTTTTCCCGGCTCTCGGGTACTGTCAGTGATTCATTCATCTTTCCAATTCCGATTCCGTTACATACCATTCTTTACATCGAAACGGTGCTCTTCTCCTGCTGCCTTCTAGGTTCCCGCTCTTGGACCCACTCCTTGCAAGGACCCGATGGTTTGCGAGAGTATGGCAATGGCCGAAAAGACCCGAGACGTCTTTTTTCATTCTACCGATTAGTTCGAATCAGTTCCGCTTTCTTCGATTTCTTTCGACTCAAGATGGGAGGGTATAGAAAAAAAAATAAAGATATAAAATAAAAAGCCATCCATTGAAATGATATGTGAGAGAAGAGAGAGAGAGAGAGAGAGAGAGAGAGAGAGAGAGAGCAGAGAGAGAAAAAACCCCTACACTGCAACAAAACAAAACGATATGAATCCGTTCGATGCGCCGATTCTTCGATCGTTTCATTCCTTTTTTTCCTTCCTCTGTTACCACTCTTCTGGGTCTCCTTCTTCTCGGCTGCTACTTCTCCCGTACCGTCACGCCGCATTTACCACCAAAATGCCAACGTTATTTATATTCATCGAAATAGACATGTTACGCAGCGGGTGTTAATTATATTAACAACAGCACGAACAATAGGGGCAAGCCTGCAACGGCGGAGGTCTGCTGCCACACAGAACTCCCAAAGCAAACCGCCACTCAGCACCGTGGCATGCGGTCCCTTGGTCCAGGCCAGGAGGATCCCACACCCCACCGTAGCATAAAAGCGCATCATCTTCATCATCGGCGCGCTGAAGGCGCGCACCGCGGGGCTTAAAATGTCTCACACGTCGCCGCAAGTCGTTTGGGGCTTGTAGCTTTGTTGTGTACCGGGCTGTTTCTTTATTGTTGTTTCCTGCCACACGGAAGCTACTGGCCGGAAGGTGGTCGGCCTGGATGCACCACGGTTGTCTCATTGTCTACCAGGGTGAGGTTTTGTGTGCAAAATTGTGTAGAAACAAAGTTTGCTTTTCTTGCGCCATGAAGATGCCCCCTGGGGACGAATGTGACTGTTGCCTATTTTCTGTTGCCTGGAGTGGATCTCATTAGGAAGAAGCACACTCACCAGTTGCCACCGACACGGTTGCAGTTTTTGATGTTGCCCAGCAGAGTAGAGGTTAGAGTTGTGGTTTTAATGCGAGGAATAGGTCACGATCGTTATGACTTAGTTTTGAAACCGCTCCGTTCAATTCATTCAAGGCTGCTGTAGCCGACAAAGTTACACTCACACACAGCCCTAATGATACTGTGGAAATTGTCTGCGGAACATAACAACAACAGCACACACACAAAAAAACGCGAAGAAGTATTATAAATGATACGATCATGAAATGCACTTTTGCCCATGCACGTCCGACCGTATGGATTAAGCTCGTCTGAACCATCCCACCCGAAAGGAATGCTCTGCGAACCTGCGAGCTGGCTGCAAAGAAGCACACATCCTTCCGCGCTTGAGCGCGAGATAATAGCACCCCTCGCAGTGCTCGTGGTATGTCGGTTTTTGTGGTTAAGTTGTCTGCCTGGTCTGCGCACTCCTTGCCTCCCCCCCGAGGCAATGGGGTGGTTTTGTGTCACACTGACGAGCGAGGAAGCTCGTTATACTAGCCCCGTATGTCAACGGGAGAAATCAATCTTACTCCACCCGGCACGCCACACCACAATGATGCGATAATTTATTATGTCGCTTTTGATTGGCAGCCCCATACGCTGAGGACTCTCACTCACTGTGAGTGTTTTACCCTGAGCCCTGAGTTTGAGTTTTGATGTACTGATGCACTAATGCGCCGCAGCAGCAGCAGCAACAGATGGCGCTGGCTGGTTGGCTGGGAGTTCTATTTCGGGGAAGCGACCTGGACCTAATTTTCACTCCAGCGCGCGCAAACCGTTCGTCGGCGTAAGTTCAAACGCGGCAGTCTCTGCCCGAAAATATGTGTGGTGGTGAGATGATAGTGGTTCGGTAAATTGAAAGTACATAAAATCAGGGCCATACCTTCCCCATCATCCCGCGTTCCCTGCAAGCTCCCACTAATTGGCAGTTTAAAAAAGGTTAATTGACCATTAAAGCGGCAAGAAATGGCTCTGCGCTCACGCAAACGCCAGCACGCTAGCGCCGCAAACCGATGCCCCGATCGGGCGCAAGTGAATAGTTCAAATACAACGAGGAAGAGTGAATTGTGGGCGAGTGGAAAAAAAGACAGAGAAAGTATAGCTTCGCTTTTTTGGGAAACAATTTTTCCGAGCCGCCATTCGTTTTGCTGCTGGCAAACGATTTGGGATTTGGATTGGGAACTGTTTTGATACGCGTTTGCTTTGATGTTGGCTGAGATTTAGAATCGAAATGATTGCGGGTACTTTATGCCTTCGATCCAACGAATCGTACGTGGAACAGCGGTGTGAAGATCGTTTCATATGCGTTGTAGAAAAAACATCCCTTGGTTTGTTTAGACTGGTATTGGGATCTGTGAAATAATTGCTGCAAAATTTATTAAACCATATTTTTACTAATTTATAGCGATATTATTGTATTTTGCTCATAAATCCATTTCTTTATTTCTTGATTTGTGTAACTACGTGTTTAGAGATATCTTTTCGCACAAATTAGTTTTGAAAATCCCCAACACATTCTAGCGCGTAGTTTTTCTATTTAACTTGACTTGAACCTTTTGACAGGATTGTTCGTGTTTCAAGATTCTTATCCATTAACAAAAAAAATAGCTTATTCGCATTGTACCACATATATTAATACATGCACCAACAAGTACCAAATCATGAACGGTCGCCGAACGCAAAATGAAATTCTGGCCGTGCAACAGTTTTCCCCGATGAACGCTTTATCTCACCTGCAGCAGCTCACCGCAGTGAAGCTGAAAATGAACCTTTTCTCACGCGGCCGGTGTGATATCGTGCCGGTCGTCTCTTGCAACCGCAACCAAACGCCTCACAAAGTGAGATGGAGCCACGGGGTGGAGCTTAGCTGAATCTCGCTTCAACGAATCCACGAATACTCGCAATGTTCGCCAAACCTTCAAGCCACATTCGCGAGCCACATTCGCGAGCCTTCGCTGTTTTTCTTCTAACAAAAACGAACCCTCTTGGTGTTGCTCCTCTTGCTTAATATACCAAAAAAAAGCAGTTCACAGCGCATTCCAGCAGAGTGTTTTTGAAACAGAATGGTAGAATAAAAAAAATCCCGCTGCATTCGACTCTAACTTGTGTTGGCAACAGGTTTGCCGGTTGCGCATTGGATAGGGGGAACCAATACCCCGCTCGCTTAGTAGCAGACGCATCGTGTTAGTGTGCAAATTGACGATAATCATACGGCCGCACAGTGTGCGGAAAGGGGTCGCATAAATTGCAACGTGTGAGGTCGGACACAACATAACGCTTCAAGGCTGCAACCGATTGAACAAGGGTTTGGTTACTGTCGTCGAAAAGGAGAGTAAAGAGGGGTCGAAAGAAGCATATCTCAGGCGCAGTGGTGGCAAAACATCGTATTAAATTCTTACATTTTTATCTAAAACTTGATTTTTAAACAGCATTTGTTTTCGTTTCTGTAAAGCCAACTTGAAATATAAAATTAATTAGTTATATGATTATAATATGACAAGTTTCCGCTTGCAATTTAAACAGAACTCACACTCCCAAACCGGATAGGTGGATAGGATGCAATTGCAACCCTGCTAGACGCACTGGCCCCCGCCGTGTGTACGTGCGCTCTATGCTAATAAATCCTTATCATGTTAATCACTAGCCGCACTTGTCGTACATGGTGCACTTTGCATCGCATTTGCAGGCAGCGGTAGTCTTCGGCCCTGACCATGGTCGAGCAAATTGCCCATCGAGCACGTGGATGAATGAGGCAGAATAAAGGGGTGATGCAGAGACGAGACCTTATTAAGCGTAATTGTAACTCAACTAAAGCTGATGAATGAGGTATGAAAAGTGTGTGCTTACAATTAACCGTCAAAATGGTTCATTTAAATCTTTCCAAAAGGGTGGAAAAGTAATGGACGAGATCCGTGATTGACTGGAATGCACAACAAACCAGCTGCGGTATAGCCGGTGCCGTTGCAGCGCAATTTCTGCTTGAAAATGACCGAACAAATTAGAGTTCCGTACCGTATTGTTTAAAAGGAAGTGGCGAGTGGTTACAAGTACACAAATATGAAACCAGCGCTTGAATCGATATCTCTCGCCGGGAATGCCCCGGAATGAAACACACTCACGCGCAAACAACGCTAACTTAACAGCCGATCGGAGGAAGAGGAGGAGGAGGAGCAGGAGAAGGGACAACAAAACTGCCGTGCCCATCCGGATTCCGGAATCACACCGGAACTGTGACCGAAGACGAGCGAGAGATCCATATTCGGGATGGCGGGCGAGCCGGGTCGAATGGGTGGCATCGGCATCCGGCGATAATGAGAACATCAAACAGATCCCAAATTCCTTCGGCGGTGAGGGGAGATGTGGCGGGGGAACACACAAAGATACAAAAAAGCTTCTCACTGACTGGTTTCAACAACCGAAAAATTGAAATCGAATCGCATATCCCCGAAGTGGTGGCTCCGCCGGGGGTGGATTGTGTTTGTGCTCGCGCGTCAAGCAATTAAACGCGCTAACGTCTTACTCCGTTGTTTGGGCTGCAGGGTTATCTTTTGTTTAACCAGTTCAAATGGGTTCGAATTTGTTCGACAAACAGTCGCCGGTTGGAGTGATGGAAGGCACAACGGGAGGGATGAGCTCTATTCATTGAATGCTTGTGTTGATTAGTAATGTTACAGAGTTTTTTTACAGCTTTTTTTATTGGTTCTAAAGAAAACTGAGATGAAAAATTCCTTTATATCCATTTTGTGATTTCAATCCATTCCTATTGTCACATTTATTTCAACCTATTTATGGGAAGTGTAATTATACAAAATTGCAATAATTTTACGCAATTGTTCAACTAACGAATTACAACATGATGAACAGTTTCACTAATGTGTTTATACTTATAATATCATTTAACTTTGTTTTACAATTTCAAATTGTCATACTAGTCATTCAAATTGTCATTCAATTCTTTAAAATCTATCTATTTCTTTAATTATTCAAACATCATATTCACCTGCCCATCCAGCAGCCCAACCTGTACAAGCTTGTACACCTTTAAAGCAAACAAGCTTGGCATAGAAACTATTTAGTCATTTTTATCTAATCTTCCATTATTGATAAGCGAAACCGTAAACGACGTTCCACGAAATGGTTTAACCGCTCCGTATGATTCAGGTGCGCCAGCGCTCACCCAAGCCAAAATGGTGGGAGAATGATATTTAAAAGCGCTGAAAAAAAACGACGATTCCTCACTGTTTTGATGGATTTGACTCATCACGCGTGACAATCCTACCCCGGAAAGGGGTAAGGATCGTACCGCAGTTTTGTCTATCGAAGTCACAATGTAGAAAGCCTGTATCTTGGTTAAATAACCCACCTTCACCGCCCCTTCTCCGCCAGTCCAAACCGGCTCGGAGCATGGTTCTGCGTCATGGGAAAATGTTGCACTCCTAATTGGTTCCACCCCGAAAGGCCCGCCGGTGAGGCAGAAGCAAAACTGGGGAACCGCGTGCTCCGGCGCAAAGAGAGCAAACAACAATTAATTGACTTGCGTAAGCCGTAGCAGCCCGGCGCGTCGTCGCGGTAGGTTCTCCCGGGGTTGGGTTGGTACCTGTGCCCCACCGGTACACCCCTGCCTACGGTACTGCATGCATCACGAGCTTTACGGGCTCACAATTGTCACCCTGAAGTTTGACAGAAGCAGATTGACAAAAGATCCGCTCGAGCCTTTTAGCATTAGTGCACCACCGGCGGAGTTGTTTATTTGTCCCGGCAATGTCGTGCCGGTCAGGGTGGGAGAGGTGGTGGCGGGGGGATGCGGGTGATGGCTGCGAATTGCGCATCTCGTACCACCGAGCCTTGAAGCTTGCTTTCAAGCGCGAGCGCTAATGTTTGAACTGAAAGGTTTCCATTCATTCGGTGGGGGTTGGAAAGCACGCTAGACAAAGCAGCCCCAGGAGCAGCGGGAGATGCGTTGGAAACGGAGTTGAATTTCTATGCAAATGCCACCTACAACGCCGCACGAAGGGTTTGACCATCGCCGCTGAAGTGGTACGGGATTCACTTCATTTTGGCCGAATGCACCCACCTCAAAAGTGAAGCCACCCACCCGGCCTCCGGGAACACAACAAAGGTACCGACTGTGTACGTGCTGGCCCTTTACCGCACGTGGTCTTTGCTCTGTTCGGAATGGTTCGGGGTCAAGCTATGTTGTCTTGTCCCGTGAGAGTGTGTGTGTTAGAGAGAGAGAGAGAGAGAGAGAGAGAGAGAGAGAGAGAGAGACACACACATACTTTACAGTCGTTCGACTGCAAAAGTGTTGCTTTCGTAGGCAAATACGCGTGAAATGTATTTCTCGCAGAGGACGTACGATCGAACGGTGATCGGTTTTTGTGGCAGAGGAAAACATTTACCCCAACACAGAAGGGCAAAAAGGTGCGAACAAAATACATGACAACTACGACGAAAAAAACAACCGCCGTGCGAAGAATGGCTTTGATGGAGTACGAGTACGAAACCTTATTAGCCATAAACGCAAGCATAAAAGTAGATGGTAATCATCTAATAAACCAAAGTAAACCATACTGACGCGTTTTGAGCTGTAGAGGAGCGGTTCTCTACGTTGCCAACATTTTGCTAGCTCTATTTTCCGACACCCGAAAGATGCCCCAGGATGTTATTGGTGGTTCAAGACAAGCTTCGACACGCTGTCTGTACGGTTCTTTCGTTCGTTCGTTTGGCATCCATCGCCGTTCGCCGTCCATACCATCGCACAGCTCGTTTATCTGGAACGATTGGCCAGATTTTACAACGTCCCTATGAGAAAGAGGCAATCATAGCTGTGACTGTCGTGTAATGCTAGATGAGTGTATTTTCTTTCGTAATGGCTTACCAATCGTTACCTCAAGACGCTTTCAGATATCAAACTCACTACACGGTACGCAAAACATTTATTGTTTTTTGTGTCTGGAGCGCAAAAATAAAGGTACGCTTTTCCTAATTTAATATTTTCCCGTTGCTGGAATTGAAATAGATAAATGAATTATATAAGCAGAGATTAAATCAACTTAAAGCGCACACGCTCACACCACGACGGGAGCAGCGAGACCAGAAATCCCTTTGATGTTTGGCATTGTGAAGTGCCCAGGTAAGTGAGACTGAGTGAGGTGATTATAAGGTGGAATTATTCTGTGGCAGGTTCCGCCACCGGCTGAGGGCCAATATTGCGCTACTGGTCCGGGCTGTCGCGTTCCGGTTCGAGGTTAATCATTCAAATTTAGTAATTTCCACACGCGAAAGTAACGGGCAAGCCGGTGGCGGCTGTGAGCACCGTCCGATAGGGGGAAACCTGTCGGAAGGGTTTAACTTTTCATTCACTCTTCAATCAGCCGTGCTGAAATGGTTCCAGGTTCCACGTTAGTACCGGTGAAGTAAGGATGTGCGAATGTGACGCAGAACAAAAAAGAACGGTGAAAGGATTAAAGTGTCGTGAGTGAGTGATGTGTTGATGCGTCTCAGGGGAAGGCAGGTTTTACTGGTAGTGGATAAATTGCAGAATTAAAATCGTCATACGACATAAGCATACTGTATGGAGCATGGGGGTTTTCGGCTTGTATGGGGTGAATTGCTAATGAACAAGGGAGTTTGTTTGTTTTCTTTTCTAAAAGTGTCATCAGAGGTATCATTCGATAATTAAAATAACTCAACATAACGAACTATTTAAACGCAAATTTGTGCCATTGCGTTAAGGAAAATACATTAAAAAAAATCCACTTAACGAAGGTAGATTAGATGAAGATTAGATAATAAATTGAATGTAAAACGCTTCGCGCATAATTTCTGTTGTAATAAAATGCTAAACAAACTTGTGTGGTTTGCAATGTAGCAAATTCATCTAAATTAGTGTGAAATTACTCGTTCATAACAGATAATTAAATAAAAAATATTTGGTTTGTTACCTTATTATTTATTTATTTAATTAATTTGAATTTAAGGCCCTACTTTTATGCGTTGTGTTTTTTTTTTTTGTATTATGATACATTCTCCTACTGATTTTCAATATTCCCCTAAGTGATTGATCTATTTCCTTATATCATTCGAAACCCTGTAAAGAGTAATCTTTGCAATACGTCTTATTTGGACCGATCCTTCGGAATAAAAAAGGAGTCATCTTTGTATGTCCTGTAAAGCAAGCTGTATGTACATGGTAAACGATCATGGTGGACATGTATCATTAATAAACATCACTAAAATTTATTTATACAATATTGTTAAATAAATGTCACCTTTAAGTATTGCGGCCATTCCTTGAACCATTCCTGTTAAAAAGAGGTGATTTTTTTTAAATAAACTTATAAAAAAATCATACGACATACTTTTTTACCTATAAACTTCCATCAACTACCCTGAAGGTTATATGAAAATGGTTCTTTACTTTGGTAAACTGATTGAATATTTAGTTTAACGAATTCAACACAGATTTTTAGAAAACAAATTTTGCTGAGTGAATCTGGAATTACAATACATATACGTTGCAAAAAAGTGGCATAAGCAATTATAAAAAAAAAAACTTTCGTATTGGTATACGAATCGCTTATGTTTCAATGTCAAAGAAAAAATCCTAAACCATAACCGTCTGTGCTCCATTCTCGATTTTTCTCTTCTTTATTCACCACCACGACGCCGGTGGTCCTGGCCGGATTGGTTTGATCGAATAATTCACCATATGGATGCTAAAGTTCCTCCGTATACACACACACAGGCAGACACATATCTCACACCTTCGCATACTACGCTCGAGGGGCAAGCCCACCGCGACCGCAAAGGAATGCGCAGGCCATCGGTTGGTCACGGCAACACTTTAATCCTTCACCTTTATCACCCACCAACGATCCCCCAGCCCCAGAAAGAATTGCACCCCTCCGCCCGCACGATATGCACGCACGCCAGGCGATTTATAGCGATGCAACGGTGCATTTCGGTGCATTGATTGTTTATGAGAAATAAATTATCCACGCCATGGCCCCTTATGGTCGAGCCTATCACCCAGGTTTGTGTGTGTGTGTATTATCTTCCTTGCTACAATCTCTTCGGCAGCCATTTTGCCTCATCCTGCCGATTGCCGACTGTGGTTTTGGGTGAAAAAGCTTTCAGCTGGAGCCCCGATATGGCTCTCGATGGCGGCAGCTGGCCAAACATGCCCCTGGCCGTAACCATAGGAACAGCAGTGTGTGCCGTAGTTCCACACTCCAAGCCCTAACCCTCGAGACCATTGGGAAGAAATATTACCCAACACCTCCATCTTGCTCTTTCGCATCAATCCCGCATCCTCCCGGCGGGTAGGATGTGTGTAATAAAATGGTGAAAAGGAGGCGTGTGATTTAAATCGGGGAAGGATTGCCGACCGGCAGGGAAAGAACATCGCCGATGGATTGCCTTTGTGGTCGGGCTTTGAAAGATGGCGAGCCACCTGAGTAACAAATGGGATCGGAGCGTGCGTTTGTGCAGTGTGGCAACGGTAACTGCCCCGCAGGAACAGAATGGAAGAAACGGCCCCGGCAATGGCTTTTTGGGTGAAAATATGTTGAAACAGCAAATTAAAGATGCTACACAAATTACAGCATACCGGTTGCTAGTGTCTGTGTGTTTGTGTGTTGTGTTGCTCCTTTTCTTGTGTTGTTCTCACCTCGGACAGCAGCGGGGATGGAAAAGTACCATCTCATCGGTACCCTCGGTTTGGGATTGGACAGAGCCGAAGTCGATCTTTCGTCTGCCAGCGCAAACAACTGCCAAATGCCAAAAGGATCACCCCAAAAACACACGGAAGGACCCGGCTGCCCCTTCCCAGCGGTGATAGCATCGCACAAGCCACAAATGCAACCTTTCCGACCAAAATGACGTGCACGAAGGGGTACGATGAAAGCGGTGGAAGAAAATTGATTCTGGGAAAACGTGGCCCAAAACAAAGCCCCGGTATGGTTTGCAGCGGCTGTGTTTTTTTTTTCTGCCGCGCTGTTGTTGTTTTTCTTTCGTTGGTCGCCGCCCGAGAGGGTGAGATGAAACAATTTAAGGATAATTATTTTTACTTTGTAACGGACCGGGTGCCGCTTGAAAGGAAGCGGCCCGCCGTCGACCGATACCAATCCGACCACCTGAAAACCGCTGGGCAGTAAGGGTGAGCCGATGGAATTGTGCCCTTTATTATCTAGGATCGAGTGGCAATCGAGTTACGCAAAAGGTTCGTAATTCATCCGTCCGAATGACACTCGCCAATTTACATATCCGCTTGCTCCCGAACCGTTCATCCCGCCGTGGGACTGGTGTGTTTGCGAAGGATTGTGTGTGTGTGGGAAACATTGTTTATCCATTGCAAAGCCGTGGCATCGAACGTGAAACCATGATCACCCTTAGCCAGCGCCGTCGGAGAGGGGTAGTTTGTGCAATAATACTCATGTGCACCATGTTTATTGGTTTGGTTTTCCATTGTCGGGACCAAATGTACGATTTCCTGTGTCATTTGTCATCCAAACCAACAAAAAAGTGAACAGATAAATCCTCAGCCTTGCTGGTCCGCTCTCGTATTTATTTACCGAAAAACTGCATCACATCCATGCAAGCGGTGACAGGGGTTGGCGCGGTTAATCATAATGTTAAACACTAATTTTCGTGTCATCGGGCAGTGCAGTCTGGGGAGGATGGCATAAAATCATGAGATAAAAAAACGACACACATGTACGGACGCTGGGTATCTGGAACATACTACACACGCACGTGAGCGGATGGACATGCTCGTGTGGCGGCCACTGAAGCACATCAAGGGAACCCTTTTTGCGCGGACACACACACACATAGAGGACAATGATGCACATTATCCCACGAGAGCGCAGCATGGGTGGTGATGCAGTGTTAATCGCTCGACAAAAGGGGTACAACCGTACGGCACTGTTCCGTGGAGCTGAGCGAGAGCGAGAGAGAGAGAGAGAGAGAGAGGGGAGAGAGAGGAGGAAAAAAACAAACCTAATTGACCCATACCAGTCGTTGCGTCGTGGTGTATAGGATGCATAATTCACCTTGTTTCCAGAGAGCAGGATTTTTTTTTCTTTCACTGAGATTTAGGCTGGAATTTAACAGATCGAAATAGGGATTGGAGGGAGTTATTGGTAAACTGAGACTCGTTAAATTATTTCACCTCTCATAAGTAGCTTTGCATAATTATTTTATCAAGAGGAAACACTTGAAACACTGATTTGATGTATTCAACCGGCAACGAAATTTGCTTCATGTTGACAATGATGTTTGTGTTACCTTTTGGTTTAGTTGGTACTGGTTAATGTTTAGTGTCTCATTAATGGAATGAAGGATATGAAACTTAAAATGTTGTTCAATATTCAAGATAAAAAAGTATTAATTACTTTAATTAATTAAGAAATAATAGGTGACATTTTAACATTTTGTTTGGACATATGGTAGTCAAGTAAAGCAAATTTTCGAGTTTTGATTTATTTTCTGCCTATACAACTGTATTCTACTTGACATGAGCATTATTTAGTATTAAGTTAGTATCTCTTACTGTCGAATGTTTGTTGTACAAAATAGTACCTTAAACTACTCATTTACCTTCTAAACAGGAAACTTAATAGTAATGCCAAAGAGAGCTCACCAAAGCACAAAACTATTCATACCTTGAATTTCTTATGACAGATTATGACAGCACTTCACAATGTGTGCCAACAGCATGCGTTGCCATGTAAATTGTTACAACAAAACAAATGTTGCTTTGAATTACTTGAGTAGGCGTTTAAAATAGTTTAAGACAAAAATTTATTTGCACAAGTTGCCAAGTGAATTTCGTAAAACGGTGAAATTTTTTAACTCTTTCACAGGTTTTTGGGATGAAATGTATTTTTATATATATTGGAGACCCTGGAGAAATGATCCACTTGCGTTTTGACGAATCACAAATACGACGATTTTGATGTTAACAGTTACCGTTTATCTGAAAACCATAGATTTTTTTATATTTCTCACAGCTAACCGGTGACATATACATTGGGGATCTCCTATATTTTAACTCATCGGACATACGGACAAAGGTAGAAATTCAACGAAATGGAAAGATATTTTACATTTTTTATCCCATTTAACTGACGTTTGGCAAATCAATCCAGGCAAATCAATCCAATATCAATCACAGGATGTATTGTATGTCCCCGAAGCAAGGACTGATTATCCAGCTGCTTGAAAGTCTAGAAAGCCTGTAGAAAGGCCGGCATGTCTGCGTAGGACGTTACGCCAAGCAGACGAAGAAGAACCATATACTACATTCTTATTGTTTAGTAGTATATAGATATCGCCTGCTAATATCACGTTTGGTAGTGTAATGAGCAGGCATGTTGGCTTTACTGGAATTTGTTTAATCGTAAAAGGTCGTTCTTACATGTATATAATAAAACAAAATATATTAGAATACTACAATAAGAATAACTAAACACCATATTCGTTGAGCAGCAACAAAAACGCTTCTCCAGCTATTTATACAGGGTTTCCCACGATTTATTGGTTGGTTCCCACGATTTATTGGTGCGTTCCCACGATTTTTTGGTCATTTCCCATAATTTTTTGGTAGCAACCCACGATTTATTGGTCGGTTCCCAAATATTATTGGTCGGTTCCCAAATATTATTGGTCGTTTCCCAAATATTATTGGTCGGTATTATATTATATTATATTTGGGAACCGACCAATAATATTTGGGAAACGACCAATAATATTTGGGAACCGACCAATAATATTTGGGAACCGACCAATAAATCGTGGGTTGCTACCAAAAAATTATGGGAAATGACCAAAAAATCGTGGGAACGCACCAATAAATCGTGGGAACCAACCAATAAATCGTGGGAAACCCTGTAATAACATGCATTATAATAGATCCAACATCGTTGTTGTGATTTGTTTTAACATGACCCATAAATTCCCCATTCCACAGAAGCAGCCCCACAACGGCCGCACCCACTTCCTGCACAGCATCCGGTATCATATACGGAAGGTCGCAAGAGGCTGGGAAAGGCTTCCGCAAGAAGATTTGCAATTGAATACGCGCAATGCTTTTTATTTCACAATGCATTGGAGAATGATTTTTTGTTCGTTTCTGCTTCCGGCTCGCACCACAAAAACGGCGCCCAAGAGCGAGAGATATAAAACAGGACCTCCTCTAGCTGTGTCCCTATTGGTGCCGCGAGGAAGCATATGATCGACCCGGTAAAGGGACAATCATACCCCGCAGCATGCGCAGTAACATAGGGTGCGCATCGCTAACAACATTGTTGTTGCCCTGCGAGAGCTCGCGAGTGCTTGCGTGTGTGTGTGTGTCTTTGTATGTATGCCTGTGTGTGGTTCGCGTTTCGCATTGTCCTAGCACTGGGATGTATAATAACATCTCAGCGGAGAACAAACCAGCGCACGAGAGATTGACACTCGCGGACGGGGCGGCAAAGCGGACGCGGGAGAGGAAACCATGTCAAAATCAATGCTGAAAGACACATAAAAATCGGTCGTGTACTGGGCGAGATTTACGCGCTCATTCAGTTGTCGTCCTGCGATTCTGCGGCGTGGAAGCCGCACCTTCCGTTACGGGGCTTTTCACAACGGCGTGTCTGTGTGAGGTTCGCGCAAGCATTTAGCAGCCAGCTGAGCGCTGAACGGAAGCGAGCCGGAGTGCAGCTGAGGCACAGAAAAACGCTGAAAAAAGTGAGCCATCGATTTCACGAGATCCGTCAATTTGCTAGTGGTTTTGCGACTGCCAAAGAAACCCTCAACCCTTGGGAAAAGCCAATTTAACCCAACCCGACCGCCCGGGCCTTAGTCACCGCGCGCTGTGTCGAGTTTTCGAAATCTCATCAAGCAACTCATCACCGTTCATCTCGACAGTTGGAAACCGGAGCTGGCAAGAGGTGGTGGAAAGTGGTGGCATACAGAGGAGAGAAAAAAAATCCAATTCCGAATTCCTTAACTATCCCCTCCGCCCAAGCGTTCGCTGCGCCATCGACGTGTTTTTCGAAACGGTTTCGGAACGGACGAATAAAAAAAAAAAAAAGAAACGGTGCTGCTTGAACGACGGCACACGGATGAACACGTTGCGAACCGCAAACGCTGGTGAGCTCCCGGCCGTGAGCGACATTCCCAGGCGGCACTCAGCTGGCGTGGCGTCGTGCCACACTTTTGCTGTCCGAAGCTCGGAAAGCTCCCCAGCACCGGGCCACGGGACAGATCGCACGAGAAACTAGAGAGAACTAGCGTTTCATTTCGCGCGCGCGCGTATACGCAGGGTTTCAACACGGCGAGGGTAAGCGAAACGCGATCACACGGTACGGTTGTTTGCATTTACGCGCGAACGTGCGGGCGGCCAGCAAGACCAGAAGGCAAAACACATAGTGTGCAACGTGGGCAGAGTACAGCGTGTGCTTTTTGGTGTGCCAAAATTTATCAACCAAAGTAGTTACAAGCTATTTAGAGAATTAGTTTGTGTTTCAGTGATGAATTTGAATGTGGAAATTCGTGGTTACTAATAGAGTTGATGTTATTCATCGCATTCGTTTGACTGCATGCATGCTTTAAGTGTGTGACATCAAAACTACGCGCCGAAAAAACGATTCCCTCCAGCAGAGTGTGAAAGAAAGCCATCACCATTAGCGCCATTTGTCTATCTCTGGCAGCCTGCAGAAGAGCCATCGCGAGCGAACCGAGCGAACAGATAAACGGTGGCATTTGAACACAAATCTATCGCATCGAAAGGACCGACCGAATTCAACAATAAAGGAATCCCGGTACGTGTGAGTGCGAGCAGGAGGTTTGGTGCGTGAGTTCCCCGTTGTTGTGGACCGCAAGCGAACGCAAGGGTCGGTTGGCCGGTGGTGCCAAAGAAGCACGTTCGACCAATCGGAAGGACCACGCCGGGCATCAGCCACCAAAACTAAACGCTTGCATCGGTGGTGGTCAACGGCAAGCCACCTTTTACGGTTGCGTTAGGTGATGTTGCGTTGTACCGTCTGGGTCAAACGGGAGGATCCTTTGGGCAAGAGTCCATACGACAGATCGAAAGAATTTTGAAACTACTAAGCTTCAAGCTGGACGAGAAAATGTCCATGCTATAAGTGAGTGCTATTTTTCAACGTACAGTGCCGTGTTCACGTGTGAAAAGCTTCAGTCAGTTGTGTAATCGTAAAAGCGTGCAGTTTGGTGTGATTTTAAATGCATTTTCAAATAGTGTACGATCTTTACGACTCGTGTGACTTCTGTTGTGAGTGAGCTTTAAGTGCCCCTTATTTCGTTAGTAGATCGCTGAAAACGCACAGTGCTTCGATCCTGCATCGCCAAGTGTCCGCCAAGTGTCCCCATTGGTGCCCAGAGTGGTTGAGATGCGATTGCAAAGTGACTGGTCGATCGGTACTGGCACGCAATGGATTAAGCAAGCGAACGCACTGACACTGAACTGCAGCATACCGTGGTGCGACCTGGATCGGGTGCATCCTTTCGCAAACGTTACGCCACGCAGCCAAGCCAAGCAATGGGGTATTGGGACGAGCGAAGTGTACGAAGACTGCTACTGTGGTTTGTTCTAATTGTGCTAAAAAGGTAAGAGAGTGCCATTGAGTCTGAGAGATGCAATATCATATGATTTAAGTGGTTCATGAAATGAAATGCTGAAATAAGTGATGAAATAGCTTAACAGGATTAGTAGTTGATATTCTACATCTTTAAGTCTTTTAGTGAATGTTGTTTAATGTTTTAATGTCCTTATCTTTAGGTTTAAAATGATTCATAATTGTGTATTATCCATTCTTGAAAAAAAAACTAATACGTTATTAATTAACTATGATGATCCCACAAATTCAGTCCAAATATGTCAAATTTATTCAACAGACAATTTTCAAACCAAATCTCCAATGGAATTTCCAATGGAAAGCGTTAGAGATAAAATTTCTGAGTTTTTTTCTAGCTAGTTAATTTGTGTACTAATAAAATTTTTAAAGTTTAGTTTCAATTTCGAAAATAAAAACGGTCATAATCTCTAATATTTAAATTTATTTTCAACACTTGTCAAGTGGAGTACCTCATTTGGGCTATGAATACACACGATAGTACGTACAAAGCCAGACTGTGTAACATTATTTTTCAGAATTTATTTCTAGCAGACATAATTTGAAGCATTTTAATAACAACAATAAATAGAAAAATTAAAGATCTTAACAATTGTCTCAAAGTATCTCATTCATTTCTAAAAAATAATACTGGAATAAACGAACTTAATACTAGATCGTACGAACATTTAATTTGTTTTAGGTTCTACAGATTTCTTAGGTTGCTAACAGTCAACCAGTCAGTTGAATATGTGTCATAAAGATCAGTTTAAATTTTAATATGCATTATAAAAGATATTAAGGAACAATGTGGTTTATTATGAATTATTTCAAAACGACGAAAAAAAAAACAAAAAAATATGTTAAAATATATTGTAGTTAACAACTTTTATTCGATACATAATTTCTAATGCACGTATAATTTTTATGCACGTATGACAACTTTAAGCAACCATATTAGTTTTATATATATATTTTTAATATATGATTTAGAATATGAATTGAATATATTTTTAGAAAATATTATCCTTTTCCTATATTTTAAAGATGCTAGAACTCAATCCAGTATGTTTTAAACTAAAATAAAATATTATTTGATAAAAAAACGGAAAAGCAAATATATTTCTAAACCTACAACACAGCACTGGTAACCCTATTCCGGGCGTACGTGAGAACAATTTATCGTCATATTGTTGTTGCCATCAGGTTTCTAAATTTGTTTACTATGAAAACAAACATATTTTTCTGCGTTCGATGTCAAATAAACACACGCGCACACAAAAACTTACGCTATTCACTATGACTCTTGCTAGAAGCATGACGAACAACATCGCTCAAAGCGCATTAATCAAGATTTATCAGCCACGAGCTCGGAGCGTTTGCCAAAACCGGAGCGCTAAATACAAACATAAAAACAACGAACCACTTCCAAAACTAGTCATACAGGGTGCTGTGTGAAAAGATCCCAAACAGCTTTTTCTATGACTAACCTTTACCGCAATCAACTTTAAATCAACATTATACTGACAATAAAAAAAACATACACGAGACTATTTCAAAACTAATAAAATACTCGGAGATCGTCAAGAAGCAATGCAATGAAAGAGAATGCTCATCTGCTCTTCTCAGATAGATGAATGGATAGACATGTGACCACTGTACAACGAGGCCACTGAGCTACGGCGTCAGTTTCAAGATGAAAAGTAAACCCTAGATCCGATAAAGCAATGCCTGAAATGAATACAAATTTACGCATTATACGCTCACGTGTTTATTTCTCAAGGATCCAGAATGCTTGCGCCAAAAGCCAAGATGAAACCAACGGCCACGTACTCAATGCTGGCAATGCATTTATCTTGTCAGCAAACTTTGCTCGCGTATGCATTTCGCGTTGCATCCAATGTTGGTCATGCTGAAAAGGGGTGCCAAGAACGCGCCAGGGCGGGATGCGTTCCGTTCCCATAAGATCTACTCGGTGTGATAAGAAGGAAACGAAAAACCATGAAAGATAAATAGAGCGAGAGAGAGAGAGAGAATGAAAGGGATTGAAGAGAGAAGCTGTTCGAGATAAGAAAAAAAGGAAGCACAACGGAACAAAACACTAAACAAACACGACGTAAACAAGCAATTGTGGAATGGAATGGGATACAGGATGTTTCCTGCCCGGGATGAGAGCGCTGAGACGCAGGGACGCCGTCCGTTGCATTTCCGCAAACTGCCCAAACAAAAAAAAGCGGATTTATATCCGTCAACGTTCCGCATCGTCCACCACCCTAAACCGGAATGGCCGGCGATGATGGGAGACGAGATGTCCCATTCACAAACCGCTTCCGCTGCGTTGCATCATCGTCATCTGCCGGCAGCATTACGATAAGCCAAATCCGTGCGTAGCTTCGACCTCCGGTTTTGCATCGTTTTGTGACATCCCTTCTTCTGTTAGACAATTCGATCGGCCCATACGCTGATACTGATCTGCTAAAATTGGGAAACCGTAAGACAGCGCAAGGACTTGATGAACAAGGATCCAGAGAAAGAGCGAACGGTAGAAGAGGGAAGAGGGGGAGAGTCTGTGTGTATCAAGATCGAGATCACAGATAAGCGCAGTCTCAGCGACAACGAGGGCTGATGACGACTGGCAATGAGTCCGAACTGTTCTGGTTGTTATTTTTTGGCAGTGATCCGAAGGGATTAATGACATCAATCAGGGAGCTGGTAAGATCTACGGCTGGGCTTTGTGGATGTCATTCGATACGGAGGTTATCTTTTTTCCCAAACCATCCAAGATCGTTGCTCTGGGACCTTCTGTTGACCATTTGGAGTAACCAGTTGGAGGGTGTTCATTTCTAGTGAAGCTGAAAGTTTCCAAATCTTTACGAAACAACGACTTCACTGCATCATTCACAAATCTCGAGACACATTTTCATCCTCCACCCCGCCCAGGGAAGGGCGGCGTTAAAAGGTTGCGTGAAAGTGATCACAGAACCGTCCACAGGCACGCACAAAACATCGAGTTGTCCTGCCAGGTTGGCATTCCAAACTTTGGACGCCGAAAAATACACCGAACGAGGACAACACATTGCCCAAACGAGCCCCAGACTATTTGAGAAATCTGTTTCACGCTTGTTCCCATGCGTTACAAAATTTGTTCGGCCAAATATTTCGCCCGCGTGGCGTGATTAGGAATGCATCTCGCCCAACCTGGCAACCTTGGACTGTATTTCCACAAAAGTTCCACGATTTAAATTAATTCTACCCTTTAGTTGTGGGTAAAGTTTTGGTTTTTTTACATACAAACAGGCAATAAACTTACATAGTGGCAATTAAAATTTTGCCTTTATCCGCACTTATCCCCAACCAAGAGACACACCGAATGCTCACCTCTCCACTCTAGGACGTTCCCGGACATCGTCGATACCGGCGAGTGCGTTCACTGTACGCTTGATAATTTTCTTATCCTGGCTCCCCGAAAATAGTTGGCATATTTTTAGTACGATCACGGGCAGCAAATGCAGAGCGAGGTAGCCAACCTTCGTTGGCAAGATCGCAAATTAGTATAAGGTTTCATCACCTCCGCCGGTTAGCCACAACCACGGCAGATTCCAGCACTCTCTTTCTCTTCCACCTTCCTTTTGGACGCGGTGCAAGCATACATTCCTTAATGGAGTGATTATTTTCCCCTTGGGTTCCGCATTTAATCGCCGTTCGCCGTACACAACAGGTTGAAGGTAGTGGCATCAAAGGGGAGGGGTGGGGGAAAATCACTGTACCAGCATTCGCTGAAGTCAATGGCTGGTGAGTGTGGCTCCCGCAAACGGTGAAACGAGCCTGTGGAATGCGCTTTGCGTTCGAGTGCGAGATGACTAATTGGTTGCACCCGAGAGGAAACGATCCAACTGCCTATCTCTTACAGTGGGCAGTGTACGGGAAGTGCAATCCACTCCATATGGCCTAGTATTTATGAACCACTCGCCAGTGGGCTAAAGCGTACAGTTGCTGTTCCGAGATATCTCGCATTGCAGTTGTTAATTTCTCAAGTAACTCTTTTCACTAGCGCTCTGTAAGGTATAGTACGCTACCACGTTTCGTCCTGTGATTCACCAGAAAAGCTACAGGAGCTCACTCACCACCAACAGAAGCTTCAGTTGGATTGGACCCCACGAACCTATCCCGAGACGTCTCCAAATCGACCGTACCGTATCTACCGTATGAAGGGCGCAGGAATCCGAAACATTTAGTTTTATTGGCTTTGCTTTTTTTATTTCTGTGCATCCCCTTGGCCGATAAGCCTGTCCTCCTCGCCTTTTTCGCCTGATTGTTAGTGAGAAGATGTGCACTGACGCGATTTACCCAAGAAGCAGGGAGCGGGTAGCTGGAGGATTGAAATATCTTTCACAAAGTTCTCACGGCCCCAATCCGTGGACACGGCACTGGAAACAAGCGATGGAAAGCGGGAGTAAGCGGGAGTTGGCGGCTGGATTGGGCCAACAAAGTTGAAGAATCGTTGGTTTCTTCGCTGCGCTGCCCGCGAAGGTTGAATGTCGACATCAATTTAAAGGGCTTCATATTTACCTAACCCTGCGTTACGGTAGGTGTACACCTTCTCGATGGCGGCGTTCTCTGTTGGTGTCTTGTTTTTTTGCTGTTGTTGTTGTTGTTGTTGCAAACATTCTACCCCTTCCGAGGAATCTAGTGCAAAGCGGTAGCAATTATGATGAATGTTTTGTCTGCAGAATGTCAAGCCGGGAAGAGCTGCCAAGTCCTCAGAGCAGTTCCCAGGATCGTTTGGCTGTGAACGAACGGCTCGGACACTGCAGACAGGACGAAAGCGTCGCCTGTGACTGGCCTGTTGTTTTTTTTTTGTTCTTGTTGCTGCATTTGTGTGCTCAAGCTACACCAATTCTCAGGAGGTTGCGGGACTTGCAGGCAAAAAATGTCTCCATTTCCCAATGGGTGATGGATGAATGTTTAAACGGTCGACATTAATAACCGATATGAATTTTTGCTTTTATTTTATTGGATTTCTCATGACGGTTTCTGCCGATGCAAAGCAATGTTACCTGCTCCTCTGAAACGGTTAGCTCCATAACATTCCGTTTGAGTAGCAAATATTCCCGAAAGCAAATATAACCTCCACCGTATGGGTTGCGTTTTTTAACTTCTTCAAACGGAAGATGGAGCGAGTGCAGACAGGCAACACTGATAAACGACAAAAAAAAAGGATGAATGGGAATTACCAAAGCGAACCCAAAAGATGGACATGATTAACTCATAACTCACCGTTGACACCAATTAGGCTCGGATTAATGTGCACTGCAACGCGATGTTGCATCTCGCCTGTCGCTAATTGATAAAATTAATTCTACCCCACCACGTCCGTTCGTTGCCGGCCATGGCAAAACCAGATGAGTCGCCAAAAACAGCAGAAAAAGCACCAACCCAACGAAAAACATGCACATAATGCGGTTGCACTTCATTATTAATGGGCATCTTTGCGCCAGTTCAACCCAGCCACGGGTGCAGCGGGTGTTAAGCGTCTGCTTAGGTGCCGAGAATGAGGCTCACAACCAATGAAAGGGTAACGTTATTATGGTTTAGCCTTTGTTGAGAACTACTTGGTGTTCCGTATTTTATCAGAGCCAGGAGAAAAAACAAAGCTCCAAAGTAGAGCACAAATCTCACGACAAACACAAACAGACAAAATGTGACTTCTTGTACGCCTGACTGTCGTACAGGATGCATAATTTATCTGCCACGTATTAATTGGCCTACCATTAAGTTAACGATCGCAAATTAGCAGCCATTTCCCCTTGCTCGGGTCATGATTTGCAGGCAAGATTTCCTTCCGATACCGTGTGCCGTGTGCGTACGGCTGTTATGTCAATATTGCCTTTAATCGGTTCGGTATGTGTTTTGTGTACGGCACGTTTACTCACTTTCTACTGTCATGTTTTGTCGTTCCTTTATTTCTCTCTCACACAGGGTTCAAAGTTTGCCGGACGTCCGGGCGACGTGTCGTACCGTGCCAGGGCTGGCCCGGGACCAGCTGGAGCTGTGCTACCGCGCCAGCGACGTTACGGCGGCCGCCATCGAGGGCCTGGAGCTTGGCGTCCGGGAGTGTCAGTACCAGTTCCAATGGCACCGGTGGAACTGCTCATCGCTCAGCACCAAAAGCCGCAATCCACACACATCCAGCATGCTGAAACGAGGTAAGCACCACCAACACCAATCTGCTCATCAGTTTTGTGTATCCCCCCGGAGCAATAGGACTTTTCGGACGCACACGACGCACCTTGGTGCGACTGGGTCACTTGCGTGTTGGCCGTTGTCTAAATCGAAACCGGACGACCCTTTTTAAGCGTGACCAACGAGCTTACGGGTCATAATTTTCTATAATGCTACCTTTTTTCATTCCTTCCTGTCCATCCCGTACCCTTGCTACGGGAAAATCGCGCTCAAAAAACACACGACCAACTGTCTCTCCTAACTGCCCATTTTCCTGGCATGTCATCCTCGGCATGGTCGACAAAAGGCAGCCAACTGACATAAAAATTGGAAAGTTTATGGTAAATTAAAGCTTTGCAGCAAAACTGGAAGATGAGAAGGTGTCGCTTTATGCACCGGTCATTTTTTTCCGGCCCCGCCCGAGATGCACCCCTGTGGTGCATTCCGATGGTGCACCCGAGGGTAATGTTCATTAGCATAGTCTTTCTGCCGGGCCGATGACGACACCGGGGAACAATATATGGGACGACCATTCGGTAGTAATACGTTCACTGACGAAGGACTGACGGAACGATGTTCTTGGGTGTTCTGCGACCGATTGTGTTCAGTGCCTCTGCCGGATGACATTAAACGCCTGGAAAGGTGTCGACAAAGATGACAACGAGAGCTCTTTCGAACAAGCAGAGCACACAATGGGTGAGATAGTTGGATGCCTTTTTTTCGGCACTATTGAAACAATGTTATTAAAATCTATATCTTCATCCAGCTAGGCGGTTGGTGGTAGTTTGTTACCATTGCTTCCTACATTGAATGCGTTACCATTCCTTCCTACATTGCTGCCTGTTTGCGTAAAGATGTACTAGGTTGCGTAACCTTTGAATTCAATGGGCATTGTGACAAACGGCACATTCTTGCAAAGAACGTCTCAGGAAACACTATCACTTTCTGCGGGACGTCGTGTTGACGTCTTGGCCAATCAGCAGAAGGAGATAGTCTCCACCGTCAACTCGGCTGATTGACTGATGCTCTTTAACCGGGACCAACCTCAACCTACTCTATCCTCTAAAAGTCCATTCAATTGTCAACCGTGTCACCGTGTTGGCCCATCAAGCTGTATGCTCTCACCGACTACCCGAGATTCCTTCCAACCACTGCCAAATGCATCTCATTCAATCGTCAAACCGAGCCAGAAGGCAATCAATCCTTCAACCTAGCCGGCGAACAAAGAACCCGGACTCGTTGACAACTCGGTACAACTTCGTTCGGCGTGTGTTCCGTTCGGGGTGTTCCGTGGCGTTCCGGAGTGACTTTTACCGTGGTGACTTCCTTCACATGGCCTGTGCGAAAGATGGATGGATGGGCCGAACTGAAACATCAAAATCGAAGTATAAATTGATGTAAATTTTGCGTTTCTCAGCGCTCCCTCGGAAGCAAACCATCCACCCGCCTCTATGTAAATGACACATCATCAGTGTCGCGCTGCAGCAATCGGTGAGGCCTTCTCCGAAATCGGGCAAGGCAAATTTGAAACACGCGAAGAAGATAATTTGTCATGACATATACATATGTCAAAGTGTAGCCACTGGATATCCGCTGCAGATAAGGCGGAAGGTGAAGGCGAGCCTTGCGCGTCATCGTCTCGTCAATCGTGTTTGTCTGTGTGTGTGTGTGTGTATGGTAGGGACAAGGGTTGTTTATGTTGTCGCGATTCAGCGATTTTCCACTCGTCAACCGGTGACATTTCCCTCAACGGTTCGCCGGCTTTTATGCATGAGCTTTTGCAGTTGGTGGCCACTTTTCTCCTTCGTTTGCATCGCAATCGATCGAAGCGATCGATCAATCCTTGTGGGCTGTACAGTTGCCGAGGTGCGGTCATTCGTCAAACTGATCGGTTTTAACGATCATCGTGTGCCGCGGCAATAAAGTGTATTGAGCTGGTGGCGAAAGGAAAAGGTTACACCGAATGCAGGAAGCAGAGCGTTGCCGTGGTTCGTCTACCGATTGGGTGAATTCGTCACACTGAAGATTCGCTCTCCTGAAACAATGGACGAGAAGGGAGTTTGTTTTTTTTTCAGACCTACGACAAAGGGGAGGACCGTGACGCGAAGGGATGCGGCGAAGGTACTTATGCGCGTGGGGTTTTCGGGTAACAGGCAGACAGATGGTGGTGAATACATTTGAATGCACTTACCGAGTGCACTTCCTTTGATGTGGATGACGCAACGGGTGCCGGTAATATTTATAACCACGTCAAGCAGCTCTCCAGTGGCTAATACAGCCATCCGTCTCCGTCAGCAGAATTCGTCCCTCGCGGAGGATTCATGTCGAACAATAATTCGAGGATGTAGCCAGGCGGATGATTATGTTCGGTAGAATATTAATTGAGACAACCGGGTTTTAGTGGGTGACGATTTTATTGTGCAGAGTTAGTATGACTATGATGGAGGTTTAAATGGATTTAATGTAACTGAGTATCAAAATCACAAAACCGAACCATCCTTTAAATATTCTCAAATTTTCATGCGTCCCACTGCACCATTATTTTAATTTTTCAGTTGTTCATCTGACAAATTTGACAAGTATAGAAATAAACATACATATGTACAAGGGATTATTTTTGTGAATAGTCAACCTGCTGTTAACTATTAAATTAATGAGTCTGAAAAACATTGTAGGGTATTAATATTGTACAAAAATGACTATTAAGGTTACAATCATTTGAGTACTACAATATGTTTTCGTTGATTTTTAATCTATTTTTTTATTGTAAGGTTGTGTTGTGGGTTGTTGATTTAAAATGAATTCAAAATCCCTAATCAAAATCGGTTTATTATAGCATTGAAAAGTAAATGGTGTAAAACATAAAATTCAATTTAATCTCTTCAAATTCAATCTTTTTCAAATTTGATTGAGGTTGTGAGAGGTAAAAATAAATGACACTGCTTAGTGTTTGCAATTCACGATCATAACCTGAGGTATTTGTGCGACTTAGCAGGTAGTAGTCAGGTAGTCGATTAAAAAATAAATAGTAAAAGTGTAGAATACAGATGTTGATAGAATATAAATAAGTATACAAACTATAAATAAATCTGTAGTACATAATTGGTAAAAGTTCATACCAATTATTCAAATGAAAAGCAATCAAAACAACGCCATTTTGCATCATCGTGGCACAATTGAAGCAATTTGAACGCAAGTAATTCCGCACACTGTTTGTTTTTCACCTCACTCGGGCTTCTACATAGCGGCCTACCAGTCTGCCAACAAACATTCAGGAATGTAGACACTGCCCGATACCCTGAAGCTGCAACCAAATTCAAACCTGTACTAATGCGGCCCAGGTGCCACTGAACCGACCGAATCGATTTAATTGAAACGCTTCCGGTGGTCTTTCGCAATATTCGTTCAGTTCTCTCCCTCTTTCCCTTCACCCAACCTGCCCACTCCAATTACTAGCTGGCACACGCACTGCACGAGAGCGCAAAGCAAAACAAAAAAAAAAACGGAGAAAAAAACAACCCCGCTTAATGCGCTCTAAGCGGAATCATTAAATTCAATAATAATTTTGCTTGATTGACTTCCAGCGCCAAAAGCTCGCAACCAATCGCGGGCGGGCGAGCGTGTGCGCCGGTTTTCGTCGGTATTTTGCAGACCCTCCGATTACCGTTAGCCGGTGGGTAGGGTGAGTGGGAGCGTTGGCGATCCTCTCACACCCACCCACTAATGATGGGTCCACAGTCCTTGTGGGGCTGCAATGGCTAGCGTTGGCATATTGGCAATGTATGGCAAACAGAAAGAAGAAAGGGGGATAAAAACTGCACACTCCGCGATTCAATTTCCCGCGATATGATCGATTATTTTTACATTTTCACCCCGAGGCTTGGATGGCGTTGGGTGTTGGGTGTAGGGTGTAAAGTAAAGCAACGAGAAAGCGCGATCGGTTCCAACCCCGATCGGTCGTTCTGATGTTTGGCTGAACCGTGCACAGATCAACATCGTTTGGGAGGCATTGATGGAGCCGTTCACACATTGGCCCGCAAGCAGGGAATTGGCCGGGCAATCAGGGCCAGCGTATCGATCAGCCCGAGCTGATCGCACGACCCGGTGCACATAATGATCGACGCTGGCAGCGAAACACGAGGCGACACGCTGTTTGCTCAAGCCAAATGACGCAATTTGATGTAGCGAATACGATACGGGGCAGCTAGTACGAGGTCCATGGACACATGGACTCATGGACGTAAGTGGACATGAGTTATTGAAAGTAAATACAGTATTAGGATAGGTATTATTAGCGATAATGAATAGGCATTGCATTGGGAGGGTCGGGTTCCATGTGCGAGATAATATTAGATCCATTTTGTTTTCCACCGCACTCACGGGTGATAATCAAACGTTTGCGGCAGTAGCTTGCCCATATGTCCTGGGTTGTTTTAATGTACAAACAAATCATTCGCTATTTGACTGCTAGAATCAACTGCGAAATTGGCCTTCGAAGTAATCACTTCTCTGCCAGCATCGTACGCTCGTTGCTGGCAGTGTGAAGTGGCCGTTCAGTGTGAAGAATGTGTCTCCGGACTGCATATGCAACTTCTCCGGCATGAAGGCAGCAACGGAGCAGCAAACAGCATCACATCATCTTGGCTGGGCCGGCAAGCTTATCAATTGGAAGCATTTTCATTGCTCATTGTCAACACTCGTGCGATGGTAAATTGCGATGCTGCTGTCAGTATCCGTTCCCGCCGCTCTGTCCCGATCTGCGTTATTCGTGCACAGGAATCTTGGGCTACTTGTTGCGGTTGAAGCTCTCCAGGACGACTTTCGATTTAGAAGATTGAACGTTCACGGTGGACACATATATGTATGTGTCTGCCAGGTAAAAGAGACAAGCCAGTGGGACAGACACGACGACATCGTTCCTTTGCGTGATTGTGCCTTTCAAGCTACCTCCTTTTTTTGTTTAAAAATGACTGTGGCCCCAGCCCGTTAACAAAGCAAATAAATTCACCCAACTACACGATCAGATCAAATCAAATCAGATATTTTCCTCACAATATGTGCGGCTTCCGCCATGTCCCGGTCGAAGCATTTATGTTCCCGGTAGAAGAATGTTCTCGGGCGAAGGGAAGGGCTTTCATGCTTCGGGGCGAACGGACATCGAGAGTGCTTTATTTATGCGCACTGCGGCCGCATATTCAAAACCGGGGCTCATACACACACACATACATAAAACTGACATTTATTTACCGATGAGGGACCGTAATTCGAATAGTTGCGGTTGCTGGTTATGTGCGCTTGGTTGAAATGCTGCTGCATTGTGTCCGAGATAATGCCTCCCCACAGTTGGACGGCAAATCGGAGCAACTTTATCATACAATGTGCCACCAAGCTTTGCCACAAAGCTGCTGAGGTGGGGCGATATCCCAAGACGATTGACACTTTGCCGCCCACTAACGACAAGGCGCGCGGCAATCGTGAAGTGTTGAGTATGTATGTGATATTAATTTGATTGACCGAGTCCTAGCGTCACCCGCACGTTTCTTCAATCGATTCTTGCTGGGTGGAGTCGCGCGTCTTCCACGCTATCTATTTGCGCTGGTTGATTTGATCAGCCCAACCTTGTGTGTGGTTCGTGGTGCAATTTTCCACAAAACCACTAACCGTTCTGGGACGTTCGAGATAGGTAAACCTTTGAAAGCGAACACACGAAAAGAAACACAACCGTGAACAACGAACCGTGGAGATGGCAAGGCAGACGACCGTGCAAATTCCCTGCTCCTATCAACTTCAGCCCGGCTGGCAGGTTGTAATAAATAATTCAAAAATCACCAGCCAACATCGACCGCGCGTCCTTGCGATCACAGCACAAACCCTCTCTTGAAGTCTCCCTTCTCGTGCCCCCGGTCACAGGGGCACTTTTCAATTTAATTTCCATACAAATGAAATAAAATTTATTGGCTGATTGTTTTCGGATTTCAAACCACTGCCTCTGCCTGCGCAGCACGGGGCGGGAAACGATCGGTACGCTTGGGGAGCGCGTTCGCAAGCGTCATGCGACATCTTGTCTGTCTGTCGTGCCCGTAGCTGCCAATTCTTCGGCCGCGGAGTAGTTTCCGTTTTGCGATCCATCGAAGAAACCATGACTCTCGTTCGTATTTTCGGAGGAGGGTAAGTGACGCTCAGCTTGAGAAAAGCGAAAAGTGTGGATGGGGGAAAGTGTTTGGTGTATGGTGGATGCACGAGGATGAATTTAAACGTCCATCCAGTTCGGTGTTCGGTGCGCGGCGTTGGGAAACGGATCCCGCCTGGGAAGGATTGCGTATGAGATCGGGCTTACGGGAGGAACGGCTCTAAATCGCGACCAAACGAAGCTTGTGTCAGGAATGAATGGCAAGACGGAGAGCTAAATCAAACCTTCCATGTTGCAGCCGGAGGCTGGTTAACGAGCGCTTTGAATTTTCGGTGCAAGAGTCACACGAAGCGTGTATCAAAGATTGAACCAAAATCTATAAAAAAACAAAGTGGTTGATTTTTGGAGTTGTTCCGATCTGCTCTATTTTTGAGCAATTTCAAATTTTAATATTAAAACATTTAAAAGATTTTTTACAAAAGGAATACAAACATCTAAAATATAAACAATTCTAAACAAAAGTTTCATTTTATTCCTTGCCATAGTCATTGGGAATCTTCTATGACCGTTTAGAATAAATGTTAGGAGTAGAGAGTAGACAATTTTCATTCAACCGATTAGAGTGCAGTACTTTCATCTGACTATCATGTTTCAAGTGAAAGGAATACCCTCGATTGCCTAAATTACATTATTAGATTTCTTGAATAACGACCTTTGTAAGGCTGTCGAATGGTTGCTGATATGTAATGATTGATCTTAATCCTAAGATCCATTATACTGTGCATTAAATTTTACATATTTAATGTTAATCAATCTTTGATCCTAGCTACAGTATAAACAACAAGATGATAGTCGAATAAACGTTGTCAAAATTTATTCAGCAAATTGTTACCGATAGCTTGATATAATGTTTAAATATTAGCTTAAGCAGCATCGCTAGTTTTCTAGTAGTCGAGAAGCTGTTCATCATAAACAAAAGACTTTGAAAATAAAGAATGGATACATCCAGAATTAAACATTGATCAACTTTGACAATTTATAAATCTCACAAGAGATTCTACTTACACTCAAACTGATGTCTAAATGGTATCGTAGTTATATGGTATTATTATTGATACCCTGATTTAATGTCTACTATCTTCATTTACTCAAGTATATTAACAAATTGATTTCTTGAGCAATGTGTAAGCTGTTTCCAAACAGGACGTCATGAATAAAGGGGTAGTTATTAAACAAACATGAAAAGAACAATAATATGTAGATAACATTACAGATGAAAGTTACTTTAATTTGTATTTGATTTTGTTCATTATATTATTTAAAAACCCTTGAAATCCTGTGGTGGAATTTTGACACATAATGTTGGAATGTAATAATAAAATCAATCAAGTCAATTTTGTTCCTTCCGATATTAAGCCTTTGTGACAAATACACTGTAAATTTGATTCAGTTTCCTCATCATTTTGTTCCATTCATGATCTTCATCTCCACAGGCTATCGAGAGAGTGCTTTTGCGTACGCGATCGCAGCCGCGGGTGTGACGCACAGTGTGGCCCGTGCCTGCGCCCAGGGCCGGCTGATCTCGTGCGGCTGTGACCCGTCCGTCAACCGGAGGGGCATGTCCAAGTCCCTGCGCGAAAGCTTAGAAAAGGAGAAGCTCCGCTTCCTGGACGCTATCGCGGAAAGCAATAGCGTGTTCGAGGAGGGCGACAGCTTGCGCAAGCTGAAGGCGAAACAGGCAAGCCGGTGGAAGTGGGGCGGCTGCTCGCACAATATGGCGTTCGGGGTGGAATTTTCCGAGCTGTTTCTGGACTCGCGCGAAAAGGGAGCAGACATACAGTCCCAGATAAACCTGCACAACAACCGGGCCGGACGGAGGGTAAGTTGAAATGACACCACCTCACCCCCGTGAGCTAAGAAAACGAACCTATAGAACGAACGAACCCATTCTCTACAGGCCGTCTCCAACAACATGCAGGTACGGTGCAAATGCCACGGCATGTCCGGCAGCTGCCAGCTAAAGACGTGCTGGAAGTCGGCGCCCGACTTTCGCGTGGTCGGCCGCGTCCTGAAGCAGCAGTACCGCCGGGCGATACTCGTCGACCAGTCCAACCTTGGCAACGGGCCGCCGATGATCGTCTACCGCAAGCCAAAGAAGCGCAAGCACGTGCCGAATCTGCGCCCACCGCGGAGGCAACCGCGCGAGCAGCAGCTCGCGCCGGTCGGCAATCGGCTCGGTGGCCCCACCAACCGGAAGCTGGAGAATGCGCTCTTCTACTACCAAAGATCACCGAACTTTTGCGAGCGCGATCAGATCTCCGACATACCGGGTAAGTCGCGCACAACAGGACTTTCGCTTTCGACCTTTTGTTTTTACTTTCATGTGCACGCACGCACATTTTACCTTTCCTCGCTCCCGCCGAAACAGGTACCATCGGACGGCGCTGCAATCGGACGAGCAGTGGGAGCGAAGGTTGCGCCTCGATGTGTTGCGGCCGGGGCTATAATCTGATCCGCGAAAAGCGCATCGATCGGTGCAACTGTAAGTTTCACTGGTGCTGCTTCGTGGAATGTGACGATTGTGAAATCGAGGAGTGGATTAGCGTGTGCAACTGAGCGATGCTGCTCACGTTCGGTGGCTCAACGGTTCGATTGTTTCCCGCTAACTCGGTCGGAGGCAAACTAATTAAAAACACTCCGCTTGTTTGCTCCGCTCCCAGAACTGAAACATCTGACCAAGGAGCGAGGGCAGCCAGAGGCGGGGGAAGCGTTCGGAAGCGTGATGTAGTGGACACAACTAAGCAGTATTACGGCATGTACGAGAAGTTGCCCCATCGGATGGTGTAAAATCCAGTTAGGCTAGGACCGTTTCTGTACAAATACAGTGTACCATTTTTTTGTTTGTTTGTTTATGTGTGTGTTAAGTGGCAATCGTTAGGCGAGCCTTCAATGTAATCCTTGCTCTCTCTTTCTCTCTAAACCAAAACTAGCCATCTCGCTCACTCGCTGTACTTTTCTTTCCCACATCCCCCTTTGAACAGTGATTTCAATTGTAGCCGCTAAGGACCGTGTTATTTATTCGAATGTGCGTTTTGCGTTTAAATTAATTCTAACCCAGTAAGAGCTATTACACACCCCTTAGTGTCATAATGTACCGCACGCGAGACAGTCGAGTTCTGCCTGTCCGTGGTGCCACACGTCATCGCGCACAACATTATGCCGTTACATGGACAGACTGCGCGGGTGCCATCGACGGGGCGGAATTGATTGCAGGGAGATTGGCGCTGGAACGCGTATAGAAACACGTGGAAGCGTAGAACGACAAGAGGTGTAGTGAAACCAGCTTTAGCGAGGCGACAAGTAAATGTAGCGAATGGATTCGTGATAATAAATTATGTCAGTCAATACAGGTAATATTTGGAATTGATTTTTTTTTAATGGAGACAGACTAAACATTTGTTTGAGATGGATCGATCGATCATGATTATGGTGATGTTGTTAATAAATATTAAGGCAGAAAGCCCAAGACGCCATTGAGTGCGAACGATAAAACATCTGCCATAAAGCAACGTACGTATGTGCGAATAAAAGCTCATAATGCTAGCTGAAATCCGACATTTTGATCCTTTTCTCCCCAAACAATGCGACATAACGCAGCGAAAGGATCCCATTGAGCTGATATTTCGTGGGTTAAAGTTCAGCCAATAGGTGTGCCTTATGACTTGCGGCGATCCGTATCGATTCGTTGAAGAGCCGTCTTAACCGTGAAAGCATATACACTCCTAGGACTCTTTCCTTTCTTTTCATAGTTCCATTCAAAAATATCCGAAGACCAATAACTGTATCAATCCACATGGAATACAGGCGAACGCCAAAATGGATCAGCTCAGCGATCGCACTTTGAAGTGATTGTATCAGAGGAAAGCAAAAAGAGCGCAAAAAAACATGCAATACGGGATAATTACTTCTTCAGCTCATCACTATCATCATCATTGTTGGGCGCTCTGTTTTGCACTGAGTAGGCAGCTTTATGTCCCATTGATAAATCTCTTAATACTGCTGCAATGGCACTGCTGCACCCGGTTTAGCGGAAATGCAAGATCATCATGCGCCCTTCATAAGAATTCCCTCGGGGGAAAACTCTCGCCTAGGATCCGACGGCCGCCTGGCCCTTTTAATCATTGCTCGGCGTTTCGGTCGGAAAAAGGACCAACTGGAGGATTACAACAAGAAGACTGCAGGAGAATGATAGCTTCTTTGTTTATTTTCAGCACACACCTTACAGCGAGCCGGGACTTTGATCTTTGCCGTTCGGAGGGCCCTTGGATGTACAAGGACACGTAATAATGGCACGCGGGTGAAATTCACTACAGTTCCGAAGTCACGCCGTACCCGACCGGTGCGGATCATTCACCGGCAAAAACCCTGGGATGCAATTGTGTTTTTGCTGCGGGCCTAATCTGATCATCGAATTATGCGGCTGAGTGGTTTTGAAGCATTTAAGGGCTATTAGGAGGGCGAGTGGTTGTATGTTGTTCTTTCTTTGCTCATCAAAAGTTAACAGAACGCTGATGCGAGATAGCCGCCCAGGAACGATTATGTGGCTCAGTTTAAGCTTTACTGTCTTTCTTTGTGATTTGACCGATTTGAGAATAGCAAAAAAAGATGATACAAAATCAGATTATGTAGCTGGACGTTTAGAAAAAAAGCTAACACAACTAACAAGCTTATGTTGAACTTGTTGGTGAAAGCTAGGACCCATTACTTTCTTCCAAATTACATTAAAAGACATCTGTTTTGTTTATCAATGTAACTGATTCCTGCCTCACTATCGTGCATAGAGAGAGAAGTAAATCATATCAATCGCTTTGTTAATTCCTTTCCCTCCATTTAAAACCCTCTCCCTATTACTCGGAAATTTGAATCCCTGCAGACCGTATTGGCTTTCACGTGACAGCCTAAAACGCAACCAAGGTGTTGCATTAGCACAAATTCAGCCCCATATGGTGTCACCCAAAACACCCAGACGCATAGGATCACGCGGAAAACCTCGATGATGTTTGCATTTCAATTAGAGCGCAACACCATACTCAACACCCGTTTGGTTCGAATTCAACTAGTTGCTGCCGCCTTTCTAACGGGTGACCGCGAGTGAAAAACGTGCCCACCAACGGTCACAGCAATCGTACAAGCAATCGCTATCGGTACCGTGGCTCAGACGGAAGGAGTTTAGAATTCGGTTGTATTCCAGCTGGAACTATCATTTGCCGTTGGCGTAATCGTGAAACCCAGGACTAGCCTATGTATGGGTGTAACAGGGAGGCGTACAATTGAATTAGTGAAACAGTTGGAGTTAACTTTTAAGGCTTCCCGGGGAACGACGTAACATCCCAGGGATCGCTTTCCCGGTGACCATTGACGGTGGCCAATGGTTAGTAGATGGTTAGAATTCGCGGCAAGCAGTCGAGCCGAGCAGGAGCAACCGCAGGCCACCTGTGTCGTTGTCAAGTCGTCGAGAAGAAGCAAACCTTATTGTTTCGCTGTGTCTCATAATAGCTGCAGAATTGGTTGGAACATTAAAAGCGAAAGTGTTTTTTACAATTGGTAGTTTCTATTGCAAAGTGAGAAAACAAGACGATACTGTAAAATAAACGAGAGTTTTTTGAAGTGTTATCAACGAGGATTTATTATATTCACCGGTAAACCAATGTTTATTAATTCAATTCTGTTGTATAGTGATCCGTGTATACTGTTAGTTGAAAAACTTGGTTATAAGTGAATAAATGCTCAAAATGCTCAATCATGTTAAGTGAATTAGGCGACTTTACTGGCGCCGGAAGTGTTTCAAGTGCTTGCCTAACAGGATTAGTGCAACAATGCTCCAAGTGAAAGCCCACACAGGCTGTGCAAGGTTTCTTGTGCTGGTTTCTAAACTGCTGATTTACGTAACTGTGGATTGCCTTCATTCCGCATGCGAGTTGTTTCCGCATTGAAATTTTAACGACATTTCGTACCAGCAAATAACCAGTTGCCTGAAGTTCATCCATGGCAGAGTTATAAAAAAACGCTTTCTCTTTCTTTATAAAGTTAATTAAAGTGGAATGTGCTCATCTAGTCGAGTATTTCTAGTTAATTTAGCACACCGATGAGCGTTCAATTATTTACAACCAGCAGCGAGTAAAATGAGGTTGAGTTATTTTTTGCAGCAGTTAGTTTGTTGAAGGATTCTTCAAAGCGCTCCCATTAAGACCTTGACACATTCCTGCGTTAACTATTACGACCTCCATCATCAGTGCGTCGATCGGTTAGCGTCGATCGGAATGTAAAACCACAAACGTAGTGGTAGGGCGGCTAATACAGCTCGGCTGGGGAAGCAAAGGGGTGTAAGGGGTAAATATCTCACTCAAACCGCTGCAAAGGCAATGAAAATGAGCGGAATTCCTGCTCCTCAATGAATCTTGATTGAAGATCTTCGTGGTTTTTGTCACCCAAGTTTTATCGTCGTAGATCAATCGATCGATCAAGATGATCTTCAGAAGAAGAGTAGGAATGTGTTTGAGTGAGAATGGAAAAGATGTGAAATAATGTTTATGTAAAAAGTAGGCCATGCGTTTTAAGTCATTCTAAGCACGTTGATGGGAGTGATTTAATTATGACTTAACATCCTTTATTTTTGTTTTGAATAGTTCCACAACACCTCATGGACAAATAGATCCAAATAATAGCTAAAGCAAAGTTCTACCGTCTAAACCATAGCCGGCAACGTTCATGGCTAACCTTAAGATCGAAACGCTTCCCGATCCGGGCAACCGGTACAAGCTCGGCGAGCTAATCGGCAGCGGTGTGTGTGCAAAGGTGTACCGGGCTACTGATACGCAGGCCGGCAACAAGAATGTTGCGATAAAGGTGCAAAAGTTTGAAGGCGAAACGAAAACCGCTATCCAGGAGGAGTTTCGCATTTTGCGCGACCACTCCAAGCATGCGAACCTGATCGACTTCTACGGCATCTATCGGAAGAAGTGTCCGGCTGGGGAGTGCGACGAGATTTGGTTCGTGCTGGAGGTGAGTGAACGATACATTTAGGTCGTAACATCACATTCATGAGTGAGAAACTCCTCGTTACAGTACTGCGACTACGGTCCGGCAGTGGATGTCGTCCGAAAACTGTTTGTTAACAATCGGCGCGCCAGTGAGCTGCAGCTTGCGTACATTCTTCGTGAAGTCTCGCGAGCGCTGGTGTATCTGCACGAACACCATATCGTTCATCGTGATGTGCGTGGTAGCAACATACTGCTCACGAAGGACGGCGAGGTGAAGCTGTGCGACTATGGACTGGCACGCGATACGAAGTCCACGCTGGGAAAGCGAGGCACCTGCATCGGATCACCCTGCTGGATGGCTCCGGAAGTTGTCACTAGCTCCAAGAGTGGTAAGAATTCGCTAGGATATGACTGTATATAAGATACAAAGCCAATGGAAAGACATCTCCCATCTCCACAGACAAAGATGTCTACGATAATCGGTCGGACGTGTGGGCTTTGGGCATTACGGCGATTGAGCTGGGCGATGGTAAGCCACCGTTCGCGGACATGCACGCCACCCGTGCCATGTTCCAGATCGTGCGCAATCCTCCGCCAACGCTTTATCGGCAATCGAACTGGTCGCAGGAGTATAACGATTTCATTGCCGAATGTCTCGAGAAGAACCCAGACCACCGGCCGTTCATTATGGAAGTTATCGAGCATCCTTTTCTGACCCAAGTGCCTGAGAACGACTACCATGTAGGTGTGCTCTACGCGTGGGGAACTCTGCCCTTTTGAATAACGCGCTCTCCTATTCTACTTCCAGCTGAGTCAAGAGCTGAAAATGTTGGCCGAATCGGTGCAGAGCACACAGCTGCCGAAAAAGGAGGAAGTGGCGGTCCTTCGTGGCATGCTAAAGTCAGCCGAAGCACGCCCTGAGAAACTGCACGTCGAAGATCTGGCAGCACTGGAGCAGCTGTCCGAGGAAACGATACTGGAAGAGATCACGCAGCGATACAAAAACGGTAACACATACACGTTCGTCGGCGATGTGTTGATCTCACTCAATCCTAACGAAACTATCCCGGAGTATGTGCGTGGTGTAAGTAAAGGATTAAGAAACGATCTAAAATTCAATGGTACCTTGAATAACATTTGATCTTTTTTTCTCACTTAGTTCCATTCAAAGTACATGTTCAAATCGCGCTCGGATAATGCACCACACGTCTTTGCAATCGCGGACAGCGCGTACCAGGACATGCTGCACCACGAGGAACCGCAGCACATTATACTGGCCGGTGAAAGTTACTCGGGAAAAACGACCAACCTGAAACTGCTTATGAAACATCTCGGAGTGCTCGGTGAGGGCAATCCCGGAGTGTACGAGCGTATCGTAAACGGATACAAAGCTCTCAGCGCTCTTACCAATGCCGGAACACCGTTGAATCCGAACTCCACCCGAAGTATCGTACAGGCGCAGCTTACATTCGGTTCGACTGGTAAACTGTCCGGTGCTATCTTTTGGGTGTATCTGCTGGAAAAGCTTCGCATCTCGTCAACTAATATGTAGGTCATAGTTATAGCAACAATTCAAAAGAACGTCTATTGAATCGTGCATTTTGCATTGCAGGAACCAATCGAATTTCCACATCTTCTACTACTTCTACGACACGATGGATGCCGAGGAACGGTTGCTGGACTTTTCCCTCGAGGGAGGCCGTAACTATCGCTATCTGCGCATATCTGACGGCATGAGCTCGGACAAGCTTAAGTATTGCCGAGATGACATTGTCGGTAATGTACGGGCCTTCAAAGAGTTTGAGGAGCAACTGTTAGCTCTCGAGATATCGCAGGACATTCTGGAAACCATCTACCGGACGCTGGCCGCAATTCTGTTGCTGGGCGAAGTGCGATTCAAGGAAACGGATGGCATGACCGAGCTGGAGAGCTTTGAGGTGATCAGCAAGATCGCCACGCTGCTGCAGCTGGACGAGAAAAAGTTCCAGTGGGCTTTGCTGAACTATTGCGTAATAGTGCGCGGATCGGCTGAACGCCGACGCCACACGGCCGATGAGGCACGCGATGCTCGGGATGTTTTGGCGGCGACCATCTACTCTCGGCTGGTCGATTGGATTACGAACACCATCAATCAGAAGCTTGCCTTTGGTAGAGCTATTTAGTGAGTAATTCGATGTTTCGATGTTTGGCAGAGGAGAGAGAATATTAACCAATTTTTATTTGCAGTGGAGATAAACATTCCGTTACCGTTACGGATCATTTTGGATTTGAGTGCTTCCACCGGAACCACATCGATCAGTTGGTTGTGAATGCGCTCAACGAACAGATGCAGTACTTGTACAACCAGCGCATCTTTGTGTTTGAAATGATCGAAATGGTAACTATTGATAGTTATAGGTACTATGAACATGATCCTCAACGGGTTGGATTTCCTCTCACACACAGGAAGAGGAACAAGTTCCTGTAACTCCCCTGCACTACTACGACAACAAGCTGGCGGTTGACCACATCCTCACCAAACCGAAGGGAGTGTTTAGCTTCATCGATGACGCTAGCCGAGGACGCCACGGCCAGAACTACATAATCGATTCAATCCACACGAACAAGAGCCCGTTCATCAAGCGTGCCAGCGGTCACGAGTTTACCGTGGCGCACTACACCGGACGCATTACGTACGATGCGCGCGATATGCCCGACAAGAACCGGGACTTTATTCCGCCCGAAATGGTGGAAACGTTACGCGCATCTGGTGAGCCCATCATCAAGATCATGTTCTCCAATCAATTGTCACGCACCGGCAATCTTACCATGGCGGCCGAGGACGCGCTAGGCATGCTGGTGGACAAACCGACCAAGAAAAAGCGCTGGGGAGCGGCTCTGGTCGCGGAGAAAAACAAGGCCAAAAAGATGAACACCCTCTCGAAGGGTATGTACTCGCAGGTGCACAAGATGCGCACGATTGCAGGGGTTTTCCGGGCGACTAGCCTGGAACTGTTCAAAACACTCTCGATCGGTCCGAACAGTGGCGGTACGCACTTTGTTCGCTGCATACGCTCGGATCTCGAGTACAGGCCGAAGGGATTTGCACCGGAAATGGTGCGGCAGCAATTGCGTGCCATGGCCGTACTGGATACGGCCCGGGGCCGACAGAAGGGCTTCTCCCATCGGATTCCGTTCCAGGAGTTTTTGCGACGGTATCAATTTCTGGCATTTGATTTCGACGAGAATGTGGAGATGACGCGCGACAATTGTCGACTGCTACTGCTGCGCTTGAAGCTCGAGGGTTGGGTGATCGGGAAGACGAAGGTGTTTCTGAAGTACTACAACGTGGAGTATCTACAGCGGCTGTACGAGACGCAAGTGAAGAAGATAGTAAAAATTCAAGCGATGATGCGTGCCTTCCTCGCGAAGCGTACCGTTGCGACCAAGCTAAAACAGGTCCATCGTGAATCGAGTGAGTTTTGCTAGGAATAATCTCTCTTTGTGGTATTTGTGGAATTTATAATAACGTGGTTTGTATTGCTTCAGTTCGGAAGCGACAAATGGTCAATCAGGATAGTCAGGATGAAGCGGCACTTAAAATTCAGTCAGCCTATCGTGGCCATATGGCTCGCAAGAAGTATCGACCACTGATTAACGACCGCACGGGCAAGCTGGATGCAGAGACGGCCGAGTTCATGAAGCCTTTTGTCTATCGCTGGAGAAAAAAGTCCATGTATCAGGTGCTTCTGCAGTATCGTGCAGCACGATATCAGGATCTGGTGAACCTATCGCAACAGGTTCGTTTACAAATATGTAGTTTTAAACCAAGTTTAATGTTATTCAAATGTTATTTATTTTGTATAATTGAATTCCCATTTTTTTTTAATTTTTAAAAGAAAACACAATGAATCTTCCTACTCTCCTATCTTTTTTGATAATCATTTCACGTTTATCACTTATACCCCAAAAATCATTCAATTACACAAAAATTTTAATTATTTCTGATCAAAAGCCTCATGGAAAAATAACACAATATAAAGGACACGCACTGTAAGCGTTACCGGAACCCCTGTAATGCGCATTGCATAGCGTCAGGCGTAAAGAATCAATGTAACGTACTGTAACGCATTACTTCAATTTTTCCTTCTCAGGTTCACATTTACAACCAGCGGCTCGTTGCCGGATTCGCCACCAGCAGTAACTGCATTATGCTGGACAAGATCGATCCGAACCAGCGCAATCCGGCCCTGCTCGGCCCGCAGCGTCCGGCTGTGTGGAAGTTGCGATTCCGATTCGACGATATTCCCTTCTTCGACACGACGTACATGTGTGACCCGTCGTCCGCCTCCTACGTCTACACCGGCAACGATTCGGACACGGAAGACTGGGACGCCCCGCTGCGACGCAGGAAAAACCTGTCCTCGGAGATTACCAAATCCGCCCAGAAGGACTACCGAATGGATGGGCCCGGTGACGTTGGGCAGCATTCACTCGCCAACGAACCATTCCATCGGGATCCGAGCTTACCGATCAAACGGTACGATGTGTTTGCAATGTGAAGAAGGCTTCGTGTGTGAATAATGTTTGTGTTTCTTGTTTTATACTTGCAGCCTTTCGCCACACCATGTGGTGGAGCCGTACGCTGTGAACCGTCCCCGGTCACCGATTCAATCGGCCACTCCAATGTCCTCGGTCTATTCACCCATCCCGTATGCCCGGCAAAGTGTCGACGACATTCGCAACAAGTTCAGTGCCACCAGCTTCGACGAGACGGGCTCTGTCGGTACAGGCAAGACGGCCATTTACAAAAAACGGCAGGCACCACGGGTCCCAATGGCGGAGCCGGAAGTACCGATTGCGGCCGAGTTTCCGCAGAAAAGCGTTAAAAAGCGGCCTGCCCCTCAGCCGCAGGTGCGACCGATCACACCGACCAAAATCAATCCGATCAAGGAAATGGAGCTGATTGGCAAGAAAAACACCGACGAGGTAGGAAGATCTTAAAAGTATGCTTGCTGAAGCACTAACACTGATTAACTTTGTTTTAGAATGACAACTCGGACGATGAGCCCCCGTTCAACTTCCAGGGTATGTTGCGAAAGACAAACTACAACCGTGCCTCGATGAAGCGCAACTCGGAAGGGCTTTCGATGACCACAACAAGCATCGATTACGATGACGCAAACAATAACAACAACAACACCAACGGCAACAGCTACTATCCCACTGCCAATGCGGACGCCAAGCGCAGAGACGCCGCCAATGTGGTGTACCAGAGTAAACCGACCGAACGGCCGAAATCCTGCCAGGGCGCGGAGAATGGCAACCGTAGCAACAGTGCCTCGCCCAACCAGCGGAAGCTTTCCCTCTCGCAGGACACGATTATGATGAACGAGCAGAAGGCGGGGCCGTCGCGTAGCCGCTCCACCACACCGCAGGACATTAACCAGAACAGCCTGACCGGGGGCTTCATCAGCGAGGAGATTGTACCGGGCATCATCGTGGAAGGATATGTGGAAGAGTTCTAAGTGTTGTCGATTGCTGATTGTTATGCTAGTGCATAAGTGCACGCCGTTACTCGAAAGTAGGTTAACGTTTGCCCCATTTGTTAGCCAGTTTGTTGGTCCCGCTAAGCTCACACACACACACACACCTTTTCCCCAATAAAGTCTATTTCCTTGCAAATGCTCATGACCAAGTGGATCGCATTAGTTTCAGCTTTACTTTCGCGTATTTTATTGCATTGTAGAACTTTAACGTAAAAATTACCTCGCTGAGCTCTCATGGAATGAGGGCACACCGTTTTAGGAGTTTGTTTGTTGCGTTTCCGTCCTTTTGATTCACTTTCCTTAAGACTAGTAACGATCTACATCATAAGAGAAAAATAGGGTGATTCCCGTGTCCTTATGGGAAGCCGTGTATTGATTAACCGGGCGCGAGAGCCTGGCATTCTTACGCATTAGTAGGAGTAGTAACAGTGTGTTCAACCGTGGAGTCTGTGAATCCGTTTCCCTAGCCACAGTGTTGTGTGTAAAACGTGGATCATCCGTGGTGCGCTGGTGCAAATGAGTGTATGTGTGTTAATACACCGAGAAGTTTAGAGTTGTTGGTTGCCTTTTTAGTTAGTTGTTGCACTGGAGGTATCAGCCCTGTCCAGCTTACTGCGTGCTGAATGTCAGCGGGAAATCATTGCGCTGGTCCTTCATGCCCGACTTTTGCAGATAAATCTCCCGGTTCGCTTCCTGGATCGCTTCCCACAGCTTCGCCTCGGACATGATCTGTCGGAGCAGATCCTCGACTGCCGGTTCCGTGTTGAGATCGAGCAGACTGCTGATCGATTCTTCGTTCGGGTCAAAATCACTGCCCATACGGTCCTTCCGCCCTGGGTCCATGGTTTGCAGGTGTCGCTGTAGCATGGCGGCGGCGGCAGCGGCGGCTGCGGCCGTCGGTGGACTCGAGGCAGACGATCGCTTCTTACCGCAACCGGTAAAGGCGTTGCAGAACGGTCTCTTCTGTGGTTCCGTGTTGTACTGTTTGTAGGCCCGAGGTTGCTACAAGGAAGATTAGAAAGGTTTTCGTATTAACATCAGTATATATTTTTTATGAAATCATCGTTTGTACTTACTCTATCTACCACACCGCATTCCAACATCTGAAGTACGCAGAAGAGCGATACAACTGCCAGCAGCAGCTTGGCCGCAGTTCTGTGAGTCATCCTGTGCACTGCTGAAGCCTTTTGACAATCTGCAATTATACCATTGTCAAGTGTAATCAGTGCCCTTTCAAGGATATCATCATCCCCCTTTTAACTTTTCCAAATGCTTCCAGCTTTAATTATTCGAAACTGCCTTGATTAAAAGCTCCTTAACCTTGACCGAGTGTTGAATGGCTTCCGTACCGAGCTGCTCGACAGATGCACTGTGAGTGGGACGATTTGATAAGACCAACGCGTTTTTTAAAGATAAATCCTTTTCCTATTGTGGTGTTACGAAATCCCGAAGCTTCTCCCATACTTCCACATCTACCTTCTACCCATGTATATGGCTTCAGACGTTTGTCCGAAACCATGGGAAAGAGGAAAAGGGCATCTGTCTTGGACACGCTCCTGTCTGGGCAGGGGGCAAAACGGGACACAGCGAAAACTGGAACAAGCCGTTTTCATGCTGCGTTATGGGTAAAGTGCGAAAAACTGTGCACTCGCTTCCCGCTGTGCATTTTCAATTGCATTAACGTGTAGGGAAAGCTGTGCCGACTCCTGTCCCGAAGGGTTGCGATTTTTGTGTTAGAGTAACACGTCGTTACCGGGGTTTTCGGGGGTAATGTTTTCTACATCAATTACAAACCCTGGATGGTTTTTGGGACATAACGAAAAAAGCTATGAAAATTGATAAACATGACCGTTGAAACGTTATCAGTTGAAGTAAACGCAGGAGGAAACAAGCACACGAAAAAGTGTTCACAGAATCACATTTCATAGCCACGATTTAATATCCTGCTGCAAGACAATCGCCCCATCCCAGTCCCGACCAGATATTGTCTTAAGCAGACGCGTACTAGGAATGGTTCATTTTGGTTCAGCTTTCAGTTCCCGCTCCCGTTGCAAACCCCCTCCAAAACCATGTGCCCCGAAAGCACGTTTTCTTCCATCACTTTACTTACACGGCAAAATTCACTCACACGCTTAGACTTGCGGTTTCAATTTGTCAGGTTCAGCAAAACGATACAGTACGTTCGATGCACCAGGAACACTGCTCACCAAACGTATGGGTTACCTCGTGCGATCACCAACAAAAAGCACGCCAGCACATGTGAGTTTCCACGGAATGGGTATGTGTATGTGTTTTGTTGCTTTTTTCAAATTCACAATCTCACGGGATCAGTCGAAATCGCTCACTATCTAAAGGGAAATCCTCTTACGGAAACAAGCTAAGTAGCTGCGTGCTTGAGCCTTCCCGGTTCTTTGCTGACTGAAAATGCTTGCCGCCGGCCATGTGCTTTTATATAGTTTGCGCGACCGAGTGCGACAACGAGCACGCCCGAAAGGACCGCCCGGAGTGCGCCTTTCTTGTAAATACTCTCCGCATCGCACAGCATCATCCACTCTCGCCACTTTTCCGACCCGTTTTCCCTCTGTGCTGTACTGTATCGTTATATAAATGCACATGATTTTTGCATAAAATGCTCGTTTAGCGGATTCAAGGAGCGGGCGTACCGAGTCGAGGAAGATGGTTGGCATGTTTCTTTAGGGTTCTGGAAAAAAACGTGCGCCGGTTGGTCTAACGGGTCGTTGGAGTTTTTGATACGCGCGTACCAGGACTGACCACTTGCGACGCCTGGCGACAGCTTTACCGACGTGGTGGGAGGGATTTTATTACAACGATCATTGCTACGATTTTGACGCCCGCTAGGACACCTGTTGACAGGCGATTAATGAACAAACCGCAAGAATCGTTTTTAAAAGTGATGCTTGCTCCGTACCGCGTATCGCCCACGGTACGGTCCCTCCTTCAGTACGCTGATCAGCATTCTCCTTCCTCTTCCGGCGGGAAACTTCTCGAGGAAAGTTACACTTAAACTGGCCTCGAAGTGACATTTCTTGTACCAAAACAGCAAGCAGCAAAGTAGAGGCAGGAAAAAAATTGGAAGGATATAGGAAGGAATCCATCAATACCATTCGCTGAAGTGGTGATCGGGGCCTGTCCGACATGCTTTTGACGCGTGATATTTAGAAAAAACTACGAAGGAAAGAGGGAAGTGTGGGGAAGCGCCAGTTATGCGGCCACCTGGTAGGTGGCATTCACCTACTGAACTTTTATGCGCCCAACCCGTTCTGCCCTCCCTAATTCCCATTCAAGTAATGGTGCGGATCGCGGCAGGATAAACAATTGCGTTATGCAATTGCATCCACAAATCGTACACACACACTCGCGCGTGCAGACAGCAATGCAATGCATGGGAGTGCAGTACAAAGGGTGTGTTTAATTATTGGATTGATTTGCCTCTGCGTTGCAATGTGCTATACGCGCAAATAGTTGTGTGCACATGTGACAGGACTCGGGGCTGCGTTTCGGGCTTGTGGTTGGCAATGTGAGCGGCGACATCGATTTGCTGCTGCCGGAGTGATATAATTCCGGATGTGTCTGTTTATGTTGCTTTTTTTGCATGATGCTGCCCCGTATGGTTCACCAGTCAGGAACACAGTTTTTGTTTTTTTACTACTTGCACTCTAATTGTGGTGATGGGAGACACACTGTTTACAAATCGTAAATTTCTCAAATCAAGAACACCTTGTTGTGTAATATTTAGAGATAATATTTAGGTAGAGATTTATGATCTATTCTCAAATTTTCCCCCTTTTATTGCTGTATGCTTCGTTTGTTTTATCGTTCGTTCGTTGTTCATGTTAAAATTGTTCAAATCTTTTGCATGTTCAAATTGAACTAATCAAAATCATAATGCTTTGTATGTGTAAAGGTCACTTAAAAGTTAATTTTACCACAAATTGTAACACTACATATATTAAGCACTTTAATATTCTAATTTGCCATGATCCTGCTCTGATTTGACTTTGATTTCAAATATGAATTATGTAGTAAAAATATAAAGAAGATAAAAATAGAATTTGTTATGTTGGCGAAGCAGTATGTTTGATTCATTTGTAACGTGTATAACTTATACTAACATATGCCATATTTTTGAAATATAAGTACGGGGCTGCATTGTAGATTATAGTGTAGATTATTTTATCACCCAGACGGAGTGTTAGATCGACTTGTAGTCATACTATAGTTGACGATGCGAGCTTTAGGGTGCATTAAATCATGGAAGGATGTAGCCATGGATTGACAATGTTTGGAAATTTGACCATTTCAGCACGGCGTGCTAAAACGTGAATGGGTCGAGAAGAAGAATTACAATTACAAATGATAACTGGAATAAAACTAGTTAAGCAATGGTAAATAATCCAGGACGATTGGTTCTTTAAATAGACGGGATGGATCCTGGATGGTACCATTCTGACCTATTCAAAACATCAATAACTGATTAAGATTAATAAGAGATAAAAATTAACAAAAGGTAACTAGAGTATAAAGTTAATGTTGTACCCAAGGAATTACCTATCAACAGTTAGGTACACTATTAAGATTCCAATTCTCTCCTCACTTTCTGACTCATTACTGTTCCTGGCTAAAAGTCAATCCTTATCCTTGACCATACGTTATATATCGTTTTAATCGTCGATTTATTTCATTAATTATTTAATTATTTAATTATTTATTTATTTATTCAATTGAGAAATTGTCCCCGCATCAGCAGATGATTTAACATTGACTTTGGACCTCAAACCTAATCTCGCAACTTAAGTTTTGAGCCAATCTCTATCAAATTGCGTGTGTCTATTTTTTGTACCAGTTTCAATATTTTTGTTTAAACATTAATATACAGTCTGTTGCCGAGTTACGCGGTTCTCGGCATACGCGGATTCGGAGATACGCGGTTTTCTCAATTTAACAGATTAAACGTCAAATCAGTACAATTTGCTTCAAAAACTGTCCAATGCAGTATAAATTGCATTTTTGCTAATAAATTTAATCCACTTAAAAGTTAAAAGAATCAGAATTGTCAGCACGAATTGTATCAGATAACAAATAAAGTGTACAAAGGTACTAAATTTAACCATACATACCAATCATTCAATTGTATTTTGGCCGAAAGCCGTGAAATTCGACTTACGCGGATATTCGAATTGCGTAGATTCCTCGGGAACCTGATAACCGCGTAACTCGGGAGCAGACTGTATTTGTAATTGTAACATAGTATGGTTTAGATAGTTATTGAAACCTTAGATTTAAAAAAAATAAAAAAAAGGATAGGTTATATCGGCTCAGAAATTAGCTCTTTCCTAATCATGGACATTTCGTTTATTCGACATCAATTGGCTCTAATTTGTTTCGGGATAACGGTTATCTGACCACTTCTTATTCTTTATCTACTGTACATTATAAATAACTAATGAAGATGAGAAAAAAATAGGAAGCTTCCGGTTCAGAACAGTCTGTTAGAACAAAACTACAGAATTAGTGCAAATTTTTAAAATGAAATCCGAACAGTAGTTGAGAATATTAGGCACTTCTTTTATTTATTCCCTTCCACCCATCGCCATGGGTTAGTTACATATGGTTGCTTGAGCAAGGGTTAGTTGCTTGTGTAACATAAACTCAGAAACTTCCATGTTGTTGTCAGTACTTAAAAATTTAGCAGGAATATTTTAAAATTCTAGAACTGCTGAACTGCATTTTTGTTCATTACATTTTCCTACGCATCGCAACTTTTTCCATCACATTTTGCCAGCTACGTTCTATAGCGTCATCTTTTAGACAGTTGTCAAACCTATCAAATCAATTTCGAACTGAGGCAATGCGGTAGAAAATTGTTTGTTGTTCCAGTTTTAAACGAAGACTGGGATGGTAATGAGAAATGGTATTTTTATCGCTGCAACTAAAGCCGAACTTGTAAAGATCAACCGTCACCGGCATAGAAAATTGTAGACTGCTATTATTTATTTAGAACTTTTGCTTGAAGGCAACTTACTTGAGTAATTCAATAATTGTTTATCGAATCAAACAAAAAGTAGTTAATTATCATATTACATTCATGTGTTTTGCACGCAGGCGACGGTATTTACTCTTACCCTAATGTTAGTTCTATTCTCGAATGTTCTTACGCTTTGTTCTATATTATGTTTCAATTCAAATAGAGTTATTGATTACCATCATGTTCGACAACGATCAGAGCAGCTGAGTTTGACGAATTTTAATCAATTGATGCATCAAAGATCTTACACTGATGTGATGCGATTTCGATTAATTTTACTGTTTCAATTTTCAAGTGTATCTTGAATCTAGTTATAAGAGCAAAACACGCGAGATAAAAGATGTCCGATTGATCGATTTCTTCTCAACGCAGATTTTAGCAATACTATATTTAATATATGTTATGGAAGAAGAAACATGTATTGAGAATATCTTTCACTTCTTTATATCTCATGTTATATAAACTGTCATTTGTTCGCTCTTTGTAAACATGTAAAATAGTACTGCTTGGTAAATTGCTATCAAAAATATTGACAACCAAACATATCACAAAAAATCTTAACCCCTGTTTAGTCATTAGTTAACTACCATTTCATAATTACACTTGCATAAAGTAAACACAATTAATGCCAAGTTCGTGGTTGATACCTCTGTAACTGATTCATTCTAAGCGTTTACTGATTAGACTGCAACTCAAGCGCAGCGCTCACTCGTGCAAACAAAAAAAAGAGTTGCAAACCTCTTGATGTGACCAAAATGTTGAGACGGTGCGTGTGACTGACCTAAAGAAGCAAGCATAACCCGTGTTAACCTCCCTGCTCCAAGGTCAACGGAACTGTTTTCTTTCTTATTGCAGATTATTGCCAGCAAGGGAATTCCAATACTCGCTCACAAATAAAACTGATCTTCAACGTTAGCTGAGCGATCAGTTCATTACCAGTCGTGCAGGGATCCGGTTCTGTTCGTATTATTTCTACCCAACATGGAGCTAAGGGTGGGATTTTGTTTTTTGTGCGTTTTGCTAACTCCGGTGCTTTGTGATGAGAGTTGTTTGAGACGTAGTGAGAGCTTCTTGTCGAAGCTGGATGCAGAGATTGAAAATATGAAGAAAAGGTTAGGGTGAAAATGAAAATGTTTATAAAGGACTGCAAATCACTGTTTTGATTTCAGTATTGGAGAATTTTCTTCCTTCACAAAAGAAGTCATGTGGAATGCAATGCAAATGGAAATGCGGCTTCGTGTAATGAAGATGGAAATGGAATCTTTTCGACAGACAGCTGCATCAGGGCTCACAACAGTGAAAGCTACAGAACCTATGATCACCTCCACTGCAGCTTCAGCAGCTTCGGCAGCCTCTGCAGCTGCACAAGCCTCAGCTATTGCTGGCCCGTCTCCTGGGACATCTTCAAACTCTGCCTCATTGACTAGTTCTTGCAGTTTGCAGAAGCTTCTTCAGGACCAATTTAAAGGGAATGTATTGATTGAAATTAAAGCAGCACCGCCCGTCACAGAACCGTTACCGCCAACAACCGAAAAGCTCACCAAAACAGGTACATGTTCTCATCTCATTTAGCTTATGAGTCATTAGCTTTATACCATTTCACAGATCAAATATCTTCATGCTCTGAGGCACCGAAAACGGGAATCTACAGTTTAAAACTGCCGTCTAACGTTTCAACGGAAGTGTTGTGTGATGCAGAATACGATAAAGGTGGTTGGGTTGTGATTCAGTATCGTTTCAATGGTTCGGAAGATTTCTTCCGCAACTGGACGGACTACGAAAGCGGATTTGGAACACTCGACGGAGAGTTTTGGCTGGGAAATGAGAAAATATATCAGGTACATTTGAAGGAACTATTCAAAGCCTTCATCATCAATAAACTAATCCTTTCCATCGTCATTTCCAGCTTACTGCAGAAAAGCCGCGTGAGATAGCCTTTCTGATGGAGGACTTTGAGAACAACAAAGCAGTAGCCCGCTATGCTACGTTTAAGCTAGGCAATAAAGCCGAACTGTATTCCCTGAAAAGCTTAGGATCATTTAGTGGAACTGCGGGAGATTCGCTGTCGCGTAATGTGGGGTCCAAGTTTACTACGCGCGACATGGATAACGATACATCTGGTAGCAATTGTGCCTTGCTGTACTTTGGAGGTTGGTGGTACGACAACTGTCATCTATCGAACCTGAATGGCAAGTACACGAAAGGTCCAACGACGCAATACGCAATATCTATGTGCTGGAACTCGTTCAAAGGGTTCCATTATTCACTCAAATCATCACGCATCATGGTGCGTTTTTAAGAGCATGTATAAGGAAAACGCATTTGCCAGTAGCCATCAATCGAGATTTTTACATAGTGAATTGTTTTAGTCAAACAATCAAGCGGATCCCATAAAAATTGTAACGACCTATGCATAACGATACGTATATTGATAAAATGATTTCATGTATCAGAGCAATAGTGTTTTTTTTTGTTTCTTCTTTGTCAATACAGTAAACTCTCTCTTATTTGTGAGCCAAAGGGACTGTCAAACATAAGGGGTTCACGAATTATTGAGGTTGAAAGTCAATGTAATGTTCAGACAGGCTAGAAAGATATAAAACGTTTAGTATTCAACCAACGGTAGCTCTAACGGTAGGTCCCCTGGAGCCCCGCCGATGTTGGGACCCGTAGATCGCTAGTCTGTAGTGTGCAGTATGTATAAAAGTAGACAGAGCACTAGCTACTAGGGCCCACGAAAGATTGGATATTGGGGCTCCGAGGATGGCGAATCATTTACACCTCGTCCCCTCCCTCCCCTCTCCCGGTCAGCAATTATTGTAGTAGGGCCTGTGACCGATGATTGTTGGGGCGCGTTGGGGTCGTCAATCCATTACCGCAGAATGCAATATCTGCGATTGTCGTAGAATTTATAATCTGAGAATCAGCCGTACCGGTGAACTCATTCGTCAAAAAACATTCGTCGCTCATGAATGGGCAGGGTTGTACTTAAGTGGCACAAATCCACTAAACGACCACTAAACGGATTCTAAACGGCTCAACCTAGAAGATATCTAAAAAGTTTTTTTTTAGCAGACAGCAAACGACTAATGTATTATAAAAAATAGCAAAAAGCTAGTGGCGCCATCTGTTGGTGGAATAGCCACGCAACGGAGGTTTCCTCGCTTGGGGAGCTTTCTCATTCGCTCTGTACTTGTGTATAGTTTCGGATTGAAGTTATGCATCGCTAGAACTAGAACGGCGATACGATTGTTTAAATACTAAACTCCGATGTGAACCATTTGCACAGAAGCAAGTGACATTTGAATAATGGTAGATGATGTTGATACTCAAATATCTGACCACAAGACTTTTCATATAGATTTTTGCTCGAAATATTTGAAGGCCATGATTAGATGAAGCTAGGCGGACACACATTGCAAGAAAATGACAGCTATATAATTATGAGATGTTGTAATACGCCACCCTACAAACAACGAGCGGGATATTTTATCATGGTGTGTGTAAAAACCTAGAGTTAAGCGGAGAATCGGTGTGAAATACACGGAGGCGAGAGCGCGTTTCGGTTTCGACACAGTTTTGGCACTAACACAGTTACACATGTGGAAATGTGTGCGTTCATTTTCGGCCAGCTCGCTCAGTTTGATCTGCTCACAGCGCTGTGCTGATGTCGGTGTCTCGCTTGCACTGCTGCACCGAAAGTTCCTCTGTGTGCTCTCGTTCTTGCTACCACACGAAATCGTCAGTACAGCTCAAGGATCGGCAGCGAGCGGCCGCACGTGCGTCAGCCTAAGTCCTGGACGATTGATGTTATGATTTTGTAAAGTGTTCAAGTGTTCAAGTGTTGTGCGAATTGAAATGAAGCTGCGCGAATGATTCGTAATGCATGTTATGTACATCGCCCAGCTTCATTCAGTACCTTTTTTACAGTAATCAACGTGTACAAAAGGATCTACGCAGATATTCGGCCATTTCAACGTTTGCATCGATGGAGCGATCAATTTTATTTTAGTCAAATGTTGTGTGTCAACTTACGTAAATGTATGAAATCGTGTAAAGTTAAAATGTAAATGTTTCAATAAAGTGATGAAAAAAAATCTACGCGTGTTTGTGTTTTAGTTTAGCTTTAGATAACAAAAAAATACGCAGCGAGTGTGAGCGATAGATGCATCTATTGAACAAACCAATGTGCAGCTATCGAGCTATTTTCTATTTTTTGTATGGATATACGATTTTCAAATCATTTAAGCTCAATCTGCAGCGCTTATGTGGTTTTGACCAATGTAGATTCTGTCACGAAGGAGAAGTCTACTGTCAAGGTGTAAAATGGTGTTTTTTTTAGAAAGAAACACCTAAAGCTGATCTGAACGTGTTTTTCTAAAACAATTCTTCGGCAAAAAACTAATATTTTAAATAGAAAGATATATTTTACTTAGAATTCCGTTCCGTAAATGTTTTAGGGCATTGACATTTAACTCTACGACCGGATACCTGGGTATGATTTTCATTTTCAAACTGATACTTGAACTTTTTATTGAAAAATGCTAGCTACTTAATTATTTAATGTATCTTTAGGAAATTCAATTTTTCTAAAGGACACACGGTGACCTTTGTTATCAAAATTCCTATATGTTTTTATTAAAATATTTTCTTTTTGTACCTTATCTCTACGACCGGCATACCCGGGTATCCCATGCATTTTGTAAGGGAAGTTTTGCTCTTTTAAACTAAAACATCGATAACTTTTGTTGTGTTGTGTATATACTTTAGGGTCCTGTATGTGCTTCGTCGCATGCGATTTTATCGCAAGTGCTGTCAAACGCTGTTTCGATTTATATTGCGACTAGCTGGCCCGACAAACTTAGTTATTCAAAAAAAAATTAAAATATTCCATTATTAAGCGAAAGGCCACGGGAGTGACAAAATGCTGACAAATTTGTCAAAATGTGAGCTTTTGTCACTTTTTTGAGCTTTTGTCAAAATTTTGTGACCTGGAGCAGCCAGGAAAAAAAGTTGACAAAAGTTGACATAATTTGACGTTCGTGAAAAAGCGTAAACAAACAGCTATTTGGCGCAGTTGTGACCCATTGTTATGATAATAATGCTAAAATGCATGATTCTAATTGATTTATGTACCTAGTTAGTGCTTCTTAAACAAAATATCGTTGATATTCAGATGTTGGAGCTTTTTGTCGCTCTTGTGTATGTTTTTGGTGCGGCCACGAGAAAAGCTCTTTTTTGCAGTTGACAAGCAATTTTGACAAAGTTGAAAAATTTTTCAACATTTTTTTAGCTCCGTGGCCACGCGCTAATTGATTTGTTACTTGGGATAGTTGTATCGTGCCCGTATCCCCTCAGGATCCGATCATCGAGTGTAAACCGCCAGGCAATTCACACCAAGTGTCAAAGTGCCGTATACAACACAACAACTATCCTGCTCTTTGTATGGGAGTTAGAAAATCATTATTAAATTAAGTTTAGTGTACAATCTGAACGATTTTTAAATCTTAAAACCTATTCTCATACCACCATAAGGTGTGTGCAAAGTTTCATTGAAAATGATCCAGCCGTTTCGGAGGTTGCTCGCAACAAACACCGTGACAGGAGATTTATATATATATAGATTATTTGATAGTTTTAATAGTTTAACGATTCTGAAAAAAATAGTTTGAGGTTCCCAAGCGCCACAGATCAAGCTTAAACGACTGGCTTAAACGAAATCAAATATCCATAGAAAAAAAATATGAATGCTATAAAGTTTCACTGGTGTCCTCAATAGATGGCGTATTATAACGTAATACCACCGACAAACCGACGTGACACTTCGAACAAAATGAGCTTCAAAAGTTGTCTCCTGATTTCAAATGAAAATACGTTAAACACTAGCGCCATCTCTATAATGATTCGCTTACTACACTGACACAGAGAAGAAACTGCTAAACCCCCTTTTTGTTTTTCTTCGCAAATTCCAATGCGTATTTTTTTATGTACTTCTCACATCTTTTGCATTGATTTGAAAACTTATAAAATGAATTTCCTGTGTGTTTTGTCCAATTATTCTCACAAAATCTTGCCTCACATTTTCTTCGCCATTTGTATTTAGAAAAGTTGTTTACATCGAAGCAGCAGTGAACAGAGCTTACTTTGACAGAAGTGTTCGCCTCACTGGTAAATGACAGTACTTTCGTGTGGGACACTTTTGTAACGCCAGTGTCACGTCGGTTTGTCGGTGGTAATACTGCTGTCCTTTTCTTGCAATGTGTTTCGACAAGCTTCATCTAATCATGACCTATATAGCCTTCTAACTTTGCGAGCAAAAATCTATATGAATGGTCGTGTATTTAAACAATCGTATCGCCGTTCCAGTTCTAGCTATGCATAATTTCAATGCGAAGCCATACGACAGTACAGAGGGAAGGAGAAAACTCTCAAAGCGAGGAAAGCGCTCCACCTTTTGCAATGCATCAGTCGTTTTCCGTCTGCTAAATGAAGTCTTTCTATATTCCGTTTAGGTAGATGTCTTGAGTCGTTTAGAACCCGTTTAGCGGTCGTTTAGTGGATTTGTGGCACTTGGGGTTTCAAGGATTGCTATCCTCGTTTGTTACTTATTGCGCTGATGCACGTTTGTTTGCCTGGCACTTGAAAAATGCTACATGCGTTTTAAATTCAACATCTTATTCGTTAAAATTTAATGTTCATAATAAAGTAGAAAATGTCAGTTGTGTGGATTCCGAAAATTGCTCGTTAGGCCGCAAATACACGACGCGCGTTACCACGCCTGCCGAAAATACACGGACCGGAATTCCACCTGCTGTCAAACCCATACACAAAGTGTCAACGGCAACTTTCCCAAACTGTCATATCCATACATTTTTCAGCAAGCGGAATTCCGCGGCCACGAAATTCCGGTCCGTGTATTTTTGGCCTAAAGAAAATCATTTAAATTTGAATTTGAATTTCGCCGTTGGCCGTTGGTAAATTTGATCAATTTGTTCATTGAGACAACGGTTAATGGTTTTTTGGTTGCCAGTGACAGGGTTAACCCTATTCCAGGCAACCGGCTACCCGTGTAGCCAAATCGATTTTGATTGCTCATTTATCTGATTCTAGGAATCCAATTGACTTGAAATTCGAAATATGAGTGTAATCTACAGCTATCTTTCACTGGAGTTTTTCGTAGAATTTTTTGAGTATAATTAACCTGATTTTTAGAATTAAATTTTCCAATACCCCTATTCCAGTCAACCGGGCTACCCGGGTAGTCAGCGACTTTGGAAGCTTATAACTTTTGAATGCGCAATCCAATATCGATGCGATATTGCAATGAAAATTAAACAAACTAATGCACTTTCTATAACTGTGCATAGATTGGTCCAACTCGCTACCGTTTTTTAGTTATAGCTTTTCAAAGTTAACAGGAGTTAAAAAAATACAAAATGTAAAAAATGTTTTTTCAGTACAGTCTGTTCCCGAATTACGCGGTTCTCGACTTACGCGAATTCGGAGATACCTAAATTTGACAGATTAAATGTCAAATCAGTGCAATTTGCTTCAAGTTCGTTATAAAATGCATTTTTGCAAACTAATTGAAACCGCTTAAAAGCCATAAATATTACAACTTTCTGCACGAATCATATCAAAAAATCATAATGTGTATAATAGTACTAAGTTAAATCAAAAACTCCGAGTAATCAATTGTATTTTAGTCAAAACACGTGAAATTCGACTTACGCGGATATTCGAGTTACGCGGATGCGTCGGGAACGCAGGTAACGCATAACAGACGGTACTTTACAAAATTTTCACAGCAAAATGACTCTAGCAGTTTGGAGAACTGTATGTTGCACGTCTCTTCTAATTTTTTCAGATTTGTTTTACTAGGAATTAAAAATATAAGGCTGCAAATACACGACGCGCGTTTCTGCGCCCGCATTACTTACCATCAGAGACCATTTTATGAAGTTTTTGCATTTGTCTCATGTGCATTTTACAAAATTATTATGACAGGTGTAATGTAACGGTTTTTATTCAAATAAAAACTTCTTTATCTTTTTTATGGCTTATTAAAAAATCTTCAAAAAATTTAATGAATGTGCAACATACAGTTTTCTAAAGGCCGGGCTACATTGATCGTACTCCGTGGTGTAATTTTGATATTCACTAGCGCATCTGGCGGTGGCTGGTGGAAGCTTTCTTTGGTCGTCGGGGGAATGGTCGTGTTGGATCTCAAAATTAATTAGTTTTTACACCGTTTTTTTATGCGAAAACGGCTGAAATACTTGCACAATATGTTTGTCTATCAATTACAAAGCTTTTTCAGTCCAGTTAAAATAAAAAACATAGAAAAATAACATATTTTCTGGAGCGGCTCCACATTGTTTAGCAAAATGCTTCGGTCAGCCGCCGCCAGATGCGCTAGTGAAAATCGAAATTACACTTGCGAGTACGATCAATGTAGCCCGGCCTTAAACTGCAAGAGTCATTTTGCTGTGAAAATTTTGTAAAATACTGAAAAAAATATTTTTTACATTTATTCATTTTTTTTTTTCAAAAATTCCTGTTTGCTTTGAAAAGCTAGAACTAAAAAAACGGTAGCAAGTTTAACCAAACTATGCACAGTTATAGAAACTGCATTAGTTTATTTAGTTTTCATTAGGATGTTGCATCAATATTGGATTACGCATTCAAAAGTTACAAGCCTCCAAAGTCGCTGGCTTCCCGGGTAGCCCGGTTGCCTGAAATATGATGTTTTTTTGGTTGCCAGTGACAGGGTTAATGGCTTAACTAGATGGTTGGCTAAATCGTCCATTGGGTTTTATAGCATGTGTAGCCGCGACGTTCTGTTCTGACGACCAGAGTGGCCAGATTATTTTTGCGGTTTTCGGTAAGCGCATCAAAATTATATCGGTAGTTTTCGGTAGGAGTTTAAGATTATTTCGGTAGTTTTCGGTAGGCTTTGAAGTGTTGAGCGGGGGTGGGGGGGATGTCGTAGATGGAAGCTAATCTGTCTCATGAGGAACAGCACGAGAAAATAACATCTTTCATTTATTTAAAGGAGATAGTTTAGATTTGGTTCATAGCGCCCGCTGCGCAAAGCGACGGAAGAAATCAAGGCGTTCAGAGAATTTTATCATGACTCCCGCTGCGCAAATTTGAGCAGTTTTCTGCGTAGTTTTTTGCGTCGTTTTGTGTCAAAAAATACGCAAAAAAATACGCTAGACTTCAGCCAAAACTACGATAGCCAGCGTATTTATTGCAGTTTTTAGGTGCGGAACGAGCGCCATCTGTTGAAGGAATGGATGAACTAATTCAAAAATATTGGCGCCCATTCCTTCCTCCTCCTCTTCCTCTAACTCCCTTCCCCTCCCTGCCTTGCCTTATACTTGCGCTTCAGCCCGTGCCTTTCGCCGTCAGCTGATTGTGTGTATGCGTTGGTGTATATGTACATTGCGGGTGTGTATTGTAATTGGTGGTGCCGCTGCTGATGAGGCCATTTAATGCCCGTGCCAATCGAGGGTGAAGAAGCCAATTTCAAACAAGCGTACGAGAACGTCTAACACTGATCTAATTTTTTTTTTAAATCTGATGTAGCACGGTGTATAGTGGCAATAAAAAATATTTTTTTTTTCAATGTGCCGGAATTTGTCTCGAGTTTTCTGGCCACGACACACACACACGGACACACACACAGCGCGGGGAAAGTGATCGTCCACTCTATCATGCCGCGATCCCCCTCCCCTCCCGGTGCTTTGGATGAGGATGCGCTACAAGTTAAGCCAGCAATTCTACCGATAAGGTAGCGGAAATCGATCGTGCGTGTACGCGCGTTCGGGGGTGCGTTCTCGCGTACGCGCGTACGCGCCTCTTTCCCTCTTTCCCTCCTTCCCTCCTTCCCTTCTTCCCTCCTTCCCTCCTTCCCTCTTTCCCTCTTTCCCTCTTTTCCTCTTTCCCTCTTTCCCTCTTTTCCTCCTTTCCTCTTTCCCTCTTTCCCTCTTTCCCTCTTTCCCTCCTTCCCTCTTTCCCTCTTTCCCTCTTTCCCTCTTTCCCTCCTTCCCTCCTTCCCTCTTTCCCTCTTTCCCTCTTTCCCTCTTTCCCTCCTTTCCTCCTTCCCTCCTTCCCTCTTTCCCTCTTTCCCTCCTTCCCTCCTTCCCTCTTTCCCTCCTTCCCTCCTTCCCTCCTTCCCTCCTTCCCTCCTTCCCTCCTTCCCTCCTTCCCTCCTTCCCTCCTTCCCTCCTTCCCTCCTTCCCTCCTTCCCTCCTTCCCTCCTTCCCTCCTTCCCTCCTTCCCTCCTTCCCTCCTTCCCTTCTTCCCTCTTTCCCTCTTTCCCTCCTTCCCTCCTTCCCTCCTTCCCTCCTTCCCTCCTTCCCTCCTTCCCTCCTTCCCTCCTTCCCTCCTTCCCTCCTTCCCTCCTTCCCTCCTTCCCTCTTTCCCTCTTTCCCTCCTTCCCTCCTTTCCTCTTTCCCTCTTTCCCTCTTTCCCTCTTTCCCTCCTTCCCTCCTTCCCTCTTTCCCTCCTTCCCTCCTTCCCTCCTTCCCTCCTTCCCTCCTTCCCTCCTTCCCTCCTTCCCTCCTTCCCTCCTTCCCTCCTTCCCTCCTTCCCTCCTTCCCTCCTCCCTCCCTCCCTCCCTTCCTCCCTTCCTTCCCTTCCACCTCCAAACTCGTACCTTTCCTTTCCCGCTGCGCATGACCGGGAGCAGGGGGTACTGGCACACAGCTGTTGGAAGATTGAACAGTATACTTAAATTGCCAGCGGGGAGGGAGGGGGATGGTCATGGGATCCCTACGATCATCTTTCCGGGGGCCTTTGTCGCTAATACTTGTAGACATACGGCATATCAAAGACTAGAGATCATCGGTGACCGCCTAGTCCGCATACCGTTAGATCCACCGCTGGTTCATGACGGTTTTTTTTTATGGTGGAGGTGCATCCTTCCCCCTGCCTGCTGCGTATGCACCGGGCAGGAGACAGTGTGGCAGTATGCAAATCATCAGCATCATTCCGCACATCTGCATGCCCGTCGTGGGTTCTAATCGCGTATGAACCATCCGCCGTAGCAAGGGGTTAGTCACCGGCTCCGGCTACGTGGTACTCAAGTCCTGAAAAGGCCGGCATGATCGCGTTGGCTATTACGCCAATAATAATAAAAAGAACTTAGCATAGCAGTCCACACTAGTGATGGGTAGCCGGAATCGCACCCACGGCTCGGAATCGCTTCCGAGCATTGCTACTCCGGCTCCGATTCCGAAAAATTCAAACCGTCGATTCCGCCCGGAGCCGTCGGAGCCGTCCGGAGCCGTCGGAGCCGTCCGGAGCCGTCCGGAGCCGTCGGAGCCGTCCGGAGCCGTCCGGAGCCGTCCGGAGCCGTCGGAGCCGTCCGGAGCCGTCCGGAGCCGCTAGTCGGCAGCCGGAGCCGTCGGAGCCGTCGGAGCCGTCCGGAGCCGTCGGAGCCGTCCGGAGCCGTCCGGAGCCGCTAGTCGGCAGCCGGAGCCGTCGGAGCCGTCGGAGCCGTCGGAGCCGTCCGGAGCCGTCGGAGCCGGCCGGAGCCGTCGGAGCCGTCCGGAGCCGTCGGAGCCGTCCGGAGCCGTCCGGAGCCGTCGAAGCCGTCCGGAGCCGTCCGGAGCCGTCGGAGCCGTCCGGAGCCGTCCGGAGCCGCTAGTCGGCAGCTGGAGCCGTCGGAGCCGTCCGGAGCCGTCGGGGCCGTTGGAGCCGTTGGAGCCGTTTGAGCTGTCCGGAATCGTTGGAGCCGTCGGAGCCGTCCGGAGCCGTCGGAGCCGTTGGAGCCGTCGGAGCCGCTAGTCGGCAGCTGGAGCCGGTCGGAGCCGTCGTAGCAGTTGGAGCCGACGGAGCCGGTTGGAGCCGTCCGGAGCCGGTCGGAACCGTCGTAGTCGTTGGAGCCGACGGAGCCGTCGTAGTCGTTGGAGCCAACGGAACCGGTTGGAGACGTTGGGACCGTCGGGGCCGTCGAAGCCGACAGAGCCAGTTCGAGCCGTCGGAGTCGTTGTAATAGTCGGAAGTCTTCTGAAGCGCATTAATTTCCCGATATCAGCGATGATTTCATTTTAAAAAAACAGCTTACGAGTAAAAAAAGAGTCTTCTTCATTTATTGCTCTGAAGTTTTTTTTGTATTTTTTTTAAACAATAAAGTCAAAAACAATTGTTTGCTCCGTACATATAGGGAAAAACTATGAATCAAACTATTATTGATCTTTATTTTCATAAAAGATGGACGGATGATTGATAGTTATATTCTTTGTCTTGTCCATGTGCCATCATGTTATTCGGTAAAAAACAAGTGCGGCCTAAACCATACACGTTAGTCAATGTAAACAATCGTGCAAAACTGCCATAATTACACTCGTCTGCCTCGTTCGTATTTTATCAAACCCACCTCCCGTCACAGATCTATTGCTCCTTGACCTCCTAATTTGATTCATTTTTTTTCCTATGTATATATACGGAGCAAACAATTATTTTTGGCTTTATTTTTGAAAAAAAAAAAACACACAAAAAAACTTCATATCAATAAATCAAGAAGACTCTTTTTTTACTCGTTAGCTGTTTTTTACAATAAAATTATCACTAATATCGGGAAATAAATGCGCTTCAGAATGCTTCCGACTATTACAACTACTCCGACGGCTCCGACGGCTCCGGACGGCTCCAACGGCTCCAACGGCTCCGACGGCTCCGCCGGTTCCGGACGGCTCCGGCTGGCTCCGGACGGCTCCGACGGCTCCAACGGCTCCAACGGCTCCAACGGCTCCAACGGCTCCGACGGCTCCGGACGACTCCGACGGCTCCGGACGGCTCCGGCTGCCGACTAGCGGCTCCGGACGGCTCCGGACGGCTCCGGACGGCTCCGACGGCTCCGGACGGCTCCGACGGCTCCGGACGGCTCCGACGGCTCCGACGGCTCCGACCGGCTCCGGCTGCCGACTAGCGGCTCCGGACGGCTCCGAACGGCTCCGGACGGCTCCGAGGTCGGAGTTTCGCACCTACCTTCCGGAATCGCTTCCAATTTTGGCGGAGTCATCCGGAAGCGATTCCGGATTTTTGTTGAATTTACCCATCACTAGTCCACACCCGGGTAAGAGTTTGTCTTGACTTTGTTGCTGCCGGGTTACCGCTGTGACGCGACAAATGCACAGAATGCACTCGACCAAAACATGAACCTACCGATCCGAACCCATTCCAAACCAATGCCAATGGTAGGTGGTGCCAATTAAATGGTTGTATTGTCTCCTAGGTAGCGGTAATCGACCGGGCGGCGTACAGTGCGTTTTCTGAGAATGCATGGAGTGTGTAGACGCAGCCGGTGACAATGCACGCATCAGAATCAAACAGTTTTGGGGTTCCCGCACACACACACACACACGCGCACGCACGCATGCACGCGCGTACGCGAGAACGCACCCCCGAACGCGCGTACACGCACGATCGATTTCCGCTACCTTATCGGTAGAATTGCTGGCTTAACTTGTAGCGCATCCTCATCCAAAGCACCGGGAGGGGAGGGGGATCGCGGCATGATAGAGTGGACGATCACTGTCCCCGCGCTGTGTGTGTGTCCGTGTGTGTGTGTGTCGTGGCCAGAAAACTCGAGACAAATTCCGGCACATTGAAAAAAAAAATATTTTTTATTGCCACTATACACCGTGCTACATCAGATTTAAAAAAAAAAAATAGATCAGTGTTAGACGTTCTCGTACGCTTGTTTGAAATTGGCTTCTTCACCCTCGATTGGCAGGGGCATTAAATGGCCTCATCAGCAGCGGCACGAAATAAAATAAACCATCAATACACCGATAACACTTTAAATCCCAAAATGAACCAGCTTCTCCCGCATCGTCAAGGTCACACACGAATAAATAAATGCTAACACCCACCAATTACAATACACAACCGCAATGTACATATACACCAACGCATACACACAATCAGCTGACGGCGAAAGGCACGGGCTGAAGCGCAAGTATAAGGCAAGGCAGGGAGGGGAAGGGAGTTAGAGGAAGAGGAGGAGGAAGGAATGGGCGCCAATATTTTTGAATTTTTCGGCCGTTTTGTTTGCTCCACCGTCTGAAATAGTTCATCCATTCCTTCAACAGATGGCGCTCGTTCCGCACCTAAAAACTGCAATAAATACGCTGGCTATCGTAGTTTTGGCTGAAGTCTAGCGTATTTTTTTGCGTATTTTTTGACACAAAACGACGCAAAAAACTACGCAGAAAACTGCTCGAATTTGCGCAGCGGGCGGTCACATGAGGCCTTTCTGAAGTGTTGGTCGGAAAATTGTACTAGGGAATTTAACCCAACAAATGATTGGGACGCTCTAGCAGCAATCGAACGCGATATCGAACATGAAAAATATATGGGGTTTTACAGGTTCGATGTGATAACCAACAAATCGAACATGTGAACCCAAGTGCCACAAATCTACTAAACGACCACTAAACGCCTTCTAAACGACTCAAGCTCTCTACCTAAACGGAATATAGAAAGACTTCGTTTAGCAGACGGCAAACGACTCATGCAATTCTAAAAATAGCAAAAAAGCTGGTGGCGCTCTCTGTTGGTGGGATATCTCAATCAGTTGAGCTTCATCGCTTGGAGGAGAGCTTTCTCATTTCCTCTGTACTGTTGTATGGTTTCGCATTGAAGTTATGCATCGCTAGAACTAAAACGGCGATACGATTGTTTAAATACTAAACTCCAACGGAAACCACCAGCACTGAAGCAAGTGAGATTTGAGTAATGATCGTTGGTGTTGATACCCACGTATCTGACCACACGACCATTCATATAGATTTTTGCTCAGAAAGTTCTAAGACTATATAGGTCATGATAAGATTTTAGGGGCGCCACAAAAGTGGTCCCTAATTTTTTAAAGAGATACGCAACACGCTTTGCGAACTACGTTTTGGTAGAATTCGATTTTTTTTTCTTTTAAGCCGCGGAACGGTGAGTTCGGGAGAGACGCGAAAATTAGTGTTGTTCGTTCGAGAGTTTCCGGAGAAGAAGTGTTTGTTGGGTAAGCCGGACGGATATGCGCGTGTCGGTGTGAAAACGTTTAGGACGAGAGAGAGCGTGTATGGAGCAAGCCACCGTTTTTATAGCTGCGGTGCAGCATGCTACCACTGTTTGTCCTGCTCTAGCTTTGTGTGCAGTCCCTGCCTAACTAGCCCGTTAAACATTTTCTGTCGGTAGTTCTAGGTGTGCGCACCAGATGGCGTTCTGGTCGCTACAAGATGAAGCTTGTCGAAACACATTGCAAGAAAAGGATAGCAAATAATGATGAGTTGTAATACGCCATCTATTGATCAAACCAATGAAGCTGTGGAGCTTTCATTTTTTTTCTATGGATATTCAATTTTCCAGTCGTTTAAGCTTAATCTGTGGCGCTTGGGCTGGTTCTAGTTGCTAGTGATTTCCATATAGAGTTTAATACATTAAGTGATTTGGGAAATGGTAATATGACTTTTTGGTCAGTATTACGAAAAAAATCTGTGATTTTCGGTAGGATAAATGAAAAATCGGTAGTTTTAGGGGGCTCATCTGTGAATCGGTAGGCATATCAAAAATCGGTAGGAATACAGATAAATCGGTATTTCTGGTCACTCTGCTGACGACGATGATTTGACAGCTCTTTTACAGTACGTAACAAACAATACTAATAATAATGGAAGGGAGTGATGGAAACATAAAATACATCAGTTGCATTTCTTCATTTCGTGCTGATGGTTTAATGTCGTTAGAAGCATATCTTTTCAGAGTGTAGCTAATTTTTGAGTGATTTCATTGCTCAATTTGTGCTTACGGTTCCGATGTATGTTGAACATCACAGTTTAAAATGCAGGAACCTGCAGTCGGCGTTTTTTTATCTGTCACCTACTGTAGTTTTGACAGTTATCCAGTTGCGTTATGGCAGATGGCGTTCCGAAACAGAATATTCTCAGAATTATGCTTTTCTTTTGTCACGAAGCATTGTAATAATTGTTATTAAATGCTCCTGGGTAAAGCAAGCATGTATGGTAAGTATTTCCATACACTAGGTATAAGAATCGTACAAAATAGACATATGTACACACACATACACACACATACATACATCGCTTGACCGTGAAGCAAAACGTCAGTGGCTGGAAGTCATCACTCATAAACACGGGCAAAACCTTCCTTTATTGTTTTCCTGTTCGTTGTTGCGTACGGTTGTGTGTAGGGTGAGTGTTTTCGCGTGTGCCGTGAAGCGAAAAGCCTAATCGTTGTACCTCTGTAAGCGTGTGTGTGAATATACTGCAGCCACTTGCGCTCAACTGTAAAATGTTATTCTAAATGGTAAATGTCCGCGCGTTGCCTGTACCGTTTGCACATTTTTTCGGTGGTGGAATTTGCCCAGCAATTTGTGTATGCTGTTGTGCCCGTGTAGCAATTTTGTGCCCTGAGAATTTGTGTATGGGTTGTGCGGGCGAGGTGTGCGCAATCCGGGGTAGAGGGGAGCCGTTTTCTGTGTGCTGGCCCGCAGAGTAGCTGTGCTGGAAATCCGATCCAGTGCGGCCGAAAGTGAACAAAAAGAATTGCCAAAGTGCAAAGCGCGAGATTTGCCACAAACATCGAATTGTGTGATTGTGTGTGTGTGTGTGTGTGTGTGTGTGTGTGTGTGTGTGTGTGTGAGAATGTATTGCGGGGTATGAGAGGTGATGCTTGCTGCGTGTGCCGTCATCCCGTGCCGCGCATGTTCCAGAAGGTGTGCCAGAGGGCGGGGGGCATATTGCCTGGAACGGACGAGTCTAGAGGGGCATGTTTCTGTTGAATGTTCTGTTCCCGCAGCGCCCATCTCGTGTATTGGTGTGTTTTGGTTAAAAAGATGACACACAGTGCAGTGTGTCGTGGTTTCAGTGACGATCGGTAGGGACAGTGCGGTAAGGGAGACTCTAGTTGGCTAGGGTTAGTTCTGTACTGTGAGCGTTCTATTTTCGGTGGACGCAGCCACGAAAATATGTACCAATGCTAATAATTTAATTATATATCAGCGCTTGTATTTTCGTGCCGATTCTGTCGCCCTCCCGTTGCACGAATAGATATGTGTGTGTGTGTGTGCCTGTGTATTGGAACGTGTTCTCGCCTGTCGGTTGCAACTTTGCTGTGCGTGTTGTTTGTGTGCGTGTGTCTGTGTTGCACATTCGTTTAGCAATGGCGACGATTGCTAAGATCCTGGACCAAAGCAACCTTCAAGTGCGGGTTTCATCTTCAACACCGTCAGCAACAACAACAACACACAGCCTGTGATGATCTTCTGGCGCTTCACGCTCGTGTGTGCGTGTGCGAAGGAATGCTCTCTCTCTCTCTCTCTCTCTCTCTCTCTCTCTCTCTCTCTCTCTCTCTCTCTCTCTCTCTCTCTCTCTCTCTCTCTCTCTCGCTTTTACCTATGCACGAACACACGACGGAGTGCTGTGCTGTGTTTACATACACACAAATGAACAAGGGCCGACCCGATATCGATTTTCAAGGGCGTGTAACGTATAGCAGTGTCAATATACTACACACATACCGACACACACACACACACAGGCACGGTCAGAGATGTGAAGGGCGTTCGCCGCCGCCGTGCGTGATAAAAATGGATGGAAGTAGAAACGGGATGAATCGTGCGTGAAAGAGAGCTGCAACCAGCGGCTGCGCGAGAACGCGTCATCACAGCGCGTAGTGTAAATGTTTGTGTGTGTATGTGTTTGTGAGGGGGTGGAAGGTGGATGTTGGTGCGGCCACACCGTGAGTGTTGTTTTGGGGCACACACCGTTCGATGATCTCATACTTTTTTGGGGGAAGCACACACAATCGCGCGAAATCGCCTGCGTGTGTTGGCGGAATATGGCCTACTAGAAATGTATTTTGGTTTTTTCTTCGCCCCTTTCTATTTCTTGTGTCACATTACGGGAGTACCCGGGGACGGGGGGATCAATTTCAAGCTCCTACTTATCGTGCCTGGACGAGGGGGAAAATTTTCTTATATTGATTTCTTATCTGACATCTGCCCTCACCACTTCGCTGGGGCTGTCAGTTTTGTTTATCTCTGTCCCGTGGCTGTGGTCCGCGCGATACTGCCCACAAAATGGCAGCAAGAGGGAGCGGAATTTGAAGCTTTATTGTTATCAATCGCAATGCCTAATGGGAATGGTAACTAAAAGAAAGGAAAAAAATACACAGCGGCCCACCCAAACAGATAACAACCACCGAACCCCCTCCGAATCCCGGTCTGCACTGTGTGCAGGCGCTTCTCCAAACTTCCAGCAGTGTATGAGTGTGCGGTTGTGCGCACGGGTAGTGTGTTCGTGCAATTTTCCGTGTCGCTCTCTCATCACAGCCCGTGTGATTCACGCCCGCGGCCTGCTTCGTGGCAGAGAGACACCAACCAGCGTGTTGTTGTTGTTGTCCGGTTCCTGGTTTGGGAATTATCAACCTTGCCGTCGTCCTCGGTCGCAGTGTGGTGCACAGGGTGTGGTTTTGGTGCGGTTTGAGTGTTGGTGGTGTGGTGTCCATTACGTTGTAAGTGCGCAGCACCACTCAAGACGCGAGATTACAGACGGGTCCGGTTCCGGGTTACGTTCTGCTCAACCAGATTACGTCTGCGCCATAGGCTGCTACGTTAAACACCAAAATCCTTAAAATTGTTGTAATTGTAACACGTGTCTGTGTTTGCTCCCTCTTTTGTTGTTGCAGGCAGTAGTAGGAAAGCGTGAATGCTAGGACGAAGCAATAGCGTTAATTAATAAGGCCGGATTGTTTTTTTAAACCAGTGCTAAATAGTGTGTTGTGCAAATAATAAGCGGGCAGAAGCAGATTAAATGCATCTAGTGACGGACGCAATTCCCGGGAACGTGTGCACCTGAATGAATAGAAACATGAAGCGGCAGCTGGAAAAGTTCAAAGAGGAACTCAAATCGAACCTATCCCGGTAAGTATTGGATTTAAGGCTGTGAACGAAAAGCGTTTTGTCATGTCCGGAGCACTTAATTGCTATCGGGGCATATCAAGAGATACTGATTCTCGATGTGAAAACCCGCTCCTAAAGGTCATGTGACTTAGTCTGAACTTATAACGAAACTGGAACTGATCCTGATCTCTAACGCCGATTCTGAAACTGATCCCAAATTTATATCTGCCCTAAAAATTATCCAGAATCCAATCTGGTCCTATAACTGATCATGAAGTGATCTATATATGCTTTGGAAATGTTTCTGAACTGATACTAGTTCTGTAACGTGTCTTCAATTTATATTGATTCTGTAACTAAGTAAGCTAGATTTTTCTTCACGCATTACCGTGTTTAATTGATTTCTGGAATTGATACCGTACTTCAACCATTCCTGGAACTTCTTCTGAATTCAAATAGATCCTCAAAGCACTCCCTTCTTTATTCTGGTAGAAAATATAGATAGATCTAGCCCAGTCATGGAATGGATTACGAATCTGTTCCGGTCCAGGAACCTATATGGTACCTACTTCGATCCTGCAACTTATTCCACCAGCATGGTGGTAAATAAACCAATCCCGGTAGCAGTTTTTTCGGAAATTCATCGTACAGTAGATGACTGAAGTAGAGGTGAACAAGCGCCAGTTAACGAACAACGTTCGCTAATTGGAGTGACATTTCTATGGATCGATTGTTATGATTGGCGTTGACTGGAATAAACATACCATTTTTTTTTTTTCATTTATGTTTATATAAAGTATAGTAATTCATGTGATGACATAAATTAATAGCAAACATAGGTAAAAGACCCTAAATTTGTGTGAAAAATGCACATTTGCGAACATTTTCTCTTCAAGAGATTCCGGATGTTTCATGTTTTGACGTTTAAGTGTTCGTTAACTGAGAATCACTCCAGTTGTATATATCTTATCGTAACATTAAACCTGATCGATGTAGCTCGGAAGTATTTGTACTAGTAGTACAGTAGTACTAGTATTTCTACATCGTGCAGAGAAGAGAAGAGATAAATCCTGTATCCATCTCGACTTACACTGCACGAAAACATGTCAATTGGCAATCATTATGCGGACGGCGAACGGATTATGCGAACACTCCACGTTGCGCGAAACAAGCTTTTTGGCACCCTAAACAACACAAGATCTGGGTAAGGGAATGGCGCACCCAAAGCAGAGCCCCCTGCCCTCTTCGAGTGGGTCTGTTGTTTGGTGTATTACATTTTCGTACCGTTCGCATATTAAACGGCTTTTACCTCATTTGAATCACAATTTGGCAAAATATCCGCAAGCCCCGCACCTCGCAACCTTCTTTCTCCCGAGCCGCCGTGATTTCCTCCGTGGTTGGGAATTTTCTTTCTCCTTTTTTCGATGCTTTCTTTCCCTGGACCGGAAAGAGAGCCCTCTTCCACCTCGATTGACCGTTCAAAAATGCAAATGAGGGCGTTTATCCACTTGTGGCGGTAAGCGCAAGAAGAGTGGCTGCCTCAATCAATTTGGGTTTGCGCTCAATCGTTTCTGCAGCCGGCTCGAAGGGACAAGAGCAGTGTTTTGTGTTACTGCTGAATTAGGAGGGTATGAAAAATTTATCACTTCATGCATCATCATCATCATCATCATCATGGTTCATATGCGAGGAGGAAGAGCGGTGGGAAAAGCGGAACCAACGAGTATTGAACTTTTCACGGCCATCGTTCACGGCTCGTTTTTGGCGAAGAGGAAAAAAGGGACCGTGTATTGACCAAAGCAGACCAGCATGATGATGGTTGACCCCCCTCCCCCCTCAATCAGATACACAGTTACCATCCGTTTGCGTATCATAAAACAATCACTAAACGAGGTGACCCTGCCTGCCCAAACGGCCGCGGCGCGCCCGGCGACTGGAACGAAACGTTTTATTGCCCTACGGAAGGGGAAAGACGTCGCTGACAGCGTTGCACGCGGGGTGTATGATTTCTTCGTTTTCACGCTCAGCTCGCCGAAACTTTTACTGCCTCTGGAGCGAGTAGAGGAGAGAAGGTGGTGCCCGTGCGAGTGGAAGACGTTTGTGGCCTTATTTGTTTTGATTACCTCACACAGCTGCTACTTCAACTTCGTCTCACATCGGAGACATCGGTGATGGGACGCTGCCGTTGATTGTGGTTATGTGATAATATGCGTGCAGCATCGACTGGCACCCTCTTCTCATCCCGTTTGCAAATCATTTGTGGGAAATCTAGCACTGGCCAGCCGCCGCAACCCAATGTGTGTGTGTGTAACCTGTTGCTGCCCACAACGACCGATGGCCACGACAACGGGTTGCCGCGCAAGCCGGTTATGTTGCACTGACAGGCGAATCTGGTTGTCTCTCGCTTCGGGAGATGGGCAGCAATCGGATCGAAGTATTACCTCCTGGACTTTGGTTGTGAGCTCTCGGGGGTTGTGTGATACTTCGGGACAAACACATGCACACATACATTGATGGAAGATGCGTTAACAAGCGTAATCTATCGTAATAGGTTGTGGTTGGCATGCAAACACATTCACATCGGGCATGTAATGCAGAGAAGCGAATTTGAGTCAAATTCTCGCTGCAAATTGGTTTGGTGGTGCAATGAAAGTAAAAAGTATATGATCTTCTTTCTTAACATGGATAGATAGAGCGGTAAGATTCTAATGAATCTGTATATTAGTGTTTGGTAGACTTGCAAACCCTCGTCCGTTAAAATATTGATCTAATTGGTTCAAAAGATTCATTCAACATGTCAAAAACATCAGCTTAAACATGTGGAATGTATAGGCGAGTCGGCCAGTATCTAGGTTAAGGCATCGTAAGCAGATGATATCACTTCGGAATGGTGCAATACATGGCAAACAACCCACACATATTTTATGGTTTTATTTTTTAAGGTCCCCCGGTTTCGTTTATCCACATTGCTTTTGTGCAACACAACATCTAATCATTGTACCCCTAGATCTTTGAAAAAAAAAAAAAAATACAGCGATTAGATTAAATTCTTCATTTATGATGTTATTAACTTATGACATTTAAATCTAAAAATATTCATTTTTCCTTGTAATCTTTCATTTATTGATTTCTAAGAATAATGTATTGATTATTGGTGAGCCTTTCTTTTTATTCAATGATAAAGTACATTTTTGAGCTAGCAAAATTGTTGTGATGGTCTTATCAGTATACATCATTCATAATGTAGTAGATAGCGGAGACATGCAGTAAAAAAACGAAACATTTGGTAAAAATTTGCTTAAATTTTCTGATAGTTTTCGATTCAAAATGTATGAAAAGTTCTAAACAAAAAAGATTACTTAGTTTATTTCATACAATGGCAAACCTTAAAGTTAATAAAGGTCGTTTAAAGGCATAAATGCGTAGGCAATTCACTATAAGAAGAAAATGGTATAAAAATAGATATATTATTCTATATCTATATCTATATCTATATCTATTTCTATATCTATATCTATATCTAGATGAACATAAACTAATCATTCTGTTTCATATTTTAAAAAGCTAAAACAACAGCTAGGAAGCACTAACAAAACAGTTGAACAAATTTGGAATAAGTTGATTACTAATCCAATGTTATTTTAAACTTAGACAAAAAATGGAATACATTGCAGACTCCAACTTATTTAACATTCGCTTGTAAAATTGTGGTCATGTAAAGAGCTTACCACACTAAGCTCTTTGCATGACCACAATTTTAAGAAGCTTCGAAGCGATTGAATAATCTTCAAGGCCTTGGTCCGTCTTGCCCCTTTCTCACTTTTAATACTCTTATCGGCTAATTAAACAGACACAACCTCTAAGATCGTTGTGGTTGATCGTTCCAAATTATTAAAATAAAATTAATTTGTCATTTTTTGCTTTCCCCCAACAATGAAACGAAGCCATACCGTTTTTGTTATGCTTGTCCGAAAGAAGAATCTCGCAAATGAACACTTTTTTACCTTGTGCCGAGCATAAAGGTACAACGAGCTCACTGTTGTGTGTTGCCTGATAACGGGTTCAGGTTCAGGAATCGATCCAAGTCATGTCTCCGTCGGTGAGGTGTTACGATGTGCGCAGATGGAAATCTTATCAGCTCTACATGCCCGTTGTGGAGTGTGTCTGATAAGCGACCATGACTCAAACGCCGTCCCTGTGACCGCTGTAGCCTTCCCTAACGGCGGTTGTATGTATGTGTGTGCTTGTAGTTGTATAGGTGCTTAAGTGTAGCTGTTTGCCAAAGAGGTGACCGTTTAAGAGAGTGGGAAATGGCCCTGAAAGCCGTTCGATAGGGATGGTTTGTGTAGCGCAGAAAATTGAATGGAACCCATTTATCGCGGGGTGGTTACCACCAGCTGGCGCCGTTGACGCCGCAGGGCGATTATTCTTTATGGTCCAGCGCTAGTCAACAAAACCATCAAATGGAGCATTAAACGTACCATTTAATATGATGCATTTTTCAAGCTTTCGCCTTCCCAAAAATCAAACCCTCCCACTTAAGCGCAAAGCTCCAAAATTAACATGGAGAGAGGGGCGGTATGACGGTCTCTACTAAATCGTCTCACACACCGGCTACCCCTTCACGGGTAACACCAAACGCCGACCACACCGCCAAGCCCCACGGGGTTTGTTGGTGGAGCTTAAAACGGCAATCGGATGACGAAATGAGGTGGCGAAGAATTGGATCGGAAAACTTTCTCGATTTACTGGTGGCCTGGTGTCGAATCTCGTTCACTCCCTTGCATTGGGACGTCCCCATCACCGGGAGTGCCCTTAAAGAGTTACCATGTTTGCGAGAGGGCGAGAAGGAGAAATGAGGGAGGGAGCAAGAAAATGGCCAGTAGAGTATCCCGCAGGGCATTATGGGGTTTGATCAGTTCTCCGTGCTCCAATTTTCTTTGAACACATTTCACGAAAAAAAAGGCAAACATGTAAATGAGACTTCCGCTGGAATATCTTGAGATCTTTTTTTCGTGGTTTTTTTTGGTTTGTGTTTCGATCTGGACAGCCCTTTTCATTATTGTACGGCATGGGTGGCTGGAGAAGAGAGGTTAATTTAAACCGGAAGGACGTGGGTCCCGGGCGTGTTGTGGACGGTTACATCCGTCGAAGCATTGGAAACAGCGCCTACAAGAGAATGTTCCTTTTTGAGGGTTCTTTTTATGTAAAAAAACTGCTCTTTTTTGTTAGTAATTGCCTTTTTAGCATCTTCATGCTCGTTAAGATCCGTCCGAGATTGTACCAAGTAGGTTGTGCTCTGTTCTATTTGCAGAAGCATGGCCGAAGTAGACAAATTCGAAAGCCAACAGGAAGCCCCTTGTTTTGGTCGGAGTCGGTTCTTCAGTACTAGACACTGCCATATGATCGACTGGAACACATGCTAGAGACTAATAATATTTCATTGCGGTATTATTATTAGAACTTCAACACTCTTCAACTCCCCAACAAAGAGCCGGCAACAGACACACAGGCTGGGTAAGATGGAAAATCGGGCCTATTACCACGTTCAATGCAAATATATGTAGCAGCAACGTTTTTCGGCAGCAGAAAGTCTAGCTTTCCCGGGCGTACTCTGCGATGACAGCCCTCCCTACGTACGCTGAATCGGCGGCGTGTCTGTGTCTAGCTGAAGTGATTTATTTTAAATCAACGCACATTACTATTACTTGCACACGACGCTGTCAGGCAGACAGTGTTAAAGTAGAGGATCGTTTCGGGGTTTGGGTTCCGTTTGCGTGGCCCAAAATCGGGTAATCTTGTAAATTTCCACTCCCTACACACACACACAGAAACACAAAAGCGACCAGGCGCGTTGGGTATGAGTAAGCCGTAGAAATCGCTTGCATTTATGCGACCGGGCGTACGCCGTTCGCGAATGATGGCAAAAACGGAAAAGGTCGCTGACGTTTTGCTGTGCTCACTGGCTGGCTGGTTGGCTGGCTGGCTGGCTGGCTGGCTGGATGGATGGTGTGGGTTGGCCAGAGACCTTTACTTTTCAGTTTTAGACCCGACCCACGTGGAGGAGCGGGAAGAAGGAGAAGTGAAGCGCAAAGCAGCAGGATTAGTCACGAACCGGAAGCCTTCTCGGTATGACGACGTCAACGAAGAGGCGACTTCCACTCTGCTGGTGATGGTGATGGTGATGATGATGATGATGGTTTTGTGCACTTTTGTGTGTTGTCTGGTCGTTCTGTAAAATAGAAACGGTGGAACAACACAATGCTGCTCGAATGTGTAGGGGTAGAAGGGTTTGCGAAGGGTGTGTGTGTGTTGAAGAGCGCGGGACCCATCCGGGAAGGAAAGAAGTATGACTGAGACTTTCGTTTTCATTATTTTTAGTGTGTGAATTTGTCAACCGGTTTTGGGTGACTGCGCCGGCGACGCTCATTAAAGGTGATGTTTTTGGGCTACGAGATAGGCTGTGCTGGAAAAGATGATAAAGTTATTTAATGCGGTGGCCGTGTCATCATTTAAGCAGCTCGCCAGAATCGTGAAACGGAGGGGCATAATGGTTATGAATATTTATTCATAGCACCAACCTCAACAGCAATGTTGTGCAGTGGAAAAACCGATTATTTCGATCTTTAATATCTAACGCTGTTGGCAGATGTTACACACTTTCCAAGTGATCTCACTTTGTTGATTCTCGCTTTTTCTGGCTTGCAATCGCTGCATTTGAATGCTATTTGTGTGATTTCAAGTGTGATTTGCTCTTACCCGCTTTCTAGCCATTGCTCATCCCGTGGATTAGCTCAGTGCAGATGCATTAATCATTTCGATTGTGGCTTTATTTAATTATCACGCTCACGTTCTCCGGGCCACTGTTGTTAATGCCAAAAACCCCCCTGAACCATTTGCGCGTAAGATTTATGGACTATTTTTAGGGCGATGCAGAGTCGATGTGAAATTGCCCGGTCGGGAGCTGTAAGTGGTAATTTCCATGAAATATACCGAGAATGGGCCGAAGAATGACCAGAATCCCAAACAATCGATTTGCGTTGCAAACTTGCCATGTTTGGAGCTGGAATGGAATTTTCTCGTTGGAAGTCTGCGTTATATTACTGGCAGTTTGCCAACGTATTTCGGTCCGTTGGCAGACGCATTAAACCTCAATAGCAGCAGCACTAGAACCAAATGACCAACTCACCCAGTGCAGGTCCCCGAATACGGAACGGAACGAGTTTTATAGGTCGGTCCAATAATGTGCCAACACGGAGAAGACAAACATGAAAGATGGGCGAGACTGAACATGGCGTTTGCACTGGTCGTCGTCGACGGGTCATTTGGGCTCTGATGTAGGGCAAACATCAGCCTGAATGTTTGCTCAATTAGCTAAATTAGCCTGCCATGTTACACACATATATGTCATCCGGGTTCGATCGATGATACTGTGAACCCTTCGGGCCGTGTGCGTTCCGTGTCTGATTGACGGATTAGGACGGACGAGGGGGAAAACGGCTCAAATGAATGACTAATTTTAGCACAACTTTTGTGCAAAGCTGCAATGAAATTAGATTTACATGTTCTCTAACACCTCACAACGGAATATGAAATTGAATGCTAATAATTTCAATGACCTTTTCATTCAAGCCAAAGTGTGCTCGGGTATATATCTTGACGGCTAGCAGACGTAAATGAATTTTATGTAACAGAAGATGCAGATGGAAAGCAAACGCAATGGAAAGTTTTTTTTGGGAAAATACACAAACCAATATCATTCCTAAATAAACAAAGCCTGCCGCGAGCCACTATCGATTCCACAATTCAAATCGGATAAACTCGACGAACAGTGTTGTATCTCTCTAAAAGCACAACCACATGATGATGATGATGATGATGGTGGCTGGTTCGTCTCGTCCAGCAATAATTGCATGACTGTTCGACTCGATTGCGCTAGTAAGGGAGGGGTTGGTTGCGTCTGCTTTTTTCCCCCTTTGCGGAAATAACTCGCCAATAGACGGAGGTAAAAAAAAAACTCGATCCTCCCCATAGATCAATGATCTTCTTCGATATGCACAAGATTCAAATTGGATTGGTGGGGTTTTTCGAGGCGGTGTATCTCCAAAGGGGAGTGGTTTCGAGAGGAAGGAAAAGGCGCGTAAGAAAACAACCAACATTATCGCTTCCTCAACCGGAAAGCAAGCCACACGGCAACTGTGCTGCAATCGAATTGTTAACCGCCGGCGCTCGATCGCTCGCTCGCTCGCAATGTTGTTACATATTTTCTATGTCCAGGGGCCCGTTCGCTTTGCTTCGCTTTACCCTCCGTTTTCGCTCTGCCCAGTGTCTGGTGTGTTTGTGTGCTATTTGCTCGCCGTCTTAACAGCTGTTCGTGTCGATCCCACTGGGCCTGGGCTTGGTGATGATGGGACGATCCGCATCGATCGCGTTTCGTTCCGTTTCGTTTGGAAGCGAATGCTGTGTGTGTAGCGTCTGCGCTTCGAATAAAGTCTTCAGTTGGGTGTCGATTTGATTCCACCGCTTAAAATCCCCCCAATCCTCCCTGGACTTGGCTCTTGCTGCGATGAAAAGCCGTTCAGTTTGGAGGAAGATTATGCTCAGCTGCACACTGTTAGTTGCTGTTTTTTCCTTCCCCTCTTTTTCTTCTTCTTTTTTAGTCGATCGATCGCGCACTTCCTTATGCTGCTCGTTCGCAAATATACGGGGCAACGGGGCCGAAGCGCGCGCCACCCATCCACCCACTGATGTAATCGGATTCAGTTGGGGGTTTTGCGTTTTTCTAATCGGAGCTGTTTCAAGTGTTGTATTCTCTAGTTTGTTGCGCGCTCGTTCGTAACGCCCCGCTTGCACCACGCCACTCCACAATGGGAGTGCTTTTTTCGGCTAAGTATTTCTTGTTTTCTTGTTCCGATTTAATAACGCACTTCCTTCCCGCACTTTCCGTACACACGGGTGCGATGGGAGAAGAACGAGCCTGTTGCATCGGATAGCTCCCACAGCGCCCTGATCAGAGAGAATGAATGCAACCTCACAAACACTATCACACTAATTCGCGTATGTTGCGATCAGTTGCACGATCATCATGCCCCGTGGGGTTTTCATGCATAGATCCGCGGAGGGAGAGTTGCTTTGGGCGGCGGAGCTATGGGATGCGGTTTTGTCTTTCCAATTCACACCCTTTATTGTTGCGGCCCGCGAGTGCATATAAATGGCCCTGATTTTGTTGTTGTTGTTGTTTGCTCTCTGCTGTTTTGTTTTCATTCACTCTCCTCTCGTGTGGTTCATTCTTTTTTTTATTGTTTTGTTCAGTTCGTGTGAAATTTATGCTTGCTAAATGTTTACCTTCGTTTTTTTGCATCATTTTAGCTAAAGTGTGGTATTCATGCCTTCTAGTGATTGCTTGCCTAGTAGGTTTGTGTGATATTTCTCGTTGACCGAGTTTGAAGCTAAACAAAATAGGCAAAAAAAACAAACGCCAACAGCTTCTATGCACGTGCGGGAAACTTGAGACACACAGAATATGGAGCCTCTTTCCCTCTAATGAGCTGTTTTGTAATCAATAATGGAAGGGCGGGGGGAGGGGGGGGGGGGTTGTGTTCTATGGGAAGTTTTGACGTTTTACAGATAGGGATTTGTTTTGTTTTCGATTGCCACAGGCTAATGGAAGCGTTTTGATTTGAATTTGTGGGTGAAAAGCCTTATTTAATACAGACATTTATGCGCACGTTATCTTTTTCCATCTAAAATTTGAAAACATGGTGATGCAATTTTTATGCTATCTTGTCCGTCAAAGGCAATTTCAATATGTAGGTGCCAAAATGGTTGTAAAAATGAAAGATGTAAATGCGTTATCCCTCACCTTTAACTTCATTATTCTTCTTCATGGGGTTTGCAATATGTCTGCGTGATCCCGCAGTTTCACCTCCATATGATCTGCTGTAGTGGTGTGCTCTTTGGAGCGCACTCACGACTCCGATCCGAATCCGGCTTTTGTTAGTCCGATTCCGACTCCGGTCGTCGTCTTGAGTCGTTTGGAATCGTCCGGAGTCGTTCGGAGTCGTTCGAAGTCGTTTGGAGTCGTCCGGAGTTAGGGTCATTCGGAGTCGTCCAGATCAAGAGGAGTCGACCGGAATTGGGGTCGATCGGAGTCAACAGAAGCCGTCCGTGGCAATGGGCTTGTGATCAGGCATTTCATTTCGTTGTATTTTTTGTCATTCACTATACACGTTCACTTCGTATACAAGCCTTTGATTCGAAGGCCGATTCCAACTGATTCCGGATAACTCCAAACGACTCCGAACGATTTCGGACGACTCCAAGCGACTCCGGACAGCTCCGGATGACTTCGGATGACTTTGATGACTCCGAACGACTCCCGACGACACCGGATAATGCTGGGTGGACCTACAGTGGCCGGCAATATAAAGTGGCCACTACTTACAATTTTACATTTTTTACATTTTTTCCGTGAAAAATGAAGTTATTGTACTGCTTTATTTTTTGAAACATTGCTCGTGATATCCTTAAGAATGCGCAGTACCGTAGCATGACAAAAATGAGAAGTTTGCTTCAAGAAAAAATATATTTTCCAAAAATGATCAAAATCACTGTGCCAAAATAAAGTGCCCACTTTATTCATTCTACAGAAAATATTTTTCTGAACAAATATAACACCAAACTTATAATTTATATGCGTTCCTCTCGCATTCTTTACACGTTCGAGGATCTTTAGCGTATTTTTTTCTAATTTTTAAAGGTTTATCTAGTTCTGCATCTAGTTTTTGCATCTGGTTCTTCTCAAGCGTTATCAAGAGCATTAAATTTAAATTTATTTGTTTGTGACACCAGTTTTATCCACCTTCGCACATAGAATCTGCCACAAATTCTCGATGGAACCAAGATTTAGACTTCATGGAGGACATGCAAGGTGTTTTATACGATACTAGTTGAGAAATGTTTTTTGTATTGATTGTGTGTGTTGAGATGTTAGCCTGTAGGAACATGTTTTTAGTTTTCAAACCCCATTTTTTTAAAGAAATATCCCAAAGTATTGATGAAGAATGTTAAAAAAGGTATAAGCCATAGTTGTACTTTCAATTCACAACAGTTTTCCTGCTACTCCTAAAGATAAACACCCCCTAGCTATCACATTGCAATTTTCGGAATTTACTGCTCGTTAGATGTGGCGTCCTTCAAGTTCCTCGCCCGAGCTACAGCAAGACTAACAAAGCCAATTGGCTTCAATATGATCAAGAACATGCAGATATATCGTTAGATTGTTTAAAAACTGATATTTGGACTGATGAGTCCAAATTAGAACTGATGTTCAAAAATATCCAGACGCGATCCAACAAACCAATATGTATGAAGAGTGCAATGTGATGACCAGGGAAGGGATTTCTATACGAGAAGTGGGGAGCATGTTTTGACTCGACGGCATAATGAAAGCTAATACTTATAAAAGCATCCTGTGTGAATTTATCTGTTTTCTGTGAAAAATACGGAGTTAGTAAATAAATTGATGTTAAAACAGGAAGACGACTCAAGTTATACACGAAGATTTTTTTAATTATTTTTTTCAATCAAATCGAATAAAACTTCTTTAATGGCTCCCACTTAGACCTAACTTTAATCCTATCGAGATTTCGTGTGCAAATTTTGATGCAAATGTGGTGAGAATGACGTGATTAGGAAAAACAAAATATGTTAAAGCTCTGAAATACTCCTAGGAAGAACAAATGCCAAATACGTGCAAATAAAACAAAATAAATTATGTCAAAGGTCCTCGAACATGTAAAGAATGCGAGAGGAACGCATATAAATTATAAGTTTGGTGTTATATTTGTTAAGAAAAATATTTTCTGTAGAATGAATAAAGTGGGCACTTTATTTTGGCACAGTGATTTTGATCAATTTTGGAAAAAATATTTTTTCTTGAAGCAAACATCTCATTTTTGTCATGCTATGGTACTGCGCATTCTTAAGCATATCACGAGCAATGTTTCAAAAAATAAAGCAGTACAATAACTTCATTTTTCACGGAAAAAATGTAAAAAATGTAAAATTGTAAGTAGTGGCCACTTTATATTGCCGGCCACTGTACCTCCCGGACGCGATTCCGAAATTATCGGAGTCGGATCGTAGTCGACCCCGGATTTTTGCCAACTTTACCCATCACTAATCTGCTGGGTGGAGCTTTTGAGCACAGTTAATCAAACAAAAAGCTTGTTACATTGAAATTCCTTTTTCACACAATTCTATTTTAAATCACTAAACAAGAGATGCAGCAAAAAAGTCCAGACGAGTTATTTTTACACCACACAACTTTCCAGCTGATTGCAGCAATAAAAAAAGAGATCCACAACAATTGGTGGCCGCGCGCTTCCTTTTACCACCGGTGACAGCGTGCCGAGTGATCGTTTTTCACACATATGTTTTGTTTGTGTGTGTGCGTGCATGTGTGTCCCCTTGTCTCCCGACAGGAAGGAAAAAATCTGTCGAAACTAATGACGTTCTCACGAGTCACGGTGGTGTTGTGATTTGCTGCAGTTGAAAGACAAAAACCAGCAATAGAGCGCTCCGCGTCAAACTGCACCTAACCCAATCCTCCTCCCTATGTGGCCGTGTGGTCGTCGTCGTCCAGAGTCAAGATGCACTTCGTTTTGTTCGACTTTGTGTGTCGTGTCTTTGTTGGCTGTCTGGAAGAGAAACGATCGCTTTAGTTGTCGGTTATGTGGGTTTTAATTGTTGTGCTGTGGTCCGCCGTACTGTTTAGTGCAATTACTAAAGTCTACCCTTTTCGATCCGAACGGGAACGGTTGTTTTGTCGTCTTCGCTTGCATTCAACACCACCCCCCTTCTCTCCGTGTGTGTCCCGGGAGAGTGCGGGGGATAATTGTTTCAATTGGAGAAAAGATGCTTTTCGGTTCGGCTGTGTTTGAGGTTGTGTGGAGCTATACACCAAATCAAAACATTTTAGTTGTAAAAAGGAAACACAACGGCACTAGAGACAATTCGGAACACAATAATGCTTCTTTTGTGTCGTTGTTGTAAGGGAAACTCGAAACAACTGGAAACGTTTGCTTTTCGCTTTGAGTTTCAGGCCAATTGGAAAAGAATAAATCGAGATATTTTAAGCATTTCAGTAATAAAATCTTTAAAAATCCAAACCAATCAATTAAATCGAATGAGCGAGCGCCCATCGCATAAAATATTTATGTTTATGAATGACGTATAACGTCCCATTCCGTTGAATGATTGAATGGGAATTTTATCGACCAATAAATATGTGACTCTAAAATGCACACACCAAATAGCTGGCCTTCGTCTCAGGGTGTGTGCGTTTTTTTTTCTTTCTTTGTAAACAATTCACAGCATTTGTTGGATCGTGTTGAATCGTGTGTCGGCACGTTCGATATCATTGGCCATTTTTAGAACATTGTATCATTTGCGCTACTCAATGATGATGAAGCCCCGGTTGGTTGCCTCTCTCTCTCTGCCTCGTACTGTGAGTCGTTGCGTTGCATGTGGAATGTGCGAATGATTTCTTGAACCCTCCAATGCCTCGGCAATGAAGACGGCGAGCAACAAGAATTGGAATGGGGAGAGCCGCACAAAGTGGTTAAGGACAGTAAAGGATGACCATTTACATGCGAAGCTTACATTGAGCTGCACGGGTGCAGCAGTGCACTGCACCGGACGATGCGTAACCTTCATGAATTGCTGGCAATTAATGCTTCATTCTTCTTTCCTCCCTTCTCTCTCACACACATACATACAACCTAGGTCCAGCAAGGCGGAGAAGAATGCGGACGGGCTGCAGGAAATCGAGCGTGAGGTCGACCGGTACAAAGACATACTGCAGAACCTGAACAAGCGGATAGCGACGAACGTGTCCGCCGGCCAGCCACAGGATGCGGTCGCGCGGGAGAAGCGCTGCAAGAAGGTGCCCGAGTTCCAGCTCGGCCAGCTGATGGAGGAATCGGTCAAGGATCTGCCGACCGGTCTGCTGAAGGATGTGCTGGACACGTGCGGTAGGTTGGCGGCGTGGCGGGGTCGCATCGGCCAAGTAAATGATGGGCCTGTTGGATGATTATTTAATCAAAATCGTTACGATCGTTGTTCTCTCTTTTTCGTCTCGCATTCTTTTTAGCTCGCGTCGAGAAGCGGATAGCGACCGAGATAGTGAACAACGAGGTGAACGTGGAGAACTCCGTCAGCAAAAACCTCAACGACATCATCGAGCGCCACTTGTCCACGATCCAGAAGCAGAAGCGCGTCGTCACCAAGTGCCACCAGGAGTATGAGGCCTCCCGGCAAAAGTATGATGTAAGTGTGCCCGAGCGGCGACTCATCGGCTTGACTCATCCGGCCCACTCCCAACTTCGCGGGCCTCCCCCATTCCCCGGCATAGTTTACTTTCCAATTGCGGTGCAGCTTAAAGCATACATATAGAGAGGGCTTCTCATTTCTCCCTATCCGTATAGATGCGTGCTGTGTGCAAATGCAAACATGCAAAGCGTGCAAAGCCCACTGGGCTGCTCTTGGAGCACTTGGGGTATCATCTCGGTGCGATCGGTCGCTTACAAGCACACCACCACCCCAAGTAACGACGAGAAGCGGTGGATGGAATGTTGCGCTGTTGGCTGCTGTCCTCCCCCTCCACCCAGTACAGTGCTGTCTCCCTTGGTGCCACCGTTGCACAGTTATGATTCATCGGCGTTCGTTGTTGCCTTCGCGGTGATGCATTTGCTTGCGTCGTTGTTTTCGTTCCCGTTTTGCACTGTACGCTGCTACAGAAGTGCAAAAAAAGAAGACTGATTCGCTTTTATCGTTGGCAATGATCCAACGCGCGCGCGCGTGTTACTTGGGCTGGATGTGTAAGTTCTTTGAACTGTGAAGCGACCGATTTTACTTGCTATTAGGAACAATTTTTCATCCATTTCATGCGCTTCTGCTTGTTCGGTTCTTGCTTCTAACGTTTGCTTATGGTTCTTGCCATTTTGCGTTTCTTTTCCCTTGCACCCTTCGCTCCTCAGTCGGCCCAGCGGAACAGCGATCAGGCGGGAAATCAAGCAAAGATCACCCAGCTGAAGGATGACCAGGAGGAGCTGCACACCAAGCTGGAGAAGGAGCGCGATCTGTACGAGTCGTACATGTACGAGCTGCTGGCGGAGGAGGAAAACATTGCCCTGTTCGTTAAAGAGTACGTCAAGCACCAGGAGCTGTACTTCACCTCCGTCCTGCGCGAGATACAGCACACGATGCGCAGTATGGACGGGTTGTTCCGTAAGTTTGCAGTTTGCTCTCTGCTTCCAGCTTCGTTTTATTCATGCGCCACCGTCTCTTTTGCTATCCTCCCTTTCCTTTTCCCCAGGTCGCAATAACAAGCAAATCTTCAACACGCCCCTGCGGGATCATCTGAAGGCGACGGATCGTAAAATTGCTTACGTGATCGAGCTGTGTGTTTGCTGCCTGCTCGAGAAGGGCCTGTACGAGGAAGGGCTGCTGCGCGTCGGCTGCGGTAAGTTGGGGCGCGCGTGTGCGCAAGATGCGCCACGTGAAAATGAGCACAGCCGGCTTCAATTCGGTTTAACCTCGAAGCAATTGCTACCCTACGGCTGCTGGACGTCGGCCGGGAGCATCGTTTCTTCGGTTGTTTATTTGATTTGATTTGTTTCTTGAAGCTTGAAAAGTCATGACGCTTGACATGCAAACTCGCGTGTGTTTGCGCAACTCACGAACGTGATCGAAGCAAAGTTAGATTTATTGCCGATTGTTTATTGAAATTTTCCTTATGTTTTCAAATGAAAGGGACAAATGGGGTGATGAAAGCAATACAGACGAGATCGTTTGATTTGTGCTGTCTTTTGATTAGTTGTGTGATGATTTATTGATAAGAATTGAAGCCACTGAACGTTTTATGTACGATGAAATGAAATTGGTAATGACATTTTCCTTTCTTTCCCTCTATTTGTAGCCTCCTCCAAACTGCGACGCATGATTTCGGCGATCAACGCAAACTACGTGTCACCACCGCTCGCCGACAAGTACTGCGATCCGCACGTCGTCGCGGGCGTACTGAAAAAGTACCTCCGCAGCCTGCCTGACCCGCTGCTGACCTTCGAGTTCTATCCGGACTTTGTGCAGGCGGCGCAGAAGCCAAGCGACGCGCAGCGGAAGGCCGCCATCCTCGATATCGTGAACCAGCTGCCGAGGGAAAACTACGACAACCTGCGCTACCTGACCAAGTTCCTGTCCTACCTGGCGGAGAAAAACCAGGAGAACAAAATGTCCCCGCAAAACATTGCGATCGTGATGTCACCGAACCTGCTGTGGTCGCCGAACGAGAACGAAAACTATATGGACCAGGTGAACAGTACCGCGACGGTGAACACGATCGTCGAGGCGCTCGTCGCCGACTGGGCGTTCTTCTTCGATGGCGAGGTGAACTTCTACGTCAGCATGACCCGGGACGCACTGTTCCCGGACAATGGGGGGTTCCCGGTGGACAAGGATAAGCACGTCCGCAGCGTTCCTAGTGCGCCCGGGGGTGACATGATGTCCCGGTCGATGTTTGTCACATCGTCGACCGACCGGGGGCAGCCGACCGTTGCCGTGACGCTGACCGGTGGCAGCAGCCAGGACGAGCTGCGCATCGGCCGAGGAGAGGGCGGCGGCGGAGGAGGCGGTGGAGGAGGAGGAGGCGGAGTGTCACATTCCCGCAGCAGCAGCCACGATACTAGTCTTATTCTAATCAATAGTCATAACAATCACAACAGCGGCAACAACGGCGGCAGCAGTGGTGGTGGTGGCGGCGGCGGTGGCGGCAGTACAGACCAGCTGAAGTATCGCAGCCAGTCGAACAGTTCGCTGTCGGATCATTCCAGCCCGCCGCAGGAGTACAGCCCGAAGCTGCCGATTCGACGAAAGCACAATAAGCAGGTGGCACCGACCCCGCCGGACAATCACCACCAGCACCACGGCCGCGGCCAGCGGGAGGTGAATAACAAGCTGCACTCTACGCACTACTTCAAGCAGCTGAGCGGTTCGGGCGTCACGGGCGGCAGCTCGGCGAGCGGGCACAGTCACAACGGAGACGGAGCGGGGGACGATGGTTTCGCGTCGCTACAGCATCACGCGTACAAACAGGCGCAGGCCGAGTACGACCGGCAGCCGATGCTGCGGGCCGAGAGCCACGACAACCTGCTGAAGCTGAAGTCGACCGATAAGATCCCGCCGCCGCGGCCGGCCGCCGTCAGCGTGGACAGTCAGGTGCTGGGCAAAATCAAGGCCAGTGTAGCAAACAGCATCCAGCAGCAGCAGCAGCAGCACCAAAACAAGCAACCAAATGCTCCCAATTGTGATACAACTAGCAGTAGTAGTAGTAAGGAGAACAAGGAAAACAACAACCGGGCGGCAGCAGCATCGTCGTCGTCCTCTGTCTTTCCCCCGCTGAAGCCCGTCGCCCTGCCGAGGACCACGATTCTCGGTTCGTCGGCGAGATCCGCCGGCAATGCGTCAAGTGGGAACAACAATAACGACGACGGTGGAGATACCGGTGCCGGAATGGGTGGATCGACCGCTGGCGGCGGAGTAGGAGGGGTTGTGATACGGGAGAAACCGGTCATACCCGAACGGCCCGCCACGCTAATGCGCCCGATGAGCTTCAAGGGTTCCATTCCGGAAATATCGAAGGTTAGCGAAGGTACCAACACCATCATCAGCGGTCTGACGTCCGCCAGCTCGCTAAAGAAGGCGCAAAGCTTCCGCGGTGAAACGACGACCGGTGGCACCCGGATAGGCGCGTCGGAAAAACCGACCTCCTCCGACCTGGAGCGGGGCACACTGGAGCGGACGCAGATCTACAACATTGACAAGCAGCAGGTTGCATTCATCGATGTGGTAGAGCGATCGTCGGACGAGGATCAGGGATCGGGTAGCATCACCACCACCAAGCCAAAGCATTCGAGTACGCGCAAGGACAAACCGGAACCCGTGGCGTTGAATCACGTGGACACGCTGGCGTCCTCCTCCGTTCCGGCAACAGTTCCTCAGGGCACACCGCCTCTCGCAATGATGGAATCGACGGGATCGCTCGGCAGTGACGTACAGTCGCCGGTCAATCCGCTGCCACCGAGCGGGAACAACGTCAACAATGCCAGCTCTACTGCTGCTGCGAATACTACTAGCAGTAGCTCTACAACCACCACCACTAGTCTGCAGCACGTTCCACAGTCGCCGCGCGGCATCGATCCGAAGATCAAGCGGCCCCAGGTCCCGGCACCGCCACCGCCGGTCGGGCGGCCAAAATCGTCCGACTCGACCGATTTATAACAGTTCGGGGAGGTGTTGATTTAGAATACGGCCCCGGTGAAGCCCCGGCGCCGCCGATGATGCACACCGAATTCGCTAAGCGGCCGTAAAAGGGTTCGGCGCGGCGCGCACCCAGTGGTCACAATCGCTATATCTTCTTCTTTTCTTCCTCTTTATCTAACTACCAAAAACTGTTGCTAAGCTCTGTTCTTTGTTACTAGGACTGCATACGCCGTTTCGTTTCTTTCAGTTTCATTAGCAATGTAGGACAATATTTGGTTTCCGTTGCAGCAACGTTGCTATATGTTGCGTTTTATTTACCATTTACCGTTGAATGGGAGGGGTGAAACTAGTGAAATGTTGTGATTACGATAGTTAAATTAGAGAAAGAGAAACAACAGTTCGAAACGACAGCGTAGAGTGAATGAAAGGAAGCGACAGCAAATTAGTTCAGGGCTTTCCGAAGTACCCCCCATACATTCGTTTTGCTTCGCTTTTGCAAGCAATTTTTTTCTGAACATCATATGTACGTGCGAATTGAATTTTCACAGCGGAAACAAAAAAAAAACACATTGAACTATGACGTTGCATGCACTGACAAATTTAATTGTGCGACAAAGTTCATCACAATTCATTAAATCATACATCACGACTCCAGAAGAACAACAAAAAAACAGCAGTCGACTGAAAGAGATTATCCATTTCTTGTGAAATAGCTTAATTGTTGTTACGTATCAGCATTAATTGTACGCTTTTCCCCATTGGTACACATTCCGTATTGTGCACTTCCCAGAGAAAAGGCCATCAGTTTGTTTGTCACGAAATAGCGGCCGCACGGAAATGAAGGTGCAGGAAATTCTTTCTTTTATTTTTTGAGTCGGACCCAAAAAGCGATAATTGGACAAAGTTTTCTCGGAAAAGGTCTTACACTTTCCTGTCCTTTCAGCTTTTTTTTCTCTGGCAAAGCGATTCAGCTTCTAATAGATAAAAGCACGGGAAAAAGTAACTTACACGGAACGTGTATATTCCGGGCAATCGGGTGATGTTAAAGCAACCAACCATGTGGAAGACGTTGCAATTTTCACTTCGACCGCCATTCTTTCTTTTACGCTTACGCCGGCGGACCATTTGATTAATGGCCAAGCGCGCTCTGCGTGCAGTTGCAGTATGGGTGTGTTTGTGTGTGCTGCTCCGTGCATTCACGATTTATCGTTCCCCGGGACGGAAATTGAATTTTACTGCCAACAGCCGAAAAAAAAAGGTCGCGTAAGAAATCGAACAAGAAAACACGGACAGGAACTAATGAAAGTGTAGCGCGCGCGAGCGTGTTTTAACTAAGAACAGTCTTTCTTATTTGGCGCAAAGCAAAACGCAAAAAGTAACATGATAGGAAAAATGACCAAAACAACACTTCGGTGCGTTACAGTGCACGCGCTCACAAGACAGCGTGCAGAAAACCGTGCTGTTCGAGAGAAACCCGGTCAATCTCAGTGCTGACCATGAAAAATGGCGAAAGATTTACACACCCGAATCCTTGCTTTGGACGCGCTCGCAGCCCGCTACTAACTAACCAAAGCGATGACTTTCAAGAGACTGCCGCTGAACGCTGCTAAAGTGAATTTGTTTTTAAAATTGGCGGAATGGGAGATTTTTGTTTTTTGTTTTTTTTTTTTTCAAGGAAAGGCCACAGAGGCCACGTCAAGGACGATGATGGAAGTGTGTGCAACGGAAGCTTGTTATTGAAATCGTGCAATAGCTACAAAACAATTCGAACGTTTTTACTGGCATTACCTCTGGGAAGGAATCGAAGGATGATGGTTGTGTGTTAAATTGACATAGTTTTGTGGCAATGCATTGTACGTCACTGAGTTCCTAGTTTAATTTAGCTACCACAGGACAAAAAGGGATAGAATGGAACAAAGGTTGTTCGACGAAGGAATGTGTAGAATGTGTTTATGATGAATATTGAAATATCAAGAAAGATTGCGAAAAACTCGTTAAGGAGAACGTTTAAACGGTTATGATAGAAAAGATAACAAACATATGATAGATACATTTAAAAAGGCATAAAAGAAACTGGAACAGGAATGGAATCAAAAACATACACACCTCAACATATCAACAACCAACTGCTTGCTTGAAACAGCTCACATTTAAACTGAATTGTGGACGCGACATTAGCAACAGCAACTTAAATTATCAACCTTAGCTTTGTAAATTCCAGTGCATCAACTTTGCTTGCGGCAATGTACATTGCAAACCGAGCGCTCTATATATAAATGCATTTTATAGTACTGTGCAAGTGGCAAAAGCTTCAAATCAAAATCAGTATTGTTGATTACACATCGAGCTAACCGCGAAGCTCGCCCTCCGCGCTACGTTGCAAGCAGCGCGCGGTTTAGCGATAATCTTCCTGTTTTCCCATCAGAACCCGGAACCAAAAGTGTCCATAATTTACATCACAATCAAATGCGCTCCCCCACCTACCTACTTTACACTGAAGGAGGGTTTATAAAAAAACAACTAAAAAAAATGCTGTGCGATGAAATTACCTGCACACATGCCAGCAACGTGGGTTGTAACACAAGTCCCACATGCTTTGCCGCGCATATGGGGAACATGTGGCATCGGCAAGAGTGTTGGGCAGGTGCGCGGGCTATATTACGTTCAAATTTCATCAACCCGTTCGCGCGTCACGTGCGGTTTTGGTTGCGAATTACTGCGGAACGCAGGAACTAATTTCGATCTCATATGAAATGCACCGGAAGAGTGATGTGTGCGCTCTACTGCTATGCCGTATAATCCCCCTTTTTTGGGGCGCACACACGAGCGAGGTAGGAAGAAAAAACAAGTCCCAACAAATTCAGTTGCCAAAATTTCAAAGCATACGCGGGCAGATGATAAAGCCGGACACATGCGATGGATTTGTGTGTGTGTGTGTGTGTGTGTATGCGAGAGAGCGTCGTTTTTATCACCCTTTTCAAGCGCGCGAACGTGTGCTCCCGCCCCTATTTGCTGGACAGTTGAAGAAGGAAAGGTGGAAGGTATCACATCCGGCTCGCGCACACCGCGTCCGAGTTCCCTCCGGTTTTTGGTGGCGGTTCGTCACTGCCGAGTAATTAGCATTTAAACAAAATCATCATCAATATTCATTAAAATTTGTTACTCCATTTTAGTGGTTGGTGGAGGGCTTGTGTTGCTGCAAAAAAAAAGAAGGGCGCTGCCAAGAATAAGCGAACGGTTGCTAACCAACCACCGCCCTCTGCCAACGAATCTAGTGGGCACTGTGTGCATGGAGATTTTTCACGTACGCGGTGCTGTGTGCAGTGCTGATTTTTAAACCGCGTCCGGAACACACATACACACCTGTCGGTGTCGGAACCGGCAGTGTCCGTAGATAAAACGTGCCCGTAATAAACCGCAAACAAACGCGAAAGAAGAATCGGTTTTGGTGGTTTTGGTGAAAAGCAGTGTTGCGTCGTGTTCAACCGGCGGAAAGGAAGCTGGGTTGTCCGGTGTGTTTCTCACCCAGCGATTGCAGCGTCAGTACACATCATTATGCTTTTAAGCTGGTGCGTAGGGGAGTTTTTTTTTTCTTTCTTTGTGTCCAGTAAGTGCAACGAGTGTGACATGATCGGGCATGATGATGATCATAAAGTGAATTGTTTGAAACATGTGCAGTAGATGCCAAAAGCGATGGAATTGTGAGTGTGTGTGTGTGTGTGCGCAATACCGGGGCGGATGGGAGAGAACAACGCATCGTCACCATTCTTTCCCTTGGGTGGAAAATTCACTGCGGCGTATTAGTGGCCAGTACCGGTAGGTGCAGCGTTATTGATGTGAAAAGGCCGGACGAGCGCTGAGGTAACACAATATATCAACTGTGTGTCAATGTGGCAAACCGCCGTCTCTCTCTCTCTTCTTGCCGCCAACTCTTTCCTTCTTCGGATAGGGAACAATTGGCGGTAATGGGTGTTGGTGGATTTTTTTATTTTGTTTTTGCGAGCGTTACTCGGTATAACGCTAATTACGATGGATTGTTCCGGTGGTGAGGAATCTGTGTCTTGTTCGTTGTTTTTTTTTTTTTTATCGACAACATGGGGTGTTTTAAATCATGTTTTTCGGCAGAAACATGAAAATCGCTCATTTTATAACAGATTGATTAAAAAACGCCTACTGTGACTTGGATAATGAATCGCACAACTGGATTATGGATTTGCTTTCTTTTTTATCATGGCTTACTGCAACAGCGCAACGGGTTGTTTTTTCCTTTGTCAGGGAAATGAAATTGTTCGATTGATTCGCTTTCTCATCTCCCACGGAGTTATATTGTGCATTCCAGAGTGATTTTTTTTCTTATTTTATTTTACAACGAAATTATGAACCCCCCACTGTTCATACTGTCCTGCTATTTCCCGTGGTGGTGTGCCGTAGAGGTTTTGTCTCTTCATAGCTTTCAAGTTATGATGTAATTGGATCTTTTTATAGTAGTCTTATCGGATAACAAAATCTTATCGCAATTCTGCTTGAGCTTAAGCTAAGCATACGCAATGTTTATTATGCAGCAAAAGTAATAAAAACGCTACTCTCTTCATCTATTTATATTTCACCTCTATGGTCGTCCTTCTCTATCCCGTTCTCTGCATAAGTGCCCTCCCGCTGCGAAGCGAATTCAGTGAAGGAGTTAGAAAAGAAGACAAAAAACAAAAAAAACGCTTTTTTAAAGCATAAAAGTCACTAAAGAGAGGAACTAGAGGAAAAGAAGATAAACATGAAAATGAAGTAAGAAAATAGATAAAACAAAAACTAAAAATCAGTAAAGTAAGTGTGATTGAGGAAAAAGAGTAAATAAAACAGAGGTAAAGAAGGAAACGTGTGTATAGCAAGCGAACTAAAGGTGATACTATTTAGAGTGAAAGAAGACAAAACTAAGGACAAACAAAAGGAATGAAAAAAAATGTGCAAAAAATGGTAACAATTAGGCAGTAAAATGTCACTATATATGCTTTGTTTTATAGGTTAATAGTTGTGAATTTAATTCAATTATCGTGTCTGTTTTTTGCCTTCTCTTTGTTCTCTATGGTTGGCTTCGTGCTTGAATGCTTTAAAGCCTTGTATTCGCGAAGCAAAAAAAGCAAGCTATAAGTTAATGTGAAAGAGAAAGAGAGCCCTAATAAGGTCGTAAAATAAACATATACACACACACACATACACACACCCAGACACACATACGCAAAGACATGTTTTGTGTATGGCTATCCGTATTATTACAATCAATTATGCATTAATAATTAAACGCGCAGCATTACTAATTGAATTTAAAGCAGGTGGGACGAAGATGAGGAAAGAATGCGTAAAGGATAATGAAATTTAACAAAAATTGAGCAACAGGCAGGCACACAGCGTGCGAGAAGCACCGTCCGTGTGTCCCGTGATATATGCGGTGTGTTGATGCATTATCGATCAAATAGTAAAACGTACTGTAGTCGATACACGTAGGAAAGGATAAAACAATGGGGCGCCTCTTTCCTCGGCATGCCGCCGAGAGGTGTGGCGGTGGGATCGTCCCCGGATGTTGCGTTAATGGGCAACATTAACAAAACATTACGATCAATCGAACGGGCAAATTAAAACACCAACTCTCACACATCCACAAACACACAGAAACGGGCCCGGGGACAGTCACCAGGTGTGCGCTGTGTGCAGACAGCATGCACAGATGTAACTAATTATTAATTATTGCAATAAAGCGAAAAAACAAATGTTGATTTTTATTACAGTGAAAATTATTACCATTCTTTTTATCTATTAATTGTGGCATGGGGTAGGAAAGAAAGGGTGGTGGGAAGGGTCATGCATGGGGAGTGAGTATTGTACTGTACTTGGTGCATAAATAGCGCACCACAAACCGCATCGGGCCCACTAATTGATAAGAGATAGAGTGGACTAGCACAGAGTGGATTAAATTGGTACACTGGGACATCAGCATTCGTTGCTTAAGTTATGGTGACCCGCAGTGGTGGGGAGATTTTGCCATATCACTATAGCTGGCGGTATTAGTTGTTTAACGCCCCTATGTTAAATGGAAATTATGTTTGAGGTTTTATTGTTTTGAAGCTTATGAAATAGATGCAGCTATTTAAAACTCGCCTTTTTTATGGATTCTATGATATGTTTATCCTTTAAAGAGCGGCTTGTTGAAAACGCGTTTTACATTGAATTCTACCCTAGATAAATTCATCCTTTTTTTACCTTTAGAACCGATACGCACCGATCCTCCATGGCTAATAACAGTCAGTGCTTTAAACCGTTCCACTTAAAACACAATGGTATCAGTGGACGTGTCCCAGCAGTACACCACCGGTAAAGCAAAATTGAGCGGGCCTGACCCGTTTTAATTAAAACCCCTGTCAGGTGCCGGCCGTTTGCTCATCAAAACGATACGCACGCTTTTGCGCTTCCTTTCTCGATACAACCTTGCAACCTGTGGGGGTGTAATTAATAATCCGTTTTTCGGGTGGGGTGCGAAAAAAAGGGCCCGTTTCTCTCCTTCGCCGCATGCAGGAGGTACAGGCGCTGGAGCGCGTTTTGATGGTGAATGGCTTCGAGCTTGATCAACTTTGTAAGCGACTGCTGAGGGAAGCTAGTGTAGCGGCTGGCTAAACCTTTGAAAAAGAAACATTATTTATTATTTCCTATTTGATAGATTGGCGTAATTGTCTTAACACTTCGATGAAGTCATGTTTGTTGACCTTTTACTCTTTAAATAACCAAAAAAAAAAGTGTGATACTTCTCTTAAAAATAGTTTTTTTTAGGATTGTTTGTAGCTTCTCTCCGTTTGAAGATTTTTCAAAGTTAAATGTACTTTGTTTGAAACCTTTCTAAGATACAAAATCTTGCAGATACTGTTTTGAAGTGTCTCTTTAACAGTTGGTGCATTTGTTGCGCTTCCAGACATTCCGAATTGTGCTAGTTCTCCTCCTTGGAAAACGTCAAGTTAATTTTCCAGTTAGATTTGTAGGATTCATTGTAATTTTTCGATGCCCTTTTTTAGTTTTCAAGGCCTTTTTCCACGTTGTTTCATAGATTCATTTGTTTAATTCGGTATCGATTGGAAGCATCTCTATTGGAAGTATATATATTATTTGATTCTCTTTATAAGTTTTTTTTTATTTATTCTTGAACGTTATATCAAAATATACAATAACATTTCGTTTATGCTGATTATTCTGTCAATGTGAGATTTCCAATTTTTAATTCCATTTCACATAATTTTATTTCGAAGATAATTTGATGATTTTTCAAATATTCATGTTGCTCTTACACCATCGCATTAACAATATACAAGTAGAGAAGAAAATACCAACCAAGTATGGTTCGGACCATATGGATGGGATCACCAATCTCCTATTCAATTTGCTGCTAGAGAAGGCTATCCATGACCTGAGAGTGTAGACCTCGAAAGCGTTCTTATATATCATAAAATTACAGATTGCAACAAATCGTGACAAATACTAAATTGCTAGTGGCACCAAGTACTTTTGAGGCTAACAGACAGAATATAGCGTTGAAAAACAATAATGTTGTAATGAGTAATGTAATGAAAAAAAAACGAAACAATTTACCAACAACATTTCAAGTCGTCGATGGCAACAATTCAAGGATAGAAAAATAGTTAAAAACTTCAAAATAACCAATTCAAATTAAACAAGCATAATTAAGGGACAGAGCAATAGACGTTATTAGGATAGCCATTTGTTTACTGCTCCAGCATTTACTGATTCTACAAGACTCTCCGAACTTATTGGAAATTTATCAACGACAACTTAGGAATTCCTATCAGAATTAAGATTGGCAAAACTATGCTTATAAGTAGTTCTAAAAAAACAAAGGAAAATGTCTCCATGCTTTGTATGGTGCAAACAAACTGTTTGGGTTGAATGCCATCTCCACCGGCATTGTTTGCATCACAAAAATAAGTGTTTTTGTACTAGATTTCTTTGGTTCATTAAGTAGTTAGTAATGATTTTAATTACATTCAGCTAATTGGAAGTTCTGCAAGGATGTTGTGCAGGGCTTCAGTTTCAAAAGAGTTCAGAAATGACCAGTCGTTGGTAAATTTAGCTACTTTTACCAACTTTTACCAACTTTTTGAGAGCAGAAATGTATTGGCATACATGTTACAGCAGCAATAACTAACCACTTTGGTCATATGAAAAATAATGATATAGGGTAAATGTACCAGTATTGGGCAGGTTAGTGCAGTAGTTTCACAAAAACTGCTCGTACACTTACAAGTTTTATTACTTTTCATGAAAGTGACGTTATTTTGAACGAAAAATTGTTGTATTATGTTGTGCTATTTTTTTGTCGATTTAAATGTATTTTTTAGAGGAATTCGTAAAAATACAAACACTGTTTTTGTTCCTATTTTCGGCAGTTTGGTCCAATTTTCAGCAGGCTGTGCTCCTATTTTCGGCAACGCAAATACGGGTCGGTAAATGTTTTAATCAATGCCAATATGGAGACAAAAATGTTTCAAACTTTCACTTTCCTAAGATTGGTGTTGAACAGTACTTAAATTATTAATTTTATATTTTTTTTTCAGTTGCCCGTTTTGGGCATTTTGCTGGCAATTTTTACAGTCATTTTGATTTGAGTTACAAACAAAGTTGGCATTGGAGAAATAAGACTGCCTCACGGCTGTAGAGTACTGGCTCACAAATTATTATTTTCCTCGCAAGTTATTGGATTATTTATAGTGAAATTGGTGAAATTTGATACAAGAAATGTGGTTTTATGTGTCGACATACGTATTGTAGTGTTCAGTTCAATGAGTATTCAGCAAAATCAAAAGTGTGTTATTGTTTCATGTTCCGGCAGGAGCCCACAGCATTTATCTGTCAAAAATCAACATTTACCGTGTACCCTTTTTTCGGCAGCATTTAAAGAGAAAAATAACTTGTTTTTCGTGATTTTAAAATTCCAAGCGGGCTAGAATAACTGCTGCATAGAATTTTTCATAAAAACCACACTTTAATTGTGTTAGTGCTCTGGTTCTCTTAATAATGAAACCTGCCGAACAATTGGTTGACAGCAAATCTGTCGAAAAATTGTGAACTCCGCACATTTTGTTTGATATTTTGAAAAATAAGCAAGGAAATGATGTGATACTTCATGTATGAAGAACAAATGAGTATATTTCTATTTAAAAAATATGTGTGGAGACTATTTTTAACGCGTTTTTTCGTAATTACACGTTATAAGTTACCCTGCCGAAAACAGGTTCACTGCCGAATACTGGTACAGTTACCCTATTTTAGCTGAAAATTTATGAATGTTCTATTGAAACGATTAATAAAAAGATACCGACAATTCCAAATGCTCCATTTGAAAATATGTGAGATGTACTTGCATGTAAAATACATGTAACAACTCTCACTCACCTTCTCAGATCGATCGATTGCAAGCGTTTAACGGAAGAAAGTTAATATTTTGTAAAAATATTTCAAACTACTTTTAAAAAATATCTGCAAATGTTAATATTTAACAAAAAATGTAATTGTGAGAATTGTCGTATTATTGTTTGCTGTTATAAATGCTCTTTAGTCGAACAATTTCAATGAAATACTTGAATAGGAAACGTCACTTTATACAAACAGGTGTATTGTTGCTTTTTTCACACTAATGCACACACTAATTTACAGTTTTACATTTTAACGTCCATTTGCTATTAACTCATGTGACACATTGCGCTGGCCTCGAACAACACGACATCCAGTGCCAGTTTTGTGATTTATAACCCTCATCATAAATCGAACGATGATTTATTGCCTTTCCCTCGGAAATAAGAGAGCATTATTAACTAATGCTCTCCTCTCATCCGTGCACATACATCTTTTCAACTTCATCAACAACATATCATCATTGAAACAGAGCACCTTTCTGAGGTTGCCCACCACCACCCACCCAAACACCCATACCACATTCATTAGGGTATGCAAACGCATATGCACAAAAAAAGAAAGAAAGCATATCAGTTTCAGCACATCTCACGAGGACGGGGCGGTTCAGATTACGCTTTTAAATACACCAAACCCCCATTCCCAAATTCAAGCATAAGTCTCGTACGTGCACACGTCATCCATTGGTGCAATTTTCACCGCATAACAATGCACAAGAGCAAGCAGGAAGATGTGAAAACGTTCTAGGTTTGCTTAAAACCGTCACCCCGCACACGGGTGTGGTTCATCATCCCGTGCGCTCATTTAGCAAAATCATCCTCCACAGGGGACTGATGAAGAGGGGCCAGAGTAGCGGGTGATCAGCCTGCCGGAACTGAAATCAGTACAAATGTGAGCTTGTGCACTGCACGATGGCAAGCGCAAGCGAAGAAGAAGAAGCCAGCGTATGTGTGTTTATGAAGCCCGGGGATTATTTATGTGTGTGCCATCGGGTGCTGCCTCCTCATTGGGAGTGTGTGTCCCAAAAGTGTGAGCACCATCTCCCTGTCCCGGATAGATAAAACAATGCAAATGTGTAAGAAGCAACGGGTTTATTATGAAGTCGTGCTGTGTATTTCACCTTTTTGGGAGGGATTTCCATTTTTCTTCTGTGGAAGTTGGATTGGGGAGCGTTGGGGAGCGTTTGGGAGCTTCGTATAAGCAAAAGGAAGGATTGCCTTTTTCCTCCCAAAACGATAAGCTATGATGATGAGATGTTATGTGCAGTTCCAAGGCGATGCACTGCGATGCTTTACAGCAGAATGGATATTAAATTCAATCTCTGCTGGAATAAAATTCCTTTCTTGATGCACTTCATTAGGCTTTTAATAGAATGCATGCGATTTATGCAAGTTTACAAAAAAATCAAATGCAATTATCTTAAAGCGATCCAACCGAATCGAAGCCCTTCTATTATTACTAAACGTCTTATGGAGTTATTCACGCCTTTGAGGATGTAAAAGGGTAAGAAGTCAATAATGCTGCAACAGCTTCTGCTCGTACCAACGCTGGCTTTCCTCGGGCCGCTGCACTTGCTTGGCAGATGCATTTTATACGGTGCGTCATCCTTCTTTCACTGTGCACCACACTCACTGTGCAACTTCAATGTACCGTGGTCGATGTAAAGAAGCGAACGTTTCTTTGAATAAATGTTGCCCTCCTCTTGTCCAAGTGTACACGGAACACCGACAACAAACCCGAATAGGGTAACGAGGGGAAAAAGGGGGCACCGCTACCAAAATAAATGGCCCAACATAACTCAAATGATGCCAAGTGATAATCGTAAAAACAAACTTGTATTTCTCACACGTTTCGCACACGTTCGTCCTGCTTCCCCTCCCTCCAAAAAAATACCCAGTTTGTGTGTACCGGAAAGAAGCACGAAGCACACTCCCACCATTACTCGACATTACTCCACAGTGCAGCAGTGTACGGCAACACTAGACAGCCAGCTTTTGGGCAAGCAGTTCAGCTTTAAAAGCTCATCGGCTCTCCGTCTTGTGGAGACTCCCGGTTGCAACACAGGGCCGGGTTTTTGGCTGGCAGCTGGCAGGTAGACGGGTCTCCGTTGCCGGTGACACGCTTTTGGTCGCGGTGAATAATTTTGTCATTTAGTTACTAGCTGCTATCGTGGTGTTCTGGCTTTCTATTGGATGCAACGCACTCGTAGCATTGCAGGAAGAAGGAGCAATTCACGAGAAGAAAGGATGTGAACAAACACAAAACAGAAAAGCTATCCTGATTGTTAGAGACAGCAACAATGGTGAGTGCATTTTTTTTTAAATATTTTACCACTTCAAAGTCAAATAGTTCAGCTCCAAAAAACTAAACAAAGATAATTGTATATAATTTTATTCTATTTTTATTTTTTATTTTTTATAACACCTTTAATTATAATCTTTTTGCAACGTGGTGCGGCGTGTGGTGTATTTAGATATTTATAAACATAATTTTCCGAAATTTGTATAAACAAGAACTGGTGATTAAATGTTTTTAGCGACTTCTTAGGAGCCAAGGTATGTGCGTGTACTAAAATTGCCGTTTGCGTATCTACATTTGTGTTGTGCAATGGCGAAAACGTTGGATTTTTTGTCGATGAAAAGGGAAATATTCGCATTTAAACAATCGTGTCGTGGAATCTTACCTTTTCATTTATTGCCGTCCAAGATTTTCATATGATTCAGAGTCATTTAATACAGATTCATAATTCGTATGTTTGGATTTTAAATTTAAGACAGTTCATAAGTTGTCATAGCTAAAGTATTCAGGAAAATTTGAAAGGAAACATGAAATTAAAAAAAAATAAAGTAATGCAATCCATCATCTTGAAATAAAATGCTACAATCATTGCCTTCAAACGGCAACTTTAATAGTTCTGTGCAAATACAAACGCTCGATACACATTAGACTGCAAAAAAAACAAGTATGTTTTGTAAAAAATATTAAAAAAATATTAAATGTAAAAGGTGAAAATTATTAACCATTACTATCCTTTGGCGCTTTGAAGTCTCTGGCGGAAGCTGAAAACTACTAGAGAGATATATCCCAAGCATAATAAACGGGCTAGGCACTCTGTGACCTATTCTTGAAGACTTGGACTAAGAATTTAACATGAAATTAGACTGAACAAATCACCTGTACAAGTTACCTGGTAAAAACACGGGCAAGTATCAATATACGCTATTTACTTCTTCTTCTTCTTTGGCTCAACAACCGATGTCGGTCAAGGCCTGCCTGTACCCACTTGTGGGCTTGGCTTTCAGTGACTAATTGATTCCCCCCCATAGCAGGATAGTCAGTCCTACGCATGGCGGCGCGGTCTATTTGGGGTTTGAACCTATGACGGGCATGTTGTTAAGTCGTACGAGTTGACGACTGTACTACGAGACCGGCTCACGCTATTTACTGCTATAAATTAAAATATCACATGCGTTGGTTTTTTATATGTCCTAGAAATTCGATTGCGCTAAATTAACCGGTCTAAATTAACTAGTAATGACAAAATGTAGCAAATATATTGTCTAGGAATAAATACGCCTTCCTTACATTTTGAAGATTTTTTTTGCAAAGAAATGAAAAATAAATGCAAGATTGGGTTTACATTCTTACGAGTTACGCGATCCTCGAGTTATGAGAACTTGAGTTGTCCAAATGTTTTATTTTGACAGTTCAGTTCATATGTCAAATCAGTACAATTTTCTCCAACAAATGTTAAAATGCAAAATAATTACATTTTTGATCATAGTTTGAAATCACTAAAAAGATAGAATTACTCAAATTTTCTACCCTAATTGTATTAAATAGATATTTAATTGGATATAAGCAGTAAATTTAATCAAAAATAACTATTTATCAACTATATTTTCGCAGAAAATGTGATGTTAGACTTGCACAAAATATCGAGTTACGCAAATGTCTCCGGAACGCGCATTATTCGCGTAACGCGACGAAAGACTGTATTTCATAAAATAAACAAAATATCTAAAAGACATGTGGACGTAACATTTATAAGCTCCTTAAGACTGTTACAGGATTTCCCACGATTAATTGGTTGGTTCCCGTTATTGTTTAGGCTTGTCTCACGATTTATTCATCGTTTCCCGTAAATTTTGGGTTTTTTAGCACAATTCATTGGTATCGTCCCATTGAACATCCATACAATTGAGCTAACACATTCTGGGAAAATCTAAAAAACCGTGAGAACACACCAAAAAAATATAGGAAACAACCAAAACCCTTGAAAGACCCTGTAAATCAATAAAAAATGCATGGATTCGGTAAATAAATAGAACAATTAAACAATAACAAAAATGTACAAAACAAAAGCCTCACAAAACATCTGAAGTATTACATATAATTTAGAATGAACAGTAAACGAAAGAACAAAAAAACTTACCACATTTCGAAAACTACGCTATGATTTCATGACGAACTTACCTTTCCTTGTTAAGATTTCGGATTCGAATGGCACTTAAGCTAATAAACGCTTAATTTTCCAGTTTATGACAGTTACTTTCCCATTGTAGCAATTTATTTCAGTTTTTTTGCTTAGTTTTTCTTACTCCACTATGTTTTTTTTTTCTCTGCCTCTCGCTACCATTTCCTTTCTCTTCTCTCTTTTAATCCCTTCCTGTTCTGTTCGTGTGTTTGTCTTTCCATGTTTTCTTGTATAATTTTTTTTCCATAATTGAACGATTTCGATTTTACTTTTCACTTACGTGTTTTTGTGTTTCAGTGTCTGTGAATGTATTATGGTTTTGTTTTTTGTGAGTGTTTTTTCTTCTATTTTTCCCTTCCTTTCTTTCATGTTGTTACTTCAATGCACTTTTCGCACTTTCTTTGATGCGTCCAACCATTAATTTCATTTCTGTAAAGTGTCTCTTCTTCTCTCTATTTCGAGACAGTAGTTTAGTTTCGGTTCCCCGTGTAGGTGTGTAATATTTTCACAAAATGCGATAACACGGTCATTGATTTGGTTGATGTTAGTGATGATGATGATGTTTGTGTGTGTGTGTGTTTGGATGTTAAACATTAAGATGTTGTTTCACTTCCTTTTAATAGTACTTCTGTTACACTTATCTATTTTACGCTGCTTTTTTCGGTGTTCTAGTGTTCGTTTTGAGTTGTTTACATCTCTCGCATCTTCTCGCTACGTATGGTTAGAATATTGTTCTTCCCTACTTTCCACTCTCAAACTGGTCGCGCAGATGTACGAACGAGCAAAGGAGAGAGATAGAGAGAAAGAGGGATGATGTATTTGATGAGGATCGATAGAAACTAGACTTAATACGTTCTGGTTCATCCTTTTACAAAAATGTTACCCAAGGAAAGACTTTTCTATTTCACGCTGATAATGGGGAGGAGTGTTTCCATATATAAATATCGGCAAATTTAACGGATTTCTTCTCGCGCACGAGAATTTCGAACGGGAGGATTGATTCATGTTGTCCTCGAACTGTCCGTCAAACAACTGTGAGTATTTTTTTGTAATTCCGGGAATGATGTTTATATTTAGTGTGTGTATGTGACTTTGAGTGTTTGAGTGTTTGCTGGAGATTTCCCGTTCGTGGTATGTGTTGAAGATATTACTTGCAATGGGAAAAAAAAAATGTTTCACATTCACCACATTCGCCTCCAAGACGGCACACGTTCGCCACATGGCCTCGATGACTTGAGCCCATGAGCAGGAGCGTGGCTGTAGTAGGAGCTTTGAGTAGTTTTTGTTTGTTTTCATTGTTTTTTGTTAATATCATTTCACTATATTTACAACTAGGACTTTTGGTATCGCTATATTAATAATATTTACTGCTCCGTTGCTGCGTTGCTTCTCCTCCTCCACGTTTAGCACTTGGCTAGAAGTTGTAGTTCTTTTTTCCAAAGGAACGAACACCACACCACTTTCGTTCGCCATGTTTACAGCATTTTTTGTTGTTGTTAATTTCTCTTCATCTTCGTTCGTTCTGTTTCATTTCCGTTCTCGAACTTTTTTCTTTCTGTTCGGTGTATGATAGCCTTTGTTTTTATTGTTTTAAATGTTTTCTTTTCACTTCACTTTCTGATGCGGAAGGGGTTTAGTGGAGAGTCGCCTGATGAACTCTTCAATGTACTTCCTCTTCCAGTGGATAAACAAGTACAAAAAACAAGAGGAAAACTTCGTCCAACTGTGGCGCCTTTTCAACATACACAGTTGCAATGCACCTAAGTACTTAGCTGCCCGCGGTTCTCCCTCTCCTTGCCTTGGGTGCTTTTTCTTCGTTTTCGCGCGTTTCATTTACTATAAACGTGACTTGTTTAGTTTGTGTGTGTATGTGTTTGTATGTGTTTTACCCCTCTGTAGCTATCTCGCTGTCTCTATTCTCTATTCAGTGTAGTTTTTAGACTATTTTCGTTTTGCGGGTTTCTTCTTCATGTATTGTTTTTTTCCTTCTTTCTTCTTTTAAAAAGTCACTAATATTTATATATATAATAGTGTATATATCGTTTTTCACTCAATTAACTAACGATCTCGCAAAAAGGAGTATGTGTATGTGGGTGAGTGTGAGTGAGTGTTATTATGAAGAAAGGATGGGAATTGTTTGTCTGAGAGGAGTTGACTCTTGCTGCGTTCTCCCCAAACCTATTGTGTGTTTTTTTTTGTATTGTGCTTAGGATATCTTCATTCGGCTCGCTTTTAGTCTCTTTCTGTTGTTTTGGGGTTGTTCTTTTTTTATTTCTATGAAGGTGTGTGTGTGTGTAGTTTTTCGTTACTCTATAAATCTAACATGGTTTTCTTCTTAGTGTTTATCATTTTTGTTTTAGGATACAGAAACGTTTGCTTTGTTATCTTTTTTCATGTGCGTTTTGCTGTGTCTGTTTCGTTTTCTGATTTCATTTTCTTGTTCATTTTTTCCGCCCAAAGTACAGTCATGTTGTTTAAGTGTTTGTTACCTTCTTTCCTCGACCAACCCATTCTCTCAGTTTATTAATTTTATTTTTAATTTACATCATCGCGTATGTGTGTGTGTGTGTGTTGTGTATAAATTACTACCATATGAAATGGCTGAGCATATGTTTTTCGTTTTTTTTCATTATGTTATGCGTTATTTCGTGCCGTAGTTTAGTGAACAATAGAGTAAACACAAAACTCTGCATCCCAGCCCATGTGGGAAGAAGAAAAGGAATGTGCAAATGGTTATATGTCGCGATGGTATTAAAGGTACAACACACACACGCACACATAACTAAATGAAGAAATTGTAATCGAAAGGGTGATTAGGGTTCGTGTCTTTTAATCGGAGTTTGTTGTTGAGTTTGTTTGCCTTCCGTTTTGCAAATACTACGAATTTTGCTAATTATGTCTCCGCGGTTCGATTTAGCTAATGAGTATGCCGATTTAGTCTAGTGTTTTGCTGCTCAGTGTGATGGAAAGGAGAGGGATGTTCTTCCCGCAATGTATTTCCCTTTTTTGTTCGTGTTTGCTTTTTCTACTAAATATCCTACCCGATGTGTTTAATATGTGTGTGTGTGTTTTTAATGAATACTTTTTTGTTGTTACTTGCATTGGTTTAAAAATTCTCTCCACACAAAAAAAGAACAAAATCCCACACACTCGCCAGAGCATTGAAGTTCGTTTCTTCAATGTTCGGTTTGAGCGTTTCTCCCCTTAGCTGGCGCCGCCACCTAAAGCGCAAGACAATATCATACAGTTACGTTTAATTTAAAATTAATTCTACCACCTTGTGTATGTGTGTGAGCGTGGAGAGGTTAGTTAATGCTTTAAAGGAGGGTTTTGAAAAACACAAAAAAAAAAAACATTCCGAAGTGCTAGGAGGGAGAGTGTCGAGGGAATATACACAAGCGTTGGGAATCGAATGCATTGCACATTCATAGCAAAACGGACAATCTGGGACAATCTTCCCCGAGAATCAACATAATACAGCTATTATCGCCATTATGGAAAGTTTGCTTAAACTTTCATTCCATTACTTGTCGCATAATTAAACGCCCAGACTGTTCACTGACCGCTTTACTGCGTTGACCCCACTTGATACTACTCCCCAGCAGAGACGGTTCCCTATTTCCTCTCCCCTTTTCAGGCTGCTTGAAAAGGGTAACACACTTTCTGTGAATATAAATGCCAAACTAATCGATTTTACAACAAAAAAAAACAACTCACTTGTTGAAAGCAGGAGCAAAAATAAAAATATGGCAATTTAAAGAAGAAAAGGTTGATCTTTTCTCTTCGCGTGCGTTTTTACACACCGCACTGTACACCACTATGAATATCTTATTAAAAACCAGTTTCCTTTCTTTTCCTATTGGAAACTTGACGGGTCGCTAAATTATCGTTAAATTAAAATCCTATTAAATAATTCCTTACTCAACAACGGAGCAGCACGAGCAGTGGTAAAACGAAACTTAAAATAATTACTTACTTAACTAATACGTTTTTTTTATACAGTCTTTGGATACGTGTTTATGTGTCTGTGTGTTTGTGTGTAAAATATCAGTTTTGTTTCGTTTTGCGCTCGTTTTTGTTCTTCCCCCCTTTAATTACCTGTTACAAGTTAATACATTATCTTATTCGTTAAATAAATTGTTACTTATGACATAGTTATGTTACGGTTTTGCACGCCCGCACACATATGCTTTTTTATGATCCGTCACTTAAAAAAAATACTAGAGTAGTGTTTATAATACGGGTTTGTGTGTTAATGTTTTGAATACTCGTAGTATAGGTGAGAGTGAGTTTAGCTCCTTGTCGCTACTCTCTGCCAATGTTCCCGTGTTCCTAATGAGTGGGATTTTCCTGCATTTTTTTTAAATAGAAAAAGACTTTACAAAGTCATTTGCATTTGTAGCACTGTAAAATACAGCAACCTACACCACTAGTAGAGTTAGGTGCTGCTCGTTTGCGCTTATGACGATGTGTATGAGTTTACGTCGGAATGTAGAATGTTAGCGATGGGAAAGCTGCAACACTACAATTTCGGTGCAACGTTACAATCGATGCAACGGCCTCATCATCATCGTTTAGATGTGTGTGTGTGTTTGTTGTATATTTGATTTACTTACGCTAAAGAGCTTTCTCAAAACATTCAAGACCGACGGGAATGGTGAGATGTACTAATACACTGCCGCACACACCATACTGGCCACACTACAAACGGCTCCTTACGTCTAAAAAGGTTGATGTTTGCTTGTTTTGAGTGTGATATTCTATTAAAATCGTGCACGTTTCCAAGCTGTACTGGCATGGCCAGCTGCACTATCATTCAGAGGCATTCAGAGGCGACAAAAAAATAGTCCACACCGATATCTTTCATTTCATGGAGAGCAAACGCTCAAACCTCAATCAACACACAGAACCTATTGAGGAGATCGCACAAATAATGTCCCACAAATAATGGAGGTCAGCTCGAGCCAAATGTTCCCGCTAGCCCGTTCTTGCGCTCCTATTTCAATGTTTTATAAAAACAATCATTCTAACACATGGTTCCTCGTACATTTGCCTCCCCTAGGTTTCGTTGTGTGTATGGGTGCATAGTTGTGTGTCTTTGTATTGTTTGTAGCCAAAAAAAAAACAACAATACAAAGATTGTGAAAACAACACATAAAAATGGAAAACAAAAACAAGCGCAAAACAAAACAAAACTCTTTACAAAACTTTCCCACTTCTTCACTGTACTTAGCCGAGTTCTCGCCTTATTAGCTACTGTTGCTGTTGTTGTTGTTGTTGTTGTTTATCTTATTTTAAAAAAGGAAAACAAACTAAAAACTAAAACCAAAACACACACACACCATCAACTGTGTGTACTGTACAACAAAAAGTGGGAACCTTTACAACTCCGCTCCGGGGCGTTTGGTTCCCTTTCTTCCGCGCGTTCGTTTTGCTGAAGCTTTTTCCTGACTGACTGAGTGAGTGCTGGGCTTTGCACAAGTCGATGTGAGTTCGCGAAAGAGCGAAGGAAGGAACCACCCAACACACAACAGCGCAGGAGGCAGAGGAAGTGTGTGTGTGTGGTTCGAATGTTCCTGGTTCCGGCGCGGTCATCCGTTCCATGCTTCCCCGATCGGACCACAACAAGTAGTAGGAACTTTTTTTTTTATTGTGGTTTGAAATAGAAATTGACAGCACAATAAGAGCAAAACAAAAAAACAAAACTCAATGGCCGTATGTGTGTGCTTGTATGACCACATCGATGCTCGTTCCCAGTCAAAGCTGGTCGCATATGTTTGCTTTCCCGTTTAGTGGAAAATAGATAGAGTAGACTAGTAGTCCACGCTCGTTCCCGGAACCGCTTAAGCGTGAAAGTAAACATTCGATAGAGACGAGTTAAAAACACACACTCCGAGAGGTCACTCTTCCGGTGAATCGAACACGAGTTTACTCGTTTTCAATAATAAAAAAACTCCAAAAAAATTTGAGTGATGCCACAAACGGCCGTTAAAGAAAACACCAAACAACCTTCAAAAATCTCGTGTTTGTGGTGGTATTGATTTTTCAATCAAAAACATGAAAAGCGATGGCGTTCGTTTTCGGAAGGTCGCTTTTTTTAGCTCTGCCGCGGAGTGAGAGCGGATCGTGTAATGCAATTAGTGGCTGTAATGCTGTTATTCGCTCGATACAGCAGTTTGGAGGCGTATTTTTGGACATTCAAGTAAAAAAAATACCAGCACGTGTGTTTTCCAGCGCTTAACGTAAAGTTAACGTACTAAAAGTTTAATATTTAGTTGCCGATTAATTAATGTAGTACACCATTCGAGTTCGAGTCGAGTTCGTCTATTATATTAGTCACTCCGTATGGGTAATGTAATAGATGTGTAAAAGTATTGTAATGGCGTTTGTAAAAATCATTTCTACCGTACCGCACGACCCCCTTTATTGCCTGTATGTTTATGTACAAAGAGTAAAAATTATGTTTAAAGTGTACTTTTCGGGCGAGTTTTCTGCCCTTTATCTTGCCCTCCCCTGATACTGTCCCTGCTGCTGTATCTGTGTATGTGGTTGTATTTGTATGTATTAATATTGTATATTTTGTAAAAAAACAAGTTTAATGATAAAAAAAACAGTCTATTGCTGATAAAGAGAAGATAAGGTAAACGCTACGTAGAGAGGTACAACATACAAGGCAACGTAATAGACACGAAAGTCAGCCATTCTCCTTAAAAAAAGCGAATAGGCGGTTGCGAACAATGCGAATAACAAAACCACAAAACAACACAAATAATGTGGCACCAATAAACACACACTCACTCGTAACAGTTGACCGTAACTGACAACTCAATACGAGAGTATGGAAGAAACGAAAATTAAATCGTTTCTTAGTTTGTCTCTCGTTGAAACCGCTCCGGCTTGCCTTGGTGAGGGGAGGAAGGAACAAACCATCGTTCAATGGCGTGTGGGTGTATCCACACAATCCACATTTCCGTAATACGAAAGGAACACTGCCGGTTTTGGCAGTCGAGATTCCACTACGGGGAAAAATTGAATACTTTCCTTTCCAAATTCTTCAATTTCTCACAAATCTGTCATAGCTTTCATTCCACTCTCGCCGGCTTGCGGGTGAAACGTGATGTTAGAAATGAGGTGTAAATCTATTCTTCTGCATGTAAGCTTTTAGAAGAAAAAGGCGAACTGGTGCGCCACACGGACAAGAAAGTCATTTACGTGGGGATGATAATATTGCTCCACGGTACGGTGCGCGCTGGAAGTTTGCCTTCCAAAACATTGTCCCCTTGGTGATAGGCGAGACTGGGAGGGTGCCCAGCAAGTTCAACAATTTGTCCGATATGGCTTGAGGCACACATACAGTGAACAATCTTACAAAAAAACAAAAATTTCTCTACGTCTCTCCGATCCAATCCAAGTTTTACATCGTCCAGCGTGCGAGGAATGTCAGCGCTTTTGTTGATACATCCGTAGATCGTAGGTTCCCAATTCTCACTGAAGAAAGTGAAGTTGGGGAGAGCCCTCCCCCCCCCCAGAGGGTGTGATCATTTCAATTTTTCACGCTTCAGCACTTTCTCATTCGTCTGTTGGGGTGACACACGCTGCTGCGTGGCGGGTGGAAAGAAATATTGTCTGCCACCATCACCAAACCATCACAAAACGCCCGAACGGAACCCGAAGGACCGGAGCTATTACTGTACCACCATCATCATCATCATCATTTTCATGGCCGTTTTGTTCAAAAATTGTGGGCGACAACAGAGACCCCCACAAAAGAGGGAAAATGACAAGAAAATGTGAAGAAAGTTGCTCGCTCGCTCGTTTGGAAGTGTTCACTTCGCTTGCGGAGGGTGTGGGTGCCCTAACACGCATCCTCCCCTATCATTTCTTGAGTCGAAATTTGGCCACTCTGTCGAAATGGTGTATCGGCCTTTCTGGGGGGGCCATGTTATGCTTTTTTCATCTTTTCGTTGATCTTCTTTAGCGATAATTCATACCATTTTTGCTTCCCAAGTTTTCCCAACTCTCCCCACGGATCATTTCGCTCTCACTGGGCTTTTCGCTGCCGCTTTTTTCCAATCGTCCCTGAACGTCAATCGACACGTCTCGCTTGCTATGGCGATTTCCCTGAACAGTATTAAACACACGCACACACAAACACACTTCTCTTCCCACCGATGGGGAGGAAGCCTGCAAACCTTCAAAACGCACAGACGTGCGCGCTTAACCGTAACCTTAACCGTAATCTCAACAATGATTATAATTAAACTTTGGTTTAAAGTATGCTTTTCCTTTCTCTGTCTCTTATGCTTGCTTCTTTAATACTCCATTATTATTACTGTTTCGCATTCTCTCTCTCTCTCTCTCTCTCTCTCTCTCTCTCTCTCTCTCTCTCTCTCTCTCTCTCTCTCTCTTATATACTGTGTTAAACATTCACCCATCTCAGTCGCTATTTTGCTATCCTTGCATTTCTTTCTTTTTCCAAGGAAAGCCGGCATCTATGCCACCATGACAGGAAACCTTTTTCCACTCGTTTTCATTCGGAACAATTAAAACCCTACCAAGCCTGTGTCGGCATCAATCGAGAAAGAAACAAATGGGGTTTAAAAAACACACAAACGGTTACTCCTCATCGAGATTAGAAATTATAGTTTCCTTTTTCTCTTCTCTTGCGGCATGGGTCAGAACAAAAAGAACCGAAAATGGAACTTGATACCTCTCCGCTCGATTTGTTTCCAAAGCACTTCATATAGTTACTGTAAAACCTGTATATGACCCGCGGTTCGCCCGGCTCTGCTAACCATACAGCCCACTCACCTCGCACTGTCCCGGCCCGCTGCTGCTGCTGCTGCTGCTCCAGTAGTAGTCGTCTCCGCTTAGGCCAAACCGATTGTTTTGTGGCTTCTGTTTGTGTGTTTGAGTGACTTAGAAAAATAAGTTCGCATCCCCGGTCCGGCTACACTATCCGACGGGTATCCGAGCTGGGTAGTATAATGGCAGTTCTACGGTTTTCTTCCCTTCCTGCGCAGGATGAACTGGACGTTTGGAAAATGAAAACGGTGTGTGTGTGTTTTTTTTTTGTATGGGGAGCTGCTGTTGTTGACGACAAAGATGAGCTGGTGATGATGACTGAATGACTGAGGACTGTGTGACTGCGCTGTCTTCTGACCCGCCGACTACTTCGCAATGGGGTTGTTTTTATAAGTAAATTATACTAATAAAAACGCACAACTCCGTGCACCACCAAGTCGGATGCTTGTTGGCAACGAATCTCCGAGGGGCTGATTCCTTTCAGTCGTCTGTTTGGGGTTTCTTTAACTCTGTCCCAATGTTTATCTTGCTTTGTGCCTTGGAAAAGATGTTGGGGACTGACGGACTGAATCTGCATTTCGGTCAACCTGCCAGCCTGTTGCGCGGCGTTGTTGTTGTGTCTTATCTTCGAACCTGTGATTCGGCTTTCCTGTCGTCGTTTTTCGCTTATCTTTCCCTTCATTCAGCTCTTGCTTGTGCTGTGTGCATCGGTTTTTTTTCTCCAGTTTGCCTTTGGTTTCCTTCTTGCTTCGTCCTTCTGGGCTCGTACTTCTTTTTTGTTGCTTCCCAAAACCGACCGGCGCGAGCGAAGGGAGAGCCATACGCCATGGTGGTGTTGGTGGTGCTATCGATCGAGCGAGCTAGGATTTAATTTAAATCATCAAGCTCGGTCGGATGATGATCGCCGTACATGTTGGCCAGCTTGTCGAACCGGGGGCCCCAGGCGTCCAAGTAGTCGAACTCCTGCACCTCGTCATCCGTGCCTGGATTCGTGGCGTTAGGGAAGAAATGTGGGCGGGGTGAAAGAGAAAACAGAAACGAAATTGAAATATGTATTACGCATAAGCAGCTTATGCACGCTTCTATTGGGCGGTTGTTATTCTGGGAAAAAGACGCAAAAGCAGTTGGCCCTGTTTGACCCTGAAAATGGCACAGCAGCGTTGGAGCACGCTGGATGATGCTGATAGCGATAGCGTATCATCAGCTAGTGTCACCGGTGATTTAAATCTAGCTTTTCCTTTCGCTGCTACAACAACCCACTGAGGGCCAAGGAGGAAGGGGAATGCTGATGAAAGCCGCAGTAAATACGTCACTGAATATAGAGAGCCGTATTGAAAAATGCGTAGGACAATTGGTGTATTATCTTGTCTCATTTTGCGCAATCAACTCCATTTGCTAATGTTGCGAGCAAATTTAAAGAAGATTAAAGGTCAAGAATATTTTCTTCTACTAGATTTGAGTATTCAATTTGAGGTTCTGTTGCATTGCATTCTGTTGAATCTATTCAGCTAGGTTCAAACATGTTGTGTGTGATATTTTTCTCAACAATTCAATACCCTATCTAATTGAAATCTAATAAGAATTCCCAATGTGGATTTTCAAAAAGGGTTATATACAGTCCAATTCACAACTCATCATGTTCATTTTCACATAAGAAAGAGGCATAAAAGTGTCCCAAAATTATGAAAACTACTGAAAAGCCCTGTATTATCGTTAGTTGTTCATTTTAGTTTCTACAACACTGAGCTGACACAGTGACAAGCTTAAAGACAATTTGACAAGCTTAAAACATGATGGAGTTTGAGCTTTTGGCATATTTGAGCACAGTCAATACAAATATCCGATATAAATAGATTGCTTGTCAAATGATAGTTTAGTCTGTCTCGTGGTACGTTCATAAAGTCATAACACCTAACAAATATTCCCGCAATGGGATCGTATGTTCCGGGATCCCTCCTATACACAGAATAAGATATCCTGGTATAGATGTCCATCAATATGTTACACAGATAGCACAGAAGCTCATAAGTGGCTTATTTGCAGGTCTTAGACCTGGCCAATTAAGGTGGTTGCGCCAAGTCAGAAAAATAATGAAAATTATGATCTGACACGTTGATTGATGGACAGAAAGTCTAATGTTAGTTTCATTGGGACATATTTGACTGACGTATAAGACTTAAAGGTAATATAAAACTAGCAAGAAGTGTATGCCAATACCAAAATCCAAAGAATAGATTGATTTATTTCAAAAATCAAAATTTGGGACATATATTCTTAAATTTTTTATCCTCGAATCAAAATCAAATAAAATTCATAAATTCATAAATAAAAGAAAACATAGAGCAGATGTTTAAAAATTAATTTCTTCACGTACCAAAAAAAAAAATTTCGTGCCACAACAGATATGCTTAATTTTTAATTGCATCCTCCCTTTGCACCAGCGGAAGCACGCACGCTCGTGAACATAGCAAAAGGGGTGGATGATGGACGAAACGGGTGGTAGGTAAACACTGAGAATTCATATTGATAATTCAATATTGTCATCCAAACCGGTATGTTAATATGTACCCCGGTAGGCTTTTGGGAAAACATTATTTACGATAATGTGGCTTTTGGCGCCGATGGTACCCGTTTCGCCTACAGCAAATTAAAGGCTCGTCCACCCTCCTCCCTTGACTTCAATTTCGTTTTTGGTTTCTACCGTTTTACGTGTTCAGTGGAGGCAAAACAAAAGAAGAAAAAAAGCCACTATTTATGATAGTCGACTTTTGGCCGGTAGCTTTGTTTATTTGATGGATCAGTAAAATCGTGATAAAAGCGTGTCGCGCGCACGTGTGCTTGTGCACACATTTTTCACCGTGTTATATGAACGTGCGAAACGTAGATAAAGGTGAGATCATGAATCATGAACCACCGATTTCATGCGAATCCTCCGAGATGGGGACCGGGCTTTAGCATAATTTACCCACTCGGAGCGGCAAATGGGGCGCGCGCACAATATTGAAACAGTTTATTTGTGCAGCTTAATTGATGCTAATGTGCAATCATAAATTCTAGGTACAACGTGCAACGAGACGCGCTTTTAGCGAAAAAAAAAAACGTCTGCCTCCGCTTTGTTTGCTTGCTTTTTATCGCCATAATAGAGCAAGAGCGTAATTGATTTTTAAAAATTGTTATTTATTCAAGCCCTCAAGGGGAGACGAACTAAAACCAATGAAAAAAGGTGTTGGTAAAGCCAATACTAACCTGACTGTAGCGAACTGAGCGAACCGGCCGTACTGCCGCCTCCTTCGTACGCGTAGTTGCGCAGATCGTCGAACGGTGGCGCATTCGGGTCACTGTCGGCCCGCTTCTTGTGCTCCTCGATGAACATGCCCACGTTGGGCTCGTGTCCCGGTCCCATCGTCATGACCGGATCTGTAATGAAGAAGAAGCGACAAACGAACGGATTAAAACATGTTCGCCCGATAAGACCAGCCTCGTACGCTCGCACACTTACACATCAGCGGTGGCATCTTGCATTGCGTCAGCTCCGGCATCGGTCCGATCGGGATCTGCAGCGGCGTAATGTCGTACGCGGTCATATCGTCCTCGCCGCCCCCTTCATCGTCGTAGTTGATGATGTTCTCCCGGACGTCATCATCCGGGCCCGGATATTTGATGTGCGACTCTCGCCTTCGGTTGTACACCACAAACACCAGCACCAGTACTGCTCAGATGGGAGGGGAGGAAGAAGAAAAAAAGACCCCGGGCGAAAGGCAACCGGACGCGCACGAAGGGTACACGGAGTTTAGTAGAGGTTTCAATTTCGGTGCATTAAAAATGGAGAAAGACACAGCCTGCCAGTCAGCTAGCCTCTGTCCGTGTTTTTCTCTATTTTCTCTAGCTAATGTGTGCGCTCGGTGTGTTCCCGCATGTACGGCGCTATGCTGGTTGGGCAAAGTCCTGCTCGCCCAGAACCGACCAGCGAAAAGGTCCAAGGTCCAGGCTCATTTCCGTTCGATTCGAATTCACCCTTCACCATTGTAGTGGCGGTCAGTTAGAAGGGGTTTCTTATTGCACTCACTTCACCATCGCTTGTCACATGGGTGTGTTTTGGCGGTTCTCACACACTCCTCCTCCTTCTTTTGTGTGGTGGTTGGTCTGCCAGCTTGCATAATCCTAGTTTTTGTTTCACTCCGAAAAGGGGTCACGGATTGTGTGAAAGAGTGGACGGTAAAGAATAGAAGAAACAAAAAAAATCGAACCAAAGATAGTAGCACAACCTCCAGCTCTAGAACATGAGCTAAATGGACCGAAATGACCATTCCATCTTGGATTTTTATGACCATCACCCACCACCCTCGCAGTGGTGGTTTGGTTGAAGTGATTTTGTGCTGCTTCTTCCTTCTGTTAACATGGCTTGGAATTTGACCCCCAGGCACACGTTTCATGCTGCCGAGTGACCGCGAGATCGTGGTGAAAAGGAATATTGAATCAGAATCCGGAACCGCACAGCATACTAGGAACACACCGAGCAGACACACACGCATACACACTGAGCCATAGAGAATCACGGTCACGTTTTAGCTAGCCAGTGTATGTGTGCGTGTGTGTGCGCCACATTGTGAGGAGTTTAAGAACGAAAGCACTCGCCTGGGAAAAGAAAAAAAGATGTTCCTTTTCCCAAGGTTCTGTCGTTCTGTCACTTCTCGTTGGTAATGGCGCATGCACGCAGACAGACGGGACAGGACAGGTCAGACAAACACTCTCATCTTTACACGCGGCCGATGTGGATTTATCGCAAAAGTATCACGCTTGTGCAATCGTCGCCTCGAAACGCATTACGCATCCCCGCTTACACGATGGTGGGAAAGCTTTTAAAGCGGGTACGGTATGAAGCGACTTCACTGTTTGATAGAATCCACAAAAGCCCCTTGTGCGAGTAGTGAGTGTCTGAGAGTGTAAGTAATTGACGTACGTATATAGTGAGTAAAGAAAAACACATTAAAAAAAAGAATACACACACACAATTGCTAAACTATTGTCGTAGAAAATGGTGCGCTAGACGCAAACAGTGTAGTTTAAAGTAGTGGTAGCAGCTAGTAAGGGTTTTTAGTAAGGGCTAGTAAGGGTTAGACGACGAGCATTACGGTGTACAGTGAGAGTGTGCATTATACAAACCCCATGTACTCCACTGTACTCCCTCCTTTTTGCCAGTGGTGTACTGTGGTGATGGCGCGCCAAAGGGGAGTGTACAACAAGCGGACGAAACGAGTGTGAACAAACGAACGTAAAACGCGTGGTGAAAATGGCAATACCCGGGTGGTGATAGATTGAAAAGTCCTGTAACGCGAACGCCAAGTGTACAGCAGCGAAGGGCGGGTAAGCTGTCACACATAAAGCTTATGATGATAACAAAATAAGGTAAAAAGTGCTCCTTTCGAGTGTGTGTGTAGTGAAGAAAAGAGTCAACCAAAAATGGGGCGTGGGAAATCCATTCGCGAGTGGGATTTAGGGTATTTTTTGTTGTTTGTTTTTAAGTTCACTTTCAATTGACAAAATGTTAAAAAAAAAAGTGCCGCCAAATGTGCGCTCTCAGGGGAGGTTTTAGAACGGTTCTACCCACGTGCCACATGGCAGCCGCATTGGAATGTGCCGTCGACGGGTTTCCGTGTGTGTGTGTGTGTGTGTGTGTGTGTGGGAGGGAATGCGTGGGCATACAGTCGTGAAGGTACAACACCACCCCATCCATGGTATATTTAAAACTCTCCCTTAGCACACGCACACACATGCAAAAAATCTATTGTTGATCCCCCGCTCCGATTGTAGGGGTACAACAACCGGGCGAAAAGATAGAAAAGAAAGCAAAACTGTGAAATTGAAAGCTTTCGCTGAAAGCTCTTTCAACTTTGCCATTCCCACTGAGAGAGTGTTCGCCGTCGTTTTTTTTTTCAACAAGATATACCGATATTTCCAAATGGATGATATTTTTGTTTCAAATTGAATGCGCGATATTGTCACAACAATTGGCACGAATTTTGAAAAGAGATTTCTAACACCTCATTCTCTCTCTCTCCCTTTCCCGCCTACCCAGTCCTTTTGTTGTACGACAAAGTTGGGCGAAATTGAATGGAATTTGATTGCCATTTCGATTTATATTGCCATGGATTGGTTATTTGGATATTATTTGCTTCATTTCGAGTGTGCGGAATCGGTTTAAGCATGGAATTGCACTGCAGTGTGTGCAGTGTGTTACATGGAAATGTGTTACACCAAATCGTATGCAATGATTTATGATGGATTTGTACGAGCATTTCACAGAAACTGTATTTTTTCAGAAAAAGTAAAATTTATTGCTTCAAAAAGCTCAAGTTTTTGAGAAATTTTGACATTTATCAGTAGATAAACGTGTGAGAAAACGGCGTTTTAATATAAAAAAAAACATATATTTGTTGGTTTTTGGTCTAATTTTTTATCAAAAGCCTAGATGATTTAGAAATAAAATTCTATGTTTTGAACATAGGGAAATACATTCAAAATTTGACAATATTTTGCTACTAATAATCAATGTTACTATCATTTTACCACAAAATGACAAAATAATGCCACACAAATATCATGGCAAATTGATTAAGGTCATAATTTTAGTGCTCGTAGTAGTTTTAGGGTAAAGTGTTTAAAAATTTCTAAAATTATTCTAGAGCTAGTATTGGAATTACTAAAAGTTAGCCTTTGAGAGAGGCTCATTTAGAGAAAAAAGTATATGGTGTGACGAAATATTTAAAAAAAAACTTATACAATGAAGCATCGCACAGAACCCCCTGTTTAAATGATCTAGGTTTTAGATAGTTTTCTTGCAGCTTGAATTGCCATTTTATAATGAAAGCATACGAACATGATTGAAAATAAAAACAAAACCCAAGCAAAATATTGTTTAAACGCACTTCAACAATTCCATTCTAAACCATTTCACGCATCGTATTAGACTCGAACAGTGTTAATTAAACGTATTAGCAGGTAGGTTAGTGTGTGTGTAAGTGTTAGTAAAATTACTTCGTTTGTGTTAGTGTGTATTGTATGTGTGTCAGCAATGAACTTCCGATCCACGGCACCCGGATAACGGAAATGGCTACTTACGTATGAGCGTACTGACGCAGATGACGAGCGCAATGATGAAGTCCCGGGAAGGCGTCAGGATGCCGGACGCGAGCAGCTCGAGCTCGCAGTGTGCACCGGAAAATCCGAGCGGACAGATACACTCATACGCCTTCGGCGGATGGTGATCCCGGCAGCGGCCCCCATTCTGGCACGGATGCCACAGGCACTCGTTCGCGTTCACGCATCGCATCCCGGACGGTTTATAGCCGGCAGGACATCTGCGCTCGCGACACGCAAACACGGGATGTGTAGTTTTTTTTGTTTTGTTTTGTTTTTGTGTTTGTTTTCAAAAGGATGCAGGACGTGTGTTGTGTATGTTTATGCATGTGTGGATGTGTGTGACATTGTTCCAGTTTGTTTGAATGGTTCGAGATTTCGAGATCACGTGACACGCGACACGTTCAAATGGCACGCAAATGGAGAAAATCATCCGACGGAACGAGCGAAGAAATGGAGTGTGTGTTCAATTTACGACATCCGTACGAGAATTCGAGTGTGTGTGTTTGTGGGTACATAATTGAAAAGCCAAAGTGCCATAAACATGAACATCGAGAGGAACGTGTGTGTGTGGTATGGAACATACATAGAATGAAATGAAAAGAGGAAAGAAACGAAACAAAACAACATTAGCACGGCACATCGGGGAAAGGTTACTTACCACATTTTGGTGACCATTTTGTTATTAGCATTACCATCAGATCGGACATAATACGCACGAGAGAGAGAGAGAGAATGATGGGGGACACGAAACTATCTATTTACTAGGGGTGGAGGGTTGAGCTACAAACTATGTTAACACTCACGCCATCTTTTGGCGGAGTTTTCAGACGAAAAAAGATCGTTTAAATGGACGAAAGCATAAGAAGGGAGGATAATGGAAAGGGATGGGATGAGGATGAGGAGAGAGAGAGAGATGGAGCTATGAGTACTACTAAAAGCTTCAGCAATGTACTAACAAAAGCATGCACATTTAAATACAGTACTACAGTAACAAGAGACCGTGGTCGAAAAGCTTACAAAAATCAAACTACACATTTATTAACGGACAGCAAAAATACAAACAAAAAAAATGAAAACGAGACGAAACTATTGCCGCAGCAAAACGTGGATATTTATCAAAAACAGGTCAAATGCTCACTCAATATGATTAGCAGACAGACAAGAATGGCGGCCAGTGCGCCCATGCTCAGCTTGAGCGTTTGGCCCTCCTGGATGAGCTCACAGTTTTCGCCCCAGAATCCGTCCGGACAGTCGCACCGGTAGCGCAACCGGGGCTCCTGATTCACGCAGATGCCCCCGTTCAGGCACGGCAGATCGAGACACTCGTTCCGATCCATGCAACCCTTACCGTCCGGCGACATGACGCGCCCCTCGCCGCATCTGTGAATTTATGGTTGTTTTGTTGTTGTCGAAGCAGTAGTAGTAGTGTTTTATATTTGACAAAGAGAGAAAGAGAGAGAGAGAGAGAGAGAGGGAGAGAAAGATAGAGGGAAAACGTGCTAGATTCCATCCACTGTAGGAAGCTGCTGTGGGGTACAGGATGGATCGATTGATTGGCTGATTGATTGGTTGCATATGATTGATTTGTGGGAACGGTTCATTTACTTTCGCGTTATAGACCGGTCGGTCGTTTGCACAATTTCCGGTCAACAAGGGGATTAGCCCGTGCTGGCGATATAACGAGCGGTTCGAACATAACCCTCCGCGAAGAAATGCGTGGTGATTGTGAAGTTTTATTTCACCTTTCCATCAGTTTGGCCCTAATCGGTGGGGCATATGCTAATAAAAATGGGTGAGATCGTTATACCGTGCGCCGCAAGCATTGTATCATGATGATGCATGGTCATGCATTGATGAGACGAAAAAAAAACACACACGGAATTGGGGAATGGTTTGGTTGGGGTTCAAAAATATAAAATATAAATGGTCAAGTTGAAACTGAACAAGCGGACCGTTCTTTGGAATATTCCCTAAATTCATGCAGCCATGTGAGTGTATAGGTTGGCTGTGTATAATTGCGATCGTGCTGGTGTGTTTTTGATGTCAAATTGTGCCGTAGGTGTTAGCAGTAGCAGCAGCGGCAACAGCAGCAGCCGCACAATATTAAGCCTTCCACAAAACAGGGAGGCAAAACAAAAACCACCAGGCGCCTCCATTCGTCCCCGAAATGGAAAATAATCCCTGTGTATCTGATAAAGGGACGCAACATCGGGCGGTACATGTGTAGAAGATGTTGTTTGCTGCTGTAATGATACTAATGGTGATGTAATCGTGCCAGCTAATGGCACGATTTTGATGAAAGGTGATGCGTGTAATTATGAAAATAGGGCTGGAGCGTGTGATATGGCGAATAGTGATGATTGGTGATGATAAAAACTAAATACAACTACGGGTGGATACGACAAAATGTTAAATCATACGTGACATACACAGAAAAGTATTGAAAGCAACAGAAAAAACTACTTTACGAAGCACAACCATACAAACAAGCATTCGTTCGGAGAGTGGCGACCATTACCGTTGCCTTATCCATTAGGCAAAGCGTCTAAATACGTAGCAAAGCTTTTACGAATGGAGCGATTTTTCATCAACGATGGTTGAATTTACAGGTAACGAATGTTCCAATTGCCATGCAGTGGAGAATAATTGAAATTTATATAAAATACTGTCCATAACTAATACTAATATAAAACTCTCCTAATATTATGCTTTTTGCCGTAACGACCTACACCGGTCTATACAGCTTTGGAGAATTGTATTTAGAACCACACAGCCGGATAGTCATGTGCTTGCTACGGGGTACGGTCCACATGAGGCTTGAACCCATGTCGGGCGTTTTAATGACTCGTACGAGTTGATGACTATACTATGGCATCGTCCCTATTACGCTCCTATCATGTTCAACACTTTAAGCGCCGCGTCATATGAATTCGCATGACGGCTCTGCTCGCCGCTCAGCTTTGTGTCTGACGCTCAGCAATTCTCTTGAGCACGAATGAGGTAGGAAAGAGAGAACGAGAACGACAAGTGCTACGCTTATTTCAATGAAACAAAAGAGTGATAACAGTCGCACGAGAAATGGTCGCTCTCGTCGCTCTCTTGCCATGCGCTACGATGCTAATTCGAAAAACTGTGACGTCAGGTCAGCGGTCAATGTATTGATATTAAGCAATTTTAGCAAAATGGTGGATAAAAATTATCAATTTTCTATGGAATGCGAGATAGCGCCAATTAATAATCTTAGGCATTAGATGATTTACGATTCTCCGAAAAAAAAAGTCTAGTCCTATAGCAAACGAACAAGAGATGGACCCGTGGAAAAAGGATTTGATCATTGTTATTCTACTGCGACGATTTTTGACTAAATGACCTAAACAGAGTCACAAATGACGAAGACGAGTCCCATAAAAGAACTACGAATAAAAGCTACGAAAACACTCATCGATCGAAGACCTTGAAGCACTATTGAAACAGTGTTAAAGTGCTTAAGCTTCAAGGATTATTTAAAATTGAAATTAAATCTTTAGTATCATCATACATATTGTTTTGGAATGCAAACATTGTATAGCACTAACGCAGAGATAAACAATTACACTTTTAAGCGCACTCTCATCAAACGTTTGCGAGCATCAAAGTCGAGCTATTTCCAAATAATTATATGAAATATGCATCTTCCAAGAATGGCACAACCAGTGCGAACGATTTTACTATGGAAATCATTCCATGAATCGCACAAATTGATTACACACGCAATATTAAAAGCTCTCGTGTGCGATGCGGTACCGGTACCATTGCACAGCTTAACCACGCAAAGCATTCTGCACAATCGTAGCGTAATGTAAGACCATTGCCTACAGTGTTACAGGGGAATGGACGCTGCAAACACGCTGCCAAAAATACAAAACCGAACTCTCCTATCGGTACAAAGTAGTTGTACGGCTCCCACGGTTGGACGAAGGCCCTCGTTCAGGCGTGCATATTTGGAAATTTTGTAAAATGTTTGTGAGTTTGTGAATAAATCAAACCACAAACCACATGGCGAAGGAATAGTGAACCTGTAACTTTACAGCGGAGTGCGGCTAGTACTTTTAGATTGTTCGAATCTGGTCGGTGGTAGTATTGGCCTGGGGAAGCTTAAATTAAATGTAAAATAAAATTCAACCACAAAGTTCTCGGGGAGGGAACGCATCCGCCGGTCGCTTGCGCACTCGCCGAGGCACACCAGCGCCAGGCTCCCAGCGCCATTGCACACACACGCACACACAAAGAGTGATGCACCAGCTTGTTTGATGGATTGCGAATGAAATGCATTCATCCGTCCGTCCGGTGCAGAATCGAGATATTTCCAGCATGTGTGTATGTGTCTCAGTGCAACGGCTAATTTATGCCCACGCGGTGCGAGTGGATGCACTGAGGCAGAATAATTATTTAAATGCAGCATCTCTTCACAGCGTGGAATGGCTTTACATCGACTGCAATTTGATGCCACCGCGTGCACACACGCACACACTCACATGCGTTGGCGCATGCAGTTCGTTATTATTCATGTCATAAATTAATCATGCTAGTATCACAATTCCGATGAAATACGATACACTACAAAACGGCAAGGTGGGGTATAAATGCTTTTGTCCTTTTTTTTGTGAGTGTCAGCCAAAGCTACTGTGCCGCACGACCTATCTCGCGTGGGTACTACGTTTCTAGTCATTTTAATCAATTACCTAACAGAAGATATCCCGTTCTCTCCAAACCATTCCTCACTCTTATCGCGTATCGTGTGCAAGCCGTACACAAAACGCGCAGAAAGAAATGACCAAATCCGCTTACGGGCATTAACCGGTTACGATGAAGCAGTTCTCAAACAACGCCAAAACGTCTCGCTGCTCGATTCTGGACAAATATAGACTTCTTTTGTGAAGCGTTTGGCAAGCAATTTCTCTCCCCTTTCCGCACCGCAACAGTTGGACACACTACCACTGTTCCGCCGAGGCCGGCGGCAGTCATCCAATCTGTGATTTTGTACGCTCGCTCCATATTATTGTTCCGCAAGCACCTCAAGAAACTTGAGCCTTTCTTCAAATCCTACTTTACAATTCAACTCACAGCGAGACGCCTTCTCACGGCGCACAAACACACACACACACACATACACATAACCAGAGCTCCCGTCATCGTTTTAATCTATCGCAAAGCGCAATTCGCACCGACAAAACAGACGAAAGCAAATAACTTGCCAACTCAATCAAATTCACTCGGGCACGGATCGGGTTGCGCAGCCAAGGGGTCGGTTGGTGGTGGTTTGGAATTGATTCGAGAAATGGCGACAACCGTCCAAACGCTTCCGGTCGTTGCGGACTCGGAGCAATCTGGGACTCAAGCAAACCGCTGCCACCTTTTACCCAAAGCAGCACACCAACGGGGTGGATGCAACGTCGAAAGCCTTTTGTAATACACGCCTAAATAATAGATTTAGCACACGGCAAAGCGACCGCTCTACATCGGTACCGGTAGAGGAAAACCCTATGCCGTGGAAAACCCAATCAGGGCAAAGGAGCCACAGCTGCTTGTTAAAAGTGAAGCGGAGAAAGCTTAAAGTTACAAATCTCCGGACACGGGGCAATGAATTGCTACTACCATCGTCCATTTCCGACGCCGGTGGAGGCGGGCGTGTTTCCCCTGAATTTAACAGATCTACCCCGGAGTACACGGAAACGGAAATGACCTAAAGACGGATGACATTTCCCATTGGCGTCCTTGGAGAACATCGCCAGGTTTCAGCGTAAATCTCGAGCCTCCCGGCGGAAGATATCGACAATAGCTAGTCGACGTGCTAGGAATGGTGCCCTTCCACCCCCCCACCCTAGTTGATACTAGAACTCGACGCCATCGGACATGGAGGCAAGAATTCTACGTACCGAAAGAAGCAATAGGTCAACAGGCCGTTTCCTGTGCTGATCGCTGACGGTTCTCAAGCTTACGGGAACGATGCCAAAACCTCGCCCCGAGCAAACGGAAGGAAGAATAAATTATGTACTAAAAATGTTCCGTGCGTGTGTGTGTGTGTTGTTTGTTTGGTGCACGCTCCGGTGTCGGTTTACGTTGGGCTTGGGTTTGGGTTTGGTGAAACAAACAGAAAATGGTCATCTCCAAAGTAATACAATTTGCCAACCAGTGTATTGTGTGTGTGCGTGTGTGTATAAAATCGTTGTTCTGTCGATATGGCTGCTCCAACCAACCATTCCAATTAGTATTCCGTCCTCGATTTCGTCAAAACTTTGCCCGGTAAGAGCCCGGCGACGTTTGGTGGAGCACGCGCGCTATTGTGTGGGTAGTAGGATCATTGCGAACGGATTACAAGACCGTTCTGCCTTCTTTTTTTAGGTCCCACCCCAAACTGGGGCTTGCTACCCGAAACGTTGCTCAGTTCTTGGATTAGCGCCGTTCAGTTTTTAGTACACGAGTTGATTTTATTTCGCCCGTCCATAACATGCCGCTTTCCGGTGGACATTTTTACCTTAACCTTTTTTTAAAGCCATTTTTTTATGTTGGGCTTCTCTTGTAAGTAACCCTAACAAAGGATTGGGATACGCTTTTTTAACATGTTACTACACAGGATCCTTTTTTTTTATGGTGCTGTAAAATCCCTCCGCTAGAGGGTGTGTTGCGTTACAAGCACCATATTTTGGCTAATATCCTTTTTTCCACCGTCCGTAGAACTCCCTACATCCCTTCACTGCCACAGTTGTTTCCCGCTTTAGTGATGAATTTCGCAATTAGAGAGGTGGGATTCACTTTTCGATATGAACAACCATCCCAAGTCCCAAGTTGAAGGGTAAATATTACACTGGCATGGTACTGGCATGGGGAACAATTCTACGAATGAAATCTACATGCCAATACCTCTGTGCTGACTAGGTTCAATACCGATGAAATGCAATATGCTAAATATGGCTCACCAGTCTCGACCATCGGAAGCTCCACGTTGAGTAAGGCTTGTGTGTGCGAAATCCAAAAATATAACTCACTATAAAAAAACGCATATCGAAACGAATTTTCCTACAAAACAAATTTTGGCTTCAATGGTGAAACTCACCCCTCCATCCCCTATCAAGCTGCATAAGGGACGCTGCAGAAAAAGAAAATCTAATATCACTCGCCTGACTCAACAAGCGCGGCGGATGGTGGTAGATGCATTCCCTCTGTCTGCTGCAGTTTGCCAACTGCTCGTCCCACTTCTCTCCTATCCATCACCGTGTGTTGGGCGAATTGATGAAGGCAGTTGGTAGTGGGTCCCCTTCCGCTCATCATTTTAAACCGATGCCGGAGAGCCACGATTTGACAACATGCAATATCAGCGAAAAAAAAAACGCAAAACTCGCATGTGTGCGAAGCGGCGCACTCTGTTTATGAGAGGATCGACTGCGGGCCGGGAGTCGTAAACATCCATCGAGGGATGGATGCCTTTTTTCACCGAAACTGATTGGGTTTTTTGTTGTTGTACCTTTTGGTGCTCTTACTGTTACTGTCCCGCCCTTCTACCAAACTTTGCTGTACGGAATGAGGATGAGGAGACGGAAAGGCGGAATGGTGGTGCTATACACGGCCGTGATTACCATGTTGTTGGGTCGACAAGGCAGTAAAGTTTCTGCCTGCAATTACAGGCTTACTTCCCCGTGGTGGATGGGGGATTTTTGCTTACTCTCTTTCTCACTCGCGCCTTTCCTCTTTGTTGCTGTGACAAGATGTGTTACTGCACACGTCCGCGTGTCATCATCGAACGCACCATCATTACGAGCATGCTGCATGCGCTATTCACGAGCTGACAGCAGCAGCATCAGCAGCAGTGTGTACGGTTCGCTGAAGTTTTGGGGCACAATGACAAGCGACCCAATAATGGAAAAGAGGAATCCCCTGGCGACTGGCATCCCGCGACAGTTCCTCGGTCCCGGGGTTGTAAAAACTTATCCACCACGGGTAAGTCGTTCACTCCCATGTGCTTGTGTGTGTGTGTGTTTGGTGCATCGTACCGGTGGGAGGGAAGACATCCGATGCAAGCGGGACTAAAATTACGACTAACGCGTCTGTCGTCAGCCTTTCCGATTCCGTCGAAGAAAGAGCTTGGCGCGTGTATGGTGGTGATGAAAACGGAGGAAAGTGACGTTTTCCCGTTTTCACCGTTTCTCAGCGCTGCAAAACCCGGCGTAACACTAGACGAGGGAAAACACAACTCCCCAATCATTCTTCATCTTCATCGTTACGCGAACAGAGCGAGACTCATCGCATCCAGTGCGAACGACAGGAAGAAGGATGCCCGATTCGTTCCAGCTCTACGATGGGCTGGCGATGGTGAACGGTAGTGGTTGCAAATTACCACAAAACGGGAGAGTTCTGCCCCCCCCCATCCCCCCGGTGACGGCCAGTTGGCAGGAGCAAGGAAAGGTGATGAAATGATAAAAATCTGTCCTTGCCATCGCACACCGTGCACCGCGATGGGTGCCGATGGGTATTGAGGGATTTCGTTTTGATCATTTTGTGACCGAGGAGACCGATGATAGAAGCCATCGCAAGCCGGAGCTCACTAGCGGAGCGTGTTATAATGGACCATGATGTGCTTGGTACTGCTTGGGCTACACCGGGAAATTGACACACAAGCTTCGAAGGATAAACAGAATCCTGTAAGAGTAGCCCCCCGGATCGAAGAGTGTAGCGTTTTCATATTCAGACCAACAGCGCACAGAGCGTCCTGATCCAGGGATTCGCACGGGCAAAGAGTCTACTTCAAAGAAACTGAGAGCCACACACAAAAAGGAATGTATACTCCGACGGGAAAAGAATACTGATTCGAACATAATCAACGGGGTTTACATTTTTGAATTGATAAGAAAATACTCCTCCCCCCCGGGGTAGAGCGTACAGGGTGCGCACGTTTTCAAACAGAACTATAATAATTGCAATGCGCTTTGACAGAGAAAAGAAGTCGCCCTAGAGATAGGCGACCGCGCAAGGAATCATGGTTCCAAATTTCTTAATGGAGATATACAACCGCGGTAGTGAGATTTTGGAAAACACCAAGACGCTCTGCGTTTTCCATTATATTCGGTGGTGGAGCGATGGTGGAGTCGAAAAGCAATTTCTATTAAAATGCTTCTGGTAATACGTTTTTGGGGGAGGAATCGCGATAAAGTATTTCCCCAGGACCTGTGGACTGTGGAGGTGTTTTCATCCTCCCAGAAGTGACACCAGAGCAAAGTCTCATTGCTTTGACTTGAACATGATTCTGGTGGAATTAAAGTTGGCGAAGTGGATACACCAAACATTCAGCGAGCTTTTTTGTCAGGATCGCTGCCATCGTCCCACGTGCGGCAGTGACTGGCAAGCACTAAATACAGTACACACGCTGCTAAGGTTACAGCAGGACCCGCCGCTACAGCTACCCCGAGCCCCGAGTAGGATTACATCTCGTTCGCGTGAATAAATAAATAATTAATGCTAACCAGAACCACCGCACACACACAGACACAGACACAACACCATTCGGACCCGACACCTTCCCTGTACGCATGCTTGGCAGGTTGGCCCTTCTTCGCGCGCCTGCATTGTTAATGATTGTCTTCTCATTTTTCGCCCCTTCCGGGGAGCCGGGGAGAGCCGTTTTCCGGGAATTATGGTCCCTGCCCCGGCTTTGGGTGTAATTCACGTGACGCGAGCGGATTACCGCAAGAAGCTCGCCATTTTTTGTGTGATTCGTTTCCTATTTCCCGGGTTTTTTTTTGTTGCGGTGCAGTATTGTGGGTCGAAAAGAAAATTAAGTATCTCGGCACAAAAAGAGGACACGTAGTGCTGTGTGTCCCGAAGTGGGTAGATGAAGTTGTTTTTCGAGAGAGGGAAAAGATGAAGTTACTTTTGCGTGTGTGTGTGTGTGTGTTTTGTTTTGTTTGCTGTTGCACTTCGTCCGGAAGACTCTGGAATGCCCTGCAGGAGGAAAAAAAGCCCACGCGTTCAAGGATTTCTATTCATGACGGATCACACTTCGGATCGCCCGAAACAGCTCTAGCTACAGCACTCAGCCAAGGTCAAGGATTAACCGGGGAGGCTCTTACCGTTACGTGGCAAAAAATAAACCTTACCCATTCGTTCTCATTCATACGCTCACTCACACATACAAAAAGGAACAAACATGTTCCTTCCTTTCGTGGGCATGCAGAAAATGATCAATAAACAAGGTAAACTAAATACAGGCACACTGATGATGATGATGATGGCGAGGGTAAAAGGAGTTGTGAGGAAAAGTGATACGTGATGTGGATTGTGCTCGAGGGCGGGAAAGCTAGGTGATCGAGATGAGCATGCAAGATGAGGTGAGACTGTTGTGGTATGACTGGTTTATGCTTTCGTGTGCTTGAAAATGAATGAGGAAATGATGTTAGGGTGTTGGTGTGTTTTGCTTGCTGTTAGTAGATCAAGAAGGGATGCTCGATGTCGGATCAATGACTAGACACGTTCAACACGGGGAGCAATCGGCTGTTTTGTTGCTTTTTGGCCCACCGTCATCGACACAACACAAAGCTCCCGTCCACCCTGGGAACTACAGTTTGATTGCATTGTCGTCCCCTGGGGGCCGGGTGTGTATGTGCGTTTCGCGGTTGATTTCTTCCGTCGATAGATAACAGAGTGGATGATGGTTTTGGTCATGGTTCACCGAAATGGGAAGAGAGAAGAGTGGCGGTTTTTGGGCGCCCTCACCGGGATGCATTACTTACGTGCACTCGTACTCGTTCCACAAATCGACACACTCGAACGGATCCGGACAGATCACGTTGGCGCACGGTTTGTTCGACGGGCAGTTCCGCTCGAGGTTGCGAGCCATCGTTGCCTGGCCCCATTGCGTACCGTTCATCGCCGGCGGCAGTGGCAGATGTTTGCCCTCGAGTCTGTTTAAGTAAAAAAGAGAGACAGAAGAAGAATTCCCATCATTAGTGAGAAACACATTTGGTAAAATAAAGAAGAGAGCAACTGCCACTGATTTGTTACCTGATATCATCCAGGCAGCTCTTCTGGTAGTCGGCGTACACCTCGAACGTGCGCACGCCCGTATACTCCGCCTTGCCACCGGCATACACGCCCTCCTGCTTGTCCACCAGCAGCCACTGGTGCCCGTCGAACGTGAACGTTTCGTTGTACCGGCGGCCCTCGCCACCGTCCAGCTCGAGCGTGGCGGCCGAACCGTGCCGGTTCACCCGCACCACGTGCCACTGGCCATCGTCGACCGCGATCGCGTTCAGCCAGATGTCCCGCTCCTCCGTGCGCAGCGAGTTCAGATTGTACCGGAAGCGAAGCCGCGCGTCCTTAATCTCCAGTATGCCGTACTCCCGGTTGTGCTGATCGCTCACCCGGAACAGCTCGCCGTGCTGCTCGCGCGTCCGGAAGCGCAACTGTATCTGCGTGCTGAAGCGGTCCGGTTCGAACGACAGCGCGTACTTCACGTAGCTCTGCTGCTTGAACGTCGTCGGTATGGTGGGAATGTTGCAAGCCGGTCCGGTCCACCCCGGGCGGCACTGGCAGCGCGCCTCAGTAAAGCTGCCGACGCAGTTGCCATGTTCCCAGCAGCGTGACGTCTGCTCGCTCTGGCTGCACACCTCCTCGGTCTGCGGGCAGCCGGCGACGCTGTTGCGCGACAGCCCCGGATGGGCCAGATCGTACAGCTTGCTGTTGTGCACCAGGTTCTTGATGCACCCGTCGAAGCCCTTGCCCATCGGCATGTAGTTCCAGCGGTAGTGCGTCGGATCGAACTGCTCGCGATAGAAGCCACCGATCTGGAGCGGCGCGTTCACGTTCAAGTACTCGTTGAACGGGGGGATGGTACCGCGGGCCTGGCACGACGAATCGTCGAACTCGGGCGGCGAACCGTCCTCCATCTCCGAAACCTCGGCCGACTTGCAGTAGTCCACCACCATGCGCACGTTCTCCGTGTCCCAGAAGATGTCCAGCCGGTGCCATTCGCCATCGTCCAAGCTTTTCTTCGTCTTTACCCGCAGCTCCAGCGTGCCGGAGCCGAAGTCAATCAGCAGTCTTGGGAAGCCTCTCTCCAGCTCGACGGAAATGAAGTCCGACACCAGCAGCTCGTCGCGCTCCGGCGGCACGATCGGTCCGTTGTACAGCAGCAGCCCGTCGGACTTGCGCGTGATAAACTCGAAGCTCAGATGGGAATCGTCGCACATCGCGAGCGGCGGATACCAGGCCCACCCGTTGCCGCGGAAGCTGCGCGTCGTCTGCTGGCAGCGCGGTCCGGTGTAGCCCGTCGGGCACGAGCAGCTCAGCCCGTACCGCGTCTCCATACAGCGGCCCCCGTTGTGGCACGGGGACGAGCGGCACGATTCGGCCTTGCTGAAGTTTCTAGCGCCGCAGGTACACTCCGCCAGCACGTCCACGCGTACCCCGACCAGTGACGTTTTGTTCGCGTTCACCATGTACGGCAGCGAGCTGATGTCGAGCGTGTTGGTGCACGAGCCTTCGCACATCTGGTTCTCGTACAGACACTCGTCGATGCCCACCATCGTTATGTTCACGCCGACGTCCTTCTCGATCTCCTCCCGGTGCATCAGCACGATGCCGTTCAGCCTGACCGGTTTGTAGTAGGGGGAACCGTGCGCCGAAAAGCGTACATCCGTTAGAGGCGGGTGCTTGCGGCGCAGCTGCACACTGAACACGTCCACGTTCTCCCGATCGATGTTGAGCAGGTCGGCCAGCTTGTCCTTGAACCGGTCGGCTTTGCTGCGTGACAAGCTCTGCGTCCGGTAGTTCCACACGCGTATGAAATCCTCATCCGTAATGCCCGCTATCCGGATCGAGCCACTGTTGATGACGGCATCGTGCGGTATCTCACGCACCGTCACCGTCACATTGGCCGGCACGTCCGCCTGCGTGTGCTTTCGATCGTACACCTTAAACCGCAGATGGTACCGGCCGTCCCGTGTGCCCTGCCGCATCGTTATCATGCCCGTGTCCTCGTCCAGCTTGAAGCGTGGATGCTCCTGCGACTCCCAGTGGAACTTCTTGTCCGGCAGATCCCAATCGTCCAGATCGTACACGTACACCCGCCCGATCTGCGTGTCCGGCGCTTGCCCCAGATAGTTGTACACGAATATGTCCTTCGAGCCGGGCTGCATCTTATTGTCGTTGACGTCACCTATCACGACGGTTAGCGTGCTGGTGCCGGTCATGGCCGGGTTGCCGTGATCCTTGATCACGATCGGGATCAGATACTCTTTCTGCTGCTCGCGATCGAACGAGCGGAGCGAGGACACGATCGCCATACCGTCCCCGTTGGCGCCCTTCTGGTCCTGCTCCACCTTGAACGACGCGCGGATGATGTCGTCCGCGCCCGGATCGAGCCGGAACTGGAACGGTGGCCCATTGCTCTTCGAGCGGTCATCGTCGTCGGTGGCCAAAATTTCCACCACCTTGCGCGGCGGAACATGCTCGGGCAGCACAGGCCGGTAGTCCTTCAGGAACTTGGGCGGATTGTCGTTGATGTCCTGCACGATCACGGTCAGCGTGGCGGTGGCCGTTTTCGGCGGTATACCATCATCGATCGCCAGTATCTTCACCTGATGGCGGGGCGTCACTTCCCGGTCGAGGTTGCGCTGAATCGTCACCGTGCCTTCCTGGTTAATCGAGAACTGGCGCTGCCGGTCGGACGAGCGATCGATCGCGTACGACACCTTGCTCTTGCCGCCCTGGTCCGGATCGGTCGCCTTGAACGTTTCCAGCGTTTTGCCCACGTCCGCATTCTCGTACACCGACACCTCGATGTTCGGCCGCTCGAACTGCGGCTTGTTGTCGTTGATGTCGCGCAGCTTCACCACCACCCACGAGTACGCCACGTGGTACTTGTCGTTGTCGTTGTCCTCGCCCTTGTCGTTCACCTGGATGCGGAACCGGAACCCATTGCTCTGCAGCGGATCCTCGTAGTCGAGCGGCTGCACAATCTTCAAGCTGCCCGTACCGTCGTTGTTGCGCACCATCGTGAACTTGTCCGCCCCGTACCCACTGTTGTCGATCACCTTGTACTGGAACTTATTCGTTTCGTCCTCGTCGTGCACCGTCACGGTGAGGATGGGCATTTCCGGCAGATTGGTACCGTCCGTTTCGTCCACCTCCGTGAACCACTCGTCCTTGGTGAACTGGGGCGGCATGTCGTTTATATCCTTGACGCGTATAGAGGCCGTCCCAGTCCCTTTCAACCCCCCGCCATCCATTGCCACGACCTGTATCGAGTAGTCCGGCGTGCGCTCCCGATCGAGACAGCAGACCGCCGTCTTAATCACGCCCGTGTCCGCCTCGATCTCGAATATCGGTGAGCCCGTTTCCTCCTCTATCACGTTCTTTTCGATGGAATATATCAACTTTGCGTTCGTACCTGTGTGTGAGATTGCGTTTGTGTGTGTTGTGCAATGGGGAGGCAAATGAAGGATTAAAAAAGAAAACGGTAGCCCACTGGACATTTGAAAGCGCTCATCGTCTCGGTCATCATTGGTTTGTGTGTAACAATGAGTCCAATTGATGAGGACACAATCAAACACTGGCGGGTGAAGAAGAATAAAGCACCACACTTACCTTCGTTCGGGTCATCGTAGTCGACGGCCGTCATGGTCATTACAACCATGCCAGCGGTACCGTTCTCGGTCACATTGCCGAAATAGACACCCTGCGGGAAGATGGGCGCATTGTCGTTGATGTCCTTCAGGTTCACCTGCACGTCCGCGTAGCCGACCAGCCCTTCGCCACCTTCGTCCTGCGCGAACACGGTAAAACGCCACTGCGGTCGACCGTTCGGTTGATCTCGATCCAGTGGCTGTGGAAAAGTAAAAACGTGGGGGGAAACGATGAGAAAAGCCGTACCGGTACGGTGGAATCTTTTCAGCGTTACACTTCTGACCGGTTGGACCGTGACAGAGTGGGTTCAATGATAAATCCCTAATTTACCCAATCGACCTGCTTATTGGTTGGGTCAACTGGTTTCGTCGTGGCGCGATCTGTCCGACAGTGCACAATGTGGGAAGTGGGCCAGTTCGTAGTAAACCCTTTCCCCGGGTTCGGTGCGGAAGAGAGCGGACAGCGAAAATCATTACAAACACACATCCAACCAGATGACCCCACACTTTGGTTTTATTGGATCCGGGACAGTGGCGAATCGTTTCGTGCGAACCGACAGAGACACGGAACATCATTGTACCAAAAGAGTGTCACAAACAAACACGCGCAGACCGTGCCCAGAAGGACATCATTATCAAGTAGGGCGAGAGAATCGATCAGTGTTCCATTTCCCGTTCAATTAACTCGACAAATTGAAAATGGCACTTTGTGGCACACGATGCTTCGCGTGCGCTGTGCTACAAACACTCGGAAGGGAAGTGAACTTGTCAAAGATCCAAACGAAATTAGATCCCTTCAGTGCCGGTGGTGAAGGTGCGTTCCGTTGAATCATTCGCCGTGAATAAAGCTCGGATTGGTGTCACGAGGAGTGGGACATTTGCATCGAAAGAGTTAAGCTTCATCACAGAACGATAGTTTCCTTCGGATCTCTACTTGGTGTTGTGTTGAGTCTGCTCTACACCCTTAAAAGGTGAACGGATGCAATAACAAAACACTTACTTGGAAGTTTTAAAACGGAACAACCAAGCGGATTAACACAAAACACCAACCAAAGTTTCGAGAAATGGCAACAGCGAGTGAAACTCGTGCCATGATGTATTCGTTAAATGAAACAAATTTATTCAATTAGTGGTTCCGTTGTTTCTCTGTCACTGTGAGCACCGCACGGCATAACGTTGCAAGCTCTAATAAATCTCGGTTACCGCACGTCATCAGAACAAAGCACGTATCATGAGTTAAAACACTTCCGAGAGAGAGACAGAGAGATCGTTGCTTCGCAAAGCGTAACGTAAGGTGATTTGTTTAAATATGCCATATCCTGCTGACACTGCGGTCAGTGGTCAGTTTGGTACTGCCCTACCTTTTGCCACGGTTCCCATGCACCCGGGTGTGAGGTCACAATCCCATGCTCTGGGAAACTTTATTGTTTACCTGATTTTCCCGTAGAATCATGCAGGTGTGTTGGTGCCTTTCTTACAACCCTTCATTTAATAAATTATTCAAAAGCGTTAACATAAGCGAGAGACAGAAATCGAAAGTGCAAGTGCATTGTGTACTTGTGTGTGTCGTAATGGAGATCCGGGCGAGAGCGAGGCACAATTACGATGTACCTTCTTACATCGGAACGGAACGGTATTAGAGGCGTCTGCCTCTAGGTTGCAGCTGTCGGGATAGAAATGGCAACGCCTTGTAGTGCGCGAGCGTGTGTGTGTCTACGTTCACGTTTGACCAAATGCGCTTTTCCAATGGTAAATAATTAATTAAATACAGCTCGGACAGAAATTGGCTTAAATTGTTCCGTGCTCGTTGTTTGCTGTTTGCCGTGAGGGAATGGAAGGAACGATGACGATCATGGGAATGAAGCATTGTGCATTCGTACGAGATGGTATGAAATCAGGACCTAAGTGGACAGAGCCTACAAGGAGGGCGGGTTGTTCTAGCAGCTGCTGGTCGAGCGGACGAGCGCTTTAGACGACTGATTAAATTAAAATCTCTTTTCCTGTTCGGGTTGGTTGATGAAGCGGCGCTGTGTTGCAAAACCAGCGGTTAGTTAATATGTGGTTCACTCTTGCCAACGATCGCCGCATTTGGAGGGTGCGGTGTTGTAGGAAACATATCATCTGAAAATGTTTTCATTCTAGAATTCCAGCTCCATGTCATGCGTTCGTGGAGGGTGGAAAATAGCTTCCTGCATCCATTTCCATTTCCAGCGAGAAGAAAACACATAACAGTAATGGAGCACCGTACGAGTTGGAATTTGAAATTCTTGGGTACGATTTTGCACCCGTGCCCGTCATAAATCAGGGTCTCATTCAATTAGGCGCCAGCATTTCTTGCAATTGAACGGCAAATCGGTCGTTCGTTACGACGCAAAATTAATATTAATTGATATTGGAAAGCTCCCCCCGATCCTCCCGCAACGAGCAGCGCTAAAACGGAACGTCCGTACCATGCCCGTGATCAAGTTGACGATTGGGACATGTTTGTCGCCATATTGTCATTTAATTCACAGCTGTAGCAGCAGCAGCAGCCGGCATGTTTCTTCAGCAAGGCCAGGTTGGTTGTTTCGTACAGATTGTTTCCGGTGGCGAATGAAAATGCCCATTTTATACGTGTCCATTTTGGGGTCGGTTTTTTTCACTCATTCTCTCTCTCTCTCTCCAAATGGGCGTGTGCATATTTTTCACCAATTTTTAAACCCACGCACACATACACAAGACCGCGTGAACGATCTTTTAGGCGCGCATAAAACTAACATAACATCAAGCGCAAAACATCTCGTCGTCGTCGTGCATGTTTCGTTCTCGGGCCAGTCACGGCAAGAGCGCATCGCCGTTTCGAAATTGCGCCCATCAGGAACATTTACATGAATATTTCAGCGATATCCACCCACCCTACCGATGCTGCTGCTGGTGGGGGGCTCAACCCTAAAGCCATTAGCTTTTATGACTTTCAAGACTGTGCAGAGGCGTTTCTTTCTGTGTCGCGTGTTATTATTTGTCGAATTTCGGTGCTTGTGAAACGTTCGCAGGAAATCTGCTGGCAAAGTCCGGCTGGGCTGGAGGCGTAGTAGAGAAGTAGAATATGTTTTTTTGTGTGTATTCCTTATTTGTTGCAGTGAGCTTCAGCATGCTGGGTGTCCGCATGTTGCCATCGCACGGTTCAGGGACACTCAACGAACCATCAAACTGTCGTTAGACGGCACGGCAGCAAGCAAGAAAAAAAAGAAAGGCGCTGCATTACGAAGCATTTTTGCACAAAAAAAAAAACAAAACCAAAAAGACCATCCTCGTCGTTTAGCACCCGAAACAATGGCAAAGAGACATCAAGACCAGTGCGCCATCGACACGCGAAAGGAAGCACAAAAAGTATCGCGAATTGAAAAAAGGCAATCAAAAACAAGACAGAAATCAAATTAAATGTACAAGCAAGATTGAGGTTTTCTGCTGCCTACTACCACTGCTACCTTTTGCATCGACATCACAGAAGGCACACACACACACACACACACACACACACACACACACACACACACAAACACACATTTTCCTCCCTACCATCAAACCCGCACCCCCTAGGCGGGTGAAGAAGGATTACGGAAGAGAATCGGATCAATTTCGATTGCCTGTCCTAAAGGGGGAGACCGCAGCAGGCAGGATGAAAGCTATCACAATTTTCCCGCCGGCGAAAAGTGTTGGATTATGGGTACCGTTTTGTGGGTGCCGCGCACAACAGAACACCCGAAAATGAGACAAAACGAAAGAAAATGATAAATTTTACCACCAATAAAGCACACGCTCCCCGGTGATGATGTTGGTGGTGGTGGTTGGCATCGGTTTTTCTCCGTGCTCGAACAGGCTTTTCCGAGCGTTCAGAGTGATTGGGAGAAATCCAATAAATGCCGAAAACCGGTTCCACGGAATGGCTCACTGCAAACAGGGACGGGGGGAAGGATACCGGCCCGGCCAGATAGAGCGAAAAGATCATAAATAAATGGCGAATCAAGCTTCCATCCATTTCGATTGCAAACAAAAACATCAAATATAAACTTTCCGCGTCCACACTCTGTGTCTGTTTGTCTGTGTGTGTGTGTGTGTGTGTGTGTGTGTGTGTGTGTGTGTGTGTGTGTGTGTGTGTGTGTGTGGGTGTGTGTGTTTTTGGGTTCTGCTGGAGTGGGCGCGGAAAACCCGAAGACCTTTTCCTCAGGCGTGGTGCGTGGTCGTGTTGCCGGTGGGAAATGCCCGCACATTTTTACAGTGAATTAAATTTCGATTTCCGCGGATGGATACACGTTTAATTGAGTGTAAGAGCGTATCGTTAGCCGAAAACTCAAAGAACGAAAGCTTACTGAACCAATAGCAGTGCTGCTGCTGGTGCTGCTGATGCTGCTGGTGGAAAGATATCATGTTTAATTAATACTTTATTGGCACGATTTATTGTACTTGCGTGCCTTCGATTGAGACGTTTAAGATACTTTAATGTACACAAACCAGCACAATTAAATTCTGTACGTCGCAAATAAGCTCCTTAAAGGCTTCTTTTCCGGCCAGCTGCCAGCGATCCCAAAGTCAACCGAACTATCATTAGTTGGATATTTAATGACACGAGACGAAGCGCACAAGCAGCAGCAGTACACGAATGGGGGGTAAGCTGGCTGCAAATAAGCAAACAATTTCATAATGTTCTTGTAATTTTTGATAGCTTAAGCTGTCGAGTGCCGAGCGAGCCAAAATGCTGCTGCTGCTGCTGGTGCCAACGCTGCTGCTAACGCGAAAGAAGGCTACGTCGTATCTTTGCCAAACAAGACAGGGAACGACAGGACTAAAAAAACCCTCTAAAGAGTTCCACAGGAACATGGCATCCTTCTAGCGATCGTTGCACAAGTGGATAGAAGTGGTAAGGGCGAGGAGCACGATGCGCAAGATGTCTGCGGGTCATGAAAAATGCATCAATGAAAATCCCGTTCCCCGTGACGCGGCAGGGCAGAAAGGCCACCCCATCGTTCGCAATGGGCGAACAGGCAAACTTTGACTACACGAAACGATCTGTAGATAGCAGGAATGGCAGGGCAAAAGGGCGAACACGGTCACAAATACGGCTGCTTATCATAATTACGATGTGCTTTAGGTAACTAACGTGCGGCGGAAATCGGAAGAAGAACCCAAGAGCAAGCGGCGAAAGCAAGCGCAACCGTTAGCCGATTATATTAGTACGAGCTGCTTGCTTGCACAGATCTACTTTTCCCCGGCGGTGCTTTCCACGAAGCAAGACGGTGGCACCGTGTGTCAAACCGTGGCAGACTGGTGCTGGTGCCAAAAAAAAAAGCCGTTCTGTCGCTTTTTGATAAGTTCCTGATAAGTTTTACCTCGTAAGTCGTACCGTCTTGTTCCTTTCCGCCCTCCCGTTTTCCCCCTTTACACAGGTGGGTTAAAGGCCAAACGGTTCCATCCGGTCGCTTTGTGCACAATACGCCTTTTATTGCCCCTTCGAGTGACACCCACTTCCGGAACCGGAACGATTGCTGCAGGATTACACACACACACACACACACACACACACTGTACACATCGACGGTACGGAAGAACGGGAAGTGAGTGAGAAGCCGTCAGAAATCTTCGGCTAAATATTCCAACCTTTTCCTACTTTTATCGCCCACCTCCACCGTGCGGTCGTAAAATGACATCAAAAAGTCAGTGAAGCAGCGAAGACGGTGTGTGTTCAAAAAAAAAAAAAAAAAGAAAATCCTGGTCAAGTGGCCATTCCGTGTCTTTCTCCAAGTGCGGGACCGACTTTTTGTGCACTGCCCCGCCGGTGAGCAAAACCTTTGGCCGACTTAAATATTATTTATTGAACGTTGCTCTTTTTTCCTCCATTATTTCGTGCTTCTTGCCTTCCTTCTACAATTGGGCCCTTTTGTGTAGTTCCTGTGTTTTTTTTCTTCTTCCTCTTTGCTTTACCAACCGTGATAACCGGGAAAGTTTTTCGTTCACCTAAGCTCAGGGGCTTTTTGTTTCTTCTCTGCCCCTTCGGTGTGCCTGCGATTTTCGGAAATTGGTGTATAATTTCTTGCCTTCTTGGCCACTCGTTAAAGAAGCGCTTCTACCCAAACCAACAAAAAAAAGGAAGCTGCTAACAAAAAGCACCGAACAAAATGGGGAAGGACAGGCAGCAAACTTTCGTACTAAGTGGAGAGAAAGACTGAGAACATCTTTTCTCATTTGTTACTTCCCACTGGGGCGCGCCCAGGGCATTCCCGCAATCGAGCAAAGAGTGCGTTTAAAATACGATCCTCCCAAGTAACGGAGGGATATCCCTTCGGGAAACGAACTTAGTTCTTGCTGCTGCTGCTGCTGCTGCTGCTGCTTCTTACTTACTTGCCAGCACGATGAATAAATAGCGATCGTCACAGCTGGTGTCTCGTGGAGGCGGCTGGTTGCTGTGCCTGCAAATGACGGCTGGCGCACACCCTGCTGCTAGAGCTTTGGCAGAAAGATCACAGCCCCCGTATGGTGTGGAGGAGATCACATATTTCACGCATCGGTTGAATGTGTGTGGCGTGTGTGTGTATAGAGTGGCCAAACTTTCACCAAAGTAGCTCAAAAACAGACTGTTCGGATTGGGGTGGGGGATTGAAAGCTTGGTTAAACTTTTGCGACTCCTGTCCGGTGTTCCAAAGTTTACGCGAATGTGTCACCACGACGACAGCGGCATACATTCTTCACCACACACGCAAAGGGTGTGTGCCTACAGAACCTCACCCGGTTTAGACGTGTGTTCGATTCTTTGCAATAGCCGGCTGACTCGTTACCGCAGCTCAGCCCCGAGCCTCGATCGATCCGCTCTGTCAAAGCGTAAAATTTGATAACTTTTAAGTGCCCCGGCAGACTACGTTACTTCGCCCAGGGAGAGGAGGCAAACGCAGGAGGCATGTAAAATGGTGTCCGCACCAGCTTTACGTGGAAATGTGACAGGAATTGGTAATACAGCATTCTAGTGGGTGACACTACGTTGTCTCCTTGCTTCCTGCCCGGAGGGGCGAGCAGCAAGTTTCGTTCAAGCGCTCCCACAAATGCATTTTTAATGGCCGTCTATATTGACTGGCGAGTGCTTGTGTTGGGTTGGTTGAACAGTTGTTTCCTTGCTGCGTGTTGCAAGTGGAAGACGTACTATCAGTTTTGACCTTCCGTTTTTGCGAAAATAAAAGTTGTTTTTGACTTTCGGAAAGAAAGCTCACTATGCACACCAACCTACCCAGCTCGGTGCTCGATGGTTTTTTTCCGTGGGTCAGAGGGTTTTTGGTTAGTAAACGTAATGGCACTTTCAAGCATTTTGATGGCAGCCGTTGGCACTTTTTGACACGTTTTTGATTCTTTAAGCGAGAAATAAGTTCGATGCGCCAAACCATTGAGTGGAATCGTAAATTCATTGGCACCCGAGCAAAGGTAGAGGTTTGAAGCTGAGCTTCCAAATTTTTGCCGCATAAGAAATGGAGCAAAAATTGTGCAAAACTTCGCATCAAAAACTACGAACAAGGCAGAATTTTAATTGCAGCGCGCGCTTTTCTGACGCGCCCTAAATTGCATCCAATTAGAAAGAGCGGGGAGAGCGAAGCTAAAATCGCTCATTTGAATTTATGACTTTGGCTCGGGTTGGCATTAAACCAAATGCGGAAGCACACCGTCTTCCCGGTCTGCACGGTGCGTGATCCGCCCTTTCGAACGACGTGATGAAGTCATTAATTTAGCGGAACTTCACCTCAGCATCTCTGGCCAGCTTCTCCTCAGGCAGTTTCGCTCACCCGTGGGCGGAGAGATTAGTTCCGGCATTTTCATCGTTTTCTAAACGAATGTTGACAGCCCACGGTCTGTACGACTGGCTCGGACCGTTCGTAGAACCACCATCGTATCTTTCGGTGGAAGCCCCAACCCACCCGGTCGGTACTGTAATACTTCTGGCACTTCGATATCGATGTCGATTCGAGCAGGAGGACACGGGAAAGATAAATTGTGCAAAGTTTTTTGATTTATGACAGCTTACGGCCGGAAGCAGAATACACCACACACACACACTCACACATACCGCCTTCAGAAGATACTTATTGCAAGGCGTCGACACCCAGGCATTCGATGAGCATTGCGGGTTCTGCATTCGACACAGCCAGGAATCGCTGCGCGTGCAAAGCGGGAGCACGTAGTACGGTCTAGGGAGGACATTCTCATAATATTCTTGTCGTCGGTATGATTAAGCCAATCCCGGGTAGTGTCCATTATAAAGAAAGCTGAGTTGTCTGGGACGGAAGGGGAAAAGTTGCTCCAACGCTCATTGCGTTGCCCGTTTAGCAACTTGCCAACTGTGGGGAGGAGATCAACGCAGAGGAGAAGAGAAAAGCCAACCGGAAGTCAAATGGTCACGATGGTCCGAAACTATTCAATTTGCTCTTGATGTCAAAGCGATGAAGCGATCTGGTAGTGGTGGTGGTGGTGGTCGTGGTGCCTTTCGCAACAGTGCCATTCCGAGACTTATCGATTTGTTCTCAATTCTTGCTGATGCTGGTGGCGTATGCTGTTCGAACGGTCTTGAAGTGAAGTGTCATGGAAAATGCTTCCGGATACAATCGAGCGTACGGCAAGACGTACCAGCTAGAGCAACTTCTACAATCGATTCAACCCAACCCCAAAGTCTGCCCGGTGCCCTCAGAATCCCGGGGCTCGGTAAACACAGATGAGCGTAGTTAATTAAGACCGCAGCAATAGCATCCATACACCTGTGTCTGTGGAGTGTCAACTTACCTTGAGCACAAAGATTTCTCCGGTAGTTCGATTAATGTCGAACTTGCTGTTGGCGGGATTGTCCGGATCGATACCCTGACCGGTGAGGAAGTAGACGATGTTCTGTGGCCGATCCTTGTCGCCATCGGTGGCGGTGACCTGTTATCCCCCAGGGGCCGGTAACACGGTATGTATGTTTGATGAGCAGTACAGAGAAGAAAAAGAACACAAAATCAATCAGTGATGATACATCTTAGATGAGCAGCAGGGACGCGCCAAGATTGGATCGTCTGCAGTCTCTTGCAAAATGGGGCAGCAATTTTTACAAGATTTAATCTAAAAAAGACATGCAGTTGGAATGCTGGGAAAGGGAAAGGAATGTTCATGCAAATTGGATAGAAAACGAATCAAATTGGAATGAAAGGGAATTAGTGCTAATAGAGCAAACTCAAAGCAATCTACTACGATTGGTTAGTCAAACAGATTTTCCTTTTCTCCTTTCCTGCATTAAGCAGATTTGCGTGAGCAGCGCTGACCACCGGCCGCCCTTGGACACCCAAGCACACACCGAAGACCGTCATCGCGTGGGATGGAAATGAAATAAATTAAATTATTTACAAGACAAGGGAAGAAAAAGAGCACATTTACTGTAGTGCACATAGGTAAGCAGTGTAGACTTTAATCGATACAACGAAACAGCAGGATTAGGATTATTCGATCTCGCTAATCAAGACCATGTGGTAAAGCGACCGGCTGATACTGTTGCTACTGCTGCACGGAGTTCTTTGAAGATGTGGTTAGCTGGGATCGGGCTGTAGTAAACAGGATGCAACTCGATAAGAAGTCAGTCGACCAAACGCAAACGCACACACACATCGTACTGCTGCATTTTCCACGTCGCTAGACATGAAAGCCGGGCTCGGTCTGACTGTGTTTCCACCGGTGGGTGGCTTTGCTAAACGTGATGTAGTGTGTCGCTAGTTAAACGTGATGTAGCAGTCGGTTTGCTGTTGTATCGCTAGTTTTGGGTGTGTTTGGGATAAGTATGAGTGCATTAAATAACTTTTCATCAGCACCGGTGCTGTGTTACCTAGACGGAACGGACGTGCGCCATGTATCACCTGCACCAGCCCGGATATTTTGAGGGCGTTTCAGTGCCACCGCGCATTTGACACGCATACCAACACGTTCATAAAAACGTCCGAGAATAATGTGAATGCATGTGCGTGTGTGTGTGTGTCCACGTGAGGATGGATTAGAATTTAATTAGCGCCCGGATCAAAAGGATTCTCTGCTGATGACACTATTTTGTCGCCTTGGCCGGAGATTGCGCGCATGCAGGTGTGCATTTGGCAGGATTAAAGGATCTTTCCAAAGCCAAACCCGGCAGTGCTAATGAGTGCCATTTGCAGACAGAAGAGAGTTGTACGGACGGCCGTATGCACTTCAGGCGGAGTAGGTGAGTGTGTGTGTGATTTGTGCGTGGAAGCAGTATGCTCCAGTTGAGATTCGACTGAAGCACAGCATATAACGCATAAAGGCAATGGCGTAAGAAGCTTAACGGCTCGCGGCATGAAACGAATAAGCTCGTACCCTTCATAGTTAATTTTACGAATGAAAGCACGCCATAATTGGATATAAGATGATGCCAATTCTTTAGAGGTGCCGGGGAAAGTGCATCAGCAATGGGAAGCAGTGATGTATGCATGTGACATTCGCAGAAGAGGGAAGGTGTCGATGTAAGACTACGTCTCGAATTGATGTTCAAAGTGACGATAATTCACACCTTCGTAAAAATTTGTTCAATTTTTCTAGTTTTCTTGATTTTGTGTTATAGACAGATGCACAAGTTTCTAAAGGAAAGAAAATGCAATATTCATCAAAAAGCATCAATTTATGTACCTAGCACGATGTAATGCGTAAGTCTAAACCAACTCAACGTAACCATTTTCATACAAAGCTTTCTATGCTTCGCGTATGTGTTTCGTGATCTATCGGAAAATCAGACAAGACAGAAATAGCTGGTCGCTATGATAACAGTGACGGGGCCGACGATAATGAGTCCACCGTTCATGGTTTGGCTCTATCAAAGCATCGATTCTCCACCATGTCTGACATCTATTTACGCCCTCTTTCATAAACAGCGCTCAAGGCATGTGGTGTCGTAGTGCCGTAGTGGGGATGAAGGAAAATTAATCGACCAAGAGCTTTGGTTGGTTTTGATGGTCTGAAAGGTTGATCGGTTTTCGATTAAGTGTAAATTATGCCAGGACAGATTTGTCGATGCGATAAAGGATGGTATGGTCGCAAATCAGGAGCTGATTTACGGCGAACCTGGGATTTGGGAAGCTCCCACAGCCTATTAGACGTGGCCAGCGGCGCCTCTTTAAACCTTCCCGAGTTGCTGTGGGAATTCCACAAGGACCACTGATAAAAGGTGAATTTAATCAACGCAATAAATGAACGAGATAGAACACCTATATACTAAAATGACGGTTTTTTGCTAATTTATTCATAGTTTTTACAAAATTTGCAGATTAAAATGCAATTACGTTACGGATCTAATCTCGATAGCGCAATGAAAAGAAGAGAGGAAAGTACATCCTTAACATAGCCACTCGAATTTTTCTGCCTTATCAAGGTATCATTGCAAACGATGCAGTCCAGAATGACTGGCTTACACTAACTACACTTACTCACACTCTGATGTAATTAAACATCGTACACGTCCAACAATTTCGTGTTGATTTAATCAACACACAACACAACACTCTTGATTGGGGCAATTTAGATGAACGGTGTTTTACATCCTAATGGAAGTTTTTGGCACAGGATCGGCCTGATAGTGCGACAGGGAATGGTAGTAGCGGTTACGAACAAATTAGTGATTTGTTTCAATTTGTTCACACATTCCCCTTCCAATACTCGTCCAACCTATCACGTGTGCGTCGCTAAAACATGGTTCCAAACGATGCTATCTAGCACACCGGCCCAATTGGCTCACAATTCGATTTGCGATACAAAAATTGGTTACATACATGTTTTTGTTAAAAAAAAATTAATTCCATTTTCAAACGGAGTAATCGGGGGAGAATGGGCATATTAGCCGTTGGAAAAGCTCAGTGAGAGGAAAGGTGCGTGTGTAAATGTGTGTGTACGTATGATGGGATGAAATTTATGAAGCACCGCTCGTTTGCATCACCGGCGAGGATGGGAATTTATGAGCGCACTCCCCCCGCATGGGTGATTATGGTTCGGGATAATAATAGCTGATGTAATTTACTACTTCCGCCTGGGAGTGTGCAGCTATACCAATCCACTGCGCATTAGGGTTTGGTTTTGGTACGGCAATGGGGAGGAGGTATACCGTTTCTCTGCATTATATGATTCTGTATTTTTATTTTATTTTTGTCGATGCTTAACAATTTGAATTTCCACTACTCATTGAAACTTGTTGTTCCGTGCATGGTGAAATTAACTATTTAATTAGCTCGACGAGGAACAAAACTGCTGTTTGTGGCTGTTTTGTCGATGAAAAGAGCTAGATTAATCGAATATATAATTTTGCTGTGTTTTTTGTTACACGTTACACGGGAAAGAAAAGTAAAACAAATAAGTAGTAGGATTTTTTAATTATTTAATGATGCCATTATATTGTTTCAAGACTTACAATCAAAACAATAATGATTCTGCTTATTTGTAATGAGTCAAATTATAAAACAATCAATCCGTTTAGGTTCATTTTTAGTTAATTAAAGAGCAACCATCGTTTGTCGATGGAATCCTTTCATTACGCGAGCTGCATTACACAATAACTGTTCGGTTGACAGCCCCTCAAAGAGTGCATCGTTAAGCATCGTTAAGCTGTTTGAATTTAACATTTAACGTGAGACTTTTGCTCCCACATGTAAAATTGCAATATGATTGCCGGTAAAAGTGTTTAAGTAAAAAGGAAGAATACAAAAAAAACTGCAGTATAGCTTCTAGCACTAAGCTTTTCTGGGATGAGGGAAAGCTTTAAAACAGTAGCGTGTAGATATAAACCACTCAAAGCCGTTGCTGCTGAGCCGAAACGATGGCACACAAACGAGAAGTTTGGCAAGCTTTTCTTCCCATTTCTTGGAAAAAGTTAGATAATGATAATACGAGCAAAAGGGAAAAACGCCAACAAAAAAACAAAAATCGCTCACAGGTGAACCTACCAGGAGCAGCAGCAGCAGCCGGTGGAAGAGGCAAACCGGGATGCTCGATCGGTGTAAGGGGAGCGGAGGAACGAAGTGAAGCGAGAAAAGTAATTTTCATATTTCATATCTACGATAACTTTACCAGACAGATAACCTCGTCTGACTCGAGGGCCAAACACACACACACACACACTCAAAATAGTGCGCCGAAGAGGGCTGGCTTAAGAAAACGCTCGCTCACTTCTTGAAAGCAGAAAGACTGCAGCAGCAGATAATCAACGTCTTATTCTCTCGCTTCTTATCCTCTTCTTGTTGTTTGTGCCATAATGGATCAGCTCACCTTTCCCAGAAGGGAAGCAACGGGGGCGAGAGTGAAATATTGAATTTTAAGAAATTCCTCACCTTAGCTCCTTGGGTCCTCCGCTCTTTACCGCATATTCTGTTACGATAAGACTGATAGAATAGGGTGAAAATGGGTGGATTATAGTTGTGTATAACGAAATCTGTCAAATGGCTGCGGTTGAACGGGTACCCACAGCCCCGGCAAACTTTGTAATTTACTATCACAGCACGCGACTTTCGCCACTCTATCGCGGTCGGTTCTCGACGTCATCATCATCATCAACATGAACATCAACGGGGAGCAAAGTTGTTGTTTAGCTTTTGGCTTTATATCGACAGTTCGCGGCAACAAAGAAACGTATAGCGCGCACGCCCGTTACATCTTGCAGTTAGTTCGGTTCAATGCTTTCGGTAATTGGTTTTCTTCGAGAAGAAAAAAAGGTGCATTGGCAAATTCGTTGCTGTAATTCAGCTGAGTAGCAGCCAACTAGCTGGAAGCAAGAAAAAGCACTGGTGCAGTTGTTCTGGTTGAGTGGAAAGCGTCACCCCAATCAGGCTGAATTGGCACATACTCAAACACTCAGTCATGATCAAAAGGGGAAAGTGGGGTGCCATGATGTACACCACAACATAACGTCAAACACACCATTGGCTAAAATGGAATACCTAAGTTGATGGAGGGAAAAAAGGAAATTTATTAAAATGGGCGAGCGAAAAAGCAATACAAACGCCCTTTTTTGACCAACATAATATTGCAATGCAGGAGACGGGTAAAAGTGCAGGAACGAGCTTTGGGATTGGCTGCAAACCGAAACCCTCAAAATATGCTCCAGCACGTACCGTATTTCTTTTCACCGTATTTATGGTGAAATGATTTATTGCCAGTAACGCGCAGTGTGTGCGGTGGTGCAACGGTTGCTGCATCGAAAATGTCTTCATTTTTCTTGTGCACACTTCCGATTTTGCTGCACGCTTGCATTGGCTTGCTATGTGCATTGGGGTAGCAAAAGAAACATGTAATGCGTAAAGAGGGAACTTTTAGAAGCTCCAAAAGCAATCCTGTATAAGCTGTCATAATTGTGCCGATGATTGCAAAATTTCTCACCAGCACCATTTCCCCCAGAAGCTGTGAGTGTAGTAAGTGGTGTATCGGTGGCATAAATGGCTACACCAAATTTTGCAGATTTCTTTTGTGCCTGAAACATGATACGATGCTATTATGGAGCAGAAATGTACATCATACAACAAACACGCTCAATTGATGATTGCTTCACATTTTCCCAGCAGCATTCATCGACGGGGAAAGACGGGTGCAGGAAAAGACCCGTCATTTGTTGTGTTGTCTGGCCAATTTTACACACTGTGCCTTCTGTCGGCTCTCATCTTGTACTTTCCGGGCATGCATAATTCATCAAACAAATGAGCAGCACCACCTTGTCAATTGGCCTGGCCTGACGACGGAACGTACCTAGGAGATTTGAAACATTTTCACTTTGTTTGCTCTCACCCAGCCTAACCTTCGTCGGATGCTCGGATGATTGGTTTGTTTAAATTCTACAAATTCTCCATCCTTTTTTTGGTTTGCTTTTCTTCTGTGAACTTTCCGGACAGATCAGAAAACGAGGGGAGAGGGGGGGGGGTGTACAACAGAAGCATGAAATAACAATAACATTTCAATTCAGCCACTGCCCATCCATCACAAAATGGGTCGCTTTTTTGCCATTTCGACGAATTTGGTTAGCACATGAAGCACACATTTCTAGCAGCTTTGAATTCTTTAAGATTTTCATTCAATTCACCACAGCACAGCAACAATTCATCATGTTGTGCTGGAAGCGGAAGGAGCAGCACTGAAAAGGGAGTTTGTACAACTTCCTGGAAGAGCCATTTCCCTGAAGCTGTAGCAATAGTTTTGTACTAGAAGTTCAACAATTTTCCGAGATAGATCGGTTTTTCACTTGTGTACAACTGACATTTTTCGGAAGCCCGTAGGAAGCACTGGGCGCTCTGTATTGTCCGCTCAGTTGATGAAGGGGGGATTTTCTTGCGCTGAAAAGAGAGCCATGAACCGTCCCAACTGCTTTGGTTGGTGCTGCAAAATGTTCATAAATTTCACTCGCGATGAACCAAACTGACAGTACTAGCTGCAGTTGCTACACTACACAGCAAGTAATTCGTTTCGAGGCGTGGGGATAATAGCAGACAATAAGCGGATGTTCGCCCTGCAGCTATTGCAGGACGAGTGGTGGAGAGTTTCGTTTGCTCGTGATGCTTCAATGGAATGCAACGCAAACGTAACGGGAACTAAAGCTAAAGAAAAATAAAACATCCACCACCCTGTTCTGTTCGCATGAAACTTGGTAGAATGATCCACACTGAGAAAGGTGGAAAGAAGGTGGAAAAATGTTTCTAGTTGCATAGCACAGAGAAAAAAAACGCCAAAAAAGAAAATTGGCACACACAGAAAAAAGAAAAGAAAAAAATCCAACAGAACAGAAAGAAATGGCATGAAAATGGACCAAACTGTTGCCTAGAACAAATTGTTCTAACGAGATTTTAATTGAATTTGGAAAGTTGAAATGCTTTTCTCGTTTTTTTTCATCGCTCTCTTGCTCATGTTCTCTTGTATGGTGCTGTATTTTTTTTGTTGGTTTCTTTCTCGATCTAAACGAACAAGCGCGTGCTGGCGACCATTCAAAAGGCATCGCCAGGCTTTGCTTCATGCTTTATCGGTTTGACATTGCGCGGTGGGCGCAAGGAGGAGGGAAGTAAAGGAAACGGGAGCTACGAAAAGATACACATTTTTCCACCCTGTCACTATTCGTTTGTGATCCTACTTTTCTGATTTTTTCCCTTTTTGCAGAAGCATGGCTCGTGCTGGGGCAAGAGCAAATTCCAGTGGAAAAATGAGCAAAAAACATTGGTCATTTTCTAGATCGCCATTCGTCATTCCAGGGCTGGCGGAAGAGTGGAACCAGTGGAAGGACGGCAGAATGTCGGTCATGGTGGCAATTCATCATTAAAACTCAACCGAACTTCCGCACCACTACGGAGAGCGGACAGGTAAATTACTTAATTTCCGTTCATTAGACGGTGTTGCAGAGCGTTTGCAATCATCTTGGGCGCTTGGGAGCCGTTCGCTTCTGCCGATTTTCAGCAGCTGCTGTTCGCTTTGAAGATCTTTTGCAATTTGTTCAGCACACCAAAACAAACACCAAAAAAGCCAACCAGGCACAGGCAAAACACTTTCAAATCGTTTAGCGCATTGCAGAAAAGCTGTGCGAAGCGATGCTCTGTCGGTTGACGCTTGCTAGCGTCGTTCCAATGACAAGACAAGAGGCAGAAAATAGCTTCTCGCATTCGTCGCACTACTTCCTCGCGGTATCGTTTAAAGTTATTGACCATTAAGCGTTTGTCACCACGGGGAGATTCTATCGCCCTTCGGTGTCGTGTCTTTTGTGTGGAATATTTAAACCAAATCTCGCCGATTGGTCCTTACGGCGACGATAATCGTTTGTACACCAAACTTACGGCACGGTGCGCATTACGCACTCTTTAATATCCATTAGCGCAACCCACTTGATGCTGTTGGTCGGTGGGACGGGACGGGACAGGCGGCGCGTTTAAATCTGTGGCCCCATTTTACGCACATGAAATGTTCATGGAAATTTAAGCTTCAAGTACCCCATAAAAGCGCGACAAGAAATATCATTTCAGATAGAGTAAATGGGAATTATGGCTGGCGGGTGGTGCGTACACACGCACCGCTTAATTCTGATGACTGGTTTTGCACGCGCGCTTAAAAACGACAATCCACGTTTGGCTTTTAAGCGGGTGGAAATTAATGAGAGGAAAATATACGCCGTACCATAACAAGTAGCGAGACAAACAATGTGAAAAAGGATATTTGGTGATTTGAATAGAGTGCTTTAGTAGAAGCGCTTTAGTTGCAACTATCATTGACATGGTGTTACGGATTCCAAATTACAATTAATGACCACGTGATCATTACCACCGTACTTACACACGCATAAGCAAGTGGTTCATACGCATCGGGGTAATTTTATTTTAAATTCCTGGGGCGTACGAAAGGTATTATCGAGCTTTTCTATTTGCTACATTACAATATTAGGCTTACATTCAAAGCGCAAGAGATACGAATTGATTGCAACAATCGTTCACTCGCCCAAAAAACGAATCAAAGCTTTTCTTCCCTGGCGTGGTATTTATTTCGATACGACACTGATTGTGCGTTTCATTTGCGTGATTGCCGATCGCAATAGAATTGGACAATGAAACATTCATGTGGTAAAGAAGGAGAAGAAAATGGCTACAATGTTTAGCTGACGACAACTTGCGAGCATAGGAAACGAAGGAATAGACAGGCATTAGCGAAAGGCAGGGCAAAAAGGCCACCTATGGTAACTTACACTGTAGCATGCATTTGGGAACGGTTTGTATGGTGCAAAAATCCACTCTGGTCTATGTTTGTGAAAATTTTGTATAATTTGTAGAGAAGAGATTCGTTTTTATAAATAAAAAATGTTGAATAATGTGATATTAACTTGTTCTAACTTTCCATTCAATTATGGAGGTATTTAAATATTTAGCTCAAAAGACTTTTAAATTAGGATAAATTTTGGGTTGTCTAATACTAAGTCTTAGATGTAAATTGAATTATTTGTGAAAAATAAAACATAATTTTTCAGTATGGCCATTGTGCTTGGTCTTTTCCTTCTCACCATCAAGAGAGTGACGTACATATGTATAAAAAAGAGAGACCACAGCATCTCAACAGCCATGGAAACGCCGGGCACGGTTGATTTGATAAAGAAAATTCTTTTTCCTATCCCTGGTACCAGGGTGAACACACACCGCACATACTACATTGCATGTGGTTTGCGGCTTGTTAGAGTCTCGAGATTGAATGCGTTTTCCTACTCCCGTTGTTTTTTTTTTGCAATCTCTAATTTTGCCTACAGCAAGACACAACGTTTTTTTTGTGCTGTGCCAGTAACAACGGAGACGACACACCGGAAAACAGCGACGTCCAAGGACGGATTCAATCGGAAATGGAGCGAGTGAGATTTTTATGTGGCGATTTTTTTTTGGCCTCTGCAATTTCCATTCCCAAAACCGCAAACAATTCGGAACTGCTGCGGGGTTTTTCCCCCGTGGGATGTTCATACGCTACAATGGGTTGTGACGGACATCGACGACCATGTATGTGTGCAGTCGCTAGCCTGTCGTTGGTCGTTTGTCCTTGGCATAAATATCGAATTAATTCCCGGACGAAACATTCTTCCATTCATTGTGTGTTTTTTTTTTTTGGTTCTGCTGGTCTCAACGGTTTTGCAGACCATTCGTGGGCAATGTGTCACCCGATGTGTGTTGGAGTGGATTGATTTGTTTTTCTATTTCGACAGGACAGAAAATCCACCAGCTAGCTGTCTATATAAGGTTTTTTTCTGTTCGTTTCGGTAGCTTGGTGCACATGGTACAGTAGACTCATCACCCGCCGCCAAGACGGGCGCTAAGGTAAGCGCCACAACAAATATGACAGTGTGCCTGCTATTCGCGTGTCTGCAAAGGAATTTCCCATCAGGTTTTGGCGTGGAATGTGTCTGTGTGTGTTTGTATGTTTTTTGCTTTTGACAATTCGCGATGGCAGCACACAAAAACCAGTGGCCATGACGAATGTAACCGTACCTTTCAAAGCATTCGAACGTGAACGTTGGCAAGGTAGTGGTACCACGCTCGGTGGGATTCAATTTTGAGTAGCAGATAATTGAATTTTCAAGTCCAACACGCGCCATACGTCGTTCGATGGAATATGCAAAAACGATTTGCGTGGTGGAAGTGGTCTTTTTTTTGCAAACATCTTCTTACGAGGTTCGTGCAGTTTTATTTTTCCAATTCCAATTTGTGTATGCCCAGTGCACCACCGTTTGAATGTCAGTCTTTCACACTTTCGATCCGGTGAATGCAATTTCCTCCTCAGTAGCTCTTTTTCCTGTCACTCGCGCTATCCGTACGGCTTGAGGCACCGCAGTGCTATGCCAAAGTGTTAAAATTCTTAGCGAAAATAAAGTCACCCAAGCCTTGGCAGTGCCAGTTCAGAGATTGATAGAGCTGCAGGTGCAACCTTTGATTGGGTAAGCTTCACGAAAAAGGGGATGTGTGTGTGTGGTCTTTCTCAGGAAGGTTTTTTTTCTTCACCATCATACAATTTTACGCCTTTCTTCCAAGTGTCACGATGACATGGGTGAAGGGCAAATAATCTTTTGCACGGCTGCGAAACACATTTCAATCACGGTAATGTCACTGGTACGCCGATGCACGGAGTTTTCATAACGCATGACGGTTACTTAGTGCTATTACAGATGTTGAGATGATTTAATTTTGACAAGTTTTAAATATTTTTAATAAATTTTACAATTATTTTGATAATAGAGTCTACCATAAGGCAACATAAAAAAACTAATTTGAATGAGCGCAACCGGTACAGTTGTCAACTCGTACAACTTAACAACATGCCTGTCATGGGTTTAAGCCCCGAATGGGACCGTGCCCCCATACGGACTTATTATTCTGCTATGGTAATGAATAAGTCTCTGGAAGCCAAGCCCACTAGTGGTATAGGCCTTGACCGACTATGGTTGTGCCAAAGAAGAAGAAGAATTTGAATAAAGTTACATTGTTCAATATTTTTCCAGTTTTTAACTAAGACAGTAGCTTGTTAAAAATTAGTATTCGTTGGTTGGTTTTGATCGAAATTGTCGAAAAAAAAAATCTAAAACAATTAGTTACGAAAAAAATAAGTGAGTTCTGCATAATTCAATAGTTCGGGAAATTTACACTTTTCAGCCTGGAAAACCTATGGACTTTATATTATTTTTACTCTCCATTTACCAAAGTTGCTGCAATGCCTACAACATGTTTCCTAAACCTACGTCGTAGAAAAGATTTCGGGAGTGCTAGAGTTAAAGAGAATTTTCATCCTCAAATCGGTCTCATACCAAACGTACTGTTATCCCCGTGAGCCATGTTTGATTGGCCCAAAGTTAACAATTCCACAACAGGAGAAAGGCGCAGACATTCAAGCCTTCTCGGAATGGAATGGTTAAACATTGTGCACTCTCAACAGGAATCTTCCAAGTGTACCAGCGTTCTAGTCACCTAAAGGACTAAAACACCAACAGCAAGACAACGTAAAAGCTCCTTGCAGAGGGAGCCCTATTCGTAGAAGAAGAAGAAAAAAATTTTAAACAACCGAAATGTGTTTGAACGCCTACGTAGGGTGTATGTTTGGCAAAGGGAAGAAGCAATTGCCTTTTGCTGGATATCCAAACAGGTCACAAAATGCCAGGGAAGCAAGAGCCGAGGGGTGGTGAGCTCGATTCCTGGTACACGCATTGCTGAACGATTTCAGCTCGGCAGGATCTCCCCGGCGGCTGGTTCTTCCAGTGCGTTATACACCCAATTAAAACAACACAAACTACTGCACAGGGGTGGGGTAAAGAATTTGCAACAACATTCGGCGTGGAACGAATTTCGATGAAAGCGCTGCGGGAACACGCGGAAAGCAAATAAAATTTAATTAATCCAATGTGTCCGCCCGACAATACCGCAGGCAGGTGTTGCTTTCCCATGTGTGACAGCAGGCGGACACAGGAGTATTTGCAGGCAGCAAAAAGAGTTTCTCTTACTGATAAACGTGTGTGGATGTGATGTTTGAGACGAAAAATGGGAGAGTTTTTGGTATCTGTAATAAGCTAAAAAAATACATATTGCCTATAGCAGAGCATTAAACGACGACAGCTTAGCTGCATTAAGCTAGACAAAGAGGATTAGCGGACATTAACCCGGCACAAAAGAACTCCATTTATATTGATTAGGAATTTTCAGAATTGTCCCCAAATCCAACACATCAATTTCGATCAATCAAATATAGTACAAAAACAACGAAAAGGGTTAGTAGAACGAAGAGCGATTATACAGGAAACCACCACCAAAAACCCACGAAACGTCAAAGCCACGATATATCGCTGTCGGCGCAGTAAACCGATTGGCACAGATCACAGGTCGCACGAAGCGCTGCCACGGTAGTAGGTGTTACCCGTGCGATAAGGACTCCATCGCAGAGCGGGAGGTCGATTTACGCCAACTGTCAGCTCGATTAACATGCTACCAGCACCCACCCTTTTGCGCTAGGCAAGCGGTTCTACGAAAGCAGTTAGGTAATACTGAATGAAACAGTGTGTGTGTGTGTGGAGATATTGAAGGTTATTGTAGGTTTGGGAAAGTTCGATTGTCTACCACACTTTGATGGATGGATTAGTGTTTGCTCGTGCTTGTAGATAGGGAGCGCACCTAGAGAGCGCACTTTACGTGCCCTCCGGGTGTATCGATTGCATAAGTTCAGGCGCAAGAGCTTGCTTCTTAACTGCCTACCACCACCATTTAAACGGTATCGTACACGCACAAACCAACAGCGAAAGCGACCACTCAGGGTTCACCCAGCAACCAACCCATCACCGTCACCAGAATTAGGTAGGTGGAAAGGAAAACAACCTGCATGATCGGGAACGGGACGGCCAGCTCCTCGTCCATCGTGCGCTCGTAGACCTGCTGCGGGAAGCTCGGTGGCATATCGTTCACGTCCTTTACGTTGATCACAATGATCGTTTCGTTCTCGTTCAGGCTGTCGGAGGCGACCAGCGTCAAATAGTACTAGGGAAGGGGAAGAATATGACACGGGGAGAGAAGGGACCCCAGGTTGCAATTAGTTAACGGTTTGTTGCACGTTTCGCACCGTGTAGGAAGCTTTTTTTCTCCCTGCTGCTCTGTTTCCTCTCCCTACTCGTCGGCTTAAATTTTGCGTGATCCGATAAAGCTCCTTTGGCCCGTTAGAGAAGGTTTGTGAATTGAACGTAAACGAATGCCGGGGGGGGGGGGGGGGGGAGGGGGAGACTGTTGTTCGTGCAACCGAATAGTTGAAGCAACCTCTCGCTTACCGGACGACGACCGAAGGGCCGCTTCAAAGCGCGCGCATACATTATTCAACAAGTTGTAAGCCGATCGGTCGGCCCACCGTATACCGAAATCGCGGAAAACCGTACCGCTTTACACAGCTCACAACAGGGTCATGGGTAAAATGGTCGCAATTTACAGTCCCATTTACCTTCCCTCCCGATGTAACAGGATGTGAAGATTTCAAGCAAGACACAGAACCGCAATGGTGAAATATTTACGATTACTTTTTGTTTGATTTGGCGGTGGGAAAAGGCTTGTGGGTGGTGGGAAAACGACCAGTGCCCGAGCGGTTTGCTGTTGGTACCGCATAGAGAAAGACTATTGGGGATCCGACGGACCGCACACTATCGCACACATCCGGCGTGGAGTGACGGTTCATAAATCGGTGCTCCCTTGGCTGAGGGAAAACATTGGACAGCCCGTGCAATGGCAAACCGGTTGTCGTGATAGTTGCGCGAAACTGCGGTGGGCACGCGAGTGAAAACCAGAGGGAAACCACGAAGCCCAGATCGACCGGATCCGCAATCTTCCTCCGGTTAGCGTCCTCGAACGGTAGCAAAACCGCAGTCTGTGGCATTACATTGCGTGGGGCGCGGAGAGGAGAAGCATTTTGTTCGCCCGTTCGCCCCGGGGACCTGTCTGTCAATGAGTTATGGAAAATAAATGAATTATCAATTTTATAGCCCATTTAGAATTGCCGCAGGCCACCAGCGCAGGTAGGGCCGCGCGAGTTGGTAGCCAGGTTCATCGACCAAAATTTTCCCAACCGCATGCCACAGTGCATGGTTAGACAAGGGGTGGGAACCCCAATGTTATGCCGATGGAAATTAGGTGATAAAATTTAATCAGTTGTAAATCTGATTTCGAACATTAGCGAAACATATGGTGCGCGAGAGCTCGGTTCCGCACGTCCGCAGCTTGTACCAGCTGCCGACGTGATGGGGCTGAGACAAGGCGATGGAAAGGGATTGGATAATCGCATTATGCGCGATGTTTTGAATATATGTGGGAGGGGGGAATTGGTGGTAACGCATCCGTTGTTTCGGGCGACGTTTGCTGTGACCTTTCGAAACAGGAGCTCTGTGTGAGTGGCATTTTGTGAAATGTATACCTGTAATCTAGGAGAAAGCATTAATTATCCTATCGATTGATGGGACGGCTGCCGGCAGCGTTGTTTTCGGGGCGGCATTTTGGGCAAACATTGTTCAAATAACGAATTTGAATATTAAACCGTGGAGTAAACATGGATGAAAGACGCGAATATGACAATGGTTCCAGGTGAGCTTCAGCTTTAGTGTTGGCCTGTATCCAAAGTTTAAGGCACGCATCATAAAATTGTGAAATTGTTTCAATATAGAAAGGAAAATTACAAGTCTCTGACTTGAACAATAGCTGTAAGAAACATTGGATTATAATTTAAGGTCATATATCTAACGATTGGCATAAAAAGTAAGGGAAATCTGTTAGCTAACCATGCCGTACTGGGAGGAATAACAATATATGCATGCAAGATGTGTTCTTTTTAAACCTAAAAGCAACTGAACTCAAAGGACATACGACATTGGAAGTAATCGGATAATGACAACTATGACAACTTCATAAAGTGACAAACACGAGGTAAACGAACTTAAAATGCTGTGTCGAAGGTAAAAGGTGAAAAGGAGGTGGATGCACAGAACAAATACGAAAAAAAAGGGAAGGATCGAAGGATTTCAGTGAAATTGCATGTTCGACCTGCAGCACACGCTTCGGAAGGTTCCGATCGTCCTCCTCGGTAATCTGCGTCCGGTACGTTGGCCGCTCGAAAACGGGCGGATTATCGTTGACGTCCTTCACGTGAATCACGACGGTGGTGTAGTTCTCCTTCAGGTTATCCGATGCTGCGAGACGAAGTTCGTACTGAATGCGCGCGGAGGCGTTAGGGAAGAGACAGAACGGATTAATGGATAAGAGAGAAAGAGAGCGAGAGAGAGAGAATGCAGGATAACAATATAAACCACACCAGACCTGTTTGGGCCGGATGGGTTTCGGGGTGGGAATATACGCTTGTGAGCCATTCGGAATCCATCAACCTTCAGGCGTGGTTGTTCGTGCCGCTATGGTAACGCGACATAAATCCTCGGGATATTTAAGCAACTCCAGCTCGAACCGTGTAGCTCACCTACATAGGACAATAGCTGGTGTACAGGAAAATGGACGGTATTCGTTTTCGGAAAAGCCATTGACCACTGGCTGTGTGTGTTAAGCTAATGTCACGTCCCTGTCTCCCGGCGCAGTTGAATAGTTCAATCAATATGGATTTAGCTTTTAGCACAATCAGGTCCATAAGAAGGGCAGCCGCTTCCCCATAAACTATAGCTATAAAACGTTTAGTTGTTGGGATGAAGGAAACAAAAAAAAAATCTGGAACACAGCTAACTTAGTTCTCCAAATCGAATTTCTCCACTGGGGGTTGCACTTTCGATCACCATATGGTGCGGTTGTTTTAGTGTCAACTCATAGCGGGAAATCGTCCATTTGGCAGGACAAAGATTGTGCATTACTCTCGATTTAGCGTACGGCCACAGTACGGGCGCCTTGAGGGTGGCTCCATACAGCTACACATGAGAAGGCCTTACTCAGAGGGGCGTCCACACATTGCCGTGTGATGGGAAAAAGGCATTAAATTTTCAATTCGACTCCTTACAGCTCGTTTTAATATGACATAAATTTTCCACATCACTGTTGCGATTAATCACACCCCGCTGGTGCTGCTGCTGCTGCTGCATCGAACATGCGAATGCAAAAAGGATGCGCAAAAACGATAATATTTCGGATCGTTTTTGGACCTGTTATTGAGTCTGTAGATTATGTATTTATGCGCCACACTAGAAATCCCGCTTTGTCCGGTTTTTTTTTTCATCAAAAACGAGCTGTTTTTTGCGTGGTTGTAATTTTTTCCATTTGACCCCCATCTTTTTCCATTCACATCTTTCTCGTGAAATGTCCGCCCGTTCAAGCGGCGTTCAACATCGCTTCCGTACCGGAAGGCACGTAAAAATAATAAATCTGTCCATTTGATTTTGCGCTGCGTCGTGTCGTTTTTCCTTGTGTGCGATTTTTCTTCGTTCCCCCCTCAACCCCGCACGCGCGTGTGTGATGATATAAGGCTGCAGCGCTGCCATTGCGTGTTTGCGTACGTACGTACGTACGTATGTTTGGGGGACCTGTCTGTGGTGATAGTAGAGGTGCGATAAAGTAAATCGATGCACTTTGGTACGTGCACAAAGCAGTACCGCAAGAGCAGCAGATCGGAAGGAAAAACCAAACAACCGAGCGCATAAACAAATAGAAACGCGCGCACACATACACTCACTGGTACCCACTTGTACGCGTTCGAGCAATTCGAGAGCACGAAAGCATACAGTCATCCACATAAACTGTAGCAATAAAATGTCGAATAAAAATAATGCCATGTCTGGGGAGTTTCCCTGTCATACCGTCGCGTTTCAACCTTTGCGTCTCCCACATTCAACGAGATGGGAGAAAGGTTTAACCTCGCTGCCGGGAGCTATTTTTACGTTGTTTTTTTTTGTGCGCTCCCTATTATGTAGATGTGAGGCAAAACAATGTGTCTCCATGTGTAAAACGAGCTTCGGACGTTTTTCATATATACTTACTCGTTTCCTCGTCTCGTAGTCCAGGGCGCCGGCGACGTAGATAGCGCCCGTCATGTTCTTGACGGCGAAGGCACCGCCTATGTTACCGCTCGTGATCTCGTATCGAATACGCGACGCTGTTGAGAAGAGAAAGAAGAATGTATAGAAACAGTTTAGTTTAAGCATGCAGCTCAACACAAGAGGTAGGATAGTTTAGTGGTGTGTTTATGTGTTTAGTATGTTCTAAGGTGATGATGTTGGTGTCTTTAGTTTAACACAACTATTGGGATCGTTCAATCGGTACCCGTTTAAGGTCTGTTATCGGGTGGTGCGCTCACTGGGTCTTTATAACACTATCACGTAGTTCTTGCTGTGTCGTCTCTTCTGGTGCGTATCGCACTAGAGTATGGTGCTTCATGCCTGACGAAAGGAAATCTTTCACCGTGTCAGCAGAAGCTTCGAATAAACTTGAAGAACTTTTGTGTTCAGGCATTTACAATATAGCTCTATGGAAACTTCTCCCCAGAGACAATGAATCTAACAAGATCAAAAAGAGAAATATCTTTCTTGCGAGCGTTCTGAGGGCTCCGGGGTGCAAAATTTAATCCATAAAAATGCTTTACAACACGCAAAAATTTAAAACGGATATTGTGACGACACACTGTTTGGAGGCAATCAAAGATTAAGCTAAGGAAAACGCTGGCACAAGAAACATAGCGAGCAAAGGTAAAGACGAACCATAAGTTGGAGCTTACACAAATCTGTGTCTACCTCGTTACGGTGATACTTTAAACAACAAGCTAACGTCAGACATCCCCGGGACGTTGTTCAAGACACATAACTTGAAGGGTGACTCGGAAAACGGTTCAGCTTGCCTACGTTGACACTTTACCGATCCGATTGGATGCTGTACATCAAAGGAAAACAAATACAGCTACAGATCGCTCTTTGGAACCACGTTCCATACCATGCGTGTTCCATTTGGTCGGTTACAGAGAAGCTGTCCAAAGACCGGGAATGGGTGAAAAGCAGTACCTACTATGAAGGTTTTCCCCTCTCGCTCTCGAACTCTGTCTCGACAAGACGATGCAAATAATACACAAAGCAAAAGCCGAAACCTACACACCTTGTCACCTGCCTCCCAACGGTAGCACAGCAGCACCATAACTGTTCGGTGGATTAAAGTGTCAAAGTACGTTACGATTAAAGCTGACAGCAGCCCACAACACCGTCAGCTTGAGGTTTACCGGAAGCGTGTTGAGGATGGATTTACTTCCGCCCAGTTCATAGCAGTCTCGGTAAAAGGTAAATTCTCGGTAAAAGGTAAATGGGCGGATGGGGTACTCAATTTAACGATCAGAGATCGGATGCAAAGTGTTCCAATTTGGAAAGTTCGCCCGTTCCGAGAACAAAACCCGTGAAGCGCAACTAGCAACCCGTGTGTGTGTGCGTGCGTGTGTGTGCGTTTGTAACAAGGAACGAACGCTTCGTTTGATCCATGTTTGCCAGCCACAAAATAACCTGCCAAAAAGTTGGTCGATCCTATCAAGAGCATGTGTTATTTTTCAATTTCAATAGAAACACAGTACGCATATGTACGAGTGATTGGTTGTACAGCATAGGTAAAACAGGTTTTTTTGTTGTTATTCATTTAAAAACTAAAAAGAACGAATAAATGGGAAAAATACTTCTGGACATAAATGCTGCGGCAAATATTTGATTCTACCGACACATCGAAAAAAACGGAACCAAACATAGAAAAGCTCCTATTTATTTTGCTCAAAGCTGAATTGCCCTTTTGCCTTGCGAACGAATAACGAACAAAAATATACTGTCTCCAATTTTTCGTACGATAGACAAAAAAAAACACATACACAAAACATAAATATAGCTAGCAGCACCACAAACTTAACCCCTGCCAGGGTAAAAGGGCACCATGAAAAATGCACACACCGTACGCAGCAAAACACATATGCACACAGCGACAACCAGAGTGGCGGAGGGAGCGCAGCTGGGGCCGCCTGGTCCCTTGCTGCCGGAAATGAAAATTACTGTTACGGTGCATATAGAAAGATAAAAGGGCTAAAACAAATTTGGAGATAATGCTAACCAAATACGAAATGCCATGTCTGTTGTTTATTTCCGCCGTTTTTAATCACATTCAAACTGTGTTTTTCGTTGTGTATGTGTAGTTGTTCGGTCAAAAAGTCAAGCCTGGAAGCAAAAACGGGAGCTTGCGTTGGTACAGTACCAGAGCAGTGGACTTGAAAAATTTGAACACACCACCACGAGCATTGGGCTTACGGGCGAGGTTTTTCAGTGGCAAAAAGGGCGACGGATAAATGAACACGAGAAGTATGAACTTTCGCATATCGCAGACTCGACTTCTCGGTTGGGCTACTATTGTTATCTTTGTGTGTGCATGTGTGTGTCTGTGAAAAGGAATATTTTTGAAGGGCGAGCCACATACAGATAGGAAATGCATAATGCCACTTCACAAAAGCGCTCGCGCCTTTGAAGATGTCGGTTTTGGGGCTCCGGTGGTAAAACTATCATAATCAATTTATGACTGGAGAACACCAAACTGCACACGGCTACCATTACCCTCCTTAGCACTGTGAGCAAGTTTTTGTGGCGCGCTTGCAGTACCCTATCGGTTTAATACTTCGTTGCGTTAGCGGCCGCGCACGCGAATGAAACAATGTTCTTTTTCGGGTGGTTCTGGTTCTATCACGAACGGATCACCGACCCGACAGACTACCGGATTCGTTTGTTACCACCAGCCGCCAGCGGATCGGTTGCGCAGTGCACACTTTTCACCGCGGAGACACGGTGGCGGTGACACGCAGGAAGTGTTGTGAGATAAATTATTGTTTACATTAATGCTTCGCCGGCGCTCATCGTGCGCTCGCCGTGGTCGTTGTCGTTATCATGTCGTGCACGTTTGCTCGCGTGCGGCGAAACGATGAGCTCTGGGAAAAACGCACCTAGCTGCCTAGCTGGCGAAGATTCCGGGTGCATACATGTCGCCTAGATGCATCGACTGGTTGGTTGCACAAGAGCGACCTGATTATAAGGATGACACCCCGTTCCGTGTTCATCCATTGTTGGGGTCGGTTGAATCTACAAACTGGCAAGACTGATGATGACGAAAAGAAAGCTCATCCATTTTCTGATCAGTGCGTGAGACCTCCGGCAGAGCAAAGTGTTCCAGCAGAAACGGCAAGGGCACGTTGATTTCAAATACGCTGTGCACACATGCACACAGGGGTATAGGAAAGGATGTGCAATGTGCCTTCAATGAGACTCTGGGTGGTGCATGTTTTGAATGCGACGGATATTAATTTAAATTAGCGCATCTTTCCCTCGTTCGATCATTTTTTCCATGCTACAATAGATGCATTTTCACGCGGAAAGCAACATCGAGAAGATAATTTATTGCATTCCTTTCGATTGTTCATCTCATTCACAAGTGATAGAACATGATAACAGTGTGAAGAAGCGTATAATAAACATTGTTAATTTTTTAATAAATACGTTGCCTTCATTTGCTCAGATTTACTAAACAAAAACCTATTATTATAACTAGCAATATAAACTACATAATTTATTTAAACCACAGAAACCACCACACCAACCCGATAGCTTCGGAAAAGTGTTTTAAAATTAATTTTGGTGGTTATCATTACCAAGAAATCGACAGGAAGAGTTGTGTTATTTATTTTGGCATTTCCTTGAATTAGCTTTCAGTGCGCTTCTGTCTCGATCGCAAATACTAATGGATACTTGTTTACAGTTTCCCCGTGGTATAATTTTCCAGTCCATTGCAAACCCGTGGCGGGAGGCAAGGACAGTAAGTCAGGATGTGGCCACTGCTGTCGTAAAATTCAAGAGAATCCAAGAAAATGGAAAACCACACAAACGACCCAAACACGAAAGTTGGTCTATGAAGAAGCGACGAAACCAACCAGCAGGCAGTAAAAAATAAACAAATTGCTCTCAGCGTGTATCTGCCGCTGGGCTGTGGCTGTGTGGCTCAGGCCAGCAGAAGAGTATTTATCACCCCTTGCACCATCATTTCCACTTCTCGCGATCTTCTCGAGATCTCTGCTCGAGGTTGCTCCCGAATTTGTCCAACCGAAATTAAACTCGTTCATCATTCAACCCCGGGACCAAAACGTCGACCGGAATCCGGGCCTGGTTGGTGAAAGTTTTACGGCACTCTTGAACGCGCTTGCGGTTCGGTGATCGATACTCCCCATAATGGGAGGTACGTAGAGAAAGCAACGCAAAAAAAAGAACGCCCAAGTACATTACAAAAGCCGCTACAAGCCGGTCGCTCCAAAAATGTGCAGCGTGGCACACAGCGAAGTGCCCACTCGGCGGAAACGGCACGAAATTTACTGCGACTCGAGTGCCCCTTATGAAGTATGGGAAGCGAAAGCACGTGAAGAAGAAACTGTCATGATCCCTGTTTGGCCAGGCGCTCCATGCCTAGCCCTATGTTTCTCACAGTAAGCACAATAACACACACACCAGGGCGCTCGCATGGTTTGCACTTTCGTCGTTTGTTCTATTTCATTTTGAACGATTTATATCGCCACTAGCCACGGAGGGTCACCAGTAGCAACGAAAGAGGGAAGCGGAAAGTTTGCTGTACCGCTCTTCCTCGGTTACATATCAGAGACGCAATGTTTCCGAAGGGTTTGAAAGCCGGAAAATAAACCGAAACCCACCCGGAAACCAAGAAAGGTTCATCGTGTGAGAGATTTTGGCTACGCGGACGACCAAGCTGCCAAAAGTCATACACATACATATACACTCCTCCAAACGATGCTGGCAATGGCAGGGGGAAAAAGTGGCGCTAAAATGTGAAACATACTCCGAAACTGCCCCGACGGTCCCGGGCTTACACAAGGATGAAGTTGTTGCGATGGCACATTTTTGGTAGAAAATAAGACAAAAAAAATCCCACGGGTTAACGAAAGTATGTGAAACTCGAAAAAAAAACAAGGATTTAAAAAAAGAACGCGACAACAGCAACCATTAGCAAAAAAACCCCTCACCCGGAAATTAGTCAATAGTCACAGAGCTAAAGTCAAAAGTTGTAAACAAGATCGTTCCGGTTAATTTAATAAGGCAATTAAAATAACAAATTGAACGGGGCCCTTGCTGCCGGCGGATGCTGTTTTCCGGTTATGTTGCTCGGAAATTAATGCTTTCTGGTATTCGCAGGCACGGGATGGGAGTAGTCACAACGACGGTGGCACACATTTAGAGGCAGTGAGAGATGAAAATTAAATTGGCACACAAATAGTGGAAAGAATTTTTGGAGAAACAAAAAACATAATTATTACAGAATAGATCGCATCGTTTCAGGGACTTTTTGAAGAAGGCATATATTAAGCAAGAAAAATACGGACAACATCCAATTTTTCGATTAAAAAAAAACTGCGTATTTAGTGCTTTTCTTTTAGTAAAAAGGCAAACTTATTTTCCAACTCCAACACATAAAAGCATCGGTTTTAAGTATGGCAGCAGTCGTAAATAACATCAGTATTTTATAGTTTACGTCATATTCATCTACTGACAAGAAGCTTCCTTGTCTCAATGCATTAAACTCATTCCAAAATAGCGTTGAGAAATCAAAAAGGAGTAAAAACATATAATGAAAACGTTTACCTAAAAAACCGGCTGCACGAGTCGCCTCGATCAACGATGGCATATAAACATAAAGGGTGCGCCTGGTACCGAACGCCCCCTAACAGGCACGAAACAAAAACCTTCCCACTAACTAATCCTTTTGGCAATATCCTTCAAACAACCGTTGTTGAAGCAAGCTCAACCTTCTTTTTCGGTCTATTTGTTTTGCTGCCTGGTAGCTCCAACCCGGCTCAGTCCCGGCCCACACTCATGGGCTAACTTGCGACGAAAATAGCCTGCCGAGCATAAACAGTTTTTCTTCCCGTTTACCCCAACCGAACGAAAAAGAGGAACCGTGGTTAAACGCCTACCAGTCTCCTTTTGAGAAGTCAACGAGTGAGCCAACCATTCACTTTCTAGTGGTTGCCGTAAAATTCATAAATTATGAACCGAAGCACTATTCGTTCAACAACAACAGCGGCTACTCTCTCTTGATTGAGTAGGAAAAGATAGGAGGAAAACATTTTTGCTTCTATTAAACTGAACACGGTGTTTTGCCGAGCATGTAGTTTTAGTTTTTCGTTTTCTTTCTTTTTTTAATGAAAGGAACAAGATCATTGAGTGTTCTGCACAAGCGATTATCTACTTCGTTTACATTCACATTGTTCGTCGGAACATTATAAACATCGACGATGAGCCAACATGAATGAATGAAAAGATATTCTCCAGGAAAAAAGCATAACATAATAATTCTATAGAAACTTTATGGCTGCATTGTGTTTGGTTTGCAAGGCACGCGGGAAAGAGAGTGGACAAAACTGCAAACTATGTTAATAAAAAATTGTTGCCTTCAATAAGTTATTTGTTGCAGACGCAATAAAACGTACAGCAAATACGACGAAACAAGTTGTGCAAAAATGATGTGAATTTCATTCGAAAATGCACCTTTGCTTCTCTGATGATTAATCTTGCACGGTAACAAAAAAAAAGTAATATGACTCATCACTGGGAAAAAAGGCTCGCACGCACTACCATTAGGCTCAAGCTTGAACGGCAGAAAAGTTAAACGACGCAAGTTCGCATACACAAACGTGCACCGACGCAGTAAAACAGCGACTAAAGAGTTTTCCTCTAACCCGCATTCACCCAGAAAGTTACGTGTTCCTCTTACGGTCTTTCTTTCATTCTCTCTCTCTCTCTCTCTGTCTCTCTTGGTACCTTATTGCACATAGTGATATTTTAATAAATTTAGAATGGCCTGCGTTATTAAAATTCATAAGCTCTGCGCGCTACCTACTTTAGTAGGACGTCCTTGTTTTTGCGCCGCTCGAAAGCCCCGTAAAGGAAGCGAACGAATGTTTGCCACATATTTTGCACATGAAACAAAACGACCAGCATGTGCTTGTCGAGCCATTGAAAACAAAAAAAAAACACGAGAAAAAGCTCCCATATGAAGTACGAACTCGCAGCTGTGTGCATAGAAGTTTGCAACGATGCTGTGTGGCGAGGAAAAACTCGGTAACGAATCGGTGAAAGTACGTAATCTTCTCGAGAGCGGTGTAGCTTTTTTGGCTACCTAACGTAGACGGAGAGGACATTTTTTACGTTATAAGTTTCATTCGCTCCTGAAAAAAGAGGCCATTTAAGCTGCAGAAAGATATCCCCGATAGATAGAGCGCCAACGCTTGACGGAGTAAATTTAAACGCTGTTAAATTCAAAGCCAATTCCACACTGTCCTTACGGTGGTACGGGCAAGGTCTGTTGCTCAACCTGCACTGAGTGTTGTCTTTGACTGGCGTACTCGCTCAAATATTCACCCATTATACAGCAGCATTTCTTGCACTGCGGAGCATATGCAGCAAACCGTGCAGACAAACAAAACAGTAAATGCAACAATGACGCTCGTATCAAGACATGCGAAGTCACTAAAAGAGAAAGGAATGAACCAAGAGCGAAGCTTTTCCTTCACTTCACAGGCGCTAAACAATGCGGTAGCAAAGCAGCTTTGCTTTTTACGATGTGGTTTTAGTGTAAAATAATAGTCAACAAATGTGTGCTTGGTGGGTTGGTTGGTCTCCACAGCAACTCTACAGCATTTGCGAAGGATGAGTGTTCCCTGTTTGGTACGCTTAATTCATGAGCCACTACGTTTACGAGAGCGTGCGTAAGTGCGCATCTTACTGGTCGAGATTTCTACACAGACAAAAAGAGTTCTCAAAAATTCAATCACACCAAAGCTGGGTAAAAAAAAGCTGGATGGAAGAGTTGGACGGTTCGCTCGTCTGTGACGGACACTCCGGTGGCGCCCAATCGCAATAAACATTTTACTGCAATAAGCAACGCAATGTTTGTTAGGAAACTTTTCTGCCGGAGCTGCTCTGCGGGGATGCAGAGTACCGTGTTGTGTTCAAAATTCTACGACAAACACTATTTCAAGCTCGCTGCTAGTTCGGTTCATCTTACGGACTGATGTGTGTACTGGTTGTGATGTACACATCCAAGGGACATAATGCGTAAACAGCACTCCACAACAACCAGCATATTCTAGGATGTCCAGCTTTCACATCCAAGATCATGCGGCTTCTGGTGGGTAATGTTTTATATCACCATGTCGATTGCCTCCGTTGGTAAAATCTAGGGGTGAGCGTTTCCCGTTTGCGAAAGCAGTCATTTCCACTTTATTCATCCAGGAAAAAACACGGACCCATGGTTTGGTTTATGTTGCTTTGTCGAATCGAATGGTTCTCGGTCTATTTCATTCTTCCTCCGATAGGACAACCAGAACCACTGTCGGTGAGCGTAAGGAAGGGATATCCATTTGCCATTCGCATACAAAAAAAAGCAAAACCAATGTTTCCGACAGACAGGGGCAATAGAGTACTCGAAACGAAATCCAGACACACAAACACCCAGGTCCCAGGTCAGATCTGACCTCAATGCAAGTGGGCAATGAAATTCATCCAACCGATGACTCCTTTGCATCGACCGTGGTGTGTATGCCCGGACGGATCCGAACGAACGCCGGAAGCAACTTACAATTGCACCGGGTCACACATTGTTGTATCCCGGACGCCAAACACGCACACAGGTTCGACGCTGCGCTACCTCCTGCTCGTCGTCGTCGCCATTGTTGGAGGGCCTGCTGCACCTTTCCTCGGTACAACTGTCGGAAGTTATTAAATATATTGCGAAACTTTGGCCACCGCTAATGGTGAACTGGTGCAGGAGGGGGTTAGAGGGAGGAGAAAACCCACCGGAAACATGCAGCCACGTAACGCGCATCCTTAGCGGTGTCCTGCCCTGATGCCGCATTGGCGGCCGTATTTACCCCGAGCCCCGAAAGTGACACTATCAATTCGGTACAATCGATAGCAGTGTGTTTTGTGTGTATGTGTGTACGACGTTCAAGGAAAGGAAGCTACTTCTGTCCACAAGCAGCCGCACATCTGCGTCCTCTTCAGCAGGAAGCTACCACTACGACGAGAAGATGGTGCTTATTTTTTGGAACGTTGAACTAAATGAAACAATTTTCACCACAGCTGCATCGAATGACTGCGTTCTGTTCGCTCATGATTGCAGCTAGTCTTTCTTGCTAGTTGTAAAATTTTACCCGGACGTACGGAATTACATCATTCCTGCCTGTAAGTCTCGGCCCGGCCAGTCGATCGGCAGAAGCTAACGCTATCCTCTGAAACGTACGCAATCTTGTGCCGCCGTACACTGTTATTGCTCTTGTCGGCTAAGCGTTTCCATTAATCTCGAAGATTATCGCCCACAATGTGCGGGATGTGATGGTCCGGGGCGTGAGTGCATGGGCGTGGATATAGCTCCCCTGCCCTGAGAGCCATCGCTTCGGGTACGAGACCACAAAACGAATGAGTTTGAGCCTTGAATGGGTGATAAAAAATCATAGCTCAGAACACGAAGATGTGTAGGGCTGGCTGGTTGGCAGCCAGACCCGTTTTTCTATGGGTTTGTTCGCTCGAGGTTAGCATACACATTCTTGTGCTAGGCTGTGGCTGGTAGTGCGGTTCGGTTGAAATGGAAAGAATTGACCTTTTTATGTAAAAAGAGTGGAGGAGATCGCTCGTTGGTTGGTTGCAAAGAAAAAAAAATAAATGGAAGCAAAACTATTTTATTCGCTTCGATATATATAGAGCATCTTTCCGGTAACTTTCTGAAAGTGGAATTGGAGCCTGCTGGAGGGCGTGGGCAGAGGATAAGTCATAATAAAAACTTTCGAATATGGATCCAATGAAAGAACAAGACTGTTGAACAAATTGTGAGGCTAGACGAGTGTAACACAGCAAATGCTGCAAGAAATATGAAGAGTTCTTAAAAATGTCTTGATGAAGCAAAAAATATAAGGCATTGTTCCAATGTTATAAAATAAAAATAATTTGAATCTAGTATATTCTTGCAGTCGAGTGTATCATCGATCAATTGCTCGAGTTAATTTCTTATTTTTGTTGAATTCAAAATAAAATATTCCAAACTGTTGTACGTTTAGTTGAATGCAGTTTAATACTTACACTCATCGTGATCCTTGGCGGTGACGGTGAGCACAGTATGCTGTATATCTTCGTTTTCATCAACCTCCGCCTCGTAAAGCGCTTTGTCAAAGTACGGTGGGTTGTCATTCTTGTCAGCAATGCCGATACGGATGAACTTGGTGACTGTGAAGAAAGAAGAGATAAAATAAAATGTAAGTAAATTGAAGAAAATCAATTAATTAGTAATAAATTGCATCGTTAATGACCACCTGCAAGATTGACAAAGCGAACACTAATGATGACAATTATACAATACACGGGGTACATTCAGACCCAGAACTAAACCCATCAATCATTGTGCCCTTGAATGCAATGCAATTGGCTTATGATGTATGGAATGTACATCCTCTCCTACATCCGGCACTGATAACAATAAGCATTCCCCTGATGCATACTCTATCGGAATTCCGTTTTTATGGCGTAGACCAGCAGGCCAGACTGCAGAGCACTGCTATCAGAGATCCATTTCAGCGACATTCCCATAACTCATCTACACATTGTATGGGCGCGAGGTGCAGCCACCGGAAACAACTGTAAACATCGTCCTAGCGACACGCTTCCGAAACAGCTCTGGACAGTACAGTACAAGGCCACCAACACCGGTTCACTTTTGTTTCAATGTTTCACCATACAACTTTGTCTCCCGCTCAGTAGTTCAGCCGAGCTGGTCGTTAACCACAGGAACAGTGGTGGTAGCTTATTTTAACGATCTGTCACACCGGCAAACGGTTCGTCCAGTCGCACAGCCCACGGAGTGGCGCACGTGAGTGAATGAAGATTTTTAGACAACCGGTCTGTATGTGTGTGTGTGCGTGTCTGTTTGTGTGTAGTGTGTGGCGTGAATTTACGAGAATGTAGTAGTGGGTGTGTGTGTGTGAGTAAGGCTGTATAAAATTGCATTCAAATTTAGAAAGCAGCGACATGCAGCATCACAGGCGCATGATACCAAAAACTGTGGGACATTTTCGGTGCACAATCTGTTCACTCCACCGGAAGGGCCTTACTGTATCAGTAGTTGCAGCAACAAAAAGAGAAAAGATCCTATACCCACCGAGTTCTCGTGAGCGCCACCCAAAAGAACCACTATTTGACGGGACACCACAGGCTCGGTTGGGGGGGGGGGGGGGGGGGGCAGCAGGTACAATAAAATGTTTTATTTAGTTAAGCCATTTCTCTCCCCTTACCCTGGCCCATGCACCATCGGTCGTCGGACTGAGAAGAGTCTAAAAACCCGGAAGTTCTGCAAATGGATGTACTGAGTTGGGCGCGCGAACGGGTAGACTATATTATTCTCATTACCATAATGACTCCTCCTGGGTTTATGCAAAAAGGGTGATGTTGGGAGACAGGTGGTAGATTAATCTGCCTCCCTGGTCACACCGCTAACGCGGGTCTGTAGAATGCAGGGATGAATTTTCGGAAACAATTTCATCCGCATGCACAGTGCGCGAGATGGTGGTCGTTCGCCGAATGTAACTACTGAACGACGTCAACGCCGACACTGTGGTGTGCACGGAGGCTTGCCTCGTTTTGGCACCGGCGTTAATCCCCAGGAATGTGGCTTTGCACCGCACCGGCCAGTGACGATGGCGGTGAAGCGTAAAATTACATTCCTCCATAATTAGATGATGCAACGCGAACGCGCAATGGACGTGAGCGTGCGGCTCTGGGACTCTTTGCAACGCCCTTTCTCTCGCTCTCTTTCACTGCAGCTGTCAACGTGTGCATAGAAGCGTGCCGTCGTGAGAGAAACGCTCAGAGTCATGGCCGGGCAGGTTGGGCGCTGGGCACGCTGCATAATTTGTACGTGCTGCTGTGTTATGCGGCCAGCCGGCCCTGGACTGTGAGATGAAATTAGTTAAAATTTCAAAGCGATATGCCACCATCATATTGTCGGTAGCTAATAATTAACTACAGTGTAGCGTTTATTTATTTTTTTAATGCTGGAATTTTGATGAAATGATTTACGGGTAGGAGAATTGAGTGTATGCTGGTGGCAACAAGAAGCGCAAAATTTGAATAGATTGCAGCATAGGATTAGTTTTTGGGAATGTTCTTTTTTCTTGTAGGAAAACCATGTTTCCATGTTTCGTTCCGGGTGCTATTATTCACAACCCTTCAGTGCTTCTTTCCCGCACACAAAAAAACGACCCCTATTTGTACGACTTTGATTAACCCATTCACCTATTGAAGATGGCAGGTATCGATTACCCGGTACCCGGGGAGATAGAGGAAGAGGACTGCATTGAATCATGCCGTCGGTTCCGACAATGAGATCCTATTCCAACGTACGGAAAGCTTCAATTTCAAAGCAATCGATTGGGATTGGATTTATCAACTGATTCCTATTCCTGAAATGGATGCGCAAAAAAGACCAGGTTCTATGTATGCGCGACCAAGGCTGAGAAGCACTGCAATCACTCACGTACACGCATTTTATTTTTTGCTCCGAAATTTCGAAACCAATAGGCTGGTAGGCGCTATCTACAGCCAACACCTTCGCTAGTCCATCACACACAGGCTGTGTTATGGTTCGCAGGATCCCCACAGCTAGCACCACCAGTATGCCCACGAATCGGTAGCAAGTTTGAAAAGGATGAAGATAGCATTCACTGAAATTCATGCTACCCCTTTTTTCTGCCAATCTAAGGTAAAATTCACTATTGAGACACTGTATGTTTCCGAAATGGTTGAAAAATGATTGAAGTTTCAGATAGGTAAGGAACGATTTTTTCTTGCTATTTTGTCCCTCTTGTTTGTTTTGAGACAGTTCACTAAAGGTTATCGTGTAGTTCTCTCGATATATGTACACGAAACATACAGACGAGCTTGGTTAGTTGATTGGAAAGTTTGAAGTTTAGATTGAAATCCACATCAGCGGGTGTGCGGTAGTAGAGAAGGAATTTCCGAGAGCTCGTTTCTTCGGCGCGTGACTAATCCAGACCAGACGGTGAATTGCAGGACAAACATTTGATCCCACCTCCCGTTAGCTCGCTGCACCAATTTCCCCCGTCGTTCAATCGTTTTGCGGTGAAAATTTGCCACACTCTCGGGCATGCTACCGGCTGCAGGAACTGGCAGGTGTGTGCGAGAGCATCACGCAACAAATGTGCGTCAATATGTTATCACAAGCTGCTTTCTCTCTCCACGTGTTCGGCACCGGAACAGGGGGAAGGATATCGAATTTTTGCTTTCCCATGTGTCGTTCAGTGGCTTCCATGGTAGAAATGTATTGAAGTGCGTGTGGGCTGCGGCCCGTAATCAAAGCAGTAAATATGTGTAACACCTGTGTCAGAAACTTTGCTTATATACATTCACTACCATCGCGCTTGCGGCTGTTTTCATTCCGCATTCAAAAGAAGTTTATTCAATTTGAAAATGAAATGTGTGCCCGGTGAGTGGCTCTTACGACGAGGCGAAAGCAAAGCGTGATTTCTTTCGATGCATATCAATGAACCTACGCAAATCACAGCATGGCTGGAAGCTATTCGCTGCTGAAGTTGAAGTGGCAGCAGATTGATCACAATATTTGGCCCAACACACACTGGCACGAGCTGAGATAATAGTAGCGGGTGGGTGAGCTGCTTTAAATAAACAAATGTTTATGATCCCACACACCATCCGGGGTGGAAAAAACAATCAAAGAAATTTGATGAAAATTGATCGGTGAAAACAGATTTAACGATGGTCTTTTTTCCAGCAGCACTTTTGCTGGAACATGTATAGAATGTTTGAGATCAAGGTAAAATACTGATCGACCGGTACCGCTCAAAGCCAATTACTTTAATTTCATCATCAACGCGAAAATTGTTTATTTGCCACTTACTTTGCCGGTAAGGGATTTTGTTGTGTTTGTCGCCATTCATTCAATGAACACTCCAAACACGCTCTGTAGATCCGCTTGGAGTACCGTGAACGATTTGATTAAATTGAGTTTGTTTTAAATGCTTCTTTTGCTTCCGCCAAGTCACACTAAATCGGCCGTAAGTATGAATGGGCTTAAGCAGCTTTTAATTTGTTGTGAGAAACAATGCAAAATGATAAATATTTAAATTAGAGCTAAATGATTCATTTTCATTAGCAATGTTTCAGACAATTTGCTGTTTTCTATTTAAAGAAAACAAGCAGAAATTTCAGTTTGTCAGTCAGACAATATTCATCATCCGGATTGTATCCATTTGACAGTTGCGGTTCGCCATATTGGATTTCACCATTTTTGTTAAAAAAGATGTATTTTAAAATGGATTATTTTCTGCTTGAATTTTTATAATCGGAGAACCGAACAGAGAAGGAGCCATACGAGTTTCACAACGTAATTTGAAGCAGATAATTTAAAAAAGCATCATCGAGTTTGTTGAAAGATCGAATAAAACTGAGATCTACAATAATATGAAAAACTGCACTGGAATTGACCTTTACAAGCAATTGGTCTAAATAATCCCTTTGATCGTGATAGTGTGATGCCGCTGTTCGAATCTCTTCAGAAAACTCACACCGGTTTTTTGCTCCAACCCACGAATCGACAGAATAATTGGATTGGTGCTGTTGTATGTGTGGTGACTGATTCGTTAGCCAACAGTTTGCTCGATCAGCGCTGCCACCAATAGCGCAACACAATTCAATGATTGGCGTACACTTTTTGTTTTAATTTCAGCGCAAAAAAAACGAAACGGAAATGTGACAAATTCGACATCGAACACATCGCACACGTTGCCAGAGCCTCGGTTTGCTGTTTGATCTTTGACTGCTTACTGCTGCCGGTCTAATAAACTATTTGCCACGGCACAATCAAACAGCAACACACTCTCGAAGGACTCTTCCAATACAGAACACTGTACCAGGGGCGATTTTTTTTGTTATTAAATTCTCGTTGTATGGCTGTACACTCCGGTTTGTTTCGATTTGCTCGGTATGGTTTTCGGTCAAACGGAAGCTAGACTTTCGCTTAATCGGAAATGCATTTCCGCGGACGAGTGCATGGTGTGGTGACGTATTGGAGCTGCAGCACACACTGCAGCCGACTGCGCTAGCCACTAAATTGTGCTAACTGTATAGATTTCATGCAAAGGGTACAAATGGAGAGGGGGAAACAAACCGGAACATGCCTGGAACCCACCACATATAAACAGGGAAAGCTCACGCGACAGCGCATCGTGTTTCAGATCGGAAGGTGGACATTTGTGAGCAAATTGTTTGTAGTGACTGTATAAAAACAATGCTTCACTAAAAGACTAACAAACGCTTTCGTATGTGTGACAAGAAGCCAGCTAAAACAAAGTAAAGCTAAAGCAAGAATACGAAGCGTTTACACATCGATAGAAGTTTTCGACGGACACTAGTTCTGGTTGGCGGGAAACGTGAGTTGAGGAATATTTGTACAGCTTCAAATCTCCCTCTCTCGTTTACTCCTGCTCAACTTGAAATCTGATTCCGATAGCGACCGGAAACTGGCAAAGGGAATGGCATCAGTTTCCTCCTTCTCATTTCCAGAAAATTCCCGACCGGAACCTATTTGGGAGCTGCGCTTTGGTCCACCGCCAGCCAGCATGCAGTGATTGTGTGAGTGATTGTTAGCAAATAATGGTGCAGCGGTACCCGTTTGTTTTGAGGTGACACATTCCCACCCGGCCGGAAGTGCACACTGGGGGGGGGGGGGGGGGGGGGGGGGGGGGCAACTTTTCACTACCAGGGATGTGTAACTGGTGCAACACAATCACAAAAAGCATGGAACGTGGTTTGCTTCCCTTTGGAGCACACATACACACACACCTATTAGTGCAGGGGCATTGGATAACTAAATGTGATGGTGGCTGAAGGGGAGTTTGACGGTTCTAGTTTACAGTGTGTGAGTGGTGACCGCACGAAATTTGCAGCACCGGATGTAAATGATGGACTGAAAGTGGTTTCGATGGCGCTGCTGAATGGCATCGAAGGTGCCCATGGTCACCATGCTGACTACTGCTAGTGACGCTGGTGATGGCGATGATGATGATGATCGAAGAGGGAAATGAGCTTAGAACAGATGTGTATATGGGGGAGAAGCGTGTTGAATGTGAAAAACGATTCACAACTACTATATGCTACCTCTTGCCAGCAGTCCTTGGAATGAACAGCATTAGCACAAAGTTTTCATCATAACCACAACTTTTTTACCTTCTACAGTCCCTACGTATGCGGGATGAAGACAGAACAAGTTGACGCATAATTTTGTCGCTCACTTACTCGCTTTCCCTTTGCCGGGTGTAAACCACACCTCATCAAACAACGGTTAGTGCTGGTTAAACTGTCCATATGCTATTTTCTCTGTTTACGATTTGTTTGCCAAGGTGTGGTGAATCGTATCAAAGTTTTCCCGGGCAATAGGGCAGTAGAGTGTTGAATAGTTTCAATTTCTAATCCAAATGCAAATATTTGTAAACTAACAGTATGGTTCGTGTTTGAATGATTGCATGATTGTTCCCATTACACTAATGAAAAGCTCACGTGACGATTACTATACTACAAAAAATTGCACAAAATTTGCCATTTATGGTTGTATTACATTGTTTAAGTAGAGCTAGAGCATAGATACTTAAAACGGGCTACGTATTATTTACTGATAACCGCAAAAAGAACATAATTATTTTGACCATGACCAGCCAAATCTCACACTCCTAGGCAGCAGATAACAACAGTATGCGTTCTGCTTTGCTCCTACACTTTCAAAAGCACGCTGAGAGAATATCCTCGGGACATCGATGCTTTACAGTAACTTTTATGTCGCTTCTTTCAGCATTTTAATGAGCAGCGGGTAAAGAATTTCCTCTTGAAAGATGTTACAAGAAAGCTTGTAAAATAATAACTTTACAGCGTGTGAGGGAAAGAACGGATCTGAAACGAGAGATACGCAACATAAAAAAAAGCCACGCGGAATGTACACAACAATTTACTGGTTCTTCAAAATCCTAACTTTAACGGGTTGACGGTCCCCCGTCCTGGGGCGATTCATGTGCTGGTTCTTCCCTTCACGCAGTGAATTTCAGTGAATTTCAAGCTAGCAAAACCGTACCTTCACCTTCCTCAACAACGCAACAAGAAGCGCAATTCAAAGTTTTATGATAACACACAGGCACACACACACATTGTGTATGATACCCGCATATGTGTGCCTGTCGCGTAGTCCCTAGCCGACGCAATGCAGCCAACCATATCTTGCCTGCGTCCTATGCCACCCTTCATATTAACTGCTTCTCTTTACTCCCATTCACCCACGCTTTGCAAACACTCTCATTCGCATGATAAAAAGAAGCAAATAAGTTTAGAGGAATTTTAGAACGAAAAATAAAACAATCCTCTACTCCCTTTTTTATGTGTCGACGTGCATAAAAAAATACACGGAGGTAGCTTTTCCTCGGGTTACGGAGTCTGATTAGAATATTCGGCAAGTCACTCAGCTTGGTACGGTGGTGCCGGAGGACCTATTGGAGCTCTTCCCGGGGTTTGAAATGAATCACTTAATATGTATGGCCTCACAAATGGCTGCCTGAATGGTGTGGCGGCAGTGGGTTATGGATGAAAATTATTTTTTCTCACAAAATAACCATCTCATGCACCTTTTCTTCCTTTGCCCTTGTTGATTGTCTGTTTGATTCGATGTAACGAGTGTATGGAAAGCACGCAACGTTATGCCTCCCCGAAGGTGGTGAAAAGTTGTGCCCGCAAACATGCTATTCCACTCGAAGGAATACTACATTAAGCACCGTCCGTACACGTCTCCGTGCCCATTCACGGAATGTATTGTATAAATATTTACAATGTGCCAATGTGGCTCCTCTAATCTTCGCTACTTCAGCTAAACAAGGCGCACGCACGGACAACGAAACTTTACCATATACACCATGTGTGAGTGTGTGAGTGAGTGAACTCCGTTTACCGTAGTGAAAAGCATAAAACTTTAAGCAATCTGCCTCCGCAGGGGAATTTGCTCGGAGAGATGTCGTGCGTGAAGCGTCCGGTGGCGTTGATGATATGCAAATGATTCGAACCCCCGCTTGTGGTGTCATTCGAATTCCGAGCATAAAACGCACTGTTGTGACCATAACGATGATCCTTAACTCCCCCCGGCAAGGGGTAGAAAACACAGCCACCGCCGCTTGGGACCTGTCAGTGCTCAAAACCTGCAGAAACAGTGTGGTGACAGTGTGGTTAAGCAACGATGGAGAGTGTTTTCCTATTTTCATTCCACTTTTCGATCGTGAAGACCAAGACTTTGGTCGGTCAGAAGTAAGAAGAAGAAAACAAGATAAATAAATATAAAAGGGGTATGGCGCTCGTTGGGAACGGATACGTGAGCGGTCGTGTGGGGTTAGTTATGGGTTTTGAAGTGGCAAGAAATAAAGTCAACAAAAAAGCTAGCATAATAATCGGACTTCCACACCCACTGCGAGTGTGCTCGCGCTTGGATGGATTGTGGTTTGAGGATGGGTGGCTTAGTACACACCCTTGTAGAGCCACAATGGCCGGGTTTTTTTCTTCTTCTCTCGTTTCGTTTGAGAATTGTGCCACACATTTCACCACCAGCAGACGCACATATAAGATGCCATTTTACTCTAAGTTCGCTCTCGTTCGCTCGAAAGCGCTCCGCTTCCTGGCCGAATATTTCAAACGGTACCGCGCGGCACAACACACAGAAGCCACCACATCCGGAAAGGTTAACAGAAGCTGTTGTTCGAGTGCTCGAGATGCTGCTATAAAATTTATAGTCCTTCCTGTTCCGTTCTACACCACCTCTAGAAGCATCGAGAAGCCCATGAATTACCACCGCTACGGTCCTTTTTGCGGGTCGAAGAGCGAAAGAGAGGTCGAAATAAACAACAACAACAACTACAACAGCCATACAACCATTTTCCAACTCGCTCATACATGTGTAGCGTTTGCTTGGAACGAAATTACTGCGATAAAGCAGTGCACAGAAGAAAGCATAACGCACGTAGGTGCGGGTAAAAGGATGCTGCTAAGCAGCTGCAGCCGTTCGCTGACGATAGACGGGGAGACCGGGGAGCTGCGAAAGGCAAGGCAAAATTGCACCAGACGTTGTTCGCGAGGCGGTCCCGGATGGGTCTTTTCTGAATCGTTTTGAATCCTTTGCCTTTGGTTCCGAGCCTGCATGACAAACCCGGCATGACCCCCGTACCGCAAGGGCTGAAAGCCCAACACAGATTGTGTTTTATGCCGGGTCGTTACAATCAAAAACATTTACATAAAACTTAGATGCTCTGGTCGTGCGATAAAAATAAAAACTACATCTCCGCCGTCATCTATGTCACTCGAATTGGTGGTTAAATAAAACATTTATGGTAAGTTATGCTGTGTGTGTGCAGGCGCCTGGATGGATATGGGGCGTCATCGGCAGAAGTGGTTGGAGGAATGTTGATACACGTGCGGTAATGTGCTGGCTGTAGCAACTTCGTACTTAGCGGATTGGTTACAAGCATGGTACTTGCCAGTATGTTAATGTCACATAATGTCTGGTTAAATTGCATTTTGTTAGCATGCGATGGTTTAGTTGGATTTAAATAAGCATGAGCAGGAGCATGATAGTCGCACGCGTAACAGTAGCGATAGAGATGCTTTCCATTTACTGGAGGTGATGTCTACAGTTACATAAGATTCAACTTTTTGCAAACATTACATGGATGTGATTTTATCATTAATGATGTTAACATACGTAAATGTGGGACTGGAACTAAGATGTAGTATGCTCGGACCTTTTTATGGCTGTAATATGTCATGGTTTAGTCAAGTTATACTACTCCAAGAACAATATTGCACGCTTAATGAAACACAGTAGGAAGAGCTCTTTTGAAAAGTCAAAAGCACACACTCTTCGCAAAGATTTAAAAGACCAAACGTCATTTTTAACGTCATTTTTATGATAAACAAGCTAACCATTGATTGTAAAACAATCATCCTCAAAGCACAAAATTAAATAGACACACTATTTGAGTAGAAATAAACCCAGTTGACTTGTTTCTGTGAAGCTTCACATTCTTCAACATGAAAATTCTGCCACGCTGTGCATTCGGGTACGCTGTGCATGCCAACCCAAACACTCAGCATCGCACAGCATCATTTTCTTCTAAATTATCCTCAATAAATATCTGTCTGCCGCTCGTGCGTACGTTAGCTTCCCTTTCCCGACGGAGCAGGAAATAAATTAAGAAACTATTGCCGCCAAAGATAGACCAAAAAGCCAGCAATTCATTCCACTGTGCCACTGCTCGGTACCGGATATCCTATACACCGTCGTTTCGCGTTGGCAATAACACCATTCGGCACCGTTTCGTCGTTTCGCGGCATCTTTAGTGAGCAAAACAAAAAAAGTTATAAAAAAAACTAAAAACTTTCAACTAACGGCCATACACAGCGCTCCAAGTGTACAGAATCAATAACATCAAACAGCCACAATGCTGCCACAATGTTTGCTCAATGATTGTACAGAGAAGGGAAGAGGGTATTGGGTGGAGGAACAAAAACCAAACCAGGCAACACATAATCCGGTGCCATAAATTGTACCACAAACAGATACACACACACACACGTAGGACAACAGTTGCTACCGCAAAGGAATATTGCGCCATAGACACACACACACAATGATCGTGCGTTCACAATTCGGTGGATGAAAAATGGGCCGCGTTTTCACGTTATTGAATTGGCTGCCACCGGAATGTGGTGTGTGTATGTGTGGTTAGATTTTTTTGGCAAACAGAGAACGCGCACTAGAACGCATTTGGTCAGCGACGGGTGGTACCATTTCCCGCTACTGCGGGGAAAAAAAACTCTGCAACCAGCACTGTATGCACTTCTTCCCCTCAACGCTTTCGCGACTGCTGTTAGGGGTAGTGGCTGAATATCGCCCTCCCCTCACAGCCAGACGAGACCAAAGATTTTCTTTTCCGATAGCACTGATAAAATAACCGCAAGCCCGCGAGCGCTAAAGAATGCGCCAAAGGCAGCGTGTTGTCGCGAGCGCACGCTTAGCACAGTTTATATACCACATACCGACCGGAACCACTTCATCGATGTCTTCACCAGCGCCAGAAGGCAATCGTTTTGCATCGCAGGCAAAAGGCTTCCAGCAACAAATAGACAAACAACAGAATTTTTTTCTAGCTTCCTTCAGTTTCTTCTTCGCTGACTGCAAGCTGCGGCAAGGATCAATATCACACCAAACCAGAAGCTAACGATAATTTATTACCCTTCATGTGGTGGGCGCGAGCGCGATTTTGCGCGAGCACAATTTTCCCGGAGAAGGGGCCGGATGCTACTGTCACGCCATTGATGCGGTAAAGTGTTTTGTATTGGTGTGGCTTCGTTCATTCGGGTGAGTAGGTAGAAGGTAGCTGTGTTTTATTTATACACTTGTCTCAGATTCAGTCTTGTTGCTTTTTTTTGCACGATGATAATTTATGACCCTCCAGGATCATCGGCTGGTGTGAAAGAATATTGCTTCTGGTGGGCAATGGCAATGTCGTGGGTAATATGTCAACCTCCAAAAGCAGCCTTCTATGACTTGGGTTCAGTACGAAAAAATGTTAGTAACTAGTTAGTTACAAGGTACGGGGTAAAAATGTACACCACAGAAACTAAAATTAAACGAACAAACTTTTTTCCCATTTCAGTCAAATGAAATATTCATAAGCGTGCGCTCCCTTGGTTCGTCACAACACGGATACTCCACCAACCGACAACAAAAAAAACAAGCAAACCAGACACGACCGCAAAACCAGGAACTATCTCTTGTCCTTACACCACCGTATCCATTAGTGTCATCCTTCATGTGAGGTGTTAATTTTATGTAACCCCACATGGTGATACAAACCGCCCGCGTAAGAGAGTATCTCGAGAGCGAGAACGTTGCTTCCATACTGGACATGCTACCGGTCCACATAGACATTGCCGCAAATCGACGGGCACACAAATCCTGGCTAAGTTCGTTGGTGCTCTGCCTCCCGTGGAACAAGGCATAGGCGGCAGGAAGTTTTAGCACAAAATTTATGACAAACCATTAAACCGATCGGCTACCCACTTAACGCCCGGCCGGTAAAAGAGTGGTGTGCCGTTTTTAGCATCAAAATGATCTGCAGCAAGCGGAACCAGCAAGTGTGTATGTGCAAGCGGAGAACTGGAGGGGCTGAGATTTAGTACACCTTTAGCACGAAACGGACTCTAACCGGCCTCCAGCACTAACCCAGCAAGTGCAACTTGGTTTTAGCCACCCTCTAGCCACGCTCTATCGCTAAACTTTCCAAATAACCCTTCCTTTTTATATTCTTCCCTTCGCTGCGTAAACACCCAGCACCGTGAGAGTCCAGCAGTGGGCAACGCTAGCGTTCGTCTTTATCGCGTGTTGGCATCGGCATTCGGCCAATCGCTCACAAGCCGAGTGCGGAAGAGAAAGTCCGACCGTTGGGCTGGAAAGCCGGACAAGTTGGACTTGCTAATGGAAATGTAAATTGGTTCCGAATTGAAACCTATATATGGAGGAAGCATATTAATTTGCAGCAATTTATCGTTATCGAGTGAGGAGGAGAGAGTGCGAGCAAGGGAGCAAGTCCAGGACCTCCAGCGGGCGTCCAAAGTTCCGAAAATTTGAATGTCCGCGCTAAAGTTGGACCTTGCGGACGTGGTTCGACTATCGATGGGTAACACACGCCCCGATGGTGCCAGTGCTGCATATCGTTTTCCGAGCACGAGGATTATTTAAAGGCGATTTCACTATTCCGATGCGTAGCGATGGTGAGATATTTTTGGATGGATTACGGTTGCCTTGGGGACGCCGTTTGCGATAGCAAACACATTCACCATTCGGGATGGATGGAAATTTGTGAGATAAGTGGAAACATTAAATTTCAAAGTGGCCTCATCTTTTTTCCACCTTGACTCAACGGTTATTCAATGGTACTCCTTCTTTGGAAGCTACACACAATGGGACACACACAGCCATACAATCACATCAACCAAGCGACTCTCGCAACTGAACAAGCGCCTGTAAGCTCATGACAAATATCCTGAGGCAAGCTAAAGAAGCTTCAGCGTAAGTCTCTCAACCGCTACCGCAGTACTGTGTACTTTGCGGTACAGTATTGTTTTCCTCAAATGCACAAACTTTAGGTACATATACACTGCGGTAGAATGTACCTTAGCCATGCCGGCCAGAGCAAACATCATCTCCGAGACATTGCACATAACTGTGTGAGACCCGTGTTTCTGATGGGCGAAAGTTTACTTTGTTAAATAGTGTTCCGGTGCTGGTGGGGCTTAACTAAATATTTTGTCTCACAAATGGTAATGCAAACCGCAAACGGTTGCATTGGTCCCCGGGGAACAGGAACGAAGACGATGCTATAGCATCGTGGCAAAGGCTAACAAGGCAATCGATGTTATATTTCCTGCAAAATGTAGCTACAAGCTACAGTGCACAGCCACCGTTTGACAATTTGAACCACCGCCCAGTCGTCAGCACAGTCGTACCCGTGACATTTGCGTGGCACGAAACTTACCGTTGGAAATTCAATTAGCTTCCACAACTTGTGGAAACATATTCCTCACGGTGAACGAAAGAAGAAAAAAAAATCTGACAAACAAACAAAACGCGAAACGAACACGGAATTAAGTTGCACGGTTGAAACATGAGACACAATTGTTGAATACGAAATTGTGATCAGCGGTACCGAGTGCTTCGACTTTTCCTCGCGAATTTTACACCACAAACTATTTGCACACTAGGTTGTGAACTATTTGCATTCTTTTTTTCGTTCTGCGATGCACACTGCTTTCCAATCAAAATTGCACTCAAATTAGACGTGAGGCAGAGAGAGTGAAGGTAAATTGAATCGTGCAATCAGCATTGAATGTTCCTCCAATAATAGGCATAAGTTTCCATCGAATAAAGACGATGGCAACGACAAAACTCGACAAAAAGCAACAACGAATAGTACGACAGAGTTGCTGTGGACGAAATCCACTCTATGGTCCATTGATCTGGGAATCAAAGCGCAATTTGGTTCGGTTCATTGCCGATGCAATGCAAGCTCTGGTATTGATTGTGCAGAAAACGGACAAAAGCAGGGTTGGATGGCTGAGGTTGGCGATGGTGATAAAGTAGCGATACAACCCTTGATAGTGCTAACATGTTTACCCTCACTCTCTCTCTTTCCCTCTTTCTCATATAGTTTTCTGTTCGTAAAAACTGAAAAATACTACCTCAAGCCCTTAGCCTGGGTGCTCTGGGGACAATATACACCTAATCGCAGCCGACGCATTGAAAATTTCCTCCAGGAGTAAAGCAGGTTTGCCCCCCCGTCAGCCACGAAAAACTCACCCACTCCTGTCGTCTAACCGCCCGATAGGTTGTTGAAATTTTGTCGGTGCTTCACTCTCTTTAATGAAATTTCTCATTCGTTCGATGATAAATCACGACCGAAAACGTGACTTATTAGCTGCACCCCGAAGCGGGTCCGAGGCTGCAGGAAAACATGAAAGCAGAATCCGAATTAAATGAAAACGAGATGTAGGCGATGATGGTGGGAGTGGAGAAGCGCCCCCAAAAAATGGGAGGTTGAAATCCTACGACAGCAAAGAAGCTGCGGAGAGGATGGTGCCATTTTTCGATCTTGCTTAATAATGGTGAACCATACACGGGGAGCATTTCAAAAGGCAGCAGGCAACTAGTGGGCATGCAGCGCACAGTACGAACACTGATGGAGATGGATTGGCATCGTTTGGCAGCACCTCTGGCCTTGGGCTACGGAATGGTAGCAGTTAGCAGAAATTCTTCAAAAGCTTGCAACGCTGTTTATTGAGCGCCGTTCACGATACACTTTTTATAACCGCTAGCGATCATGTCCACTACACCGTCCGTTTTTAAGGGAGCGAGTTCTTTGCGGGTCGGCTGTGACATGAAATATTGTTCTGGATGCTGTGATACACTTACGACCTATCGCGCGCCATTCCTGAATTCCTATCGTTGGGTGTTAAAAGCCTGACACGGATACAGATATGCTGCCGATGACGACTTTCCGCATACAATGTTTGCTTCGAGGCTGGAACTGAGTGACGGACTAGTCAACCAGTGACCAAAATGGAGAGTTGATTGACGGTTCAAAGCAGTGAGGTTCCGGTTGGTTCTGGCTCAATGCCTACGGGTAGTGCGGCTACGTTGGATGCACGCACTGCACGGAAGGCTTTAGGACCAACAAAGGGAACCTACGTCGTGTTTGTTATGCCTTTTCCTTGGAAAACATGCAGCTAATTTATCTACCTTCATTCTACTGGGAAATAGAAACAAGCTATGAAACTGTCATGATTCATCGTTTCTGCAAAGTTTGTTTTAATACCTTGGATTTCTGAGAGGTGTATGCGCAATCTGTAATGATGTTGCATTTAAGCATACAAGGTATAATGTAGCAATTACGGGATTTATTTACATAATTTTATGTAATTATGTGAAGGAATTTGTACAAAGACTTGCGTACGAAACAAATGAAATGCGAATGATATTTTAAATTCATGTGAAATTATTGTTATTAACATTATTAACATTAAAAATTCATTATAAAAGATATAATCGTTAACGCCTATTACAACAGATAAGAAAAAAGCGCATTCCCTCATTAAAAAGTGATTCGAAAGTAGTACAACTAAATGTCTGCTGATTTCTGCAGTCAGAATAGCATATGCAATTGTTATTTCTAGTATTTTATGTTTCAAGTTCAGTATCTATCTAGGTATTATGAAACATTCTGTGATGTTAGGAATGAATGGGAATTAATTAACAGCGTTACATCATTCCATGAGCTACATGCATTGGTGTCCCTTTGATGTGAATCGTAGCGACATGTTCAGGAATCTGATACTTTATTTGCAATTTAACTGCTAAGCGGAGATATATTTTATACAGAACCGTTCATTATTGCTCCTCACACTGATTGCACGAAATGGCTTGCCCGAGCGAGCATGAAGCGAAACGCTTCTATTTCTTTCGAAACATATGTAATTCAACAAGGGTATAGCCGGGCAGATTGTGGTTGTGCAATTTCAACACTATCAAGCTCGATTGCAGGCTATCTTTAGCCTAGTGAAAATAGTGAAAAAGGAGCCACAGCCTAAATTTCCGTGAATACATGCAAAACTTTGCTAGCCCATCTCAGTTTACTTCTAGTTTGCATGGTTTATAATTCCTTCAGCATGAGGATTGGGCGAAAAACGACCGACGAGGGCAGCGCGGAATCTCTCGTCTCCCTATTTTACTAATGAGAGTTTAGCATATTCCACAGCGTAAGTAGCGCTGTTGTGCGTCATCTTCTAATTTACAGCTTCTCACGTCTTTCGATTGCACTTGCCTACCAAAGTAGTGCGGTTTACGTGGTTGGTAACGAACACGGCATTTAACTGTCTGAGTAGGAGCGAAACGTGAGCAGGAACTGGTGTTGGTGCCTTCAACCCACGCTCAGACCATCGGGCGGAAATTGAGTGTGAAAAGTTTTACAATTTGTTACCGCAAGAGCAAGTGTTGCGGCGCCAAGAGGATGAGTGTCTCGAAACTTCATATCAATCTCCGCTTGGTGCGGACGAACCTCTGGCCAACCCCGATGGAGCAGGGCAAGTGCACAGTCTACTGAGTAAAGGGAAATTTTATCTGATAAAACTACTTCCTCTTCCTACCGAGCTGTGACAGCCGGATGAAACTGCTGTACCCGTGGTGCAGAGAATATGTGGCGGGTGTGTTGAAAATATGGCCAATAAGTGATACTTCTCCCTGACTGGCAGTCTTTTTTGCTTAGTGAAAGTTTTTCCCACTCAACAATGACGGCAACTGGTTGGAAGTCGAGCGAGTCACTAAAAAGTGTCAAATATGGGCTTGAGATTGGACATTGTTGAGGAACCACTTCTCGCTGATGGCTAAACAAGGGAAGGCGGCAGCAAACTTTTCCTTTTGCGCAGGACATGTTCACTCAGGAATGAAATTTTTCGTCATTTTTGAAGTCACTGTGGCCACTTGAGACATGCAAAATATTCGGAGAACATCCAGTAGCTCTTCGTTAGAACAAATCGTTTGAAAAGTGTTACCCTAGAAATGTGGAAGATGTTCAATTTCAACTGAACTTAACACGATAGCCTTTTTATTCCAATAGTAAAAAGTGTTAGTACCAGCAGCTTGGGGTAAGGGAAATGTGACTGAGTTTATTGCTTATACTTCGTAATTCTCTTTATGATGATTGTCAAACTTTACAGTTAGTACTCGGCTGTATTTTTTCCAATTATTACTTTATGCCTATCTTCTACAGTTTTCTTTGCTTTAGTTTTAAAAGGATTACCGAGGGTAACATGTACATACTTCCTTTTAGATACTTTTAGATATGTACATACTTCCTATTAAATATTGTACATAGAGAATGTTTTATATGAAAATGTATATTGACAATATAGAATATCATAGTACATCAATGGATTTAAAGGCGTTTAATGTAATAGTTCAATGTTTCTTTTAACTCATTCTCATTCACACTACATGATTTAAACCGTGTAAGCCTCGATTACCTTAAATGGGAGCTAAAACTAACACGTTAAAGGACAATAGGTTACTCAATATTAAGACCTGAAGGCTAATTTGTTGACATGTTTATGACAGAAAAAGGTATAAAATTTAAATAATAGATCACACAACAAATAATTAAACACAAAATAAAAGATAGCACGAAAACACAATGCCAGTCGAAAGGAAACATAAAAAGACCGAATAATTTATCAGTACGGAACCCATGTACAATTCTGTATAAACTTTAACCACACAAATAATCCTCCAGGCATCCGACACAAAGCTGGGTTGGATGGTAAAGCACGAACAACAAACGCCAAAAAGCAAGTTCCACCTTCAGTGAACCATCTTTCCTGCAGCTGTTTCAACTCTGGTAGGTTAACATATTTTTTACACACTGTTTAACCTTAACTTTGGTTTTTGAATCAACACAAACAAACCCATTACACACAGAAGGGCGAACACCGTCGTGAGCACCGAGATTGCATGTAATCGGACTAATTCGATCGAAAACAATCGCCCCTAGGAACGGAGGACTACGGTAGACAAAAGGGGTTTCATTTTGAGAACGAAAACTAGCAAACTGGCGGCACCGGAGCTAGTTCCGAGTATCCATTGTGTGGTACTGGTTGGCAGCAAAAATATTCACGCTGTAGATATTCTGACGATTAAATAACTTTATATAACAGCTTCTTCATGGGTACCGTCCAGAAGATAAGCATTGGTAACAATTTTGCCGTTGCTATTCACTCGATAACATTGTTACACATCTAGCGGCTTCACAACGAAACTTGCTACATCGCTGTTTGAATGGTTGATTGGTATAAGGGATATTGTTAAAACGAATAAAACTACGTTCGGGCCTGGAAGGCGAATCTTTTGATAGCAAAAACTTTGGACCGAAATGTCGAAAGTACATGTACTAACAAGACACTCTTCGTGCGTATATTCGGTTATGTTATACTGAAAAATATTGTAAACAAAATAGAACTTTGGCGCAATATGAATGATCAGTTAAGTTTGTTAAAGCAACGAGTTTCACAACACTTTCCATGCTCTAAACGTAGTACTATAGTCATATAATACATTTGAAAATAAAATTATAATTGAACAAATTGTCTTAATCTATCTGCCAATGGATAGAATCATAATCTGATTCAGAGATTCAGATCCAGAAAATTTCAAGACATTTTAAACATTATTATAAACATAATTACGGCATTATAAAACGCAAGGTAAAAATGAATAAGTATGACTATCCATTTCAAATTGTAAACCAAAATGCTTGTGATTCAGGCAAGCAGATTATGTACAACCGATGATGGACCACACATATCCGATAATGGAGACGCCTGGTTGTTAGGAACTGCGATGAAATATGCGGCAAGCAGGTGGCTAGTTTTATCGGCGTAGAACTTTTGTCTATCGTCTATTTAAATGTATAGATTGTCTGATTGGCGATCCGTTTAAACTAACGAAGTGGGGATGTATGCACAGTACAGTAGATATGCTATTTTCATTTGCTTCTTAATACGAGAAATGTATTGCGTTGATGGTTTCGTCAGCAGTTCTGGCTTTAAAGAACATCGTACATGTGATTTTACATGAGTATTGTGGCGAGTTTTTCTAAGCATTACCACCACAGCTATGCGGATGGAGCAATTGGAAGTAGAGAGAAATGTCGTTGTATACATATGAAGGAATACTTATTACACGAGCTAGCTTTCGGATACTTTATATGGGGGGAATATATTTCGGTACTCTCGTATGTGGAAAAACACAATAAAGGGTTTTCTCTACCGTCATTCGATATTTTTCATTTTGTTGTTTTCCATGGAGCCGCCTGGTTGTAAATGTAAATGAGCGAAAGGAAGTAAGGACTATGGGGGGCTTATTCCATTTTCCACTAATAATTATTCACGGTTTTCACAGGCATTATTTTTAAATGCTCCAATATTAAAATATTGTAAGATAAACTACGAGTAAAATAATTTATATCTTCCAAACATTTTCTGTTTCCTTCGACATGTATTGAGTATATTTGTCAAAATGAAAACTATTATGGAAACATCAAGTCGAAATCAAGAATTTAAGAAGCTATGATTCGCTGTAATTTTTAAAATGATAATTAGCCATTAACTGGACGTTAATGTTACGCGTATTTTAAACAAATATGTGTCCGAAGTTCTTTTTTTATTTAAGACAAAAGGTTGCATATCGTAGAGTAGTAATTTTATTGACATATTTAACTACCATTAAATCCTGCGTTTCAAATAAACAGCACTACCAGTGCTATATCAAGTGTTCAGGTTAGTTAAAATCAGCAGATTCAAAATTCAAACTCGCCACGCAATGATCGCCTTGTTTCCGTCATCAGGTAGCAGCATTTGAACAAACTCCACCGGTGCTTGGCGGAATAACGGCGCTTGGCGTAAAACACAATGCACTTCGTACACTGCTCCATGCAAAAGGAACGATACCTGGCAGAATCAGCACAATCCGCCGTGTTTGTCATTTGCATTGCAAATGTTATGATAATTGTCTTGTCGACATCACTGTCAACGGTGGGCTGGTAAGGAAAGTGCAGAGGAGAGCGACGAGAAGAAACGCACCGCTTACCGCTGTAATCGTTGTATAGACGATGGTTTGCTTAGAGAAAGTTTTGCACAAGGTTTGAAACGTTTACAACGACAGGTCAGACCCATAGAGAACAGCATGGGGCACATCTGCAAGATTACAAGGTAGTCACACACCGCTTGACAGTAACAAACTGAATAGAATGAAAACTAAACTTTCAACAAACAGCGTTTGATAAATCCGCTGCAAAAGCAACAACCGAAAAAGGTGAAACAACTTTACCTAGATACGTGCTATTCGTGAGTACCCAGAATATTTTGAGTGGGTCTACCATCACTTCTACCAAATAGCCGTGCAGCCACTGTAACGAGGCACAGAAGCCAAATAGTAGCGCTATAAGAATCACTAGTCACCAACAAGCACTGTACTCCGATAGTGGTGACACTTCTTGCACGATTGACACAAGCCCGTTGCTGTGGGAGTGGTGTTGCAGGCAACGAACGTGATAGCTCTCGTTTGGGAAGATCCCCACCGAATCGGCAGCCTTTGCTCGATGGGATAAACACAGTGACGACGGGTTGAACGGTAGTACCGCGTAGAGAAATATGACCGGAAGTAGACACGTGGGAACACTTTTCATCGCAGAACGGATGTCGCTAACGGCCAACGAAAAACGCTCTTTTGCCAAAAATATTTATCCAAGAACACATACAAAACTTCACACTGGAAACTATTGCACGAAAAAAATATAAAACAGTGGTGAAGATGGAATGCTATATTTATAGCACTTGAATTATTTCATTTATATTCACTGATAACACCATTATGCGTGGGACTTGAGACAGCATTTAAATCACCAGTATGACTTTAAAAACATCGTGAACCGATACCAATATTTACGACGCATCTACGAACATTCCGGTACACAAACATTACATTTTCAACACACCGTTCCAAAAACGACCGAACGCGCGCGCGTTTCTGAAACAACTGCCGAACTGCTGGATCCAAGAAGCTCCCGAAAGCTTTCGGTTCGGGATCTCATTTAGAGCACAACACCTTACCCAATTCTTGGCCCACGCTCAAGGAGTGAGTTACTCCGGTTTCGAACCTAGAGTCTGGGTCATTGGGCCACAAGGCCAACGGGTGCTACCGTGCAACTAGAGTCATCCACTCTATGGCATCGAAAGGTTAACTGAGTACCAAAACAATCTGCACTCACCATGTTCTCACACCCGAATGCGCAGTAAATTCACGGCCACACGACACACCGGCCACTCACAGCTGGTGGAACGCATTCCTTCGGATTCTTTTCCCAGGCTCAGGTCTCCAGCTCTCATGCAATTCTTCTTTGATGGTAATTAAATTGTCAGCTAGCCGTGTACAGCAACCGGTCGCCCCACGATGAAAGGTGAATTAGACGCCTGAACGTGCATATCTCGTTTGTGAGTTCGTGTTTTTCTTTAGCTTTATCTCAACGACTATGCTTTGAGTGAATCACTTTCGCTGGGTCTAATTTTATTTTTATTCTGAAGTTTGTTCAGTGCACAGGTAGAAAACGAACACAGCTCAAATGACCTTTGCTATTGTATAAACTCTTCTGGAGGGCACTGCTGCGGTTCCTAAGAAAGGGTTGCATTTTCTTGGAGAATGTTTAATCAACGAAAGTTAAACTTTTCTCAAACAATGCTCTAGTGATGCTTGTCATCTATTGATCAAAATGTTCATTCTCCTTTCCTGTGCTTTAAAAAGGACAGTGGTGTTAGTTCTTTCTACATCTTTGCTGTAGGCTTACGGCTATCTCTGGCAACAGTTGTGTTTTGTCAGAAGGGATTACGGGTTTTGCTTTAGTATAAAAAAAAAACTTAACTTAACTTTAAAAATCGTATGAATTACTGTTACTGCATTACTTAGGAAAGTTGTGACAATATATGTGAAGAGATAAGAGATAAAAACCAATGTCAATAGACTATGCCAAAATTTATGCAGAGTGAGGGTAAATGGTATCTCTAATAAATTATTTTCAATTCATACAGGTAAGCAAATATAAACGCATTCTTCACTTTCTCTTTTACATCAATTGTAACCGAATCGTAACAAAAACTACCAGTATCCCATTATACATAGTCAGCGACGAGAATGTGTAACAGGTAGCATCACTGATGTTTTTTTCTTCTGTTCATTATGTCTTTAATAATGATTTTAACGTTCATACGAGTTCCCTTAGAATTCTTTTCGATTCGTACATACGTACTTGTGCTCGCCCGTCATCGTGTCTGTCTGGAGTGTTAGCTAATAAACTCTGCTATCTGGCAACGAGGAGGTTGGTGGATGGGTAGGCAACAAGAAGAGTGACAGCAAACCAGTGCACCGGGAGAGCTTCTCTTTCTCCATTTGAAGATGAATTCTCAGCGTAGAAGAAGTCGTTAGCTTCTCGGAACGTAGCTGCTCTACGTAGAGTGCACCATCGAAGCGGTGTTGCTTTCTGCACAATACGTCTGTTCTTTCGTTGGGTTGCACTAGCTGGAACCGGCATGTGTTTTGTAGCATGAGGTAGGGATGGCGGTTCGATTCATTCGTCTGCAGGATATGTCAATTTATCGAATTGTGTGGTAAAGATAATCGTTGTCAGTGAAGCTGCCGTCGACAAACCGGGTGCACACGAGAAGTCTTGAAGGTAAAGAAAACGGAATGAGCCGACTTTCTCGTTTTCGCTGCTAGCGACAACAGCAACGGTACAGAGCAAATGCAATCCAATTTCCTTCATTGTGTCCGAAAGGGCGGACGGGGTGCAGAGTCCGTTAAAAAAAGGGCACTGGAGAAGCAAAAGCAGCTAGATTAAGACCCAGGTTTTGCTAACGTGTGCGCAAGGAGCATCTTTTCCATTCAGCCAGGTGATGTGCTCACACAGAGCTTGGAACATCAGCAGCAGGGGGGACAGAGCTTTAACCGATTATCCCATAAGAGGGATGTGATCGGTACGGAAAATCGAGGAAATATAAAAGAAGCAAAAAAGAAGGCAGACAATAGAAGCTTATTTTAAACGATTGTGAAGCAAATTGAAAAGTAACGAATTCAATAATGCACCAGTTACATTCACTCTGTTCATCTCATTCACCACAATTTAAAGCTTCATTCCTTATTAAGCAATCGAAATTAGGTACAATCAGACAAACGATGATTATGTTTAAATCGATTTGGATTTCTCAGATTTATTTCTAGCATGGCTTTCCAAGAAGATTGTTTATTATGTACTGTATCGTCTTAAATTGTTTCGCAGGTAATAATACGAACAGTACGAAGTGTTGCATGGGTCGAAATGTGTTTCTAAGAGTTGACCGAGTTTCTTATACTAAATCATATCCATACCTGTCTGGTTACTTTACTGTTACGAAAATAAAACAAAAATCATAAATGAATTGCAATGAAAACATTCAAAGAGAAACCCCGTAGCAGCATCAATCATTTAAGTAAACAAACATAATTTCATTTCCGCACTCTACCGCCTTGCCAACTAGCTCTTAAAAGTGGTCTGCCCTTGCTTCGGTGGAAGAAGTTTTCCGAGAAATAACACATTTAATTTGCTTACTGCTGATTAACTCTCTCTATTTACATTATTTGGCTTGCATATTAAAACTCATTCCACCTTGTAATTTCAATAAGCGAGATTTAATGAAGCTTTTACTTCGTTGGGTTTTTATTTGTAGCATCTTCCAATCCATCTAGTTCAACACACTTAAACGTGAATTTAAATTTTAATGAGCTAGAGCAACAGTTGACAATCGTAGGACTCAACAACATCCTCGTCTTGTGATCAACTATCGAATAGACCTCGCAGGCCAATACACATGACTAAGTATCTTGTAAAACAATATGGGTAAAACAATAATTCAGCCTAACCCATTAAATGCTTGGAAATCTAGTCACAATACAGCTCATCGTTAGGAACACAGTGTTCAAAGTAAATAAAAATATAGTTCAATGGGAAGCACACAAATTTGGACGTTTTTGTGATGGAAACATTTGAGAACACAATTTTGCTAACAGCAAGGTAAAGCAGAGTGTATAAGCGGTTCGTTCACTGTTCATCACGTAACTTTAAGGGAAACAAAGGGTACAGAAAGATGGAGTGTAGCTTTTACCTAGGAGCACCGTCGGTATTGCCTACATTATCCCAGCAACAGCCGCCATCTACCTGATGATTTTAATTAAACCATCTCCGTACACCCCTGTTTGCCCCAGCAAACTTGTAGAACGTTGTAATGGTGAGTTAAGAAAATTGACCCACAACAAAAAATCTAAGGGACTATTTTTTCATTATTTCTCTCAGCTTTCATCATGACCTTCCCACTTCAAGCACTCCCGCTCGTGTCGGCTATTAATGCCACTGTTTATTAGTAAAACCTAATCGAGGCTAAAGATTGTTGCACAGTGTTATGGAACACACTTAAACATGAGAACCTTTGTTTACAGTCTTCTAGCTGGCTTAATGAGGATGTCTTTTGGCATTGTGTGAATGGCATTTAAAAAGGAAGTTTCATACTGTACAGAGAAGGAGTTGACTAAAATGCTCTTTAAAATTTTAAGTGAATAATTCAAGACGCACAACACGAGCGACGTGACTGGCTTTGCCAACGAGCTTAACTACTTTTGAAGCCATATTGGCCTGGTTCATCGAGATGATAGATTTCATTAGGATTATCTCGCAATGATCCACTGAACATAATGAACGAGAGAGAATATTTATCTGATCGTTTTATGCTCAATTATGAAAGCATTAACAAGATTGAACTGATTTAAAGTATGTGTGATCTTAGACAACTTCAGGAATAATCCATCAGTGAATGAATTCTCGGGCCGGTCTGGTGGTACAGTCATCAACTCGTACGACTTAACAACATGCCCGTCATGGGTTCAAGTCCCGAAAAGACCGTGCCCCCATACGTAGGACTGACTATTCTGCTATGGTAACTATGAGTCACTGAAAGCCAACCTCACTTCACTAGTGGGTACTGGCAGGCCTTGGCCGACATCGGTTGTTATGCCAAAAAAGAAGAAGAATGAATTCTCAAAAGCTAAAAAGAATAAATAAATTAAAGATATTATTCGATAGTTGGGCTAGACCCATTATACAGTCGTCAACTCGAACGATTCAAGCCCGGATTGTCCCGTAAGACTGACTATCTTGCTATGTATAACAAATTAGTCATTAATAGTCAAGTCCTTTAGTGGAACAAGCAGACATTGAACGGCAATGGTATTTTTTCTTAGATTAAAAGGTGAAGATTTGGTAATCTTAAATATAATAACCTATATATAGTATAACATTTGGTAAACTAATACACCTAAAGCTGGCATAACATAAATAGTTTTTGAAAGACAATTGTTACATAAAACGTTATAAAATATTGTTATAAAAAAATACGTTGTTATAAAATTTTGTTTCATTCCTTGTTTCTTACATTGATTTTTATGTACAATATGCGGCTACATTCAATGTATGGTTCATATCACCAAGTTAAAAATAAAGTTTATACAGAATTTTAAAACGACGTTCAACAAATTCACGAGGATATCCACCAGATGGAGCAATAATATACAATGGCAAAAAGGCAGTAGCTCTGAAATCGTTTTAGAACATCAGTGTGTCCTTTATAGTATGTAGAATCCAGCTATATTTGGTATTCTAAGTTCTAAAAATGGCATTTATGGAACACTAAGCTCGAATTTGGTGCTTGATTTCTGAAAAGATATTTTTGATTCTGTTTTGGCTGCATCCCATTTGCTATAAAATATGCCATAGGATATCCTTTCGCTATCCATAATTCGAACATGCGCAAAATGTCCTTCACTCAATGTGGAAAAGCGTATGGTTAAGGATAAAGTTGCTATAAAAAGGATGTCGTGAAAATAACGAGCTTTCGCTGGCAGTTTTCAGCAAAGCTCACGGTATTGGCGGAATTCATAAAGCTTTCACATTTCATTACTGCGTTCAAACAAAAGATTGCTTCCTGGGGTATATTAGCATACTAGTTTTTATATAGTATTTGTTATACATACGATTTCATTTCTTATTTGTATTTCTCCAGTGTGTAATGAGATTTACCTGCAAAAAAGAGATACTTAGCGTTAACATGGAATTACAATACATATACTAGCAGTTTTTTATTAACATTTTTTCATTTTCTATGAGTGTGGATCCAAATGAATTCAAAGAGCTACTATTGAACGACGCAGAAAGTCTACACCTTTCATTAAGATAGCGTAATTAAGTAATGTTCTTGCTAACCCTTGTCGTGAGTTTTTATTGCTGCGCAATGTTTCGAACATGCACAAATACTACTAATGCGACCAACAGGTACCAATTTAGACGGAGTTAATCGTTTGTAAGTACGGTATCAGGTCTTGCCGGAATAATAAACCACATACGATGTTGGTTATTATCTACCAACACAAAAGACTTTACGACAGTAAGTATGACTTTGACTAGCATCATGCCAGTATTATGGAAATGAAATTCTTCTATGAGTAGAACAAACAACAAGAAGTTATAGGTTTGTTAATTGTTGAAATATGCGTTAAAAACATATACAATTTCACTTTGAAGTAAATTTACCTCGTTCTGAATGTCAGCATTTATTATTCTGAACACACATCCTTATTTGAAAAATGATCTTTGTTAACATATGTTGATTTTTTACCACTAAAACCTTTTACAGGAGTAATTATTGATTTGAAATTTGTTCATGCACAATGTCACAAATTTGATCTAGAATTGTCGACAGAGTTTTCTAAAAACGTGAAATCATGAGGAAACGGGTTGAAATTTGTCTCAAAATTCAATTTTGAACTAAAAATTTGCTAATCCGTGCGTATTTTTCAAAACATCAATTGAAATGTGCAGAGTTCAAACATTTTTGGCTGATTTGCTGAAGTTCGTTATTAAGAGAACAAGAATAGTAAACCACTGAAATCGAGATTTTTGTTAAAGATTATATGGTTCTACAAATTATTCTAGCCCGGTTGGAATTATAATATCACGATAAACCAATTATTTTTCACTTTAAAGGCCACCGAAACTAGGTACACGGTAAATGTTGATTTTAACCGTTCACTGCTGTGGGCTTCTGCCAAAACTTGAAACAATAAAACATTTTTAATTTAATTTATTTATGTTACCTTTTTATTTTACCAAATACTCCTTTAAGACTTGATCGAAACACTACAATGCGTATGTCGACACATAAAACGATATTTTTTGTATCAAATATCACCCATTTCACGATAAATAATAGAATATCTTAAGAGAAAAATAAAAAAAATTTGAGCCAGTCAGAGCCGTACTCTATAGCCGTCAGACTGCCTCTTTTCTCCAATGCCTACTTTTTTGTAACTTACAACAGAGAGACTGTAAAAACTGCAAAATGAAACGGTAAACAAAAAATAGAATAATATAATACGATCGTTTATAAACCAAAATAACATCACGTTCATGGAAAATAATAAAAATTGTAGGTGGACGAGCCATTTTTGTGAAACTGCTCCACTAACAGTAACCTTAATTGAGTTTTATGAAATATTGCTGAATGGATGCTTAGGAATCCTTCTATAACCAACGTATATTATATTATATTAATGCATATGTGTACATCTGTCTTTAAGTCCCATTTAAGATTGTGATGGGTACCATAAATTAGATACATTGGTTGCCTTTAGGATAGTGAGTAGTGTCGAAAGACGATATGCCACACCGATGATGTACACCTAGAATTCAATTCAGTCATTTTCAAACTGTCATTTTTAAGACACGAACTGGACCGTCAATTATGTCAGCGCATAGAGCGGATAGCTATTATTTGCATAATTTTATGAAACTTAAAGCAAACAACTTCCAAACGAGCATCTTGAGCTGTTTCTTAATGAAACTAAAGCTATCCCCCTAGCTATGGCCTGGATCATTGACAAGCAACTCGCAACTAACCACCGTGTAACAAAGATGGGCACAGTGTGGGCATCGATGATTATGATGTTCCGGTGTGCAAAAGTTCCGTATTCTGCATCAGGGAGATATTCGCATGCTGCTTGGCAAATGGTGCATATTATACTGACATCCATACGCGCTAGGCACCCTGTGCTGTGCGCAAGATTCTCAAGATAGCAGTAAATAATTTTCCCAGCCAAACCACAACATGATTGACATGCACACACTCATAAACATACGGAATGGATGCATGTCGTGTAGGGCCCGGAAGCTCTCCGATAAAGGCAATGACGAGCAGAGGCAGAGTAAGTATACTATACTGCGCTAGGCATTCGTTAAAGTAACAAGAAGAGGAATTTATAGAAACTGTTTATCGAAAGAGTATGTAGAGTACAAGAATAGTTGCCTCGTAGACGAATATCACGCCGCGAACGTGATCGATACTTTCAACCGGTTATTCAAATATTGATAGCAGTGAGATGCCCAACGATACATATGCAAGACATGAGAAAACTGACACTGTTTTGTTGTAGGCAAAACCATACGACGAAGAGGAAACGCCAGTCAACCTCTTCCCACAAATCTACACCACGCAGTTTATCAACATTCAGCAGTAACCATTACCTGTATACCTCGGTGATATTAAAGCAACGTTCCCTTTTCGACAAAACCACACGTATGGTGCTACATCAATCTATGGCACATCATCATAGAGGAAGGTTTATGAAAATGTATACGAGCGAGCTAGATTGACGGTGTTTATGCCCATGGTTAAAACCAAAAACGCAAAACCTTGCAAACGTAGAACCAATAGCCAGTCAAAACGTCAAAACACCACTACTAGCCACCATTAGGTTGACTGTCTTGAGCTTGTGATACTGTTGCCTAGCCAACTCGTTGTCATTTTGGCCTTGCCCAATAATCAAGCAAAGTAGTGGCTCACGTGATGGATTGCACAGCAAGGTGTGATCCTTGAAAAAGTATTAGTTTTTATTTATTTTATAATTAAATAATGGTAACATACATTGACTAGCCTGTCTGCACCATGTAAACGGCATTTGTCAATGAATAGTGTTTTTGGAAGGAGTCACTACATGGGAGAATCGTAATGACGAGAAGGACACTTAAACTAAAATTTACTGTGATTTCTTAATTCCATGTTTATACAGGTAACATCACTGGTGAGCAAATAAATCGTGATGGACAGGGATTCAAAAAACTTTTGCAAATCTCTAGAAATATACCTGAATCACACTGGGAAACAAAGACAATGTTCCTTTTCCGTTGCCCATAACTCAAGCTGGACCAAATTCGAAGAAACCATTTTGATCCCTCACGCACTATGAAAATTATTGCGAAACTTCTACTACGACACCATGTGAGGTGTCATTGTGTATGCAAGAGTGTATCGATCGAAAGGTCGGTAGCATAAATCTAATCGAAACTAGATTGGTAAACGCAGGTAAAATACCCATTTTTTTCACTGAACTGAACGCTCAAAAACCAAACCGGTAGCTACACTGGGATTAGGAGCTAGTGAGGTGGGCTAACGAAGAAAGTACGAATTCCATATTAACACTCGTGAGGAACGGCAGCGATGCGTCTTGAGCCACTGCTACGCTCCGGCACAACGGAGAGCCTTTTCAAACACCTGTTTGTTCACTTGCCAATTTTCAACCGCCCCCTTTCCAGCAAGGCTGTTCATGCCATCAATCGGACAGGCGATGGTTTCGAGCCGACAGATTTGCATATGTTTGACCTTACTCAAACAGCTATTATCACTTCGCACTTCTTATGTGGGGTGTGGAAGGATTGAATTCGGTTCCTTTTTTAGGCTCCCGTCGGTTCATTGGACCACTTTTCTCTGTTGAATGTTTGCTGAAAAAGCGAAAGAGCGAGAAAAAGCATGGAGTACGGAATGCGCGTGGCATAGACACGGGCTTCAAGCTCATTCGTTTCGACATCGGCAGCAAAATTGGGCACCGGTAATTGATGATGATCGAGGTGGAGCTTACCGCACGCATCCTCGAACCACGATGAGTGTGAAAAAAATGGTTCTTTATTCCCGGGAGAAAGTACAAAGTGGTGGAGAATTACTTTTCAACGCTCGTGGAACTTGTGGGCGGGATGAGAAATATCGAAATGAACCACCAGCACCGAGTCCACAATTCTAAAGACAACGTCAGCAACTGTCAGTGTCAGTTACGGTTCTTGGGCATAATTTAGAGCGAATTTCAAGCGATTTTCAAGCGAATCGGCACAAAAGGATGGAAACCGTCCATTGACATGCACTTTGTCGCGCTGCATCGACGTGGGGAGAGATGGGGTTAAGCTGAAGCTTTTCATCGGTTTCAAATGGTGCTTCATCGATGGAACATTGAAAAAAAAAAACACTGGGAGGGAGAGTTATAATGAGAGAGAGATAAAGGAGGATAAAAAGAAAGGGAAAGAAAGAGAAAGAAAGAGAAAGAGAGAATCTATTCATTTCAACGAATACCTTGTGCGAACAGATTGACTCCCACTCGACGGAAGCAGAATGAGACAAAAATTGGAATGCAAATTTAATATCGTCGCTTTATGCACTCGACTTCAGATACTATTAGCTTAAAGCCTTTTTCGATACGCTTTGAATAGAGGCTTTCATAGTGCGCAACAAAACAGAAGAGGTTTGCAAACGAATCTCGCTTTTACAGGGTTTACCGAAATATTTTGCGAAGATTTCTGCAATGCTGTCGTTGAAATAATTGTCTTCCCCAATATGATTTTGGACAGTCGGTGTTTGGTGCAAATTTGTCTACGTCTCCTGCATTACTTTAAATGTATATTTATACATCATGTTTAAAATTTTATCATGGTTAAAATAAAAATAATAATTCATTTGTTTATATTTCATTATCATTTGGCTAGTAAGTTGTCCCATGTGAACTGTTTTGTACAGTGCGTTGCGTACCAGTACTGTCTTGTAGAAGCAGAAAACAATGATAAAAATAATAAATTACTTGAAACACATACCTATTGCATGATTGGTTAAATGATACCAAATTATTATTACAATGTTTTCTCCTAAAACGGAACACCAAACTAAACAACTATATATTCGGGTTTTGTTCCTCATCAAAAAGTTCCAAAATATAATGGGGTTAAAATGATTCTAGGACAGTACAAATCTGACGCTGTAATTCAATTTTATTTGAGAAAATATGCAGTACATTTGTTTCAGCATACCCTGTAATGATGCTTTTCGTTCCGAATGTCTTTTTCACACTTAAATGCCTGCTATAAATTCAAAGTAATTTTAATTTTATGCAAATTTTTATCGTCTCGAGTATTGCACTGTATAACGAGATCTGCTGGGAGACTTCACACACTGTTTCAGCAGACGGGAGCCATGGATAATTTAAATCTTGTTTAAGTGTTCAGGAATATGCATCGGAATCGTACGAACAAAAAAAACACTTGTCAAAGAATTAAATTTGTGTTATTATAGTACAATATTTGGACATTCTACGACGGTTGAGAAGTAAAGAGATTGTAACAATTGTAATAGTCTACGAATATGTAGGATTTTCATGTACGCCTTACATCAATACTATGTTTATTAAAGATAAAAAGAAAACAAAAAAAGGTCATTGGATTGTAATTTAAATAAAGAGTTACCTAATTTGGCTGATTGATGGGACATTCCAGTGGCTATTCATTTAATTTTACACTTCATTAATGATTATTAATTATATTATATAAATTTTATAAATTTTTCGGTATAATCGATAACAAATTTCAGTAGAATTGCAATAAAAACTTGTGTTGGGTATTGGGAACATGGATACATCGTGTTTGATCGAGAAACCGCAACACGTAGAGCGATTGTGAATCAATTACTCTTATTAACACTCGATCGTGGCTGACTTGCGGCGTGAGTGTGTTTATTTTGGATTATTCTCCATTAAGCCTCAATTACGTATTGGAAAAACGCGATAGCGAGGTGGGTATGACGCCCTTCTGTACGGTAAAACCCTTAGGCAAACAAAAATTACGATCGCTTTCATGCACATATTTATAGAATTCCGCTTTTTATTTTATTGTTCTACAATTCCTCGTTTAATTAATGTTTAGTAGGTGTGCTGTGAGAGCGGTAAAACAATCAAGTTGCAAATGTACTACTCACATTTAAAGGCCAACATTACTACCGCTTTGATAATCAGGCTAATCACGGTTCTCGAACAGCAACTCAAATGAAAAGTGATACATGAAATTGTTCAGATTGGAGCAAGTGGCACATTCCTCCGTAAAAGCCGCTTAGCGCCTGTCAAAGGGTTGGGCTACATTAATAGAAGCATGGACGGTGGACTGTTGCTAATAAAGAATGAACGATGTTCGTATAAAATTGAAGAAAATACCGTTTTGATTCAAATTTCGTACATGTTTTCGGTCGATCAATTGACCGCCGGAAGCATTCTAAACACTTTTGTTTCAAACCAACTACATTGTAATATCTTTGATAACTTCTATTAATCTGATCCGGATGAATTAAAATTCATCAGAATCGATGGTATAGGTTGTTCTCATCATGAAAACAACAGTGTTTTATCGTATTGTTTCCTGATTTTTCACAATAATATATATTTCATTTTGTTGGGAATTCTAAGTAAGAACTTTGATCTTCTTTAAATCCGGGTCAGTCCGAGAAAATAGTGATTAATTGCATACAAATACTATTTAAGACGCTGATAATAATAAAAATAAAACAATATTATTTGAAGATAGTTGTGACAAATGCGTTAATATTGTCGATTCGCACAGCAGTGCTTGAATCTTCGAGTACAAAAGAAAAACACCACTCAAAACGTGGTTATCAATTAGTCCGTCATACTGTCGGTTCACGAGGCCACCGGCACTTAGAATTAGGTGTTCAGAACTTAAACCACGTAAAATACATAAAAGGTATAGTGTGTGTGTCAATTTGAAAATTATTTTTAATGTTTTGAGGCTGTCCGGAAATTGAATCAAAACGTCCATAATTTGAAACATGAGCTTGAAACTATACGAAATATGAATGAACATATATCGTAACAATTTCATGATTTTTTAAATATTTCGAGTAAATTTATGATAAATATCTATTTTTCCTCGAATAAAGAAGTTTTACTTCAGTTAAGTAAATGTATGATTTATGTAAAACAATCATTTGAAGATAGTGTACAGATTCGCATTAGAAAAGGAACTTTTTTAACGGCAAAACAGTAAAACTGAACGGACAGGAATCGAACTATAATCGTGGTATTCGTGGATAAAAAGGTTGTGCGTCTATGTGGTTAAAAGGGCAGTTTCCAAAAAAATGTCCCTTTTGCTAACCAGCTTGACAATAAATGGAGGGGAAGGGAGGGGGGGGGGGGGTGGCGTAACCGCAAGTGCACTTTCGGTTCATTCTGTTCTTCATGTGAACGAATCCAGTTATATGCAAGCGCAAGCAAAAGAGCACAGAAAAAGCACAATACCAGACAGAAGAACAGAATCGTAAAAACATCGATAGACTGCCCCGGTAAACTTTCAATAGATAGTCCGCTTTGCACTCAGTGTGCAGCGGAGTGCAATTTGGTCCGTTTCAAATACTCGGTCACCGCTATCAAACAGTTTACCCAATATGCACTTTAATTCCGGTGCGTTTATTTAATTTAGCACACCATGTGCCTACCGGAACACACACAGGCTTTTGAGTGATATAGATGCACACACTCACACACTAAAACTGAAAAAAAAAACATCTCGCGCATTTCCATCCAGCCTAAAACTTCGCCTAAATCGCGGGGAGTAAACGATTGATAGCAAACATGGGGTACAAACAAAAAAAAGGTCGATTTCAAACGAATTCTAAAATCGGTGAAAAATTTAGCACTGCAGCTCGACAGCAAGTGCTATGAGCGTAAACAGTACCACTCCCTCAAGTACAGAGGGGCGTTGGAATGCGATAGAAATTATAGATTTTTTTTAAATCTGCAAGAGCGCATGGGCCGCCCAGCACTATGGACGGGTGAGGCTTGAGTGTTTTAGGGGAAAACAAAATAAAAGAGAAACAGAAACATCCCATGCAGCCCGATGGCCGCTGCTACTACTGTTGGCTACTGTTTGTCGCTCAGATGGCACGGCGTTCCTCAATTTCAGATTTGCGTGTTCCAATATCTCGGTACACGTTCCATTGCATGTTTTTGATTTCGATTAAAGGCGGACATATACACACACACATACATACGTGAGGAAATTTTTGGGGAAAATAGTTTTTTAGCAACGGTGGAAATGGATGATTCGCTTGGGAGGATCTAGAAAAAGCTCGTGATGGAAAATTCGGTGCCTTTTTGTCGTTGGAAAAGTGTGTGTGCAAACAAAACAAAAACACGCACACACACACAAAACACATCATGTTTGCAGTTGGCAAGCCAACATAGAAATCAGAACAAGTGTGGAGAGGATGGCATGAAAAAGGCTAAAATAATAACAACAACAGCAAAAAGGAACATTACAAACGTATATGGATGAAAAAGTGTTCCCACGGCGGCTGCTGTAGGTACTATTTAACCAGTTAGTGCGGGCATAGGTTTTGTTTGCTTTTGCGCGTAGCTTATGCCCTTTTACGTTGCGTTTTCGTCGTTCGCAGTTTGTTTTGTTGTGCATACTGTTGGGGAACGAAACATTTGTTTGATTTCTTGTCTGTTTTTGAGTTTTGATTTACAAAGCCATGTGATTTTTATATAAATTCTTACTTTCTCTTTTGTGCTTTTTGCTGCTTGTTAGTTCAATTTTTGTCAGACGAAGAATTTCATTTTTGATGCAGTAAATCCCGATGCATGTTAATTCGGTGAAACAACATGTTTCATTCAATTGTAAACCATGTGTCAGGATTAAGGTAGTATGAACAATGTCTATTACTACATCTTCATTATACACTGATAGCAACGTAGATAATTTAACAATGATAATGACGGCAGTCGCAGCACTTCTATTTTGCCACACGCGAGACTAGCATAAACAAGCGTACGAAATGCACTGCGGTTGCGTGTTTTAACATCCAGTCTCTAAACGCTGAAGTGGTTGCTGAAATCGTCACGCCACTGGAAACGTATCAAATATCCACCGACTATCCGTTTGCTAAATCGTCAACGGAATCCGGCTATGATTTCAGCATCGACTGGCAATGTTTGTGTATTTGTATAGCCAGATTGAATGTTCGAGCAACTTATGCGCTGCCACTGAATGCAATTTTTTCGATGGCAGATGGTGGGGCACCAGAATTTCAAAACGAGTACATTTTTGTATGTAGTAGCACAAGCTCAACAAGTTTTTCTATGTTAGTCTATTAATACGAAACTTATCACCACTGGAATAATTCATATAATCATTTATAAAAAGAAAAGATCGAATGAAAGAACTTGTCAAAAAAAGTAGAAAACTCTAAACGGCTATTCATTTGGTTACAATCGTAACAGCCAACAGAGCAAATAAACTTAAAAACAAATTTTCAGCTTTGCTCGCTCCGATTCTATAGTCCGTTGAACAGATTGTGCCCATTTGACACATAGACAAGTTCACCGTATCTGAAAGTTGCTCATTTCGAGTGTGCCAAAACGGAAAATCATCACCCATTGGATTGACGTTGATGGGAAATAGGAATTCCAGTGCATGATCCGGCACGTTTCCGTACAGCAGGGACATTATTTGCAACGCAACGTTTTTGTATGTTGTTGTGTGCGGTCCCTTCGATAAAACAGGGAATCAGCGGAAAACCCGCGTCAATAGAGGATGCGATAGCATCATGTGCTTTTTTGTTTAGCTTTTGTGGAGTTTGCAATAGCGTATGCGCATCATTTGTGATCCCGCTGACATTGATTAGACGCTATTCGTTTCGCTGGATGAAACTAGACGCCAGAAAAGTGACACATCAAATCAGGCATGTGCTGGCTCTAGTTTGCAGCCAACATTTAGCACAATGTATCAGTAGAGAACAAAACGGGGCGGAAAACTGGAAACTGAAACTGAAACATTAGCTGAAAAATTAGCTCGTTATAAGCTGAATCACTATTGGAAGATTTTGTGATGGTGCATTAGGTTCAAAGTTGACGAATGTATTCACTAATTAACAGTGTTTCCAAAATTACCTAGCAGGAAAGTTACAAGCATTATTAGTCAGAATAGTTCAGCGAACGAAAAAATGGAAAAAAAACCTTTGCCATATTCCTGCGATACGAAAATCATGCAAAAGCTGACAACTTCTGCAGCCAACCCTTTTGTTGACACTTTTGTAAACTTCAAATAGAGCCTAACCCAGAAGTCTGTATTGAGTTGTCTGCTTTCCAGCAGTATCCTATCGAACTGTTTGTTGAATCATTTGTGGCACTTGCAGGGGTTTCCTCTGGGGAAACAAGAACCGAGAAGATACCGTTTAAACATTCGAAAGGCAGAGCACATTGATAACCTCTTCCGGACCAGTAGATGGCTTCCTCAAGTACCAACTTCCATCTTCCCGCTGACAGCAAAACAGAAACCTGTACGAGTAGTACTATCTGGCCCTCACGTACCGGAAATTCCATTAATTTCAACAAAGCCGCTCAGAGTTTGTCGATGCTCTTCAGCCAGCTAGCGCGATAAAAACAGCACTTGGGCTTTGAAGTTGTGCGAACTTTTGTAACTATTTACCGAAACCGGCAAGTCAACAGTCGTCCCCATCGCCATCGTGATCGGTGGAGTACTGGTACCGCCGCACCACCCGCCATCTTGAGAGGACCAAAAGCGAGAAAAACTCGAATCATCCCAGCACGGCCGGGAATGGTTTTCCGAGGGAGAAGACAGCAGGCTGTTGGGTGGAAGATAGCTTCATTATCCATTGCACGGGCGTGAGTAAGCACCAAAGCGAAGAGGTTACTCATTCCTTGCCAATTGAAACGCCCGAAGCAATTTCAACACGATTCGGTTGCTAAGAAATTCATCTTCGTTTTGAGGAATGTTTGCATTCGCTTCCTTTTAGGCTGATCGGTTTTACGATACATTTTGGAGCCAGTTAAAATTTAGCAATTTTGAAATAATTTTAAACTTTAATAAAACACGCCAAAGTCGACTCTATTCAAGGGAAAGGTGTACCGGACTTCCAACGATGACCAAAAAATTTTGAACTCTCGAATGAAAAAGGGAGGCAAATTTATACAAATTCTTGAAGATTTTCCAATTCGTGTACCATAAATAAGCACCATTGCTTTAACCGCAAAGTGTTGACACAAACAGGCTGTATTGGTTGTGTTAATATTGCTCTTCCCTGACAAGTGTGCGTCTAGTGGCCTTGTGCGACAGACCGCAAGGTATAGTATATATTCAATATTTATAATCCAATATGTGATTCCACTCTACAGAAGCCACGCAAACACAGAGGAAGCAAAGGTGGCAAAGGTGGAGTGCTTTTCAACACGATCCCTAATTTATTACATTTTTCCGTGCCCAATTTCACCGACCCATGAGTGTGTGGGAGCCTCATCATCATCAGCAAGATGAAAAAAAAAGGAAGATACAAATCCACGCACACATACACCCACACAAATTCTTGCCTGTCACCATCAAACCAACAAGAGCATAGACAATATCAATGGCCATGCATATGTATGGAGCTACATACATCCGAGTACGCGTCATATCCGATATCACTTATTGGCGTTCCTTCAGTACCCCCTAAGAGGGGGCCGGGGCCAAAGCAGCCGGAAGCGAAAAACGCGCGCTCAGATATTATTATCACCGTGAGAGTTGCCGCCAACCAAAACCAGTCGGCCGTTTGTGTCTTCCGTGTTGTGGATGTCGCCCCGCATTGGCGGCTGCTTTCATTTATCAGCGTTTTCCGTAACGCTGGCGTTACTTGCAGATCGACATTATCATTATGCCGTCATTCTCGTTGTCGACTTCGTCCTCCCCGACATCTTCGTCATCATTGGCATTGAATGGTTTAGAATGGGGTGGGATTTTTCTGGTGTGTGTGCGCGCGTGTGTGTCTACGTCACTTTAGCAGAAACAAGAACAAGAAAGCAGCATCAAATTCCGCCACAGCCTTCCCGCACTCGCATGGTTTGTCGGTTGGTTGACTTTTTGGCGCGGGCATTTGCGTCGACTTGGGATGGGACAAGCCCCTCGTTAAGCAGCCGTTAAGAATGTTGCGTAGCGTCGTGCGGAGGAATCAGCAAAAATGTAGTCATCACAACATTCGCGTTGTTGTGTTCGCATTCTACGCAGACGTACGTTGGCTGTAGACGCGGCGAGCAATTGGTTGTGGAACAGCATGGAGAGAAAAGCGGTTTTAACATTAGGTGGCAACAAAGTCTTTTTCCACACCCCTCCTCAGTCAAAATATTCCGACGGTGCTTTTGCTTTTTCTCGTTTCTTCCTAATTCGCTCCCTTTTGTTAGCCACCGAGCGTGCAATATTTATGACGCAGCCATCAGTCTTTGCCTGCGACGAACACGGAATGTCTTGGGCGGCGGATGATAAGAGCGATCGATTTGTGCAGCTGCGAGCAGACTTCATAAATTTGCCACATGAAAATGCGGAACAATAAATTAATGTAAAATTAAGCGTGCTGTGAAATGACACCTCCTTGACATGCGGAAGGGAGCGGACCATATTTGCCACATCATCAAATTGGTTGAATGTGGTGTGTAACCATTTTGCCTCATTCAATCCAAAACCAGAATCACAATCAACCGTGGGAGCGATGCTGTATAATAATTGCATTTATCTTGGTTGCTCCTTCCGGTAAGAGAATTATGCTACCGATTCTACGCGGTAATACAATTTTGGTAACTCTCTTTTCCGACATTTTAACCTCGAAGGCGATTAATCGTGTTATTTGCGCGATGGGAAGCTACGGTCAGGGTTAGGTTACCATTTTTTGGGATCGGATTTTAGCTGGCAGATGAAAGAAGATACAGTTTGGACGATTCTTTTGAAATGTATATGTCGTTCGGTGTACGTACACGCTGAACTATAGTGAAGGCACCATCGTTGAATCAATGGTTGGAGCTTCCTTTTCGGTAGGAACGGCAGAATCGCGTGCTTTTCATACCAATAGGTACATCGTGTACAAACCGATGCAATTGTACTGCCAATGCATTTCGAAACTGAACTAACGCGAGGGTGATGCAGACGACGTCAAACAAACAGACATAAAAATGTCACCGAATCTTGAAATACATGAACTGCTGCATCACCTACTTCTAGTGACACAGCAAGCAGTACACACTACAGTATGGTGCGCACGCATACAAGATGCAGTCGGCGGAAATGTGACGGAAAGAGTAAAACAAGGTGATCGAGCGTAACAAAAAAGAAGGTAAAAACACACTCTCAACAGAAACACCACAATCCCGTACTGCACAAAAGATATTCTTTCGGCTCAATGAAGGACCACATGTATCGGAAGTACAAATGTATCATCCTTCTCCCGGTCGAACCCCATGTAGCAGGCTGTTCCTACATTTAACATGGTCTTGCAAAGGCGGATGCTTTGAATTTGCTTTTCGAGTGAAGAATTGAATGAAAATGTCCTTCCTGTGTGATGTGTTTCCCCTGCCTTCTCTAGCCCGATCGTATTGGCCGCCATGACGATTGTAGCATGCTGCAGTTGTGCATTGCTTCAACAAATGGTGGCCACTATCTGTGTTCTAGAGTGTGTGCGCGCGCCTGCAGCATTGACCGAAATGAGATGGAATTGAAATTTCCGTATTGCCTTATGTACGGTCGAATAACAAAAAAAAAAAAAATAACGAACCATGGAGTTCATTCAATGGTGAACCTGGCTTTTAGGGAAAAATGTCAGGCTTTTTTTTTGCTCTATACATATGCCAAACCCCAGATCCTTGCCTCGTTTGAGTCCGTTGCCGTTTGCTGGTAGAAACTATTTGAAAAATGAAAATGAATTCTGCCGCGTTCGGTTCGTTCAATTCACACGATTGAAACGAACTGAGCCGGGTAGCGTCCCACGTTCGCAACAACTTTTCCAATTTAAAAAGCTTCTCCTTTCTCCCATTTGCACCATTTCTCTTCGTACCATTGCTGTTTTTCCTACCTTCTATGCGGAGAACTACATGATCATACCAGATTATTCGCGTACGGTGTTTCTTTTTTTCATGCGGGATCGAGCAAATGGAACACTTTTGGCCCTTCGAACCGTATGTGACAGGATGCATCATTCGTAAACAAGTGCGAGCACTTCACACCTAATACCGTGGTTCCGGGTTTTGCTGTTGGTGAACCTTTGAATTGTATGCCCGACTAATGACTACGATGGCATACGGTCGAAATGTTGCGACTCGGTTGTATTTGTGTAATAGGTTCACGGGCAATCGTAACTATTCCAAAGGATGCTGTTACTACAGCAGGATACCATAAAAAAACCCAGAACTTTCTGAGATTTGTCGAAACCATCATCAACAGTTCGTTGTAGAGTTGTAGGAACTGCTGATAATGTTGAAGAAGAAGTCGGGTAATTTAGAAACGGACAACCATCATTTCTACCTCACATGGTCCGGTGATAGTGGTAAGGCTTTACCTATTAGAACAACAGTTCCCATCCGCCAGTAGCACGTTCACCGTATGTTCGATAGGCTAACGATAGTGCATCCTATGTTCGACGTTTGCCTCATGCCAGTCAATCAAGCGAAATAATCTGCCATCACTGTGGGGCGAAGCAGGAAGCGACACCCGTTCGATAAGCTATGGAAATGAAAGTGCGAAAGAAAAGAGGAAGTAAAAGCAAAAAAACGAACATAAAGCATCTTTTTGCAAGTGCATGTGGACGCAGCACACAAAACACGTTGCGCATTTGGTAAGATACAGATTGGGATACAGCACAACGAAACAAAACCGCAACGATGGATCGTTCGATAGATAACTAAGCAGAAGACATGATGAGACAAACAAAAGAGCATGAAAAAAAAAAACAAAAACAGAATGCACTTTTAAAAAAAAAAGTGCATCAATTTGCAGCACGCGTAAAGTGATGAAAAGCCATCAGAAGTTGACCGTACCGACTCACACTATGCGGTCGCGTACGACTTTCACAACCGATGGAACCGGCTTCAAAGGTGTATTCACTGGCTGCCACTGTGACGAACGTACGAAACAGACGAGATGCAAATGGAGGCAAAAAAAGGGTACCACATCTAGCGATTAGAAATGTATTTGGTGTCGTACGCAGATAATAACGAACGGCGCCGTAGTCTGCAGTGCAAAAGGTTTCGACAAGGTGTGACAACACTAATGATTGTCTCTGTCATCGTTTCCGCTACTAGTGAAAAATGACTACCCCAGTAGATGCGTAGTGGTACGATAGTTGATGTACAGCATTCAGTACAGGGAAAATGTACAGCTTGACCAGTCCGTGATGGTTCACGCACACATTTTTTGTTTGAGAATTTTATTTTCAATTTGCTCGAGGCGAACGAATAAAACGTTACTCGACTGAGAAGCCGATAAGTTTATCTTCAAGCTCTGTTATTTATATCTTTCTTAGATATGTTTTAGGACTAGGATTTTTGACAACATAATGTCACTTCAATTTCCTGTCTAGTGTTCGGCATTAAATATATTGATTAAAACAGAGCAAACTTATCACGTTTCTAATAACACATATAAGTGACATAACTATTGACATAAAAAAAATGTAAACCCATTAACAGTGTTATTGTTTAAACCAGGGGCCTTAAAACATTTCAGCTCGCGGGCCGCATTGCTTCAAAATAACTATATTGAGGGCCATTTGACGCTACCTTTAACTGAAGAGTTAACGTTTAAATCTCGTTTTTATAACAAAATACTAACGATACTTGTACAGCTTCGTTACTACAGGCTGACATTTGTCTAAGAAGTAGAAAATACAATTTTATTTAAAAACGTCAAAATAACGTAATATTTATTTTAGCTCTGGCAAATTCATCGTGGGTCGCATTATAAGCTCTTGGTGGCCGCGTGCGATCCGTGGGCTGTAGTTTAGATACCCCTGGTTTAAACAGATCAAGCCGTATTGAATCGTTCCCCCGGAATAAAAAAAGTTTTATTGTTTAGCCATTTTTATTTGACGAGATGGGCAATAAATCTTGCGGCTATACGTTGACCTGATAGATGAACGCAACGGCTCGTATAAGATCAAATCCATGTGACGGATGTTGATTTTGGAATCAATACATTTTCCCCCGTATTCTATCTAACAAAATGCGCTGCGTTCACGATACACTAGACATGCTAACCACGGAATATTTGGCCGTATATTCATTCTTCATTCACTCTCTCCAACTCGCTCCGCGAAACTTCATCAGATGCAAGTTAGTTCTCCCCGTTGCCAACGAGTGCGTCTAGCGAATTTCGATCGGAAAAGATTAAACTTTCCGTCATCATTAAGTGGTACACACGGTACGTTTTCCGGGCAAGCTGTGGTGTGTCATCCGTGGTATAGACACACAATGGTTACCTTGACCGTGATGCCGGAGATGCTTCAGGCCCGTCTATGTTCCCCTGGCACGGACGACAAGCGTCAACCGGCCAAACTGGAAAACACAAACGAGCTACGGCAGACCGTTTCGATTATCGTTTGTATGGCGGATGATCGATCGCGATATTTTGCACATAAATCATAGTTTATCTAAAGCTCGTCCCGTTTGTTCTTCGCCATCTTTGCCCTGGTGCGTTTGATAGCTGAAGTCAACTTCCGTAGACCGTTTGTTCGTAGAATGGGGGCAGGATGCACAACCACGTTAGCGTAGGTTTATGATTGACACCGTAAAACAGCAGAAAGCACAGAGACGCTCAACCACAAGGTATTTATTTTACCCTTGTTGAGCTTTCACTCCCGCCCAGACACCGTGGTGTGAGATTTTCAGGGTTCTGATCAGCCATTTAGGGCAACATTGCACTGATAAACATAAAGCGGAAATGCTTGAGAGGGATATTTTATGTAAGAACCACCAATCTCAGCTCGGTTATACCAAATATGGTACCACACTGACAGCTGCTTTCAAGGTTGTGCAAAATGACGGTTTATTGTCGTCGCGCTTCCCTTCCCGGTTTGATTGAGTATCATCAATCAATTTCAGTATTGCTCATATCCTTTTATTCGTCATTATCCAAAAAACCCAAAAAATCAGCCTTTAGCAACATTGGACATATACTGTGGGGGAAATGCGTGCAATTTTTTACACCTCTCCGATCCACACACACACACACTGTTGTGAAACGCGGGCACGTGATAATAGCTGTTGTATTTATGATCACAAAGGGAGGTATCGAAAACCTTGAAAGATCGAAAAACATTTCTCAATACCATGGAGGCGGTCCCGGAAAATGCAAACTATGAAGGAAAAATCGACACATTGGCACAATGCAGCCGGCTCATGGGATAGGTTCTGGCACCGTGAGGCACGACATAATAAATGTATGCATGTATATGTTGTGTGCATGGGTAAAAACAACATCGATGGCAAACAAAAACCGTCACGACAAACCACCGTCCCAACAACATTGGGTGCCAATCTCGGCGTACATTGTGCGAACATTCTCCGCCGGCCCCACGTTAATAGGCCGAAATCGTTAAGTCAGCACATTACTTATTCACGTGCTTGTAATAAATGGTCTCGTGTCGAGAAGCAGCAGTAAAAAATGCCCCCAAGCGCCGTCATCACTGGTGCTCGTTTGTTCACACCGCTACTGGAGGAAATGTTCGACACGGGTATAGTTTTGTTATTGATAGCGTCGTAAATTATTTAGCAGAGTAACTAAAAATTAACTGAGTTATGGGGTACACAATAACACACACCCGAATGCTCAACAGGTTTCAGTGTCGGTGGTGGTGAAACTGCATTTAAGGTACGTATAATTCAATTCAGAATCAGCGTATAAAATATGCACATTCAGAGAATTATTTGAAATCTCTTCGAAACTATGCAATATGCACAAAACAAACTGTAAACTGTGGGTAAACTGAAGCATTACTTACGAAGTTTATGCTGACTTTTATGGGCTTCTTATATGTACACCGTATTGACGAGAAAATTCGCTTACCTGTAAAGAGAAAGGAAAGATGTATGTACTTTTAGCAGGCTGGTAGGTTTAAACGAGACCCATTTATTTAGAAAATAGCTTCAAGCCATATTTTCCAGAGTGGTAAATCGATTTATAGATAACTAAATTTCAATTAAGCACGACAATTACACTGCCCTGCACAGACATGGGTGTTGTACTGGAATAGGGGCTCGCTTTCCATACATGTAGAACGCACCAATAATAGCTTATCTTTTGTTGTAGTGAGGAAAATTTATATATGTGTGCATACAGAGTGTCGAGACATAACCATTGTTCTTAAGTGAATATTATTCCAATCTAGAAGGGTTGTCGCATGAGCCGGATTACCCTTTGTAATAGTACTTCACCCACACCAAATCACATTTTCATTCGGTCAGTAGACAAACGGAGGGTAGCTTAGAATATTTCAGCATTGATGGTCGATATTTGACCCATTGAGTGTTTGTTCTCTCGTAAGTGAGTACTTTCGTATGCAAAAAATAAAACAAATTTTTTGAATGGTTTGCTTTATCTGGAGGAGAGGTTGCTGTTTAAAGTTGCTTAAAAGTTGTGTACATGAATAAAAACTATAGCTACCACTATACAAATGAAAACGCCATTGAAATCTGAATCACAAATAAACCTTACCTTCATTCCAATGCGATCGAACTGTGTGCAGTTCTAAATGTTCATCCATTTTGCATTTCTTGAGCTCCGCAAAGGTTTGTTCAATTGTCAAGGCCACTCGTAGTACAGTAGAAGGGGTAAAAAACCCCGAGAGCAATACTCATCTCGAATCAATACCACTCGGAAAAACGGGAAAACGAAAAACTTGAATAGCTGCCCCTAGAAGTGGTTTTTGATTGGATCGGATATGGAACAACCTGCGAGCCTAAGGTTCAAGGGACAATGCAAAGAATTCTAGGCTCGCCCATACCTACTTCGCTCGCGCATAACCCTTGGAATACCCCAAACCTTATCTGCGGTAGTCTCTTTAGAAAGAGAAAGAGAAAGAAAGAGGCATTGAAAAAATACACTCCTCTCAGTCAAGTGATATCTTCTCTTGAGCATTCGACGATCGTAAATAAATCACGACCAGTGACGCGTTCGTGAACCCTTCCCATCACTCACCCGCACACCCTCCCTACGTTGGTCGTATACGATGCGATGGGATTTGGAATAAAATTCAGGAAACGCACAAGCTTCCAACACCCACTCCTTCGCTGCCACCAGCAGGGCACGTTTCCGGTGAAAGGATGTTGTTTTTTTTTTGCTTATATCCCGCTTCTTCTTCCCTCACTTTCGCATACCCATTACAATCGCACGTCAACGTTTCGCGGGCTCTGTCCTTACGAATTCGATTTATCGACGCCACGACCACGACCAACGCGCCCGGCCCCAAAGGAATCGATGATGATCCTGATGAAATTTTACGACCGCACTTTCTTCATTCGCGCGCGTGAGGTAAATCCTTGAGGCAGGAAACTGATTAAATTAGCATCACTAACACGCTAGGCCAGCAATCCGGCACGCGTGAGCTGCACACAATGTAAGGGTGTGAAGAACACAAAAAAAACACACACACACAAAGTTCCAGGTCATGAACGCACGCACACGTGAGAGTTGTGTGCTGAGGCATGTTTCCTCGTATCAATACATCCGGAGTGATGTAAATCAATGGTAAAAGGAAACTGCAGTGACTTGCAGAATGTGTAATTTGGCTATCATGCCCCCGGGTAGTTAGGGCAGAAGTAAGGGATTTCATCGTTAAAGCCAAGGATCATCATTTACGCGGCTGGTTTATGGTTAGTGCATCGGTCGATTACCACCCCGAGAGAAGCCTGGACGGGCATCATCAATCTCAATGTATCAATTATGGAAGTATATTCGAAGCGATGACTTCGATAGTAGCAATAAAACGCAATTTGATTAGCTGAGTGTATGAAAAATGGTTTGGAAAGTCTGAGCGGGTTTTGAATGAACGGAACGAAAGCGTTTAACAATTCTTTGCTATTAATGGTTGCCAGCATAACAATTCAAGCAAACTAGAAAACTTTTAATGCAAATAAGCTTAAGATTTGTTTGGCAACATTTAAAAATTTTCGCATTTTTGTAGTATTTGCAGTAAATTAAACAAATAAAATCGTTTTTAAACTTTATGACCGAAGTATTGATTTTTTTGTAAAACATTCAGCAAATTAAAACAGCTTTTTTAGTAAAGGAATTTTATTGATAACATTAATATTTTTAAATGATATAAAATAAATTGTTCCTTCCATAACACATGAACACAATGAGGAATCATCAATGGATTTTTTTTATATTGGCAACAAATCAACAAGAGAACTACATGTACGTTTAACTTCATGATCATCATTAAAACATTGTGTTTACTTAAATGTGTTGATTTAAATGAAAGATACACACTTTTGCAAACCAATTTCAGTAGTTGATTTTACGAACAGAACAAGTATGTTGTTTTGTTTTTGGAATGCTTGAAAAAGGAACAATTTAATTTTCAATTTTTCATACTTTTGACCAGATTTGATCGAATTATGATTTCCATCGTATGGCTTCCCAAAACTGATATCAACCTTCAAGTGGCACACGATCACCGAGTGGTCGGAATCGAAATACAATCGAAAAACAATCTTCCTTACAATAAATGAATAGTTTGATCGTTCGGATACGTTATTGCCACAACCACAAGTACGTGGCCCCTTCATCTACTCCCGTTTGGGATAGTAATTTCGATTCGATCCAACTCGTTGCACATTCGAACAGGATGGAACCTCAGCGGTTTCCGTGGCGATCAACCGTTGCCATACCGCTGGGTGAAGGTGAAAATAGCAACATTGCACCGGCAATAGCACGCAACCGTTGCCAGCACAGCAGGAGGAATGCCTCTCAGTCACTCCACAGCTAGGAGCGCCTAAGCTGGATATTAGCAATCGGGTGCTGTGCATCACTGATCGTTCTGCCCTGCGATGGCTGGCAGGAAGAAGCAACTCGATGACGAGATAAGGACCGCTGTATCCGCCCGTTCGTTAAACAGCGCACTCCTTGGATGCGCATCGTTATGCCGTCACCCACAATTTCCCTTCAACAGATCGACGGATACACAGATATAGCTGTACAGCTTGTCCCAAGTGAACCAGGACTATGTACCTCTCAGTTCGGAAGCGGTGGGATGGAGGTGAAAAGCATCTGTAGCATAGCGTCCAAACAACGGTAGCGAAACGATCGTTACCAAGGTAGCGAACCTTTACCGGTCGGCCAGTGTGTGATGAGCGGTGCATGTTTGTATTGCAGCAGACTTTTGTAATTAATTTAACCCCGAGCCACCGGAAGCCGTGTCGGCGGACCAGGTGGGGGTAAATAATGCAGCAGCTACTGCACCGGTGCGGCAGAAGTTTAATATTATTCGAATCTTGAAGCGTTATTGATCCCGCCGGTACCTAGCGTGCGACACACATTTCCTCGCTTTCAGCCATTATTAGCTATGTGCATTCTCAATCATCTTGCATCAGAGACGACCTATGATTGGCAGGTGTGGGGAGCGTGTGGTGGTGATGGTAGTGTAGCAATACACTAAATTCTCGATACTCTCGAGCTACCTTGTTTGGGCGAAGATGGCATGGCCTGCAAACAGGTACGCTTTCTACTTCGAAATCACTTGCGTATGGAATGAAAAACGAAACTTCCATTATGAAGCAATTTCGAGAAACGATCGTACATCACTCCATATCTTCTATTCCCTTTCACTCTATCTCACATTGCTGTTGCATTCGGTTGCACTGTTATCTTCTCAGATCGGATGGAAGACTCTTCGTGCCTTTCTTTTCGCACTGAAACGAAACGTTCGTTAAGCCAAATTTGTAGCTGAAGAAGTCAGCTGACGTTGGCTTTGAATGGGTTAGGTTATGAGAAAGGCAAAATACGTTCACTAGTATTTGTTGAAGATGGCGAGAACACTCGAAGTCGGTACCGTATTTTGTGGCAACGAACGGTAACAACGAACCGAACATGACAGGTTTAGCGCAATGAGCGAAATCATTTGCTAATAAGACGGCTGTGGTCATAAAATTTGGTATTTATGGAGAGGTTCTATAAATAAAACCGTATTGCCCCTTGCGTTCAAAACAAAACTGTCCTAGTGTTCGACAAATCACAATCAACATTCGAACGCAATGGTAGCGTTTAGGTATCGCAGTACAGTATCTGGCCATCGAAAACAAAAGCCGTAAATAAATATTAATAGCAGTGAATTGCTTTTGATTTGTGTAGTCGATCAAATGCTTAGGGGGTCGGTGAAAAACCAAATGCGCAGAAAGCACACGGAGTTTTATTTACTAGGATCTTTTTGCTCGTGGCTTTCGTGACCTAAAGAATCAAACTAGGCTTGTAAGCTTATGAATACCAATAAATCCGACACGATTGTAAGGAACTTAGTGAAGAATAAATTACACTCCGCTAAGGTTTGGCCAGCAGCCAACGAATACAATCTATTTTTTTTATTGGTCGATGGGAGATATCTGATTGTTGCATAATTGACACACTTTACGGGTCGAGCAATTGCCATTGTCTATAAGGAACTTATAACATACTCAAGGCCAGAGAAACTACATGGAACTTAAACCACAACAATTAGGCTGTTAAAGTAGTCATAATGTCTAGATGCAGAAGCTTCAAATGTAAAATGTTGTGTAATTTTTTTAAAGTATCTGCACACTATTTCAGCCATCATTAATCAGCTATCATTAAAAAAAATCACACGTAGCAAAAGCTACTGAAATACAAGAACGCGAACGGATGGGACTATGAGAAATTAACTTCAATGGCGAGAAGTTAATTGCTACCGCCCCAATTTGCAGTACACTCCAGCTACATTGGAATATGAACCATACACACCTGGGTTACACGGCTTATATTTTACGAGAATGGATGGTTTACAGTTTCGTGACTACTTCACTACATCAAGACCATCCCTCCACCATGATGATTGGTCCAATTGAATCGAAAAAAAATCGCTCAAATGTTCTTTTTTTGGTAGTTGTTCGTAGTATTTCTGCAGCTGCATCATCAGCAGTTAAAATACAACTACTATTGCTATAAGCGCACACACATGCACACGATGATTTAGATGCTCGCTTCTAAGCAATTAAAATGATTGCACTCAGCTCGGGTGGCTCAGCTGATTTGCCACACTGAAGCTTGAGGCACGGGACTGGTCGCACAGCTCCCCCGTGTATTTCACGTAAACGAGACCGTATTTTGACTTTCCACTCCCGGAAGTACTCCAATTGAAAAGCTTTTAACCGACTCCAAACACTACCGCCCTGTTGTATTGCCCACACACTATCACAACACCAGATGTGGCAACGTTAGCGACGCCACACACACATGTATTTTGATACGGAAAATTTTTAGACTTGGTTTTTTTGTAGCTTTATTTTAGGAAGCATTTACCCCCCGAACCGGATGAAATTGCCCAAAACGGCTCTCGTAACTAACTGGTTCTAGTTACGCTAGCTAGATTCCAATATGTGCTAAGGTATGGCAACGAAACTACCACACATTTCACCTGAATGGTGCTTTGGTTCAAGTGGTTTAGGAGCTTTCGTTAAAATGGTTAAAGCTAGCGGGCATCACTTCAGCCTTAATTTCGAACGAACACTTTTCACACAAATTTGAAAAAGTACAGGCAAACACAAAAACTGAACGATTATGAACTCGTATTTATGTTTAATTTTACTCTTCATTTCCAACTCACCATACCCTTTGACAGGCAGATCATTAAAATATTTCCCACATTCATTCAGTCATATCTGCCTTCGAGTGGGCAATCGTCGTGTTTGAGTAGAAAAGGAATTTTCATCATTTACCGTCGGAATTCCGGTACGGTTTACATATTGACAAGTGCTTTAATATCGTTCTCAGTTTTTCCACCGGCTTCATTCCTTTCATTCCCGAGTCTTCCACTATATTCGGCTTTCAAGTGCAAAAAAGGAAAGTCCCGGTTAAATGCTGGTATGTGTGCGTGTGTGTGTCTGTTTCCATGTTTGAGTCAGAAATTCATTTATTTATGGTGATGAAAATAAAAAGTAATTGCCAAACAGGACAGCTGCTGAATAAAACATTAATTAATTTTATCATGCCCCAACCCCAGTTCGGACGAAGAGTGCGGCAAGAGACCATCGAATTGCATTGCCGAAGCCATCCTGTGACCCGCCAAAAAACCACCACTCTACCGAATCGAAGCCGTGGGCAGCACAGTCCGGAAACGTTTCCGGAAATAAGTGGCCAAATTAAAGGTTCAAGAGGTGAAAGGCAATGCCAGTTTCGACACCAAACACACATACATATATACACATACTCGCACACACGGTGACAGCTTTTCCACTACGCTGTGGGTGAGAAGTGGACCGATAGTCTTGTGGCTAGTTAGCAGCGGTTTTACGGAGGGAAATTAAAATTCACTTCCGTTAACTAATTTCGGAGTCGTTTTTCAGCCGAAGGGATTCGCTTCACGCACACTCATTTTAATGCATGAGTGAAGGGGAAAGAGAAGTTTGAGCTGGAGGTGACGATGCGGTCGAAAGAACGTTTGCGTGCATGCGTGGGATGCTTTCAGTCATCATCATTGATAAAGAATTCGTTATGATTTAACGCGCGAAGCGGATCGGATCTTTTTTTGCCATTCCTCTCAATTTCACAAATACCCGCCATTCTCTTCTGATCCATCCTCCACCATGCATGCAGTGGGGTTCCAGAGTCATATCAGAAATGTGGAATATTATGCACTGATGGGCTACACGTATACACCCTAACGATCCCACATAGTTCCATGTCCGAAAGCACGAACGGTTTAACGTTTCGGACCGATTGCATTCGAAACATTATCGTTGACCGCAGCAAATATACGGCGGTTCAGATGGAAAAAAGAAGGTTGATAGAGACGCACACGAACGGTTTTTTGTGTGCGACTCCAACCGCCCTTAATTTCGTTTTCATGAAAGTATAATTGAAATTTTATTTATTTACCATTAACTACCTGGGTAACCGAGCTTTTAGCTTCCGCGTGGGACCAACGAGCGAAAAATACGCACATACCGAGACTGCGCACGTAGAAGAACTTGGTCCCAGTAGTATGAGCGTGTACCTTCCAATGGGTAGCAGCGGCAAACGTAGGTTTACTCATATAATCGTTCCCATCAACCAGTGGCAGGAGGACACTATGTAGGCGTGTGGAATTGTTTTTATTTCACCTTTTTTTATGCATCGTTATAATGCTGGGATTAATGAAACAACAACATTGCAATTATGAAGCGCACATGTGTACGAAGGCTTCGTACTGCTCGACACACCGCACACTGTTCCACCTGGCGGTGCCAAAAGGGTGTTAAAATAACGTTTTACACAACAGTGTTTTTTTGTGCGTAACTTTTCCAATCTCCTTGTAGTCGGTAACGATAAACGGGCAGTAGATCAGAGTACGAAAGCACTTTCGGTCGAAAGCCATACCGTTCCACAGAATTCCATTCTCTCTAATGGAAAATTGCATTCGACGAAACGAAAATTGCATTCAATTCAGCGGGAGAAGGGAATGAACGTAGCGAATCGAACCGCTCAACTCTATCCGACAGTGACACGCTGCATTTGATAGAGAGTGGCACTTTTCTCGCCATAACCACAGGACATTAAAGCCACAGCGGTGTGAGTTTTTGTACGATACTCACGATTTAAAACACCCGTTTCATGTTAATCTTACTGCCATGGTCACACATGCCTATTAACATTCAGTTCTCAAACTTTTCTGGATCTAATTTTGCTCATGCATATCAGCGTAAGAGAGCATTCTATTGACCGCGAGGTATATTATGTTGTTGTTTGTTCACTTTTTCCATCCATCTAGCTTCTGTTGACTTTCTTTCAATACAAGCAAACAGAAAAGAGACAAAACAACAAGAAATCTACTACAAAAGCCACATAATTTTATGCAATGCTCGTGAACCTTATAAAGAAACGAAGAAGAATTCGAGCCATAAATCACGATGTTTATTTGCCCACGATTGACAATTGTAAGCCAACGCTCTTGCCAACGTCCAGCTTGGTTGCGATCACAGACCGTAGATGGGCTAAACAAAAACCCGGCAGCTATAAATATTTCGCCGAGACCGCTAGCCGTGACCTGTTTCTGGATGGTTAAAGCCTATCAAAAGTCCAGTGCGGAGAGTTTCGATGGCAGTACCCAAACTGCGAGCGGTTCAGCGTGCAGCGTGAGAAGGGTTTTGTGAAGGAGATGGACAAAAACAGCATGTTGTTTAACTGTGCCGACTTCCCGCAGTTCGGCGTACTTTTCACCATAATCCACTGCCAGAAACTAACTCTTAGAAGAGAAACCAGTATACATCGGCAAACGGATGACTAGAGGAGGGCAAGGCGCGTCTGTCAAACTCGAGTCGGTCGAAATTCATCCACCCTTAACCCATGCAAAATGCCACCCGTTAGCCGTAGTCTGTGGTATTGGTTTTGACGTCGGCTGGTGGCTGAAACATCAATCAAACACGAAGGTGCTGCCATAAATTAATGACAGGCAACACAACGAGCCCTTCCGCTCCGCAGACAGGTCTCGTTAGACTAGTTTCTTGTGGAGATGGTAGTATTTTTTGTACTTCCCTTTGTCATGCCGGGATAAATTAGAAGTATTCAAGCCAGTATGAAGTTCTGCTCGTGCTACAACCATCGTAACGGACTGGAGGAACTTCTTTGTCCTCTCAATACTTTAGATTAGCTTCTATTAAGTCTAAGTCACTCAACTCTATTAATATCGTACGCGTGAAGTGCTCTGCCGCAGTGTCGTTGGGTCTTGCTGTGTTCCGCCCAGCAGGAACCAGTTATGTTCATTAAATGGATAGACACTGTGGTGTAGTGATATATCTGTACTAGTTCAAACAACGACTTGTGTCACATAACGCATATAAGCATACTTACCCTCAATAGACTTTAATTAAATTGTATAAGTATCTTGGGCAAAGCCACCGAATGAGGACAAAGATTCACACGCTGATATTTGCCCAGTTTAGTTGGTAAATATTGTATTTCTGGAGTGCCGTTTAGGTTAGCCTTACGACAAACAATGAAATGAAATAAAATCTCATACCTACTAGGAATCATCTTTTCAGATCCCCATAATACAGATCAAAATAGTTTGTCAGAAACGATTCCGCCATTCTTTATGGTTTTGAGCTAAAATGAGTTTTCATATGAAGTGTTATTCGAGTTTGCTCATGGGAGTAAACTAGCAAACACATCTAATGAAATTCTATCCGCTCTCAAAATACAATTTAATTAACAATTCCTATTTCCTTGCCCAAACTCTTCCATTCGAAGCGAAGAATTCTCATTCAGAATCTTGGATAAGAGAGAGGAAATTCTTGAAAAAAAATCTTTTGCTTAGCAAAGACCAAACTGCTGAAAACATATATATGGATGATTTCAACGCAGGAGTTTCCGGTGGTTAAACTCTCAGTACTTTTGATCGGCTCAATGTTTGTTGGTTTTTCAATACAGCTGCTCGCAGTGCAAATGGGGGCAATTTGGTAGAAAACCGACAACAACTAATATTACAGCTAGTTGCTGCTAATCCTGCCAGACGCTCAAGTTCAGTGGTAAAGTGCACGAGCACCAACCACCCGAACTACTGAACGATAAAGTAAAAGTTGATGCAAGTCGCTTATCGTTGTACTTTTGATAAAATGTTGATCATGGAGACAAGGCAACAATTTGTTATCGAGTCACGAAGAACGTACTCACCGGTTACTGGTTGCCTCTATCCGCCCGCCTCATGAACGTACTGTTTCTCGTTTCGCTACGAGTCATGGGCGGCCACAGGATTTTCATCAGCCGGCTCAAGTGTTTGTGTAGTTGGTAGCAAAGCAACGCTACTCACTATGTGAATTTGCAACAGGGAGGAAGGTCTGTTTCTTGTCGGAAAGTCCGTGAGGTTGTAAACGCGTACGAATACATAATGTCCGAGGTGAAGAGCTGCCTCAAAACACTATCTAATTCCCTGAGCAACTGTTTTACATGTGTCGAATAGTGATTTTCCTTTGGAGTCATTTTTCTCTGCACTCTTTCTCACTTTAACTTTTATAGTACGTTTGTGTTCTTCTCTCCTTCTCCCTTTTGTTAGCATCCCTAGCGGCAGACAATCTTTGCTTGTCGTCTCGTAATAGTCACACACGATGGGAATGGTTATACCTCATATGGGGGTCCTTTACAAAACAGCTGCCTTGTGGTAGCTGAGACAAGGGGAAGCAAAGTGTCACAATACATGCTCTAGGAAAGTGGCCCATTGGGAATGGGCGTTTTGAGATAGGCAGGATAAGACATTTTTCAATCTGGATTTTCTGCCTTCCGCCTTCATCAATGTGAAACAATCTCGGATATGGGTTTTGGGTTAAAGCAAAGATTTAACCTAACCCCTATCGCTCCCATCCAGAGAGGGTTAGTTATGCAACCAGTGGTGTGTAAGCCTACCGGTAAACTGCCCATTCTTTTCATTACAATTTATATCATAGTTGATGATGAATCATGACCATCTGCATGCCATTGCCTTCCTTCTGATCTGAGCACAACTAATCTGAACCGGTGAAAGGGAGTTTAAAATAGCCCATCAGTATGCAGCAGAAGCAATACACTTTAACCCAGAATCATATTACCAGCCCTGGTTCCGGACCGTACATCATTGTGCCGCAATCAAACACTGAATCGGTATTAAAATTAGCATCAAACATTATACACACAACAAGCAAACCCGAAGGGTTGGGAACGGGTGCATGCATAATCGGATCGGTTGTTCTCTGATTCACATGCCAGCAGAAACAGGGGGATCAATGGCGATGCAGCTGCTATTTGGCAATCCGTTTAGTTGGCATTTCAATGCAAATTGCCGCAATTAAAATGTGCAATTATTCATTCATCAAAAACGCACGAAATCACGGAACAGTTTTAACTGGTGGCCGTTGACTAATGAGCGACCTTACAATTTTTCCTGCCGGGAGAGTGCAGCCATGCCATGTAAACGAAACAGTATGCAATACAAAAGCAACACTATGTGTCACACCCGGCCAGCGTACAAAGTAGCAACAAAAAAGTGTATCGATAAGCGAAATCACAGCCATGCTACCACACCACACCTAATTTTTGCGATGGCTAATAAATGTGTTCAAAAGTGCCAGTTTGTCAAACATCTACCACACAGCATTGGCGGGTTGGTGGTAGTACACGATTGTCGCAGTGTACTCACAGCAGGGAGAGATTGTGCTTTGTTAGCCTCACACACATTTTTAGCTGGACGAGGCGGTACTGGGGGGAAAGCGGTCTGCAATGACGTATTGGCAAACATGAGAGAAAGCTGATGAGAGGGAATTAATTGTTGGCTTCCTGTGCTACCGTATAAGCTATGGAGTGGGGTCTGCCCTCGTCGTGCGGTGTAAATTTATTTTTTAAAAATATGTTAAAACCTGAAAGTCCGCTATTATGGATGGTATATTGCATTTTAATCGTATCAACGCAAATTTAACCTCCCACGAGTAAAGTCTTTGCATTAAAAGCACGAGTTGAGCTCATACACATGACACAGTGGTACACATCGCATGGATGAGTGTGTTTGTGTGTCAAAACTCACTCCTAGCGTCCTGAGCTCGTGCGAAAACGGTTTGTTTACAAGAATTTTCACCATGAAGCATCCTGCCAACCCCCGACTGATTGACCTAATGGTGCATGCGCCAGCTTCCCATTTTTTTTTTTTTTTTTTTTTTTTTTTTTTTTTTATTAAAACAATACAATAGAAGGTTCTTATCTACTAATTATCCTATCAAAGCTTTAAGTTCATGTTTATCCGATACCTCAAATATCTGTTTGTTTTCTATAAGTTCTATATAATTTACGAATAGACTCATAGCCTTCGCACGTTTTGTTGAATTCAAATTTTTTAATTCCGGTCTTAACATTTCAACAAATGTAGGGAGCCTTATATTATAAAATACTACTATTTCTGAAAACATCCTCCAGTATTGTTCAATTTTTTTGCATGTTTTAAATTTGTGTTCATAATTGTCTTTGTTTCCACAAAAAGTACAATGTGGGTCAGTTATTTCTTTATATTTTTGTTTGAATTTCAGTTCTTCGCAAATTATTTTTTCATTTACTAATAGATAATATGTACTTCTTTGATTAGAATTAAGCTTATTGCAGTTCAAATTTCGCCATACTTTTCTCCATTCCACTGATTGGCTGTTTTTTAGTTGTATAGGGGGAAGTGGAAGAAAGTCTAAAATAGTCGTATGAATTTGTCTAGCTGTGGGTTTTTGAATTATTGCATCTGTTAAATAAGCACATTCTTTTGTTATTACTTCCAAACATGGATAGAATTTGGGCACTGATTGAATGTTTGGAGGGTTTTCTATTTTTAGCAAGAATTTAGAGGTAAAAGGCATATTAGTTTTTTCTTTAAGATGTCTATTGATCAGTAATGATGGTAGCTTTATGCTTGGTAGGAGCAGATTTAGACCTCCTTTAGCTTTGGATAGCCCAAGTTGATTCATGCTGACCCTCAGTCCACCTTTAGGCCACATGAACTCACCCAGTAAGGATGTGAGCGTTGCTGTTTGTTTTTTGTTTGCTGATATTATTGATCCTATGTACCAAAGTTTAGCTGTTAGGAATGTGTTTGATAATATGGCTCTCTGTTGCAAGTTGATATCTCTATGTTTGTGATGTCTGATTAGTTGTGCAAATGTTTGTGTGGTTCTATCCCAATTTAACTTGATTGTTAATCTTAGCGAGTTGGTGAAAATTATTCCCAAAATTTTTAAGCGATACTCTGTGCTAATCCAAGGAACTTTTAATTTTTTGCGCTCTGTGATATAACCGATGTCCAGACCTTTTGTTTTTTCGGTGCTTAATTTAGCTCCTGATACTGATTGATATTCCATAAATATTTTCCTGATGTCATTAATTGTTTCTTGTTTTGTTGTTATGATAGAAATATCATCAGCATATGCGTTTATGATGTCGTCACATCCGTTGCACACTGATTCTAATTTTTCCAGTAAGGGGTGTAAGTATAACACAAACAAATGCATCGCAAGTGGATCTCCTTGCCTCACTGACTTTTTGATCGGGATTTTTTTTGATAGGCTTCCGTTAATATAGAGTCTAGAATATGTGCATGCATTTATTTTCTTAATGAATGTAATCAAGCTTGGGTTAAATCCTATTGCTTGCATTGTTTTATACAAAAAGCTGTGATTTACTCTATCAAATGCCTTGGAAAGATCAAAGGAGATGAGTTTCCCAATTTTCTTTTTGTTGTTAATTTCTAGAATTTTATCTTTAATCGATAAGAGGGCTTGAAATATATTATTGTCCTTATTACTACTTTTTTGAGAGTTTGTAAGTATGTTGTGTTCATCTATAACTTTTGTGATCCTTGTTTTCATTATTCTATTAAGTATTTTAAAGTCGGTGTTCAATAAAGTTATAGGTCGATAAGCTTCTATATCCTTCTTCTGTAGATTGTTTTTCCGAACAAGGACTACAATACCTTCCGTGAATTTATCCGGAATATTTTTACATAGAGCTTCATTGATTATCAAATTTAGTTCTTTATGTATTACATCAAAAAAAGTTATGTAAAATTCAGTTGTCAGTCCATCTCTCCCAGGACTACGATTTTTTGATGATCTTAGTATTGTGTTGTAAATGTCCTTTGTAGTTATTTCTTTTGTTATAGTTCGGTTAATTTCACAATTATCAGGTATCTTTGATAAACAAGAATATTGAGACTCTTGGATTGGATCTTCCATCGAGAGTAAATTTTCAAAGTGCATAACTATATAATCATGTACTTGCTTTGGCCTTTCTAGTAAAGTTCCATGATCATCGACTATATTATTGATTAATGTACGTTTTCTCCTTCGTCCCATGATGAGAAAACGGTCGGCGGCTTCCAGTCGGCCAAGGAAAAGCTTTAACATTCTCCTTTTTCCACGACTCTCGACGAACATTTCAGAGCCCATTCCAAACACCAAATTCACCACGCTGGAAGCATCAGTCCAGTGGAGCTTTTCGCAGCACGCCTTGGAATGAAGGAAACCCGAACAGATCACAACAGTGAGCTCTCCATATAACGAAGCACGAGTGCGCATGTTCACCACCTCGAAACATCCAACAGAACACGACTGGAAAGTCCGACACGACACTGAACCGATCCGACCAAGGGCGACTCCCCTAAGCACACGAATGGATAAAGTTCTCCACCGACCATTTGTGGAAGTCTCCGAATGGAAGTTTCATTCGTGCCTCCATTGACAGGTTGTAAGCTTTTCGTCGCCGGGAAAGTAAAATCAAAACATTTTACCATTTGTTTCGAGCGCTTCCAGGCGGAATCATTTTGTTTACAAGCTGTATGGTCGGAATGAGCGAGAAGTTAATTGTTCCACGAAATGATTCGAAATTAAAATTTAGTTCAACTGAACCATACATTCATACAAGTCTGAGAAACGAGTCGGAGGTATAAAAATGATGTAAATAAGGGATGCAGCGGATAAGCAGGTCGATGTATCATTTGATAAGCGTTTAACTTGCAAGCGAAGGCTATCAGTTTCATAGCCGAATAATATGCTCTACCTCTCAAACTGTTTTTTTTACCATAACAACACTTTTCCCTCCATCTAAGTTATTGTTATAACATCACTTGCCTAGAGCAGTGCGAATTGTCCGAGGAAGGTTTATTGGGCCATTTCACCATGTTTGAATGAATTGAAAACGTTTCAATGTTTGAGCAATACAATTATTGAGGTGTAACGATCGGTGTTGTGGCAGTTTCATGCACATGTTCACTACCGTCACACTTCCGGCTTCATCACCTTTTTTTTATGACCAAACCATACCCCGGGTGTATGGTCAAACATGAGGAGAGTTTTATGCACGCTCGGGTGCAAAATCATTTTAGGTGTTTTATCACACCATGAAACGCTTTATGATGGACATCTCCATTCTCATATTAGGCCGAACGTACCGGGATCACTTTCCGTCGGATCTAAAAAAAAAAAAAACAAACAAAAAACAACAACTCCGATACTTGATGACTTCCACACACGCTTCCCGTGTACGGAACAAGTCCCGCGTGAGACCGACATCAAACGTTTGCGATTGCTTTTAAATGAATAGAATCGCTCCATCGCTGAGCAGGTTTTCCTGCATCAAAAGGCCGTTCGCTTTTGAGAAGTTGCCGTGTTCCATTTGCATCGCTCCGTGTGCCCCACCGTACATGGGGAGACTCTTTATCAAAGCAGTGCCATCTCTCGGGGGTGGTGACTTTTCTTTCATTTCATCTGTAATAATTACGCCATCACGGTTCCAGAAACGCACAAGTTTAAACCAAAGCTACGGAACAGATGCACACATTGAGCAAGAGACGCCGAATGGGGCGAACGGGCAAGTGGAGTGGACGCATTCAAGGACGTCCTTTCTCCAGCGGGATAGTCTGTACAGCAAGGTTTCCTTCCTGGTACCATCAAAATACCCAGGCATCGCACCAGACGCGACAGCACAGCGGCGGCGTGTCGAGTGTATTTGCTGGCAGAGTCTGCCGGAACACAGCAGAGCGGATAGGCGAAGTATTAATTAAGATGGACGTTAAGATACGGCTGAGATTTTAATTTTAGCGGACAGTATTTTCAGCTTGCGACAGGGAGAACGAGAGGGAGAGCATTGACGGATAGGAGCATGGCGTAGCAATGTGAAATTTCTGTTCGTCATGTCGACCACTCATACACATCGAGTTTTATCTTGGCTGGAATCGCGCAGTACCTAAGCGACGGAGCTACGCCGGAGACGATTCCAATTGTGATCCAACTTTTCTCCATCTTGTTCTTTGTGTGTGCCGCTTCGTTTGTACTCGCAGATATTGATCTTATCACGCGTACCTTATCGCACTGAATTCTGCTTGAAAGCTGCACAAACCGTACGTCGTGTACCGGACGACCCTGGTACGCTACCATAGCCGCCATAGATAAGAAGTAGCAGCACAATCAGCTTTCTGCACCGTTTTCATATGCTTCACCGGTTCTCTGTATTCAAGAACTGTAGTAGGGGGGAGTGGGGGACCAATCATTTCATTTTTCATGAGCTGTTGCTTTCCATTTCTAATCGGTGAGTGAGGCAGGAAACGAGCGGTCCGTTTGGTAGGATTAATAATTAATATTCCTGCACCATCGCCGCTACCGTAGCCAGCACTACCTCACGTTCGGTATCGTTCGCTTCCCCTCTTCTCCCTCTCTCTTTTCCCTGCACTGCCAGAAAAGAGGAAAACCAAATGAAAAAAAAAAAAAAAACATTCTGTGCACTTTGGTGCTGGTGCATGCGTGAAAGCACATGGGTGTGCTGTTTGATTGGTGAAATGTTTGCTATTAAATTAAATTATCATCCACAAATAACGGGCCAGGGCATCCCACACCGTCCCGGGCAGTGCCAATATATTGAGCCATACATATACATATATTGGAGGAGCGGGCAAATAAGCGCACCGTGTACCAGGGAGCATCTAAACACATTCAGAGGCAGGTTCGGGACACAGCACAACAGTCAGTCCGTCAGTGTGCGGCGAGAAGAGCACGCTTGACAATTCTGCGCCTGTGTACACCCGGTTCGCAATTACTCGCAATCATCCAGGTAAACAACGGAAGCGCGCGCTTTCTAACATCATCATCCCCTCCCAGCATCATCTAGACGCGAAAAAGTCAAACCATGGATTCTCAAACAGCGAACCTAGCGCGCACCACCGGTGCAATGTACGATGCACGCCCCAGCTGGGAGGTACTGTTTTTCGAACCCTATCTGCCAAATTGCCTTTGTTTGGAGGTAGATAGAAGGATACAGAGCAAGGGAAGATTGTGTTCCAGAACTACACTTCTGTTCTGTGTATGCATGCCTAATACTGGCAACGTAGTAAACCAAAATAGAATGGGGAAATCGAAATGGAACGTTGTTGAGATACAGAAAATATACAGAACATTTCCGAAAGAATTCAGACTATTTGACGGGTTTTTATAGGGTCACATGGTCAAGCAACAGATTCAGATAAAACAGGAGTTTTGCTTTAATTGCGTTACGTGATATCACAGCATTCATTTCATATTTCATTTGACACTAAAAACACATATATACGACAAGAGACTAGAGAAATCCAACCATTTCATGAACGATGCAATCGCAAAATGCAGTTAAACAACGAATGTCATCCTTTTTACTGGCAACGATTTTGACAACAACAAAAATGTTTATTCGCTTTGTTTTGACATTGTACGCGACACAGAAATACATCCGAACGTAGGAAACGTACGAGAGAGAGAAAAAACACACGCACACACCCAGCGTAGACAAATTTATTACTGCAAAACCAAAATCCTAATTGATAAAGCTTTCTCATTAGCGGCTACACGTGTTCTCTGTTGGGCACTAATCGGGCACAACCTGCGGCGCACATAAAACACAGGCATCACACATACCACCCCGCCACCATGTTCGTTACTCGAAAAACCAATGGGCTGTGGGGGGAGCATTGCTCCAAACGGCGGAAGTATACATACACGCGCGGACATAGTGCAATGAGTGCTGCTGCAAGTTTCAATTATTTGCTCGCGATGATATCGCTGCAGCGGTTGATGGAAACCGTTAATGCTATTGCCACTTCCGGATGATTTCGATGGACGAAGGGGCGCGGGAGAGAGGAGTTGCCCCGGTAGCACCCGGAGAGTGAAACAAAGCGTTCCCGGATGGGATTGTCAGAATGAAACGCGTGCGTGTCCGCCTGTCACTCGGGTCCACGAACGCTATCAAACGTCCCGAAACCGGCAGACATTCATCACGCCGAGGCAAAAGCACCAGACGTGCCGGGCAGAGTAAGTGCACACTGCACAATAATGTCCCGCGCGTGCATCTCCATGTTTATTCAGTGGCACGCATCGGACTGCTCCTGCCCGGTTCAGCCCAGAACAGTAACCGGCAGGAAAGGGGAAGGATGCAGAAGTGATTTGGATGCTTCGCAGTTGGGGCGAGCGCAGCACCGGACCATACATTCGCCCGACCATCCCCGGAACATTACGAGTGCCACACGGTAGTGGTATTTGAATTTTAATATTATAAAAAAACAATTTCATGTATAATTCTATTTGAACAAATGTCCATCTGATCGCCATTTTATTCTATCCAGAATATCTTCCCCCGTGCTAAGCGCAGCGCAGTAGAAATGGAATCCTGGGAGGCAAACAAACAGAAGCAAACAGTAGCTGTAGCCCCCTTCCCCACCCGGAAGACCAATACGAATGAGTTTTGTACATTTCGGATAGGGACAGATTTCGGGTTCTACATTTGGGAACTGCGGGCACGGGAAACGATGCGATGGGTGCGCATTGCGCAGTGTTTCCGTATAACACGCCGAACACAATCGTTTGCAGCTGGCAGGAGCACAGATACCCGAGCCGAGAGGTCTTCGGAGTGCAAAGTGCCGGTACACCAGTCAGCAGCGATTGTGCCACAGCCACTAGTGCTCGAGAAATCGTCCCATTCCCACGTTCGATGCGCTTTCTCCTAAAAACGTCACGAAACACGAGTCACGAAGGTCGGAACAGGAAGGCGGTGAGTGTTCAAATGTATGTATTATCGTCAGCACGACCGAACGGTCACATCACATCCGGAAGCAATAATCTCGGAGCATGCTGCATACAATGTTCCTTTTACCGAAATAGCGGATTGCGCTACCCTTCCCTCACTTGGGGAATAGCAGGCAAGAGGATTAACACATAAAAACAGTGACCCTTGCGATGAAAAGGGAGCAGGGCAAAGGAGAAAAGAAAAGTTTACTTTAGTGAGAGGAAGCAAGCAAAATACAAAAGAGAGAGAGAGAGAGAGAGAGAGAGAGAGAGAGAGAGAGAGAGATAGAGAGAGAGAGAGAGATAGAGAGAGCGAGAAAAAGTTTTGGTCTATTTTTCGCAAACATACTTTTTGTTTCGCTTTCATTTCACAAACACTGACTCTCTGTAGCCAAACTTGACCACACTTGACATTGGAAGGGAGCGATATGCAGTTGCAATATTGTGCTCTTAATAGTGCAGGACCCCCCTCCCCCCCTTTAGCTCCTTTCAGACCCTACTACTACACCATCAATTCAATGTTTAATCGTGGATTATGGCTAGCGATAACAATAATACTAACAAAGGTAATAACAATGACCATAATAATCAGCCACAAAACGTTCCCGTTCGTTCAGTGGTCTGCCCACCGCATGAGCTGAGCTGAGATAACAACAACAAAACTACGGGTGTGTTTGTGGCTGTGTGGGGGGACCGGTCAAACCCAAAGCCCGGAAAGCTAACCTTTTAATCCGCATTTGATCGGTTTCATGCACCGATTTGCATCGTGGTATGGAGTTCAAGGTACGGTACTATCACAAAAAAGGCACGCATTCATCCGAACTTTCAAATGCACTTTTCACGTTTGGTTACGGGCTTCGTTTTGCTATTACCAATACATTCCTGCTAAAGCTTAAACAATGACATGTGTGTGTGTTTTTTTTTTCATTCAATTTGAAACCATTTGCAATCGAGGAAGAAAGGTGAAAATTGGGTAAAACTCCAAACAACATCCCAGTCAGTGACCGAACAGCCGAATTCATCGCCTATTGACGAAGCAAAGCTAATCGATGCATATGACCGGTATGTGTTTTCTCTCGCGTACGTCAATTTCCTCAATGGTACGCGTGGTTTACAGCACTAGCTTTTTTTCTATGGACATAACCATTTCGGTGGTTTTATATTGCGCATCCATTCACGGTATGTGTGATTGTGGTGCAGCAAAAGTAAATGCAAAAGCGGTGTGCTTTAGCGTACCCGGCTGGTAGGATCAAACTCACAATCGATGATGCTAGAGCAGCGGCGAGGGAGTATCAAAACAAAACACTACAGTCAGTTTCCGCTTAACGATCAATGCCATACAATGGTATTTGGAAAGTGAGGTTAAATTTGTGTTAAATGGATTTTTCCGAGGGAAAACGGTTATTGCTCTATTACTTTGAAGCGATTTAAGGTATACTTCATGGACGAATTCCATGTTACATCCTTCATTTTATTTTCTAAAAAGCTGTACAACCTGGCAGGAGATAACATACTATTCATATAAACTGTTTTTTGAACTAGCGATCTATACAAAATAGGTATTGTACCACCACTACCTCCACTTACACGACATAAATTACCCACTTTTAATAATTGATTCCCATTGCTAATGAGGAAAGTTTTCGAAAGTAACACATTAGGCAGTCATCAAGCAATAAAGCCGCTCATCGATGCCTGTCGTTGCATTCGTGTAAATCGAACCCCGTTAAAAAGGGCTGGCAACGAGTGTTGGTCATCCCCGTCGGTTCAATATGTTTCACCTTGCTGTCCTTCCTTTCCCACCCATATCAGCGTCGTTCATCAGCATCACCACCTCGATGGAGAGACACCGTCGGAAGCCACGTACCGGACACACCAAGAAGGCCTCAAGCAATCAGACTTAATGAGTGTGTTCCGCTTGTGCCTAGATATGTGAGTATGTGGGTATGTATGTCCTCGTGTAGTGCCGTTGTCATGTGTTCGATTTCAGTCCAGCTACCCGAGCACGGTTTCCACCGCAGATGGAACCGGGGTGTGTGTGTGTGTCTGGTTGGAAACGATCCCGTTATTATGTTATTGCCATCAGAAAACATGATGCACGGCAGAGATCGTGACCAGCAGGTACGGTACACCATGCTGCTGAAGGCAAAATGAGCGTAGCAGCAAAAAGAACAACAAAAAACAGCAACCATACTTCCCCGGAATGTGAAACAGTAGCTTTTGCAATAAAGTAAGGCAAATAAATCAATTCCCGCACGCACACCGCTGCCGGCCCGCTCGGATGAAGGAGGAGCGCATCCGATGTCGAAATATCGACTCACCACAAGCACACTCACACAGAGTGCTTCCCAAGGGTAGAGTCGTGTTCGTGTGTTTGCGCCTCCACACGCATTATTATTAGTTTTCGGAGGATATGTTTCGTATTTTCCGTACCGGTGAAGCACAGCTGTAAACGCATCTTTCGCACGAGGAGACCAATAATCACCTGCGGGAGTTTGGTTTTTTGTATCAAAAGCAACAAAAATATCCCCGCATCGTGTTTTTTTCTTTGGCAAGATCCATAAATATAAACATAGCCGATTTGGAAGAAGTTTGAGCAAAATTGTGTAACCAAATACCTCAATTCGTTGTACTACAAACATGCGCTGAGCCTGATGTTTGTTTACCATCCAACCAAACACTAACGACCGCTTCAGTGAAGATGAGAGAAATTTTCTCTTACCTGCAATTGAAAATAAAAGAAGAAAAAAAAACCAACGCATAAGTTGAATGCTTTCCGTGGCGCAAAGGATAACGAGTTTAGAAGTATGATTTATAGCCGGGATAAGAGGCAGTCATTACAAGCGGACGAATGATCCCCGCTAGCCTTTCGCTAGCTTTCAGCCCGAGTTGGTGGTCTTTCGTATTTTCCACCTGCTGGTTTGAGTTTTTTTTTCAATTCGCATCTGCTCTTCATTCTCCAATAATCCGTGATGCTTGCCCAGCGTGAAGTGAAGCGGCACAAACAAATGGCCGATGCAAACGAGGAAATGTGATGAAGCTTTGAAAACGGGTTTCTTTCCTTATTTTAGCACACCCGCATAAATCCACCCTTTCATCGGGACAGCAAAACGAAGAAAAAAAGGAACGAAGTAGAACTAGGAGGAAGAGACTCGTTTCATAATCCGGATCAGCAGCTTTCTTAGGAAAGTAGTAGTAGTAGTAGTAGTAGTTGGAAAGGTGGTTGACTACACGGTACAATTGGTCACGCAAGAAAGCCACTACTTACACTACGTTTACGTTGCTCATTTTTTTATTTAGATTTTTCCATCCTGTCCATGTTTTGCTTAAACAATCTATTGAATTGCAAAACGGCAATCGAAGCAGTAAATTAGTTCTTTTCCGGTGAAGTAAGTATAAAAGGCCAGTACAAGAGCTTTACAGTAATCGACGATGAATGGAGTTGGTTTGTGATGGGTTCTATAAGTCGTTGAAATTGTGATGGATTTTGTAAAGATTTTGTATGATAACACATCACCTGTGTACTTTCAAATGATCATAAAATGTCGCCTTATCAAATTAAATTATTATTAACATGTTTTATAAAAAAAAATTCTCGTGCGATTTAAACGTGTTTCAACATGTTTTGTTGTTATTAAATAGGCTATTAACACTATTTATAAAACTGACACATTTTTAGCATAAGAAGAAAACAAAAACCTTTTTTTAGAATAATAAATGGCAAATTGATTAACTAATGTCTGCAGCAAACATGTCTGAGAGAACATAGACCAAAATAAACATGCAACCGATTGTTGTACGGCTTATTACACGGCACTTGCGACGAAACAATTGAGCCCATAAAAATGAGGTCAATATAGCCACTGAATTTACTATACCCGGATGTCATCGCCGATTCGCCGGCGGAAGATACTTAACTCAATAATGAATGTGAGTACTGCCCAACACACCCACCCAGCGTTAAGACCACGAACAGCATAATGCGTTGGGCAGTGAAGCAGGCGAATGAGACGCACGAAAAAGAAACATAAAGCCCTTCAATTTCCACCCGTCCTAATAAAAAAGCACCCAGCAATAGTTGTCGCAGCACAATGTTGTCTCCTTGGCCTTTTCCATGTGATTACTACAGTACGTTGCTCTCGTGCTGTGAACAATTTTTCAACACGAAACTAGGAAACGAACAGTGTGGAAAAGCGACGAAGAGAACTTATTAGTATTGCGTCCGGCAGATGAGTGGGCATAGTTGGGGTTTTTGTGTCGTGTTTTTTCTGTGTAAGTGTGTGTGTGTGTGTGTGTGTGTGTGTTAATTCTCCGTTCCAATCCTGCGGAAAGTCGTTAGTTCCGGTTGACGACGAGCGCGTCAGGAGGAAATCGCGCAAAGCCAATACAATACTAAGAGCCGAGTTCCGATAGCGAATAATTGGTTTAGCGCGCTATTTGTTTGCTCTATACGACAAACAAGGGGCTGTTGAAATGCGCATTTAAGTGGATCATTGAGTGCAGGTTGATTTCGTTTTTCGAGAAAACCTAATGATGAAGAGAGCCTAATTTTATAGTCCTCGATTGTGAATAAAACGTGAAACCGATATTGAATTCTAAAATAATTGCCAATCGGGTAGAGTGCTGCAAGCCACAATCGGCCGGAACCATAATCGCAGTAACAGTCGGAGCGCACCGAAAACACTAATCACAGAATCGATCATAATTCATCTACCAGCGACGGAGTTTCGTTTCCCTGTTTGCCATTCGCAGCTATATTGCCCGGCAATCAGTGTTTGCAATTAAAATGACCGAGCCAATTCACGCTAATCACACCGAAATGATCTCCACCCAAAACAGGAATAGATCAGGTGTCACAGCGATCGGAAATGTCGGCAGCATCATTACGGGTGGCGCGGTTATAATTTTGAGCAAATGATGGTGGTGCTACCGCTACTGCTGCTGTTTCTGCTGCTGCACCTCTAAACTCACTTTTCCACAATCCGTTTGCCATTCGATTCCACGGACATCAGTCGAATAAATTTTCCCACGTTTCCGCAGTAAAGCTGCTTATCTTTGAGGCAACTACGCAGGGATTTATCTTTTGCCATAAACGTGCATCACAAACACCGGTGTACCTCACTAGGGCCCACCGCCACAGCAGTCACAGCACAGGCCATTCTTCAGTGGCCGACACATACACAAAACTCACCCAACACTTTCCGGGCTGCACTGTTGATTCTAATCAGATCATGTCACTCCGATAAGCAGCAGCAGCAGCGGCACGATGCACCTGGCGTACGGCATTTCGAAGGAAATTTGAAACTGGCAACGGGGTCATAAGCACGGCACGGCCGGCAAATGAGATTCTCTCGAATTGCCTAGCACGTCGAGCCCGACTCACTCCGCTCCTACATCTACTGCATGCCCATTTGACCGGAAATGGCACGAGCTTGAGATGTGGCGGAAGCATAAATTCCAACCATTCCGGGAAAGTGAAATAATTTACCTAAACTGCCATCGATTTACCGCTCGCGACACACCAGTGGCGAGGCGTAAATCATGCAAGGACTGCTCCTATTGAGCAGCTACAACCTTATTGTATAAAGGATACCCTGCATACGTCACGTCCTTTAAAGTAAAAAAAAAACATCAACAACCATCAGCAGCAACCGGCGGCAGTTTCCACCGAAAAACAGTCAATTTTTCTTGTTGGTTCAACTCAAACAGTCAAAATTTCACATAAAAGTCGATTTCTATCTGTCAAACTGCCGTCAACAAAACGCGGGAAAAGGAAGTGCGCGACCACCACCTACCGTCTGGAAGCTCTTCAGGGATAATGCATTAAGTCACAAGTACCCATTAAAACAATATCACTTTACATTTCCATACCCACTATGGGGAGGGCTGGGAACCCCACTAGGAGATGGTTTCACTTCCGGCCGCAGGCATCTTGAGGCAGCCATAAAACTGAAAGCCTTCCGAAATGCGCGAGCGCAATTTAATTCAATCATAAAAATACAGCCAACGAAAAAAAAAACATACACAACCCCACAATTGTACAGCTCAGATAAAAGGAGTCTTTATTTCCTTTCATAGCATCGGTACCAAACCATTTGTGGGGAACGATTGTGAGCGACTGCGCTTCGTAATGAAGTCGGCATCGGTGTGAAGTACCGGGCGCCTCCATTAAGAAGAGAATGACGCCAGTGAAAGGGAGAAGTATGATTGTTACTTGGGAGTTGTTTTTTTTTCCTCTCATGGGTAAAGAGTGAAACGTGCCTGCATCGGTGATGATGATGGTGTTAATGTTACGTTAATAATACGTTACGAAATAAAGGAGAATGGAACGGAATACCATGCTTGCCCAGCTTCTCCAAGTAATCGTTTCATTCGGCAACAATACATGTATATTTTTGTTTTCCCCGAATGCCGAATCAATGGAATCGATTTATTGTACGGAAATGAATGATGATGCTTTTGCGAAGGATAAAAGCACACATACAAAAATACGTGAATGACTTTCCTACATCGGTGTCAATGGCGTGTCGATGAAGTGCTGATTAGGGTAAAAATCTCACAACACCCATGTGGGTGATTTCCCTTTATTACTGTAATGCATCCTATAAACAGTTGCACTTTGCATGCAACAACAATTTACATACAGCATAAAGAGGGGGGGGGGCATGTGAGAAGAGTATGTTACAAAATATATGTGCATATGTTTGCCTTATCGATCAATGCCAATCAGTTGGCTGAAAGGGAACTCTTTAAAGCGACATTGCCAACTGTTACATCAAATTGGTGCTTCAACAGTGAAGTGTTGAAGAGAACAAAAGGCAGAAAGAGAGAGGTTATAGCTGATCAACTCATTTCCTGTAGTAGGATAATATTTCAGAAATAATAAGGATTTATGGGAATTTACAGTACTGCAATACTTCCTTTATGTATTTACAGATTAAACATGCATCTATCTAAGCGCAAAGTATGAAAACTTATTCAACATACCCGTACCGTGCCCATAAAACTGGTTAGATTCATTATTTCACAAAATGCCATCATTGCTGACAGCTCAGAATAAAACAGACCAGATTCCAATATCATCGTCAACCACCCAAACAACCCCGACCGACAACGATCCATTTCAACTGTCTGTCCGAGTGGCATTTCAGTAGGGAGTCCCGGACAGGTAGACAAAATACGGCAAATAATTCGATTCGATGGCCCCAACTGTCACTTGTTTTCCAACCGTCGGCCAAGCTTTTAGCGTCAAATTATGTCTGCCATGGGAATTTCGTGTCTCGGTTCCACCAATGCACGTTTCCTACCTTTGCTACAAGCATCCAAGCAAAAAAACTCTTTTCCTTTGTTATTGAACACAGTTTACTGCACCAGAAGGTAAACCAGATGAGGTAAAATTAAATTCTTTACAGTTTTATAACCCATTGGAGCCGGGAGGATTGTTACACACATACATTCGGCCAGCAATCGCTATCCACTTTGTCTTTGTTTTCTCAAAATACGACTCGTCCATGTAGGGAAAGAAAAAGAAATAAAAACAGACAAACAAAGTAGATAGGTATTACACACAACCACACATATGTCACGAATATTTCTCTTGTCTTTGGTAGAATCATGTACTAACCTAACGGAGTGCCTATACAGGTGTATGCGAGTGTGTGTGGAAGAAAAGCAGCTACTGAATGTATGATTTCGTCCGTAGATGCTTGGATAGCGTCCGTTTTTTCTCGTAGTCATTTATTTTATTATCTACTTTGCAAATAACGCTTGTATATACTACAATGCAAAAGCCAGACTCCAACTAGGAGATTTCACCCTCAAGCTATACAAAAGCAGAAACAGAAAAACGAAAGCTAGAACAGTTTTCCCTCCGAAGCACAAGACAAACACATCTCCGACCGATCGGAACATAACAGGATGCAAAGTGCTCCAAGGTGTTTGATTTACATGTTACATGAAAGGCTTGAGAGAGCCCTATGACGAAAACTGATTGACTCAATACAGACGCGCCATTGTTCTCTTGTACTGGGTTCCATAGGCCGTCTGCGGGCATGGGAATAGTGAACACTTCGGTACCTCTTCGGAGACTGCACGTCACAGAAACTTTCGTACCGGTTGATTCCAAACGGCGGTCATAGTGTTAGACAAGTATTAGCAACGAAGTTTTCTTGAAAACAAACTGGATTCGGTACACTTCATTTCCCCGCAGGCTCTAGAAGCACAAGTGGCAGTAGGCAGTAGGTTATGGCACAATCACCTTCCTCAAACAATGTTACAGCTGTACCGGGGGAAGGTTGTGCCAACGTGTCGACCAATTGGGGGATGTCCTACGGTTGTCTCGGGCCAACTTCTTAGAATGTCTTTTATTTCCTACCAGTATCTCAGCTCTCCCAGTTTTCCTTGTTCGTACGGTTTGACTTAATTCTTTTCTATTTCAATTTCAACCAACTGTTTCCGTCCGTTTTTTTGTTCCCTAGGTGTTGCAACTTTACAATTCAGAACAGGACACTTGAAGTCGCAGTGGTAGTGGGGATGATTTTTTTCAGCTTCAACAACGGAATTGGGTTTGAAAAGCCGGGATTTGCACTTTCCCAAAACCTGCCAGTGCTTGTGGTGAGAATGTGCCAAATACCGTTTCCACGTCCCAGGAGATGGAGTCCTAGCAGCCCAGTGCCACTTGAAACACACACACACATATACATAGAGCATAAAGAGAACACACGAGGTACCGCAAGGTGTGAAACGGAACTGGCACTAACCAGTACCAGAAGCGACAGCAACAGAATCGCCCACGACATGGGATGCCATCGCTATTTTCAGCAGTGACCCATACGTTGTCCCATCTCAATGGGGAATGGGGAAAAGAGAAAAATCAAGATAGAGATAAAAGAAGGCGACAAACTGAGAGAAGAAAAAAACGTAGCCCGACACGAGAACCAGTCGAAAACGCTGGCATCCCAAAGGACAACAGTGGCTGTACTGTGTGGCACTGGAAGATTCCGGCAATATCACAACGCAAATTGAATTTGAATTCAGTCGTTCCGAGCAAACTGCTGTCGCTCACTTTCATCGCGCCCGTAGCTCAAGAGAAAGACACACGGTCAACGGACCGGGGTCGTGGGAAGGAAATGCCAGTTCTCTACATCTGTAACCAAAACGGAGAAGATAAAAAAAACACACAAAACCTTGACTATTCGTGCGATACCCTTTCCCTTTGCAAAACTACACAAGAAGTAACACTTTCTTCATCATGCACCAAAGTAAAACGCTGGTAAAAGAAATTCTTTTGCTTCCAAGAACGTTACTGTGTTGCACACTTTTTCGTGTATCTTATCACGCTTTACTTACATTGCCCTAAGCAATCTTTTCATTTCATTGAAAGGTGTAAAGAATACAGCGCTGAAGTAGCGGAAGAAAACGCAATTCGTTGCTAGCATTGGAAGCTCCGACGTGTGGCGTATCCCAACTTCTAAAATGGGAAATGATTGCAAAAGGAATGCCGATGGCACCATATGTGTTCAAGAGCACATGACATTGTTTTACACAGTCGTCATCGAATGCATTTCGTCCCGTAGCTCGTTCTTTGTTTCGGTACCATTGAATGAAGGACAGAAACTGCATGCGTACTCGACGCGTTATCCTTATCCTGCATACCATAAACTCAACCCGAGTAGCAAGTTCCTATATCAGACACTTTTTTTCTATTTGCTATCAATTTTACAGGACCAAGCGAGAGAAATTTAGAGTCGAGCATGAAGTTTTGTAAGGTCGAACGTAAGTATAAACATTTCAGAACATGACGTAGACTTGAAGTAGACGTATAAGCGAGTGCTTCCGATAAGAACATATCTATAATTCATGATCAATTCGTCGCAAATTGTGAAAGACTACTGTGGGCGCTGTGTGTTTGACATTACTGTCTTCAAGCAACGTCGAGCTTAACATTGACATCTTTGTCATGCCAGAGACTCGGAATTGGAAGACTTCTTCCCGCGGTAACAGAGGTCCACCACAACAACACGTCATCCTGAGGGGAAAAAATCTAAAACCAAAATCAATTCAATCTTCCTTCCACGAAATGCTGTTCCCAAAGCGTCCGGACTATCAAATTTCCGACGACAGGTCTTCAACGCGTTCTTTCGTTTTGCGCATTGATTCCTGCTCATGATGGCGTGTCACTTTCCTGGCTGGTGGATAACCATCCACTCGTCTGAAAAGCGGGCACTGCACACAGAGCCAATCGGTGTCGGTGTGTCGTAAACGGTATCAGGATGATTTCGTAAACGTGAGCCACATTAAAACGAAAAACACACGACAAGAATTCAATTACCCAATTTCTGTTCCAGAATGTTGCGAAACGGAAGTGTGCCTATTTTTGCCCATAGGATGTGGCTGGATGGATTGGAGAACAAAACAAAGCTTTTCTGCAATGAAATTTTAACATTTCCGGATAGTATGACTAATGCAATTCCGATCGCTTCAGCCTTCGCCGAAGTCGACGACTAAAATCTCATTAGGATACCGCGCGGTATGGTCCATTGCTCGAAAAAATCAGTTTACAACAACAGAACAATGCATCATGAGTTTAAAAAAAAACAGCTCTGATGCATCGCTACCATAAATCATCGTGCAGCTTAATTCCGTAACGGTAACAGTGGGAATTTTTCATGACGCGAAGCTAATCCAACCTTTTGCTATTTGTGTCGCTTATTATTATGCGATTGTTCCGTGCCCACCATTCGGGCACGTTTTTGGTCCGCGTGGAATAACAGCGGACGGTACGGGCGCGCGCGCGCGCATCCTGCAGGGACTGAAATAATATCACAAATAATAATTAAGATAATCAACTTCTTCCCGCTCACGTTGCGCGCGGTTCGACCGGAGGGACAGTCGGCCGAGTGAAAGGGGAGACAAGTTTACGTGCACGCATTTGCATCTAAGGCGGGATGATGGGATTCTAGCGGCAGTGCATCAAGCGCATGATTGCTGGTCAACCATTAGCTGCTTGTTGATTGTGCCAGCCGTTCGGCAAACACGCCGTGCTGTCCGTCGTCATCAAGTCATCAAACATGGTGACGGTACTGTCCGATGCGTCTTACATTTGGCGTCGGTGCACGGTCGGTGCGGCGGAAGACCTCCATGCCTTGATGATTACGGGAAAATTGAAGTGAAACATACCCCATCCACCAAAAGCACTATGGTGCGCGAGCGAATTGTTGGAAAGCTATCAGGGCCACCTTACAGTATCATTTCCGAGCGTACCAGCGAAAAGGATGCACTACTATCATCATTCGCGTTTCTTGTGCACAGCGAAAGGATGCATTAAAAGAGTGGCTACAAACACATACACACACAACCACATAAAAAAACAACGAACGAAAACCCCCATCTGCACGAAACAACACGACAGATATTTGTTTTTAATATAAATGTAAATTTATTTTGCTGCTTCACTTCCTGCTGCTTTGAGCCACAAAGCGGTCTAGCACACCACCGTACTGCTGCTGTTGCCGCTGTGCGTGCTGGGATGGCGTTGTATTTGCGCAGCGCAATGTTGAGTATGAGCAGAGGATGGAAGTAGTAGGACGTTAGAGTTCGTACCATAAGGGGCATTCGACCGCCTGGTAAGAATTGGATACTCCTAAGACAGACAAGAAGCAAGCGAGTGATACAGTAAAAATATGAACATCACATCTTAAGCGAAAGGAGCATTCCTTTGGATACTGCACACAACCAGGGCAATCACCGGTGCGAACAAGGTGAGTCTCTTTACCCAATCTGACAGCAGTGGGAGCAACAACAAAAAAAAAGGATGCTCCACTCGAATGCCTCAATACGTTGTGCACATACCCAAGAGTACATACCAACCTCACTGAAGCTTATTCGTATAATTCTTTCCACCAAAAACCCAATCAACCGACAATGATGCCCTGGTTGAAGTTGGACCTCACACGGAAGAGCAGACTGCAACAGCATCATTTTCGCACCACACACAGATTGTCCCCGTCAAAGTGATAAGTACGTAAAACGATTTGCTCGCGACCGTATGTCCCACAAACCCATCTAGAAAAGGGATGGTGCTTCCAGTTATGCTACGGGGAAAAGCGATTTCTTTTCGACGAAATGCTCTCGAGAGAAAGAAAGATGGTATAATTAACTGTCAGCGAGTAATGTATTTACCACCAACGGGCAGTTGTTTTACGACAACATTGCCATGGCCACAATTGCATTGCACTGTTGCCAGTTCCATCCACGTGTGGTTAGTTTGAACGTACACCACTAGACTTGATAACAGAGTCTCTCCAGTGTCATTGAGAGAGGAAGAAATGCACCATTAAATTGTGTCGCTCGTTTGTCATGTGGCAGAGATGATGAGGGTCGGAAAGAAAGGCTGACAAACTTATGGTCGAACAGGCGAATATGGGAACAACCGTTCTAGTTCATCATCTTGCAACTGAAGATGACGCCGTAAATATATTTGAAATGTGCAACGATAATTGAGACTGAGAGTAATGGGGAGTTGCACTTTTGCAGTTTAAAATTACGCTCTACAACTATTCCACTATTTCTGCCCTGTTGGAAAGCCTGTTCCAATGTTTCTACAGTTTTTAATTCTAAAAAAATATATTGCCTGTTTCATTAATACCACAGTCAAAACATTTCAACCAAACACAACCACTCTACGACTGGTGATCCTCCAGTCCTATTTTCTCATCAAAAACAAACCTCACAGTTGATGAAAACGCAATATCCACCCACTCTAGCCACATTTTCATGGCAACCAAATGAACCAAAACTCCATTTACCGGGGCGGCTTTCTCATAAATCGCTAAAATTCATCACAACAATATCTAGCCTATGTCGCGTCAAACATGGTACAGTGGCACTACTAGTACTGCTACTACTACTACTACTGCTGGGTAGAATGTGTACCTGTCACGGGACAAAATTGATTTATTTAGCCACAAATTGAAATCCGTCCCGGGTCACGACGGCTGTGTCCGACGCGGTGGTGACGGGTGTATGCATATCATATCGAAACTGCGCTTTCCGCATCCTCGCACAAACGATAGGACACACAGCGCACAGCCCCAAAAGGTAACGGTAATGGAAACAACATTCCGACACAAATAAAAACCCCAACCTCAAAATCCTAATCATAATAATTTATGCACCGGGCAACTACCGACCGCCCAGGGGCGGGTAACGGGTTAAAGACAAAGCCATAAATGGGAAGTGATGCAGGAGGGAAAGGTAACACGGGCCGAATATCCGAGACAGACCAACCCATACCCCGCAACGAACGATCGTCGATTTCAATATGATTCGGTTGAAAACCCGGAACAAAACTTTGTCCTTTCGTGGCACGGGGTCGCACCGGGACCTTTCCACTCTTTGCAATGTGTGTGCATGGATGCAGTTTTCTATATGCACGTTTGCTCTGATGGGAACGGATTTGTATGCATACGGTAGGAAAGTTTTATTATTTCACATGAAGTTAGAATAAATATAAAATGTGACTCCGCACTCATCCGTGCATTGGAAAGCTGTGTGTGTGTGTGCGTGTTATCTCGCACGCCCCGTACACACTGAGTCACAATGAAGGGTTGTGGCCACAATGCGATGTTAGTAGAGGTAGGGGCCGGCACCGAACGAGCTACACTTTTTCATGCCTAATCTACAAAAGCACACACATACACGCTCCCTGTGGAATGATTCAAAGAGCCACAAAAGCCACTGTTGCTCTGCGTTCAGCTCGACCGGGAAAAAATCATCTCTAGAAAAAGGAACACACGAAACAGAAACCCGAACGCATCCAGTCGTTGCGGGTCATGAACGGAAGGCGGTGAGACATAAGCCATAACTTCATTTTTAGAGTTTTATGCTATGCAGTGGGGGGTTGACCCTCTTAGAGTGGTCAGTTTTATGCAAAGAGAGCAAGAGATTTCGTTCGACTATAGCGAACGCCTTCTACCTTGAACCTCCAGCTCTGAGTACGGGTCAGAGCCCGCACTGTGCTTCGCAAGAAGAAAAGTTTAAACGCTGCCACAGCTCTGACGAATAGGAGTCGAACACAATAAGCCACGGCTCGGGTCGGCCGTGCTCGGGTCAGGCAAAGCTTTGTTGCTGAACCATAGTAAACTTCAAAAGGTGAAAGGCGTTCATATGCGAAGTGTGCGTTATCTTTGCAGCAAAGGACAAACGAACATACTCAGGCAGGTTTTAAGGACTTGCGGAAATCTTCACCAGTATCAACCGAAGCGTCGCCTCCGCAGCAAGAAGATGTACGCAATAAAACATGGCACCTTCTTTCTTTCAACACGCAAGCGTCTCTCTTTTGTTTTGGCGTGATATAAGAGGTTCCTGTGAACCATATACAGCTGCTACACCGTCCCTGCTTGCTTGTGTGCGTGTGTGGTACATGCAATCAGAACACTTGCTCATAAATCCGCCTGAATTAACAGTGCGAACCTTTGCCATTTATGAATAAAACAAACATTCGTCGCTACAGCAAGCAACCACAGCAAGCTGCCCTCCTAATGCAACGTTCGCCGCCGTATGCTCGCACGGGAACGATAGTAATAAACATGTTAAACATTATCATCCCCCTTAAGCCACACGCACATATGCTGCAACGCGGGCAGAAGGCAGAGAGGTTAGCAAGCTTCCTCAAACGCACTTTCCATCCATGCTGACACTGCTGGCTCGCTTTCACCACTATCCCGCTCGTTGCATGCATGCATGTATGTGGAATTTGATTTTGAATGTTTGCCTTCTGGGGATGAATACACACGCACTCACACACAGACACAAGAGCCTTGTGCTGGGCGGCACATGACTGCAAGCCCCGTGTGTGTATCCCTTGTTGGATGAATCAAGCTCTTCGTGTGTCGCTAGGCAGCAATACTCTTGCCAGCGCTCGGCATTACTTTAAGCCAGCCGGGAACTTGTTTCTCGTTTACCGCCACAGACGACCACCTTATCCTCACATAAACTTGGCAGTGCGATGTGACATAAAAGTTCCGAATTAAATTAAAGAGGCCACTAGGCTCCCGGCAGACGGACCACACAATTTGGATCCGTGTCCGGTACTACGTGTACGATCAATCCAGTAGCCCCATTTCCACACCAACTGAGTGTGCCTGCGGGCAACAAATGGACAAATGTACGGGTTTTGGCCTGAACAGCGTAGGTGTGTGGTGGAGTTTATTTTAAAAGTTATTGGCTGTTCATAACCCATTCCAAATCCGGTTTTGGTAGGCTATTTCCAACCACAAACTTAACCGGACGACACACCTCACCTCAAAATCCATTTCCGGTCCAGCATTGGTGGTTTTTGGTAATGCCGTCGCTTCTCAACTTACTGCTCCGAATATAAGTCGCCCATTCGAAACTGCTTCTAGCTTTATACAAAAAAAAGATGAAAACCTCGACGAAAGAAATGCTAAGGTACCTTCAACCCTTTTCGTTCCATTGCTGGAATCTGTAAGAGGATTTTTGTCCTCAATCTCGTAGATGGAAGCATGCGGTAGACACGCAAGCTTTCGAAGGTTTAAAAAAAAAAACTAATTTCAATCATCACATCGTACCAGGTGCTTGCGACCGTACTGGACACTGATAGGGATTTAATGATTGACCGAAGTTCGCAATTTAACCTACCATTTAATGGGCCTTTTATGGGTCGAAGGTGCGAAAGTGCGACGGTGTACTAAACCCACCGACAAAACCACAAGCCGATTGCCACTCTCTCTTGGGTCAATGTGCGAATGCTCCCATTGAAAAATCCATTTCATTTGAGGTTTACTCAGTTCGCAGTGGCAGATAGGCGGCAAACTTACTTCACCCTACCTGCCCGTGTCCGGTTAGGTGATGGGATTTGCTGTTCCCCTTATGTTGTTCACCCTTGCCCTGTGGGATTAGCGAGTCTAGTACTACTTCGGGCCCGAAGCGGTTCGAACAGCGGAGGCTTGATCAACGATAGATGGAAATGAATTTGCTCGTAACGTTGACAGAGCGATGCTGCATGCTAGAACGCTATCAACGACACTAAAACCACATCAATCATAATTTATCGTCCTTGATTTAGTGTAGTACTAAACCATGTTGTTTAATTGCTTCCAAGAACTGCTCTGCCCGAATACATCGTAGGCTGGCAGTAGAAATTTAATAATCATCTTTAACAAACCCAGAAATGGTTCTCAAAAATCATACCGAAAAAAAAATTAATTAAAGCCCCGCCAATAAAACGGGTTAATAACATCGAAGCACCCTTTAAGGCGACCCTTTTCCATAGCCGAAAGGCACATCAGAGCAGCTCTCGCATTCCGGAAGCGCACGCGTCAATGTTTAGCACGCATTTTTGTCACAGCGCAATATTGCTCCCCGCATAAGCGTAACGAAACCCGGTCTGCATACTATAGAACTGGGCGGAGGAAATCTTTTTCGCAGCTTAGCGTATTGCTTTTTTGTGTCCGATTTACATTCACAACTTTTTGGAGCATGTCTTAATAGAAACAAAAAAAACCAATTCCCCCCCTCCCCCTCCACCCGTGCGTTGCTAAAGAAAGAGTTAAAAAGGTGTCCGCTCATCCGCGTAAAAAAGGGGCCTAGAATTTGTCCTCATTTTATGCCATTTTAAATTTTATTTTCACGACTGTTGCACGCGCCACACCGAGATGATGGTTGCGCTACCGGACGATCGTTGCCCTGCCCAAAAACGCCAAAGTTATTAATTTACAAGTAATGAATATTAAAAAGGGATCGCTAATTGCTTTTCCCTATTTCCGCAGCGTTAATTTTGTGTGCATTGTGGCGGGCGACGAATCAACCATCGTGTAATGCAGTTTTGTTTTTTGGTTTCTTCCATTTAACCGTACTCTTTGTTTCGATCGTGTTTCCTCTACACTATACGCTGTACGGAAGTTGGTTGGCGCTTAATCCGTTTGCCATTGCAGACCCTATTTTTACAACAAATATCTTAGAGCACGTGCGTATGCTGGAATGTCGGTTGCTATCATCATTTATATAGCACGTGCCTATGACGTAAGGTAAGCACAACGCAATTCGTCGTGAAACGTGTAAATATTTCGTATAACAAAAAAAAAAACTCTCACACATAACTTACCCTGTAGCGAACATTTTTGTTTGGAATCAACGAGTAAAAGGTTGCCAAAAAAACCCCGGCTACTTGCCCTTTGCAGAATGGTTGGTATAAGCTACGCCCGTAGCGTCAATAATCAATTCAGCATCGTAGCAGCGTAGCGTCGGGAGCGCCAAAAATGTGGCACCCAATCACCAAAAACCGATAGAGCGGGACGACGAAACAAATGGCAAAAAGAAAAATACAAACCATGCGATGTGTACGTCAAGCGACTTACCTGAATTGGGCTGCTGATTGCTATTAGGCCGGGCGGATGGTGCTCCGTCACGTGCTTCGACTTCCAGAGCGTAGGCACCCTGCTTCTCACGATCGAACACAACTTTGGTGAATATTTCGCCGCTCTGCAGGTTGATTTCGAAGAAATCCTTGCCCTCGTTTCGAGGCGAATCGACGATGTAGTAGTATACCTGCAATTAAACACAAAAATGCATGAAATACCCACGAGAGACATACACACACACACTCACGAGCACAGCGCATCGAGAGCAATTAACATTAATCGGTGGTGCATTCGGCGGCACAGGCTGTGTCTTCTTTTCGCCCAGAAGTGTGCATTAAGCGCCACTACTCCCTGCCCGTAATTACACAGCATCGATCGAACGCAATGGCACGGAAGGAGAGCCCATTTTCGATGAGTGCTGGAGAAGCGCAGTGAATTCACTTCATAGCTTCCCATCCGTAACGAACCTTCCGAGAAATGGTTTTCAACTGCACTTACAAACCTCTGCTATGCAAAAAAAAGTTACACCAAACATAACACGAGTACGACGCTTTCGGGGCAGTAATCTCGCTCTCATTACGATCTTTCGTTTGCCTCCACCGACCGACCGTGCACAACTTTTAGCTTCATTCTAATTAGAAAACATCGAACCTTTTTATAATTGAATCCCTTAGGGTCCTCGAGCTCGGTATGCCGCCGATGCCCGAACCTCCGACCAAAGATCAGCCGATGTTAAAACGCCTCACTAGTGAGCTTTACCGCTTTACCGAGCGGTTTCATGGCGACGGTGTCGGATCGTTTGCAATAATTACCAAAAGCGATCCTCGAGGGTGCAATTAAAAATTTTCAATCGACAACTTTTGCATCTTAATTCACACGAAAAGCACATTACTCTTGTGCCGGAGCCGTGGTCTGGGTAGGAAATCTAATCATCTGAAGTGTGTAACAACACGCTGAGGGTTCAAAACCCCTTACATCCCGCTCAATGGCCAAATGCCAAGAGTTCATTAGCACCTTGTTGATTGGTGGTGGGCACTTCAGTCTAACGATAATAGACTACCGGCGTTGGTGCACGGGTTTGTAGGAAAGGAAGCTCCATAACGATATTAAACTCGAGCAAAAAAGGAAACAAACTTGTTTTGTTACTTAAGGTAAATCACAAACGTGAAACAATCTCTCTAAATCTTTCTTTGTAAAGGCGCTGTGATTTGTAAGTTTAAAACCACTTCAAATTCAACATAATTTGGAATTTGATGCTAAACCCTTAGTCATATTTTTTTCAACCCGCCAGTGTTCCTGTTCGGTTTCAAATTATCACAGTCAGTAGAATAAAATATAAATAACCAATAATTCAATCCAGCACGTCAGTGTCAATAACTGGCATTATGCCTAATAAGCTATCCTTACCGTTACGAAAAATGCAACGATATTCAACAGTAGACCCGTATTCAATAATCGATTTCGATCACAAATGTACGAACGGTACTTTCGTGAAATGAATATGCGCCGAAAGTTAGCGAAGGCACGTATGGACACTTCACACATCCGGCCACATATGGCTACTTCCTTGTACCTCTTGGGCAAAATATTTCCAAAAAAGCAAAAAATCCACTCTACTCTGGAAGAAAATCTTGCTACCAAACATTGGATACTCTTCGAAAATCCCATCTTACGCACCTAAACAACTTTGCCTACACCCACAGCACGGGTTTATCAGATCATCTTTTGGTTTTCGTGGTTGAAACAAGTTAATGTCCGGGAGTGCTACTCCCGTTTTCTCGTTTCACGCAACCCTCACGCAAGATCGGCACACCGGAAAAGCGGCTCCAGAGAAAATGAATATTTCATAATCCTTATTGGGGGGCAAAAAGTGAATGACCGGTGAAATGGAAAAGCCAAAGCTTCGAAAAAGGATCGAAACTGACAGGGATGATGTTGGTGGCGATGGTGGCGGTGATGGGGGTTTGGGGGTCAGCCTTACTGGCGGCCGATTAAGCCTGTGCGGTCAGTCGAACAGCACCGGAGAAAGGGTATATACAGCGTGCGTGCGTCTGTCTATGTGCGTGTGTATGCGCGCCTATGTTCTGGTCGAGCCAACTCACAAATGTCGAGTTGCGTTGTACACAGTTCATAAACACGCCCGCCCATTCGAACGGCCTACAAGAAGTCGGCTTAATGCAGTCGGAAAAGCAAAGAAAAAAATGTTGAACAGCTCCTACCATCTTTCCAAAACAACCCCTTCAGCTTTATAGGGAACACACACATACACACACACACCGTGTACAAGAGGAGTTCGACAGAAAAACAAGCACGAATTGGCACTTCTCGGAATCTCGGATCGAATTCGTCGCTTGCATTATCATGAAACAACATCCATTTTGCCGAACTCTTTTCGATGGTCGCTACCACCAGAACGACCATCACCACCGCAGCAATATAAAACCATGAAAAGACAACCAGGGCGTTTCCGGAAACAGCCCCAAACCTACCCCCGCCATTCCTTACCGCATAGCTCCCACCGCTACCCTCTAACAGCGAAGCGGAATTCAAGATTAAATAATCAAATGGAAAGTTATTTGCGATAAAAGACTTTTCTCCGTCGTCGTTCGGGAAAACTGGCGAGAGGTTGAGCCAACCGCATGCTAAGCCGATGTCGCGCCGACCACGCTCCCGATGTAAGCCGGCTGGCTACCGGCGGGAAGACGGGGCCAGCCCGTTGTTGCGGTTGAGAAATGTAAAAGAGTTTCGCGAATGGGCCACCACTGTTTGTTTGGTCGCTAAAATATTTCTCAAAAATAAGCAAGATTTGCTATATTTGTTTTTCAATATTTTTTGTATGTATTTGGAGCTTTGAAACGGATTAAACCCCGCTAAGCACGATGTAGATTAAGAATGGTTTTTATTGCTTTTTCTGAAAAGAGTATTTTGTGTGCCGAAGAAAACGCGAAAGAATGGTATAGATTATTCAATTCCAAATCCTTTTCTCGTGGTTTTTTTTTTATAACAGGCACACATGTGTACAATGTTGTTTCCCGTACGTTAATATTTCCATCTTTTATTTAGACGCTAGGAATAGAAAGCTATTGCGAAACAGATGCACCATGGAATGCATTCTTGACAACAATGAGAGGCACACCCAAGTAGAAACAATTGCTAAACCAAACAATCCCCCATAAAAAATCTCATTTCTCCCTTCCATTCGATCCGATGTCACTTTTAAATTCATACTGTACCCATCAATTCTTGTAGCAGCCTCAACTCACCTGATTGTTCGGGAAGGTACCGTCCTTATCGATTGCATTCACCTGTGTCACCTTCGTACCGATCGGTTCGCCCTCGAGGACGGTTTCCTGTTCACGTTCGGTAAACAGCGGTATTTCGTCGTTTACATCCTCTAATTGTATGTAAACCGTCGCTTCCGATGCAAGTTGCTGGGCGCCGTTGTTCTGCACGGGTGTGTGAATGTCCAATACCAATGCGATTCAACCGATGATGATTATGTGGAACGGTGAATATTGAGCATGTTTTTTTTATTGTTTTTGTTTTGCGGCACGGGAAAACATCACCAAGCCGCAGACAGACCGCAGGATGAAACGGAAAAACGAGAAAAACAAAATGTTAGCAAAGCAGTAAAGTCACTGTACGTCAGCAGTAGTCAGCCATGTAGGCGTGCTGTGAAAGAAATGAAGAATGTGAAGCAAAATGAGCATTAATTTGATGATGTTCGACATAAATTTTAAATTTTGTGCACCGTACCGATTCCGTGCCATCTTGGTTTGGATGTGTTTTGCCTGCTATCCTTTCATGCTGTGGTGCAAAGCACACAAATGTACCCAAACCTGTACCCTGCCGCTAGTAAAGAAGGTAGTATGCAAATTGTTTGCCGCATTCCAGCGGCGTACCGGTTGTGAGGTGAATAATAAGACAAAGCTGCACATTCATAATCTTTGCCATACACGCGACCAAAACGAAGACTTTCCAATCACATTATTTGCTGGAAGGAAATTGGGCAGAAAGAACGAAGGACGAACAGACGTAGACGAGGTAGCGAAAAATGAACCCGAGACAACTTCTGTGCTACTTGCGTGCAGCGGGCCGACGGTTGGGAACAGTAATGATAGCAATCCATTTATTCATGCCACCGGCAACCGTCATCCCTGTTGTGTTGTTACCGGTGGTTCGTGGAATCGCTGACATTGTGTACCGCCGCACAACGATGATACTAAAATGTGAAATTACTCGCAATTATTTTTATGCGTTTCGCCACGTTTTATGCATGTGCAGGGACAAACCGTGTGCATAATGTTACTGCTATCCATTGTTCTACGACTGTCGGGGCAAAAAGGACAATAAAACACGTATGCAGATCAGCGAACGAGTATATTTTACGATGGCGAGTTAAAATAGAAACACAAGCGTGCAGTATGAAGGGGTCACGAATTATCCTGCTTCAAAGGATTGCTAAACCTGGTTGGAAGTAGTAAAGTTAGGAAGGAATAATTGTTCCTCTGTTTACTCTTAACGTTGGGAAAAGATCACAACACACAATAAATGAATGCATGTGAATCATATTATGAGGGATACATTAGCATTCCTCGTGCGATGAATCGTTTAGAATTAAGGTCGACGAAAGTTTACGTTAGTCTTCACAACCAATTGTTATGACAATATTTATTGCGTCACATTTTATTTTTATTAATATTTATTAGGTTATGAATTATTCTTCAATCCTAAACATTAATTCATTCAAAGAGTGCCACAATTCGAAACAATGAACAATTCATGTGCCTGATCCACTACGAAATAGTACTATTTATGTCTTTTTTGCAAAAATAAATGCTGAAGGTCAATGCAAGGGCTACGGGGTTGGTTTCCTTTTCTTTCCCTTTATAATTTTGAAGACCAGTGAAGCATTAAATATGATCAATCTTTCAATCTCGCCACCTTGTCACGGTAACACTGAAATATTGCTCAACCAGCACACACACAGCAAAGCATCCATCTATCTAGGCCCCCAAAACTGCTTCCCCACCGAACAGCGCACCATAAATACATTAAAGCATAAACTTTGGCAACCGTTTTTGTTTTATGAACGTTTCATGATCACACAAACACATTCCCTTCGCTCTCGTGGCTATCTTCCAAATAATAATAATATCTATATTCCTCAACACACTACCACACACATCATACGCCCTTGTGCACGATTGTGTATAAAACCGAAAACTTTTGCAATCACCAAACGGCACGCGATAATACCGCTGCTGCTGCCCGGCACATTCCAAACAATTTGATCCTATTAAAACTGCCATCAAAAGTGTTTGAAGCTTTTAATCGCCGCTTTAAGAAAACTGTTTCCTCCGCTTCCCTCTCAATCATCTTTCCCGCCCTCGGGAACGTCGTTACATCCAATGCGCCCACCGCGCTGACGTTCAATTGAAACAAAGACGTAACTTTTTCGCCTCCAGTCTTTGAAACGTAGCTTCCTGGTTGCGCTGAGAATGGTTCTGCTCCAAGCAGCTTCCCTTCTCTTCCGTAGCTCCGACCGCAGCACATCCCCCTTTTAAAATCGATCATTTCATTGCGTTTTAGTGACCCATTCCGCGCGACTCTAGCCATTTACTATCAATCATGGCAATCGTTGGACCGACGAAGATGCTTTCTCCCCAGTGGGCGATAAACCTTTTCACTACCGTGCGAAAGAGCGCTCTTTATTTTTACTCTCGTCCCAAGATGATACACCTTCGGGTACAAGGGTACGAAGAAGAAAGAAATTAAATTACGCTACTCCCGTGCGGCCCAGCGAGACACTAACGAACGTAACGAAATGGGAGTAAAGAGTCCCGCTGCTGCGGCAGATAAAGCATTGGCGCTATTTAGTAATGGCTTTTCTGCCAACAATTTGCAACGATTCCACTTTTCCCGAGTGTTGCAACGAGTGCTCTGCTCGCTGCATCAAACTTTGTCTTCATTTTGCTACGTCAGCGAACCGTCGCATGCTTCTACTGCTGGTGTTGCTACTCCTTCCAGCAGATCCAATCTCAACCGTCGAACGATGCAACGCACGTTTGCCTGTGTTACAAAATGATACAGATAAACAAGTTAAGTAATCATCCGTTCAGTTAACATGATTTCTGCACACACTGCTGGGAGGTTAAATTTCAAGCTCAGTTTCTTACAAGCTCTGCATCTTCACTAAAGACAAGAAAGGTTGCTTGCGGCAAAAATGTCCGCGGTTCATGTTCTGTCCCCGAGACGACGGGGCGCACACATCGATGGGTCGATATCATACACAAATCGCCTCCGGTGCTTCTATCCACTAGTCACAGCATCCTGTGTTAAGCTGCGAGTACACGTCTAGACGAGCAGAGACTCGTTAAAAGCTCTACATCAACCATACCTTCGGCCTTACCGCTTCGAGCTAGCATGATCATACTTTCCTCGGTACACATTATGCTTCCTCACTCTCAACACGGTTCGCCGCATAATCACAGATGACCCAGTTTGCGGAACTGAAAGTATAATCTATCATCGAACTGGCCATCATCCTACAAACACACACACACACACACACACACACACACACACACACACACACACACACACACACACACACACACACACACACACACACACACAACGAACACCATCAACATGCACAGAGGGCACGCGTTAGGTGCTGTACACGCTTACATTGTCACACTTTTTCGTTTCTCTTGTGTTTCTTTCTACCGTAAGCAAGGAGGCTAGTGTCATACCGGTAAGCAACATAAAGCGTGGCACCGGCACAACTCGCACAATTTATCGCATAATTTTGTCCTTTATTATAATAAAATATCGTTTTGCTGGCAAAATGGCCAATCATTTTTAATGCCATTATCTTCAGCATCTTCTGCTTCGCTGCTCGAGAGACGTTCCACTCCTTGCTAAGCTACTGGGAAAGTCAAGGCCCGATTACATTATTTGTTTTTTGCTTATGATTGGAACGCTGCTGTCTTTAGTAAACTCATTCACGCCTGTACTTGCACACCGAAAGATTACACTAACGATGCACCGAATGCTCTCGCAAGGTGCAATCCTTAAGCCAGATCTAACTGGAATTTATTTGCAGAATAAATATAAAGGTTTATAAATCTAAAACAAAGTGCTAGTAAACTGACGTTAGTTCTATGTTCATTTTAGTAACTGGAGCGAATTGAACCTTTATTAAATCGGATTACGACACCTGTTATGTCTTTGGCTGAATCATTTCTATCGCGCAGCACTGAGTATTTCTATAATATCCGTAGCAAATCCAATTCACCGAACTGGACCGGGCAAGCAAAATGTATATGTGTATGTGTGCACCATTCATATCCGAGCTTTTGTAAGCCGCTTAACTATGCCAAATAATTATTTTCCCTAGCAGGAAAATTCCATTTGTTCCGTTCCCGAGTGCTGCGTGTCTCGCCGAGAAAATGAAATGAGAGTAAAAACACCACACAAAAAAAACAATCCTCAGTGAAACAAGCAGGGCTCATTAGCTTACATTCTGCGCCTCAGCTACACGATTCCCAATTAGAGAGCGAAAGATATCACGGGACAGCAATTCTTATTCAATGCTTGCGCAAATGCAAAACGTGGCCACCGCCTGTCGCATTAATGGTAGCACCGCACACTGAAACTTTGTCCGATAAATGGAAGCTAAAATTTTGTTTCAAAATTTCCTTCCATTGTGTTCCGAATTACATGCAAAAGGCAGCCCATAGGAAAGCTTCCAGCGAGACAGACACGAGCAGGTTAGTGTCAGTTTTATTTATTCTTGAGCTAACAAAAAATCCACTCATTTTCATAGCGACGTTGCCGTTCGGTGGCTTTTTCTGTGCCACACAAAATTAACACTTTCGGGTACGGGTCGTGTGAGTATGACTTCAAAGAATTTGCGTTCCCAACTGGGCCCTACCTCCACGTGTGCTGAAACATGCACATCCCCTATGGAGAGAGGAACTCTTCCCATACAGCTGGAAGGAACAATCCCACATTATCGCAGCAGCAAAGTCGTCCTCATCAACGACTTCTCTCTCACCGGAGTTGGCTGCTAGCTTTTGCGCTTCCTAGCTAACACCTTCTATTGCTCATTCCCTTTGCCCCATTTCTCTCACTCTATATCTCTCTATTTCTCTCTATCTCTCTTGCTCTCACTTGTTTCAGATGCAGTTTTCCATTTTCCGGCCAAAGCTGCAAGAGATAAATAGATTATAGCTTCCGGAATATCTATGTCGCCCGATTTCGTATTAATTTATGAAAATGTAATTTATATGCAAATTTTCCTACACAGCACAAACCCACACACACACAAACACATACACATACCGAAGTCGTGACAAAAGTGCATCGAATGGATTATTATTAGATTGCATTAGGCGGGAGCAGGTTGAAACCCTGGATGTGGTAGGATCATGGATAGCGATCGCTCGTGCCGATGCATTGTACTGCGCCTTCAACTGTGAATGCGTGTCTGGAGAGGTACCGTCACTGCCCATCCCCATGATGCATCCCCTTTGACCATTGGAAGGGTGTAATAAGTAGAATTTTCGACGGCGGCGTAGATAATCCCACTTGGCGACTATCCACTGCCATCCCATCAATGGGACTGTCCGGGTGGGCTTATGATACAGCCCAGAAGGTTTCGAGTCATTAGACCGTAATTCCAGCTGGAATCGCGAATCCTGGATTGGCAGACAATTTTCCAACGTGCCCAGCGGCATGGGTTTAACAGTGAACTTAAAAAAGTAGATCTCCGTGCTGCACTTCTTAGAATACTCCGATTGAGCGTATTGGTAATGAACAGGATGCTTCGCCGTCATCCATCCCATAATATTTCGCTGCTCGAAATACTGTACGGAAAATTGCAATTTTGTAATAAGCTTTTTTGTTGTGCATTTTACGTTCAGAAAGTTGCCTGCGATTGAAACGAGGGAAAGGTTAGATATTTTTTGCACTGCCCTTTTGCTTATTTGCTCGTTTCACTGAGTAGCTGCTTGTCTATGGTGTACAAGCATGTCCAAGGTAAGGACGGAAGGAATAGTGATGGTTGTCGTGTTGCATATACTTTACATTGCATGGCAGGACACATTCTTCAGCAGTACCCTGCACGGACCAGAAGTCTGACGCCAGTGCAACTTTCGCTGTGATGGAAAGATAAAATACTTCTCATCACCATAATCACCACACCCTTCAGCGAAGTTAGCCACAGTACGCAGGACCCACCTGACAAGGGATGGAATATTTTCTCGACCTAAAAGGTAACCCCGTTGTTGTGATCCATACACACACATACACCCACACATGGAGAAGGTGGTAATGGATCTTTGTTTTCTGCACCAAGTGATCCAGTGTGTCGTCCGGGAGCTGGACGATTTGGCTGTGCTGTGTAACGTCGCCCGACCACAGGTGTTTATAATATGCTGCTGCATTCATCAAGGGATGCAAGTTGCGGAAAGGGGCAAGGCAAGTGTGTACCGGTATGTGTTGCGATGGAAGGTTAATGGATCACCTTCACCGCTGGTTAGTTCAGTGACATTTGCCATATCAGCAGTCTGAGTGGGGTTTGCCTTGATTTTTTGCTCCGTCCTCAAGGTTTTGATGAATTTCTGGTCGGATGCATTTTTCAAAGCGAAACGAGAAATGGTACATTGCTGCAACGCATTCGTATGCAATTCTGCCAAAAAGGTCTGCAATATTAAAACCTACAATGTAGCCACTGTGGTACGTTGGAGATTAAAATTAGGGCGGTGGTAGTGCTGTGAATATTGCAATATCTACAAACTAGCCCAAATGCGAAAAACCATTGCACTGTATGCTGCAACATCAGTCCAATTAGTAGCTTTATGTTGCTAGTAACAATGGTAAAGTTGTGGTTATTTCATTTGGTGTGGTACTTGCCGGTTGTTTCAATGAAATTTGGCTTAACCATGATGTTGACGACCAAGAAGCTGCTGACAAACAATCTGATGAAAATGTTATAAAACCCGTGTTTGTTCGTACATACAATTTCGCATGTTTCTTTTGATACTTTGTGGTCGGTAACTATGTGCGTTTAAGTTATGCATATTTTAAGTGGATTTTTGAAATTATTTGCTCAGCATCTCCGTCGATGCTCCACAATATTGGCATACTTTGAACTCGTACCAAATCGATTAGATCATCTTAGGAAATGGAAACAATTCATTGTCTTTTTAAATGATTCAATTGATGGATTTATTCTTCGACAATTAGGACAACAAATATTTACCTAATCGATGCTTATACGCTAAACATTGTCGAAAGTAAGTTAATAATTCAATAACATGGAACATAGAATTGGGTATGCGCATTGTTTATTCCCCATTTCAAAGGAAGAAAAAATAATAAAGATCGCTTTGACGGACAACACATCTCTCCGCTATCCATTATCCATCTATTCTCCAGACATCATTACTGAGTACATTAAATTATACTAAAGTGATCTCGAATGTTGCAATAACACATTATTTACGATATATGGAGTGCATTATCAACAAACTGACGAAACCCCGTAGCGGTGTATCTGTCCCTAGACGTTAGTGCAAAAATTCATCTTCATCATTGATATTGTTTTTTTTTGTTACTTTACCACAAAACAGTCGCAACGACTCGAGCACAGTTCGGGTGTGCCTGTCGTCTACGGCTGTTTGCTACTGCGCGATAAACAACTGGAAGAATGGTTTGCCTTCCTTCATTCACCATGACCGGTCTGCAGCGTAAAAGTGTCATCTTTTGGTGGAAAATACATCGAATTGAAGTTGCTTCCGTGCCCTTTATAACTGTTATGTGGCATGTTTTAGGTGGAACGAACAGAACAAAACGACCAACCACCCGTTACCATTGTTTTGTCACTTTATATGCTACCTCGAGAGGGTAGCCGCGTTCGCCTTGCCATATGTTGTGCACGAGAAAAATCGCTTCTATTTCGAGGTATCATTTTATTTGCTCTAACGCGGCCAGATCCAAATGTCGCTCCCACTGCACTGTCGCAGAGGGCGTGTGGATTGCGGTGAACAGATTTTTATGTTCTGTACCGCAACATGCCACACATCCGCCATTTCCATGCTACACTTTTTCCGCACTTTAAAACTCAATTCCAGGGTCATGTGTGGCTCTTTTTGCTGGCTTTGATTGGGCTAACAGCAATGTTTCTGGCATGTTGGTGGCAGTTTCAACCCAAAAGAAGCAGATGGAGGGAAACCAAGCGCGGGTGCAAAGTTTTAGCAGTCAACATACCGGAACGACACACCCTCACCATCCTCCTGCTTACAATACCCAACAGGTTTGTTGGCTTTCGCGTGTAGTACTTTTACGCTGCTAATGGAGTAACTTTTCATAGAATACCACAAATCAATTTCGTAAAATTACTCCCCAGCGACAGTCGCATCCACCGCAAAACAAATATTTGGCTCTACGCCGGGAAGAAAAAAAAGTACAGTTGTGCGTCAGGGCCCTACACAGCCTCTCGCACACACATACCACTCCTAACGTGCTGGCAACGCTTCGAAACGAACTTGAAACGCTGCTTTAAAATGGTATACCAAAGAAAACCAAAACACCCCACAGCTGAATCTCTTCGCATTCTGCGGCTAATCAAAACTTAATCACGACACACCACGGTGGCGCCAAATTAATGGAGCGTTTGGTTAATTTGTTTTCAGTGCGTCGCTCTCAAACACTTCTTCTGCGTTTGAAACGGGGGAACTGCCTGAATGCACGCATATAATAAACGCCATTGCGTTGCCATTTTTCCAACCACAACACCCGTCGCCGAAATTGCGGACGAAGCCCGTGCCGGAGGCGAAAGGACGATTTGTTGAATCGCAAACGGATTTGATGCTACATTAATCTTTGCCCCGGGAGCAAGGCAAAGAGGACTTTCGCTAGCACTTTTACATTCTTTTCACTTTATTGGTCCCTGTCTGTTAGGAAATTATTTTCCCACGCCGAAGCAAACAGAAATCAAGCGCTGTTTGAATGAGTTTCTTACCGATGCCTCTGCACAAGAGGCTGTATATGATTTCCTATCCGCTTGATTGGCGCCCTCCCTATCGTGCCTCCATAACGCAGATGGAGCGAGGGACTACAGTTCAACTTTTTCCGCCTAAAATCATTTTATTTTGAGCGTATTTTGCGCTTATGTTGGCTGTGTGTATGTGCGCTTCATCATGCTTACTTTTGTACGCTGTTTTGTTCGCGCGCTCCCTTCCGAGTTGTTTTCTATTTTTCCTTTCGTTTGAGCATTTGTGTATCACCACCCACATCCCGATACGATAAATCTATTTCACGCTTGTGAAAATCATTTTCATAAATTATGCCCAAATAGTACATGCATATTTATAGCGCCAAAGTTTCGTAATTAATAATCAATTTATTTCGCAAATCGCAAAAACACACACACAGAGTAGCACGCGTAACAGTTTATGGGTAGGTTTTGGGGTGGAACAAGCGAAAATTTGCGTACATCTTTTGCTCGGAGAAAAGTTACCGGAGCGTGAAACTGTGTTTTTTTTTATTTAGATAAGAGATAAGATTTATTCATTATTACTTAATTGGAACAATATATGATGGATTATTGTACATTTTTCCACAATATATCAATGGAAGAAAAATCTGAGTAAATTACAACTTTTGCAGAACTCAATACGAATACGAGCTGGTGACGCCCAATTAGGTTTGTTCTCTTTCAAAACACTTTTATACAATAATTCCTAAAGTGGTCCCTAATGCCTATCAGTGGGCACAACACAATTGATAGTGGGCGATATGAAGGAAACAGTCCATAGATGGGTGTTGGTGTTAGTGACTAGAGAGCGATCGAAATTGGTAAATTTCTTACGACTTATTGCTAAGAGTGTCTGGCAAAACGTATTGCTGGTTTGTCACGTTTTATTAGTATTGAGTTGATTACTCGATTGCATTATTTGAAGTCAACATATTGAAATCTGATGTCTACATCCACATCGGTCCAAATAATTTTTATTTATTGAAACGATGATGACAAGAAGATGATGGATGTTTTCATATTATTTTTACGAATTCAGCCAAGTGTCACAACGTTTTCTTACTTTGTTTTGTCCATTCGGCCTAGATCTCAAAGTAATAAAGATGAGATATTTATTTACGATGGTAAGAGCCACATAGCACATATTGAACCACTAGGCTGAATAATATATCTTTAAGCGAAGGCGGATTAACCACTACACAAACTAAGCGGCCTCGTGGTGTCCCGAGGTCTCGAGCGGCTTCGAGTTAGGCAAGCAACCTTCCGATCACTAGCAAATTGTTTTCTCCATCCTTCTTCCGCTCCAATTACCTGCTCGACAATGTAGCAAGGCCTACATTCTTTGCTTTTAATGAGTTATTGAATACCCATACGTGTACGGTCCATACGGGGCTTGATCCCATAACGGATATGTTTTGAAGTCGTGCGAGTTGATGACTGTATCACCAACATTTATTGCGTAAAAAAATGGGAACCACTGGATTAAACATTCCGAACCTTTTTGATAACTGTTTTGTGCAAATTGATAACACGACTAATAGTATAAAAGCTTTCGCAAAGACCAACGAAAAAATCACGCAGAGTAATTATTATTCAAACAAACTAATTATCCTATCTGCTTGAAATCACATGAACAATAACAAAAGAAGGATTAAACATGAAATCAACACAAAAGTAAAATAAAACAATTCGAAAAGAAAATATCATTCCATTTAGGCTGCCAAGGTACTGCTAGCTACTGTCCACAGCTGTACTCACACCCACACTTTCTCCTCCTTTCTCCCAAATCTGGCGGGTAATACCATAAGAAGAAGGGAGAATGGTTTCAAAAAGTTCGCGTAGGAAAAATCGTCCGTCTGTCTGCAGCAAAATTTAAGCAAACGACATCCGTTATAGCACACGCCCAACATATCTGCAGCCCTAATTAAAAGTTTCTGCGCAAATCCATGCCCGCTACAGATGGAACCCGAATGATTTTTTCCTCCCCGCAGGAAAGCAGAAAGACTGTGCTGTGGGTGTTCTAAAAAAGCACACGGAGCAAAACGAGATAGAAGCAAAAAGAAACAAGATCGCTGATCAACGAGCGAATGAACTTTTGCCTTGCGTCAGCTGTACTATACTGGCGTCATGCACCATCCGAGGACCAGCGCCAACCACCTCTTCATCTCCAACATTGATCACATCAATTTCGAAAGAAATTGGAATCGAGTGGGCAACAACTTGAATTCTCGTTCCTAGTGGCTCACGAATTAAACACGTCTTTATCGGCGAACTTTCCTAGCGTCTGTAGAGCCGGCTGTTCCTTCTCCCTTGCTAGCGCACGGTATTATGAGGATGAAACCACCAACTTTATCGGCAGTAGAGCAACCACTATATGATAGAAAGGGCTGGAACTAACGATATAGAGGAGCAAAAGAGACCAGACGGCAACCGGGAACTAAAAACGAGCCCAATGATCTTGACACTATTTTCCTCCGAAGAGTTAAGTGTACACTTGTGCACTACCTCTTGCGAGGGGCATTCGGGATGCGAGAAGTGTGCTAACAATCGCCTCAGAAGATCAGCGAAACGGGAAAAATGATTTTTGTGCGATATGAAGGGTGCTTCTTTGACTTCCCACGGCAACCATTCTGCCTTCCAGGCACAAGGGTGGCAGCACTGGTTTATGGTGCAAGCGTGAGTAAACTGCACCGAACGAGGACTATAGGACCGATTTTCCAATGTAGCAACAAAAAAAGAGGGCGCAAGTGTATTCCTCTCAAGCCTATCGCGGAACTGACAGCGACCCGGTAGCTGGAAACCTAAAATTGAGTCTATCCCTTTCAACTGTTAGTTCCAAACTAACCAACAAAAAAAATATACCCTACCAGATAGCTCCCAAATCCATGGAAAAGCCCTCAAGAGTCATTGATTGTGTGTGTCTGTTTTTTTACTCGTAATTGAAACGCTCCTTTTGTGCAACGAACTTGCTCAGTGATGCTCGGAAGCGCACTACCAACCAACCAACCAACCATCCACTGGCTATTTGTGTTAAAAGGCTTTTCGAACGCGGTGCTGTATTTTGGGGCGGCTGGAGGGACAATCCAAATAAAAACTGTTTCTAACATGCACCCCCAAAAGTGCAGGCCCAACTATTTCCACATTTTCTCCTCTGTCGCCTCCTACTCCTGAGACTCTACTCGTGCGTTGCGAGTGGTAAGTTCTTCGCTCGCGAGTTGTAGCGTGGGCACAATGGCGACTTCCGTCCAATCTGCCACATCCGGTTCTTCAAATATTCTTTCACACTTTTATTTCACTCCCTCCACCCACACACTATCAACTTCACATTTTCGGGTCGGTTGATCGTAAAAGTAGAAATAGGCGCTGGAACTCATTCGGGCGCATTCTGATCGCCCACGACGAAAATCCCATTTACGAGGAGCATGAAGGAGGGAGGCATAAAAACCAGTCGCCAATTCGCAACTAGGCACGTTCCGACCATTGCGTTTCAGGATGCCAGTTTTAGTTTTTTAAATCGCGTTCTACTTTTTTTCTCCATGCTCTTTTTCTCCTCGCATACTACTTTCAAAGGGAAAGGATCGAGATTTCTCCCTTATTTGCAAATAAATTCGTTTCACGCGCTTTTTCTGTTCCCCGATCGTGCTTACACCAATTCACACAAAGGTATAATAGAAAGAGAGATTGAGTTCGTACCATAAAATCTTGCAAATTCACACCAAATGTAAAAAATGGAACCGGAATGGATAGATTTGCATTTGAAACGGCTTTTTGGCCGGGTGAGGATAGCTGCGTGAAAAAATGGTTACAAAAATTAAGCACAATTCTCGACTGGCTAAGAGAGACACCGAATGCATTCCGCTACCCTTCTCCGCTCTGTTCACCCAACTATGAGCAATGGGCACGAAATGAAAAATCTGTAACATAAAGCTTGCCACCACCGTACTTCGCTCGCAATGCTTAACTTACTTTTCTGCTCAATGCACCCAGTCGGAGACTCTGGCGAGGCAACACGCGTAAACAAAAAAAAAAACACGCACACACACACTAAGTCACACCTTTATCTCACAGCAAGCACCGAAAGTGGAAAAGCGGCCAAAAAGTTAATTTATTCAAATTCAAAGTTTTGACTCGCCGTTTTTCATCTTGCCGCTCGAATGGCGTGCCGGCCGTGACGCTAAACTTTGCCTCGATTTCAACATTCCTTAACCTTCAGAGAAGGCCCTGCTTCCTTGCACATGCTATTCGCCTGTGCGTACCAATACTGGGAAGAGGTGCAAAAAAAAAAAACTTGATAACGAGGATCATCCGCCGGAACGCACTCGCGCACACTTTCGCGAACAAAGTTAGTTGCCATTTTCATTCATAACGCACAGTTTGCGTGCGGAAACTTTTGCTATGGCTGTTTTGCGCGCCATAGCTTTCTGCTGTTTGATTTTTTTCTGTGTGTGTGTTATAAAAAAAAAGTATGGGGGTAAGTTGTGCGATTAAGATAGGAAGTTGTTGGGGGGTGCAATAACTTCAAACCAGCTGATACCCAGTAGACGTAGATGTTGAAACGAAAATGATCGAATTGTCGATAAAAATCGCAAGCAAATTATTTGCTCATGCTATCGTTTTTCAGCTCACTTAATGGATGATACAGTTGGATTAGAGCTAATAGTACAGCTTTTTGTGTATTTGTTTTTTTAATATATTATGTTGCCGTGTTTTGTTTCTGTTACGTGATGGGCAATGGAATTTAAAACAGATGATTCATTTTCTCAAAAAAATTAAGACATTTAAAGATACTGGAAAATTGAATCCTCGGAATATAATGTAACAAATGTGGCACTATTTGATCAGTTTACCTTCATACCTTTTTACTTTCTATTGCTATACGTTTTGTAAACATTAATATGTTTTAATTAAATTAATTAATTTAAAAAATTTATAAATAAAAAAGTGCAAAACCAAAAACTTGCACAATTAATACAGAATCCATTTTTCGACTAGATTGCTTGTCAATCGACCTCAAAACACATGGCACAAAATTGGCCAAGCAAAACGAAGGCAGACCTACCAGATCCAGCTGTATCATCAATTTCATGACCCCATGGTATGTGACAAATATTTCAAATTCTAAAACATCGCCGTTGGATGGCTCGTGCGGATGATTTATGGCAGTTGTTGTATTAGAATTACATAATTTAAAAAGGGAAAAGTACATTTTTATTCATCTTCATCATAAGCGTCTTTCAATATGCTTTGGCCCACACAAATTTGATTTATTTAAAGTTCTATCACAGTTCTCTCAAGTGTACACTCTCTGCAGTGTGTTTTCTAAACTTAAAAACAAAGGTGTCATTGATCATATAGACAATGTAACAGCGGTTTAGTACATATGCTGGAATTGTCGTAATTGTATAATTAAAACATTCATTGAAAAACAGTAAATACACGTTTATGTCGAACATCATCGCATGTGAAAAAAACAACAACAAAAACTGTAAACTTATACTGTATAAGACTAGTACATTTCACTTACCTCAACACGGACGGTCAAATTGTACTCCTTGATCGTTTCAAAGTCCAGCGGATGGTTCACCTTGATGTCGGCCCACGTATCGCCGTTGTCCGGTCTTTGCTGCAGATAGAACGTGTGCAGCTTGTTCGTCTGTGCGGTCGAGCCGGGCATAAGCCGATAGAATACCGTCGGATTACCCTCAATGCCCGAGCTGCCCGTACGTGCACAGAGCATTTTCACCGAATAGTTACGAACACGACGACCGCGTTTGTGGCAATGAAAATGTGAACAAAAAATATATCAGAAAATCGTTCCTCGGAAACCCGTTGCCTGCAGACACTACTTAAAGATAGGTTCTACCATTACTAGTTAGTATTTGTTAAAGGTGCAACAACATAAAAAATGCAAACACATAAAGAAAAACTTGCTGTAAATAAAAATTCGTACACACACCAAACACGCAAAGTGAGATAAAGAAGCTAGAGCTGTTTTTTTGTTGTGCTCTAGAGCTTCATTTTTCTCCGAAATTAGGAACATTCTTCAAACCAGCCCATGTGGATGTGCCCGAGCGCGCGCGCGTTTGTCCTTCTGCGAAAGGGAACATCTTTTTTCCGATTTTTTGAGCTATCGGTTCCAATTAGCGAAAGGTACCATTTAAACAAGCACCAGACTTTCTCCCTTTTCGTCAAACTTGTACGCCGGGGATGGAAAAATGAGATTTTTTGTTTGTTTCTATTTCGGAACGTACGAGGGTGTTGAATTTCTACAATTCGTTGCAAAAACAAGGAAACATTTTTTTGTGTACAGTTTATGTCGCTCTGAAAAAGCATAAAAAAGCATAAAGGATCGAGAGCGCATCGACAGGGCTTGGTTGATGAATGTATCTTGCAGCACGATGGATAAAGTATTCCTTGCCCACGCCTCAAAACAAGTCCCGGCAAACGTGGGCAACGGAAACCCGTGAAGAAAGGGATGAATTTGAAGAATGAAATGATAACTACTGCTTTCTATGCAAAGGTACAATTAAGAGAAAAAATAACCTATAAGGCATATCTCCTTCTTAACCCAGTCACGCCTTTGACGGTTAGAATTTCATTTCAAATTTGAAGCGTAACTATTTTAAACACCATCATTTTCTTTTGTTATTTTAAATCTATGCAAACATAAATGAAGAATTATATCAATTATGGAAATGAACGCATTTGTCTATTTATATAAAAATCTGGACAAAATTCAAATTCCCAGATGAAGACGCCCTTTTTTCGTTGCAGAATTAAACTAAATGTTTTAGATATATATTTTATAAATAATATAATATAATATAAATAATATAGATATTAAAGCATTAATGTAACTACAGTTGATCGTTATCTTTTCAAAACTATTCAATTTACTCCTAAAATCAGCTCTTGAATGCAGTCGGCGATGATGTTGTTTTTTTACAAAACAGGTTAAACCAAACGAATGATGATAAGCTTTGCTGTTGATGGAAAAATGCTTACACTTGAGTGCTAACCATCGCTAAGGTTAAGTCAAAAAAAATCCTTTGCACAATCTGTGCATCGCACCGTCGTGTTAATACAACCCAATGAAAGCTAACCTCGGTGACAAAGCCAACACTAAGCTGGACCCTTTAAGATAGGGGTTTATATACGACCGTTCGACGCTCACACAATAAGCAGCAACTCTAGTGCAGGAAGAACAGGGACAAAACAGGGAATGTATCCGCCAGCATTTTCACAAAAATATACAAAATTAAAAAAAAAAAACCTTTGAATTTTCCTCACACCGCTCGTTTGTGTACAAGTAAGTTTTTCTCGCCTTTCGTGACAAAGGAAGCGGGAGGCAAAACATCGGAAACCCAGACGCTGCGTCTGTCTCAGGACAACCATGTCGTCGCCACCCATCATGTGACGTGTAAAATGCAAACGAGACGAGTGGTAATGAGAAAGAATAGCCAAATGTGGGCGACAAGAAAAGCCCGAGCAGCAACACAAAACCATACGAAACGATTCCTCCTTTTCCTGTATAAATAATAACGATCAGGGAAGGATGAAAAAGAAGGAACCAGCAGGCACACGGGATGAAACACACGGTGAACAAACGTGTAAAAAAATGGCTTGCACGAAAGACACTCTTGCCGTTTACTTTACCGTCGTACAGCCTACATATGCTGCCGCTGCGGAGATAAAGCCAATCGTCCCCACATTCCCCCGGATGAGATTTACTTACAAACTTTCCATTATGTTCATTCCGTAGCTCTGCATATTCCGCCAGAAAGGGTGAATGGGGGCTTTTTATTTCTGCTAAAGGAGTTTGTTGCCGCACAAAAAAGGACCGCGCGCATTTTGAAACAGGAGAACTAGAGGGAAGCAAATTCACAGAGCCGACACCCTTCGTGAGGGAAAAAAATGCACACACTCACACAAACGTATATTTTATAGCCGAGGTGATTCTTTCAATTTAATACAACACACACACACACATCCAAATACATAAATACAACATTTTACAAGAAAATTTTAAGCAGCGAAATAAAGTTCCAGTGTTTGTATGCGCCCAGCACGCGACCAAAAAGTTTGGTCAACAAAAGTTTTGCTCCGGGAAAGATTCTCTACACTTCTAGGAAGCTTCCATTTCGCTACCCAGGCCAGGTTGGCTAGACAGAGCAGTGAAAGAAACCCCTTGCTTATTTTCTACAACTTAATAGCCAAACCTAGGGCTGAGCATTTTGGAACAGTATTTTCCAAGAAACAAATCCGGCCACATTCAACGGATACACGAGGGTGGCGGATTTTGGTGAAAGTGAATAGAAAACTTCCTAGCATGGGGTTTATCCAACTCGCCCTTCTCTCCCTTTCTCTAAAATGAGTAAAAATGGAATCCATGCAACCCTTTCTTCCTTCTTATGAATTATTCAACCGTACAACAGGCACTGCCGCACAGCGAAAGTTGCGATGCGCGACAACCTTTACAACAACATGTTGATTCCGAAATCCCTTCTTTTGCACTGTTGCGTTGTGTGGAGTGTGTGTGTTTGTGTCAAGGATTTGTCCTTGAAAATTGCCCCGTTACATTAGAGTTCGCTCCAAGCGTTCGAGGCACTTTTTCTGCTTCGCACCAGACACCTACAGTCGCCATCATTTTACGATCACAAGACAAGTAGTTGCAAACTGCTGCTGCTGCTCCTGCTGCAGCAGCAAAAGTACAGATTACCGAATGGACAGATGGGTTCTTGTATCGCAATGATGCGAAAATCATGAACCACTTGGCTGTTATGTTGGGTGACTTTTTTTTCTCTCGCCCATTCTGGTTGGCAACTTCTATCCAACTCGCAGACTATTCGTATGGTTGTGTAAGATAATCTAGGGGACTGTGTCTGCGTTCGTGTGTGTGTGTCGTTGTCATGCACAAGCATTTGCGGGGATAATTGAATTTTTAAACTTTTGCCAACCACAACCCACACACACACATACAGCAAAACTCTCCGCCAGCGGTTGTTGGTACCGGAAAAAATATACATTAATCAAAAGTTGTTCTAGCAAAACACACTGACCCTTGCGATAGCCACCAACACCCATCTTCTTCACTTGTTCGGTTGGCCATGGACCTGATGCGCGGTCAGTCAGAAGGGATAAGCGAACATCCGGGAGGAAAACTTCAGCACATTTTCTCTCCCATCTTTGATTTGCTCTGATTTAAACTTTGTTAAACTAGAACCACTAACACAAAGCCAGATGCTTCCCAAAAAAAGGCTCAGCAATTCATAAAAGGCGCAATTGACATGGGTCAGTAGGGCGACCGTGTCGGATAGGACCGAATGTTTATTAATTGTTATTTTACTCCACGTCGTACCATGGCCGGTGACAGTTTTAGATCATGTTTTGTGTAATTGTTGCACAATGTTCGCGAAATTTGCCTTTTCCAATCGAAAGTTCAGGTTCGCGGTCACAAAAAAAAACTCCTTTATGATGACAACCATAAAAAAAATAACAAGAATTACACAATGTACCCCTCACTGAAAGTGAGCGAAATATTAACCGTGCCCTGAAATGAGCGAATTGGACGGGCATAAAATAAAATAAGACTGAAAGTGGCACAGACCGGCAGCAGTCTGAACCGAACGCGAATCATAAAATGTATATCCCCCCTATACCTTCCGTTCTCCAGACCAACCGTTCATACACAAGCGCGCGGGAGCAACAAAAGGTCAGAAACTTTTGCAATAAATATCCGATTTATATTTATCTCCTTCTGGTCGGCGGAGAAAATGCTTCCTACTGTGCTGGTGGAGGGGGGTTTGGGAAAAAGAAGCCACGACAAACTTGCAATGCTGCGACTGGCAGGCATGTACGCGCGCATTTCCTTGGTTTTCTGAGACACACACACACACATACACCTAATTTGTAATATATTTAGCTTTAGCCGTTCGTATCCAAAACCTCGGCAAAATTGAGACGAAGAGAAATGATACCTTAGGCTTCATGCGGTCATCGAACACAACACAGCACTCGATGTTTGATGTTTAATGGGATACACGATACTGGGATCCAATTGGGAAGGGATCGATCTTGAACCTTACCCACCGTTTGCCGAACGATTTTTTATGTCTTTCACTTGGGATGGGGTGAAAATCGAGGACCTTCCATCATTTGGTCGTAGCTTGGAACGGGGACGAGGTGGTCGGAGAGGACCCGAGTTCGGTAAATATTTTACTACTAGCAATAAAACAAAATCCGAAACAATACTCCAACGTGGGCGTTTCATCATAGAGAAAGCTTTCGCGCCCTTTCGCTTTCCATTTTGTTTGGGGTGCAGAAGAACGGAAGGGGCGAATATACCAAATAGAACCTTTTTTTATATTGGGATTATTTCTTTATCATTCTCTTTCAACCCTTGCTGTGGATGCACGGGAGAAGATGCCCACAATGGAGAAGGATCACCTTTACCTGGAGTTATGGATTTTCCGGTCAGTTCGCATTAACGATCCCCTCCTTCTCGCAGCAAGGATAAAGAAAGTGCAGAGATACGGAGTAAAAATCGCAAACGATACACTCGTACACTTGTTGATACACAAAAATAGCCTTTCCACTCGTCCCAGCAACACTTGTTTCGGTGAATCTTTTAGAAGATTTTTTTTTTTGAAGACGCACCTCGTGTCTTGGGTTCATCTTTTACGAGGGAAAGAAGAACATGATTTCTCCCCGTCCCATCCCGCCCATTGCAGGCGCAGTAAATTTCAAGGTGAAAAAGAACCAGCACCACACCACCACCATCTTCACCAACACTGAAATGAAATCAGTTCCGGCAGCGTCCTACTGTCGCTTCCAGGTATGGGCTCGTACTCTCCCCGAGATTGTCGGAGGGCTGTCGAAAACGGGAAGCAACATAACTTCCCATTACTCACGCAACCGTTGGGCGTTGTGATTGTAGCGAAAACCTTGTACGAAAAACATCCAACATTACGTGCAATGCATCTTGCCGTACCATCTTCTGCGAGGCTTATCAAGGACAACACGTATATACACACACACACATACACACACTTCATGAATTATCGTTTACATCTCTCGTAACTTCCCAATTACTTTGTCCTTTGCCCTGTACCTCGTTCCATCTCTTTCTTTCTCGCACTTTCATTCACTGGCAGGACAATCTCGGAACATCACTTCCAGCATTTGCTTCCGGTCGTTTGCTTTCGATTGGGCTATTTCGAACGAGCAATATTAAAAACGGGCGCTGGACCTGCGCTGGGAGCAACAACAACAACAACAACAACAAACATACCCCGTGGGAAGCAGGAATTTTATCGGTATGTTTATGACAGCATAAAGTGAATCGCGCCGTCGGGGAATGTATGTGCGTGTGTGTGTGCTGAAATAGCGAAAAAAAGCTGCGGGTCGTTGTGTCTTTCCTTAATAAACCCTCATGCTGGAGAGCGAGAGAGGGGATGATCAAATCATATTCAACCAAACGTGCATAATTCCCCATTTTTGTCTTTCGAATGTGTGTGTGTTTTTTTTTTTATTCTCATCTTAATCAGGATACGAGGTTTCCTCGTTTGTCTCTTTTTGGAGTGTTTGAATTGTCGTGTTTTCCCCGAGGCAACAAACAGACATCCCTCAGGGATGAATACACCATCATTATGCGTGTGTCGGTATCTGTGTGTGTGTATGTGGAGCTGATTATGATTGCTTGCAACTGTGAGGTGTCGTTGGGGAAAACATAATCAGTTTAACATTAACGAGAGGATGTTCTCGTTACAGCTTAATGTATTGATTGTACCAAAGGAAGGCGACCTCATCCGTTATGATGGAAACCGCGGTGTGATTTTTATAACTACTTCTTATTATTATTTAATTGAACTCTTCAAAATCCAACCACCTCTTATTGTGTCAAGTGCTCTGCAAAGGCCTTTGGCTTTCATTACGAAATTTACTAAAAAACGTGGTAAGTAAGAATTTCTCATGAAACATCAAACAAAAATTGTGCATTTATACGGAACCAACAAGACTCCTGATTTGAATTGAAGTACAGGTAACGGTTCTAGGTAGAAAACAACAATTAACATCATTTACTACTCACCACTCCTCCGCCTCAATCTGCTATTCCCAGAGAAAAAAGGTCATAGATGAGACCGAGGAGAAATTATGTTTTATACGCTCCAAATGCAAATACACAGCCCCTCATCTATCAACACCGAATTCAATTTCGGCTTCCGCTACCAACAAAGCACAGGTGCGAAAATACAGTGCAAAAAGAGGATAACGGGAGAACTTGCAAGCGATAATTGAATGACGTCAGATTCAACGATAACCGCTTTTTAAACCCGTTTGATTCATTTTGTTGTTGTTGTTGTGTGGAGTACATCTGTCGAGCAGCTTGACGCGGTACACATTGCAATGCATGGATCACCCCCTTCTAGCCTCCCGTGCTCGACGGCACCAATCGTAACGGATGAGCATGACGATGTGTAAAAGACCGGAGACGTATACTCGATACACGCTTCCCGTTTGCTGATAATGAATTTTCATTTTTCATCACCACAACACCGCATGACTCCCTCTCCCCACCCCCTTCCTCCTCACCAGGGAGGAAAACATTCGGTAGAATGAGGTACCGTGCACCGTTTGCCTGAAGTTGGTTAGCGTTGGTGTGATGGAATGGAAATGCTGTCGTAAGTACTGTGGTAAGCATTTAAAATATTATCGCCCATTCCGAATCCACGTTTCGTGCCTCCGTTACCTACATCACACACTCACACAGACAAACTAGTTGGTGGAATCGGAGTGGCAACCAACTTCGAAGTACCGTGTACAAGTACTAGCCTTCCGAGCTTTTACGTTCATCGCACTCAAGGATATCGTACAGCAATGTATCCGGCAATGTGTGCACGCGGAATATGCACTGACGTAAACCTGGCAGCCGTACCCACAAACACACACACAACCACACGCCCTTATCGATGTGGGCTTTCCGGCACGATGATAACCACGCGCACTCGTCCCGGATAAACAGTGCACACCACTGTCCGTACTCTCTCCGTTTTTTTTGTTTTGTTTTACCCATGCTGCAGTTGAATGGAACAGAACAAACCGGAACAAATACAAAATGCAGCGGAGTGCAGGAACTGGCTGCCACTACCCATCCCGAACCCCTTCAAACAGGACAGGAGATACAGTCGTCGTCTGGCAAAGACAACACATCGCGACGGAAACAGGAAGCAAATACCGCACGCCGTACCATTTGCGATCGTACAGGAAATCCTTCAACATTCGCTCGCATTCTTCACTATAGGCTGGCGCATATCTCGCACGGGACTTTGCACGCTCCGTCGCTTACTCCCGTTACTGCGGTTACACAATGCTTGTTACATTGGTAAAGGAGGTGTAAATAGCAGTGCGCCAGCCGCGTCCCCTATCGTTCGCTTTCTCTCTCCAGAGACACAGATGGTTTGCAACGATATGGGAAGGACACGGGTAAGCTTCTAGCAAACCAGCTGCGGATGAGGTTTACGGATGACTTACTGCAGGCCGAGAAAAATAACCATCATCAAAAAGAAGCGGAACGCGAACAAAAAACTCTTTTGCTATAGAGACAAGAGATTTGGAGCCCTTTAGCAACACTCTTTGGCCCGCTTCCGCTTCCTATCTGAAGAGGAGTTCGGAGTTCTCTATCGTCCCACCGTGCATCGTGCTGCTGTGCTTGCGACTAGCAAACATCCAATGGCGGAACAGGCGTGTTACGGGAGAAAGACACAACTGGAAGGCGGTGCGGGAGCTGGGAAGAGTTAACATACATGCACACGAGCTACACGCGACCGGTAATGCGCGTTCCATCTTAAACAACGTAATTACAGTTTCACCTAATCGCTCACTAATCCGGCGTACTGGGAGCGGGCTGGGGTGGTGCTGGTATAAAATCCATTTCAATTTAAGCACGATGGCACGGTAAAACATGCTCGCGTGCGTGCGTGCGGGTGTGTAAAATAGGGATGAAGCTCATTTCAGGGCACAGGGAAAAACAACCCGATTCCCAGTATGCGCCAGAGTGCGTAGGGCTTTAACGCTATTATTTAAGTTTGCTGCTGCCTGATCGAAATCACACACTAAAGCTGTCTATTTTAAACTTTGTGCTAGAATTACATCGTGCCTTTGTAGTAAAGGGGATATAAGCCCTTGGATTGGAAAAGTAGGAAATATCATCGTAATAGTAATGCTTTTCCACTTTTACCAATGGTGTGTATGCGACAATTTGGACAATAATACATTTCTGATTATGGAATTATGTTACTGCATCCTATATCTAGCCCAAAGGTATTTGTTTTTAAAATTCCAAACCTAACTTAATGTACCTCGTTCAAAGAAGGCACATAGTTTATTTAACTCTCATTCAGTGTTCAAACCCTCACGATGGAGTGTAGTACCAACAAATAACTGTTCATAAAACATACATATTTCAAACACTCTACTACCCTTGAAGGCGTGCGGAGGATCACAATCACCATAATCGGTTGCTCGGGACCGAAACACGAAATATGCTTCCCATTCCCTAAATGAAAATCCCGCGTACCCCACGTGGGAAACGGCTTTGTGCAAGAATTACTTGCGATAACAAGCGAAAAACTGATGCAAACAAAACCGAGCCGAACAACAAAAAAAAAAAAAAAAGAAGAATATGCCAACCAACCGGATCGTTGGGTTTAGCCGGGTGTGTGTGTGTTTTTTTTTAAATATTTTAGCTGATAATGCCAGACAGCGGATCATCACTGTTGGACATGGTTTTGCCACTACCGCTAAGTACGGAGCTGTATGTGTGTGTATGTGTTTTTGTGTTTATGTGCCTGTGAGCGTGTACGCGTGTTGATGAGGACGCGCCCTGATCCCTAAGGATCATCAAATGAGACACAAACACAACACGCGCTCGCCGCTAGTTGGGTCAGCACATCCCCGAAGCTAAAGAGCGACCAGAAATGGCCGCAGCCACGCGTGACATTTAGAACGGCGAAACGAGGCCCGCGCCGTACTACGCCGTGTGGACGGTGGAGTAGCGTGAGAATGTTATTTCTAGCTTGAAATATTCAAAAGCTTTTTTCCGGAAAGCCCCAACGGCTAAATGGCTGTGTGTGAGAGAGAAAAAGGGGGGAAAGCGAGAGAAAGTGGGCATGGTAGCAAGCTTCTTCGGAGGAGCATGTCCGGAGGGTGTGTATTTTTTATCAAACAAAATGACGTCCCTTTTTTATGTCCGTTCACTTCAAGTGGCCGCTACGTGGGCGTTTTTCTGTGTGTATGACTGACGCTGTGGTGTTTTGTTTTGCTTCGAGATTTTGGTTCTGTTTTGCTAACCCCAAGGAGAGCAGGAAAAGGGAGAGTAAAAAAGCATTCGCATGAGAAATGTATGGGTGTGTTCTTTTTTGACCGACATTCCCTGCTCTGTATCCTCAAAAGCTGACCAAGCACCAAGTGTTAACCCCTGCCAGAAAGCCCTAAACTTTTGGACACATGTAAGCGTGTTTTTTATCATTTTTTTTTTTGTAGTTAGTGGGCTGTGTAAAACAGACACAAACACACACACGCGCAAGTGAAGGAAAGGGTGGGAGAAGGGTGGCAATGCCGTTTTTTGGTCCGCCTCAAATTTTCATCTAGCCAGAAGACGGGGAGCGAAAATGAGACACAAACCAAAGCAGTGTCGGTATATTATTTGGCCGGCAGCACATTGTGCATGCAACGCACGGAATGAAATCCCCTAAAAATAAAAAAGAAAGAAAGAAAACCAGCATTCAGCCCCATCCCTACCAACCACTAAATGTTGCGCAGCACACGGTGGGTCAATCCTTGGGACAATATTTCCGCTGTGGTTATTCCTGTGTTGTTAACCTTAGCATGAGGTTTGATCATGGTTTCTCCATCCGGCGAAACAACACACACCCGCCCGGTGGGGGACCCAGAAAGCGTTGGGACAGAAAAATAATTAATTTCCTTATTACCAGCTGCGCTCCCCTGCTCGCGTCTGCGTTTGTGAGGTTGTGTGTGAGTGTGTGTGTGTGTGTGTTGAAAAAAGTAAAGAGAAGATAAAATAAAAAGAATTTCAAACGTGGTCAGCGAAACACTTCCTACATGTTTCGCCACACACCATACAACACAACGTTGTGTAGTGTGCTCTCGCTACAGAAATACCATTTGGAGTCTTTAAGCAAAAAAATATACACACTTAGAAGTGTACTGTACTAGTTAACCACCCCGTAACTAACTCATCCTCCAAAGCACGAACAAACAATGAACGCTTTCAACTTCCACGGATACCTTTTTTTATTTTTTAGACACATGCTTCTTCCGTTCCGAATTTCGTTCTCATTTGTATGATCAAACCATCTCACACATATCAACCTTTTTTTAATGTGTGCAGAAAGGCGTGCTGAATAAACCCCTTCACCGGACTTCACTGCGCGATAAACGAGCAGTAATTTATGGCACTAAATAATTCATAATGTACTACCGGCCAAAAGGGGATGGCCAGCAACAGCAACGATCAAGACGGGGCTCAACACGAGTGTGGTGTGTTAGTATCTGGTCAGCAGTGCGGCGCATTTTGCGTTTAACGTTATGCCAACGTTATACCGACACGCTGAAACAAGACAAACAAACCCTGCTCCCTCGTGGCTTGATTTTAAAACGGATATCAATTAGCTAAATATGCTCTTGCCATCGTTGCGCCGCCTTGCACGATGCACAAACAGCGGAGGCAACTTGTGTTCGACCATACGTGTAACACGAGAACGGCAGTGAATTATGCAAAAAAAAGGACGAGTGTATGGAGAACGGTAATGATGCTAATGGAAAGTTAATTAACTTTCTATCTGAGCTATCCCGATTCTATGCCGGGAGGCTTCATTCAGTCGAATGCTCAAGCACGATTTAACATACATCCGATCGATTACTACCATGTGCCGAGTGGTGAAAACAATGTTTTCCAGCAATTCGCAAACGAGGCCGTACCGTTTTTATCAAGCACAATAATCGGCCCTCGATTGCAGTGAAGCCGATACACCCATTAAATACTCATCTTACATTCCGAGCTATTGTGGAATGCAAAAGCAATAGCACAGTAGCAGGAAGGAAACTAATCAAACACACAATCCTGGAATCTGGTACACCTCGTTCGATACCGAGCGGTTTCATTTAGCTATTTCGTCTTCCTAGGAAAGGAACGAGGCAAACATTCCACTCCAGCGACTGGATTGGGACAAGGGTGGAGGAAATTCGAAATTGTCCCCATAGCATAATTAGGCATGATTTTCATCCAAACAATTGGCAAACCGGAAGTGGGGTGCCATTCGCCCAACATGAAAGCATGTGCATACTGATCGAGTGTGCTTCTTTTCTATTCTCGTGGACGAATCGTAATGCGAAACGCCAACTACATTTTCTCCGTACCGTGGCCTCGTCGCTATTTGCAATACATGGGTCACGATAGATATGTCCTATTTCATATTGATGAAATTCCACCGTAACTCCCTCTCTCGCTCTCTCTCTCTCTCAAATTGTACGTGCACAATCCTTCACAGTAGCGAAGATTGGCATTTGCATTAGAATCTTCTCCGGCGAATCGGATTCAGTTGAAGAATTCAGTACAACGCATAATATGAAATTTTCGTCTAAAAAAGAGCATACTCGCATAGCTTTATCGCAGTAAAGTAATACCTAGCATATTGCCTAATGCATAATTGAGCGACGCACCCATGGAGCAACTGCAGAAAACATAAATATTACATCATTTGACCGTTGGCCATGTCCTACATTTCCTACAATAAAGAATAACATAACGAATATGACACGGCAAATAGTAGGTTGCTTAGAAAGAGCTGGACATATCCCATTCAACTAGCAGTATGCAAAGCTTATCATCATCATCATCTCACCATCATCGTCATTCATCATTTGCAATATCGAGCTGTTTGAAAGGAAAGAAATGTTTCCTATTTTCTTGTTCTATGCATTCACATAATTAAATTAAAATTCCCATCTTCATAACATCCTTTGCATGTACAAAATCACGTTTAAGCAACATTCATCCACTACAAGGCGTTTTGTGTTTAACTACAGCAAAATGCGGCAATTAAATGATAAATGAGGTTCGGTAAATTTACACAAATCAAAAGCAAAATTTCCTTGAAAAAAAAAAAAAACGAAACGAAAAGAAAACCGCGCATCCTGGCGCATCGAAACACAGACCTGGCTTTTATCGAGACAACCTTTCCACCGACAGGCATATTTTCTTTGACGTAAATCGGCCCGTAAACCGTATTGTCCCACACCGGCGGATTATTGGCTCGATCGACGACATCGATCTGCACCTCGACCGTACGCGACAGTGGGGGATATCCTTTGTCTTGTGCCATCGCTTCGAGTTTGTACGTTTCGCGCTATGAACGCGAACGAGTAATGGCAGTTTGTTTGTTTGTTTTTTTTTGTGCAGGATATTGTAAAAAGTTTTTTTTTTAAGTTCGAAACAGATCGGACATCATTAGACAAAAAACAACATAGGTTTGTGTTTGCGTGAAGGGAGGATTGAGTATGTAAAGCGGGTGGGAATACCGTGATAGATTTATCCAAACGGTAATTGTGTGGTACAAAAAAAGTATGCAGCGAAGTGCAAAGTTGAAACAAAAACAAAAATATCAACGCACAAAAAGTACAGCAATACAACACGGAATGGTGGGGGGGGAAATATAGTGCCAAAATGCAAAAAACGTAACCGCAAAATTCAATGGCAAATGGCAAAAATGAGAAACAAAAACGTTATCGAACAAAAATGATATTTTACGCAACATTTGATCCGATCACAATGTGTTTATAAAGTTAAGTTCATGTATATGAACAACAACAAAATACCATTATTGAAAATGTACAGACGGTACAAAAAAGACAGTGAAACAAAACAATACAAATGGGCGAGAAAAGAGCGCCATTAGTGCAACGCGTGTACGTGGTTTGAATGGGATGCAAAAAGAAAAAAAAAAGAAAACAATTGTCAAAATGCAAAATCATGTACACATCAATTGCATGAATTGAGTTGAATAATTTTACAAACGACAGGAATACAGTGAGGGTACAGTGAGACGAGGCGAAGAACAGCGGTTGAACAAGAAAGATGAACACCAATCGTACGTATTCGATGTAACACACATACAAAAACACATACAAAAATTTGATAGTACAAAAACGAGCGAAAAACGATTTTGATTTTGATATCCGCGTCGTATGTAACGTTGTTGAGCAATTTCATGTCGAGATCGTTGTCCGTGTTTTATTTCGAAGCAAAAATCCACCATCCACCGTCGCAAAAATCACGGGTGTGTGTGTTTTATCGTTGCAAAAAGAGAAAAAGAGAAAGAGAGAAAAAGAGAGAGAGAGAGAAAGAGCAAAAAACAAATTCGGTGATCAAAAATCAGTTCACTCTATTATGCCCATCCAGGTAGGATGGAGCCGCTTATGTTCCGTTGCATTGCTGTAGTTAGGGAGGGACAGGCAAGGGGATGATCGCTTTTATAGTTTTGTTTTAGTTTTTTTTTTGTTTTGTTTTGTTTTTTTTTTGTAAGCGACAAAAATGGAAGGAATTATGGACTCATTCTGCCGCACAGGACGAACAAAATAGAACAAAAATCGTTCAGAATGGGTTACAAAATCTATTCGCCGGAAAAATGATTGCATTCGATGTTCGCGGGCCGCGACGAAGAACAAACTGACAAAACACGTACCTGCTTTTCTTCTACGCACAACCAGAAAAATTGGATGGTTGTTTTTAATGGGTGATAAAAATCGATAATTTGTCCCAAAATTACATTTACCGTCGACTAATTAATTGCGGGAGCGAGAACGAACGAGAGAAAATCAGTTTAAACACAACAAAAAACCGTACTACAAAAAAGGGTAACATTTTGAGAATAATAAACACGTTGTCGCACAGCTGAACAGAGGGATATTATTTGGCTGTATGCGCTGTATCCGCCGTTCGTTGTGTGGTGTCGTACGTGTAAAACAAAAATGTAAAAATGTATCGAAATATGCATCAACAGGTGGTGAAAATGGTCTCGATTCGATCACACCGAGTGCAGCTCGGCGGACCGCCAGCCGGATGTTGTCGATGAGAGCTTCGCTGTTTATTCGCTTTTATACAATTTACTTATCGTTTAGTATTATTAGCATATATAGTACAATGTAATGATATATAATATAAATATTTAAAGGTATATAGGATAGTAAATATATCTATAAATGCTATTTGAACCCGCTGCACAACACCGGTACGATTCGTGCAAAATGCTCTCATCAAAAATACGGGTCAAAAACATGTTGCACGAGCTCATTCCGTGTGTGCAACAGGATTCGGTTGGATGTTATTTCAAGCTAGCTTCAGTTTATGCCTCGTATTTGCTGGAGCTTCAAGACTATGCTCGGTATACACATTTTCCCCTCCAGCAAACTCGGGCGCAGGCGCGCGCACTCCCCATGTTCTAAAACGTGTTCTAAAAACGGTCGCTCTTAGAAACGCTTCAAAATGTGAGGAGTGCGCGTATTATGAACTGCATCTTACAAGCTTTAAGGGTTAGGAATGGTTTTAGTGGACATATTCGTACAATAACAGTGTGAGACAATTCATTACAAGAGGAGCTTAGTAGTTAGTAGTACAACAGTGCGGTGCAGCTTACGGAGCTAAGTTACTGGTGAGGTATATTTTTTGTTTTGTTTGGTTAAACCAACTATTCTGGCAGCAGCAGGAATCCATTTGTATACCAACCTTGCTTTCACCGATGTGACTACCGTACCGACAGTGACATTTTCCCTAATGTGAATGGGGCCATATATAGTGCGATCCCAGATCGGTGGCTTATTGTTCCGATCGACCACATCGAGCTCTACGTCCACGTCGGCAGTGGACGGCGGGTCGCCTCTATCCGAGGCGTACACCTTCAGCCGGTACCGTTCACGCTGCCGGGATTATTCGCCACACAGAAAGGAAGGCAAACAGGGAATGCGACCCGCGAGTTGCATCCAAAAGATGGATGGATGTGATTTGTTTAGATCATTACAGTTCATCGTCGGCAACGTGTCAGTCAGTTTTTTGTATAGTTTTAGATATTTTTTTCGATTTTTTTAAGTATTGGATATGTAATATAGGGTGTGAATGGGCGAGTTAACGTTTAAACCGGTTGGTGGTGTTCAAATTGTTTCAATTTGTACATTCAACCAAATAAACGCCAAACATCAAGCCGGGACGACACCGACAAATACGCCGAACAGCATACGACCAGAAAACCAAAGCAAACGGAATATGAAAATAAAAAAAGAAAGAAAAGAAAAACAACAAAAGAAAAGGGAAACATTTATTAATAAAAATAGAAAACAATACACACAAATATAATCAATACGGACAACAAAAGACAATAAATTATTACAGGTACAGGATTTTAGTATGAATAATTAGGTGTTTTCTAATGACATACAAAGCATATGACTAACTGGATTGATGAAATGGAAGTTCAAAAAGGGATGTTCGAAAAACATAAAGATGAAGCTGTGTGACGGTAACTTAATGTGTCTCGGCTAAGCCGTTACTGAGCAGGCGGAAACTGGCCTGATGAGCGTTACGCGTTATTGTGAGCGCCACCTACTGGTAGCTAGCCGAAATACAATGGGTGTATGTTCAATTTCGAGGATGAGCACGTCAATTTAAGTAACATAAATTCAAATAGAGGTGATCAAAACAAAGAAGCAAAACCCATTATATAATGTAAAACACAAACAATTTTTGGAGTACAATTTTAATTGTACATTTTTAGGCTCAATCAATCTAAATATTTGTCAATGCCCTATTGTTCATACATCATACAATAGTTTGGCTACCACAGATCGTAATTCGTATATCATACGGGATGGTTTAGGAGTGCAGAGCATAGAAATTGTATTCAATTTAGAAAACGTTGCATAGGGGCTGGGTGTGATAGCTTAGTTACCAATGATGTGCCGGAAATGTAGTACAACACTACGTATTATACCCGGAGGGCATTTTATGCCGAATCGCAAGTTGCAGGTATTAGAGAACGGACATAGCGATACAAACTCTCACAGTGCTAAACAACATTATGGACTGACACTGACGCGTAGCTACTTACGGAGTAGCAACCCTGCAGCCCACCAGAGCGCGGGTTTACATACACAGCGCAGACCGAGATATCGCAATCGCAGAGTTATGAATTCGATTGTACACGAGGAAACGGGGAATATCCAGTTAATATTAATGGAAAAGAGAAAAGAAAATTATAAACATTCAGTATAAAAAAAAACTCATCGAACTAAGTACCATTTAACAGTGCAGTTCAAACATAAGATGTTAAGTTAAAACAAACTAAAGATGGTTAAAGAGAGTAATACAAAACAGTTGTTTGATCTTAACTTAAACCATTTAACACTTCACTTTCACCTCACTACTCAATAACAGAAAATAAGGTTTTGACATTCTTGAAGCAATTGCAGAAACATGGAGCAATTGGTGCAAATGCCTATTTGCTCCATCTTACCAGCAACATCGGTGTGACTGCAGTTTTATTCTTATCTTGCTTTACAGAGTACAAAGCAGTACAGATGAAAGAAACATAAAAAAGGGAACTTTCATGCAAGGAGAGGCGTGATGGTGGTGATACAGGACGAACACAAATCAAGCATTCCAAAAGGATAACCAACCAAACCTGGGCTCAAAAACGCTTTCAAATCATAAGCAACCCAAAATGGTTTTTAAAACGCATTGAAAATATAAAATCAAACAAAAAACACGGTAAGATCTACCAGAACCAAAGAGTCAAAAAGGGTGATCGGTGGTATTACTTATGGTGGTCTGTAGTTGTGCGATGTTGTAATAAAATCACAGAAACATTGAACAAAAAGTGTAAAAGTGTTACTGTATCATTGAAGAAATTATGTTCAGTACACTTAATGCTATTCGTCTGATCACGAACTAAAAGCCAAAATCAAAACAAACAAGGGAAGAAAAATCCAATTTACTCATACAAAAAACTGAGACTGAGTAGATCGTTTCCGAAAAATTGGCGACACGAGTTTGGGCGAATGATCAAAAATTTGTTCACGTGGCGTGACATTTTTTCACGTAAAAAGCCATGTTTAAGGATTCCTCTTTCTTGCTTGTTCGCTCTCCCATATTAGCACATTGCGAAAATGTCACTTACAATATCATCTCTTTTCGTCTGTACTGGTAGTTTTATTTCTATATCGCTTATACCTTCTAGCAAAGTATGGGAATTAAAATCAAAATTTCAAAAAAACGTATTCCACAATACTGCTAGTAATGTATAAACCCGCTAAAATATGCAACTGTACCGTCACTGTTGATGTTCCCCTACATAGAGCAATAAGACTCCACTGAGATGTTTTAGGTAGGTTAGCTTTGATGAATCGTCCCTTTCGGGTGAGCATAATATATGTTTGCGTTGGAAGTGGTGCTAAAATATTTCAACAAAAAAACACCACCCATATCGTCCATCCGTTTGCCGTTTCACAACCGATGAAAAGTAGTACCAAAATATCAAAAATCTTTTTATTTTGTACGATTTTCTGGGCTGTGAACGGAGGGTACTAAAAACGATCGCTCCACAACGAGGAATTTAAAAGGGTACGAGATTGTATTATGTTTCCGGTACCGTTGAAAATTCACCGTTCGTAGAACAATTGAAATTAAACGCATACAAAAATTACCGAGTGTTCTTACAACCCATTTCAAACACACAACAACTCAAGATTAATTGTGATACAGAACGGAAAACACGTGCTGCGGAATACGGTGCCGTAGAGTGGTGCGTTGCTATCCACGCATTGGTGCGCGTGCTTCCAATCACACTAAACAATGCATATGCGTACAAGAATTGTAGATATATACGAACTATTCATTTAGTTTGTGCACTCAAAATAAAGAAAATAGTAGCGCTAGTAGGTAGGTAGTTTGAGACACCAACAGAAAGCTAACATGTACTTCAGGTGCAGTGGAAACCATACAGCTAGATACTGGTGCAGAACGAGTTGTGGTACTTCTCCTCGTTACGGATTGTACGCGGTGCAGTTGACTGAAAGAACAGAATATTTGCAATCGGAAACACAATGTCTATAAAACAATAAATTCAATATTATGTTGCAAGACGAGATCGAGCCATCTTCATCCGTTGTGTTACGCTCGTCGAGACCGGAGCGTTTAGCTGAAGCTCACACGGGCGGCGGCAAGCAGATCGACCGGTATGCAGGAAGATGTCTGAATCTCATGGCAAACTGGCAAATGATAATGTTACTGGTGCTGTAAAAAGTCCGTACAAGCTTCTATCGGCAATTGGAAGCTTGCGTGTGCCACTGAATCACAAATCACATTGGAAGGACAAGCGAATGGTAGATCTAAAACGCATTCATTGCATGCAATTCTGCTTTCTTCTAGGGTGTCGTTTTATTTCACCAGAAAACGAAAAATATAACAGCAACGTGATTATATGTTTTATCAATTTCAATTAAATTTACTATTCCTTTCCAAATCTATCATTCCTTTGTCCAGCATTTGATCAGTTTCTTATAAATATTTATATATAAAAGATATCGACACAATTTTACATACAATCGTTATACCGGTAAAATAATAAACTTTGTCAAACAAAAGAAACATAAAATACGAAAAATACGGTGCAGTTTTACGAGAACCAAATCGTTCAAACGAAAACGATAACAAACAAACGGAAACAGGAACAAAACAAAAGGATGTATCATTAGCATCACAGAAATTGCGAGAGAAATCATAACAAGTTTGGACTGAAATCTAATTATTTTCTCTCTTTCTCTCACTCCCCTGCTAAGTCACGTTAGGCACGACCCATTGATTGCCATAGTATACAGTAAGGGACAATCGTTACCGTATCGTTTTGTTTTGACAACATGTCACGGTTGCGACACAAGGGATCTTGGTATATAACTATCGTGTATTGCACATTTTCATAATTTATCTGCGGCAGCCATATTGAAAGCAAGACTTTGAAAGAAACAATCGACTGTACTCATCGCGATCATAGCTTTCGCTACTGTTCGATGCAATCTCTTTCCGGAGCTCACAAATGCACTGAGTATTTGCAACAGAATTTGCAAACTAAGTATCGTCTAATGTTTAGGATAACATTGAAGGAGGACAGGGACAGTGTAAACGGGAGTCGTGGGAAACTTGTAGGGCTATCGAATCATTCGATGTACGTGTACACTAATTGAATCAAAGAATACTTACGTCGAGCGGCTTCTTCAACACAATCCAGCCGGATTCCGGCTGAATTTCGAAATACTCCAAATCGTTGGGGCTGTGGGGTGCGCTTAAAGTGTACACGATGGCACCGTTGTTATCTGCATCTTCATCGGATGCGGACACGCGTAGAATGTTTGTACCGATGCTTGCATCTTGCTTTACGTTTTCAACGTATTTCTAAAAAGTAAACGTGTGATAAAGATTATTAGTTATTTTCATTATAATTTCAGATAGGTGCGCGGTACCGAAGTTTTATTACCTGTCGATCGAACAGTGGTGGGTTGTCGTTGACGTCCGTAATTTCGACCGTAAAGGAGCAGACACCTTCCAGGCTGGGTTCACCCTGATCGGTTGCTTTCACCGTGACGGAAACAAACTTGCCATCGTCACCTTCACGATCAAACACCTTGTTCGTGGACACCTCGCCCGTTTCTTCGTCCACGGTAAACTTGGTACCCTTCTGATTTGGCTGCTGCACTATCGAGTATTTCACCTGCAAAGCGTGATTATGATCGGTGGTCAGTTAGTGTCGTAAGGATAAACAGTACCGTAACCATCATTCCTACCTGTCCGTTCACACCCTTATCCTCGTCGGTGGCCTGCACCTTTATGACGGGGCTCCCGTTCGGCGCACCTTCCTCCACCTTCGGGTAGTACGTGCCGCAATCCTTAAACACCGGCTTGTTGTCGTTCACATCGGTGATGAACACAACGACAACAGCTGTAGATGTATGAATCGTCGCGTCACCGTTGACGCAGCACGACCCATCATCCATAGCTGTCACATTCAATTCATACTTGTCCCGATCGAGCGAGATCGCCTTGCTGTGCAGCCGGATGACCCCCGTGATTTCCTCGATCACGAACTGGCCGCTGCTCGTGCCGCCCCCGACAAACCCAAACCGCACATTGTCACCATCTTTGTCCGACGCGACCACCGTCGTCACGAGCGTGTTCGGGCCCGCGTTTTCGTCCACGTTCGGTGTGTACACCTGCTGGCTGAACTTTGGCTCCTCGTCGTTCTTGTTCTTGGTGTACACACGCACGGTAGCCGTGCCAGTCTTGGCCGGTTCGCCCTTATCCTTCGCGGTCACGACAAACTCGTAGTACGCATTGTTGTTATCCGCGTCCAGCTGCTTGTTGTTCACGATGATGCCGTTCGAATCGACGGCAAAGTGGTCATCGGACACGAGATACTCGATCTCAGCATTTGCGCCCGAGTCCGAATCCATGGCTTTCACCTTCAAGATGCTCGTTCCGAGCGGAATGTCTTCATCGACGTTGTGTGCCTGGTAGTCGGGCAGCTCGAACTTGGGCGCATTGTCGTTTACGTCCGTAACGCGAATCGTTAGCTATGGGGAGACAGAACACAATCAATAGCATTATATGGTGCCCGCACGTGGTTTTAAGCACGTGGCCATTATTTCCGGCCCGATTGCAACTCACCTCTACCGAGGTGGAAAAACCACCCGAATCTTCCGTTGCGGTAACGACCAGCGAGTAAACGTGCGGCTGACGTAGATCCTCAAAATCTAGCTCCTTCGCCAGCTTCACAATGCCCGACGTAGGTCCAATATTGAAGGTTCCAGCGCCCTGGCCTTGAGCTTTCAGCGTGTAACGAATCTCCCGATCGGCGAACGATTTTGCCTTCACGGAAATGATGCTGCACGAGAGAATGGGAAATTCGAAATGAGCGTTAGTGGAATGTGCACATTCCACAATCGGGCATTGCACACGGTTCGATGAGCCCATGGGAAGCTTCTTTTCCTCCCCTGCACACCACACGGTACTTACTCCGAGTCCTTTTTCTGGTTTTCCGGAATTTCCGCCTCGTAGCTTGGCATGTAGAATTGGGGCGCCCGCTTGCCACCGACAATCGATAGCCGCTCCTCGGGCGTACTCTGGAACCGCCGGTCGTCCACCTTGCCGTTCTGGTCCTCCGCCTTCACGTACAGCACGTACTCCATGTCCAGCTGGAACAGGTCGGTACCGCGCGTCCGCACGACACCGGAACGCTCGTCCACCTCGAACCGACCGCCGGTACGGTCACGTACGATGAAGTAATGTATGTTGTGATCGGTATCGGGATCGCGTGCCTGCAGCGTGAACACGGGCGTGTTGGGTGGAGCATTCAGCTGTACTACCGCCTGCATCGGCAGCGGACGGTTGATAAAGTATGGCGGCTCATCGTTCACATCCTTCACGTGAATTATTACGCGCTGATTGTCGGTATCTATGTGTGGGAAGCAGACAGAAAAAGGTAATTAATGCTTCTATCGCATCGTTTCGGGAAACATAAAACGGCTTGGCGATATACTTACATTTTAGGCCAGCTGCCAATGGAATGATTGGTTCAATTCGCAAGACATGGAAAGGAAGAAATGAAAGCATTCATTAATATCGCAAAAATATATTAAAAAAAAAGTGTATTCCCACCACATACTACTAACGGCAAATTGTCGATTGAGTCATATAGCTCATACGACTTTTTTAAAGTGCTTAGAATGAATACCACAATTACAATTCAATTTGCGAAAAAGACAAACAAAACCTGTTCTCGAAGTCCACTAGTATAGGAGAGCAATCAAATTGGTTTAAATAGAATGAAAGCCTGATTATATTGAAAACAAATAATTGACTACTCTTATGTAAACACTGTCGTCACTCAGCTCCAGGGATTATTACCCGAGTGAATAATAATCCCTTTTTTTACAAAACATACCTCCAGTCCCATCCAAGAGCTGCAGTGAGAGCGTAAGCTTCTTCCAAATCAGTCCCAGAGATCGATAGCATATCAGAGACGGGCATGAAACGTAAATCAAATGAAATCCTCTTCCATTTTATCGTCATTTCAAGCGTCAGATATTTGCAATGCTATCTGTATTTCTCTTCCCCACATCCGCGTCAACCACGGCCTTGTACCAACCATGGGGCGATAGCAATCTCTTGCGAACCGGAGGCTTATGCAAGAGCACTCTCCACTCAAGGTCTAGGGGCTGCACCGAAGAAACGCATTAGAGATTTCTGGGAAAATCTTTCGCCCGTGGAGCGCACCTTCTCGGACGAAGCGCACCGAAAGCACCGCAACTTCGCAACTCATCTCCAATTCGAAAGTTAAGCTCACTGGGAAAAAAATGAAGAGCGCTCGAGAACTGCTGCACCCTGACAGCCAACGTCAAAGTTGGAGAAGAAGTATGCTCGAGCGATGAGATTTACTTTTTGATAATTATCATCTAAATTGGGAAATGTGAATAGCGACAGAAGATTGAGATAGTTTGCACCGGTCGTTCTCCATTCCCACTGGATCGCAATCATCCGCCCAGCGTTCCGCCCAATTCTTTTAATGGAGAAAGTGATATAAAAAATACGGAAACCATTGGACCGCAATAAACTGCACCGAATAAACCCTAAAACAAAAGGTGTCAAAACTGCGTGACTTAAATACATGGTTCTCTCACACTGCTATGCCTTTGACGCACACGCGCCCTGGACCCACATTGTAAATTAATTCAATCATGTTGCGCCGTTGTGTTTTGTTTTACACCTGACCGATCACAGTGTGGATCTAGGGAGGAAATACACTGCACAACAGTCCATCAAACACTACCGCCTCACCACCACGAGCATTGTTGTTTATGTTGTGTTTGTGTGCTCGCGGGAGGGATTACACTTTTTTGTCATGTTTTCCTCATTCTCAGGGGCCTCGGTTCCACCCTTTATCACCTCGCCCCCTCCCCAAAAAAAAAGCAAAGAAGCGTACACACATTTTCCCAACCTAGTTATTTCCAATCCGCCCGGAACGCTGGCGCTGAGACGAACTGCGCTCAACTGGGACACGATCATTTCACGGGCAAGTGCCGTCCAGAGCCATCCCAATGTACGGCTATCTGCGGTGATAGATCTAATTTTGTACCGATGTTGCCACCTCTTTTTACCACCAGGCCGGCCGCCGGCTGGCTGGCCGAAACTATTACCACTTTTTGACCATTGGCTTTTCACGGCAATTTCCCACCACCTCCACCACGTCGGCACATTTACACGGTCGGCTGTGGACTCACCGCAACGTCCAATCTCACGCCCTTTACTGCTGCTTGATGGCAGACCAGACACCGTTGGACACAGTGGAGACGATCACGACGACTCCCTCCAACGCATCAAGTAGCTTTATTTTTATCGTGTATTGTGGCGATAATTTTATTTCCTCTGATAAAATCTAATACCATTCCCATGGTAACTACTTGCACTGTATTTTCTTGAATAAAAAACAATCCCAACCAAATATTTTTGGGACGCTGCTGCCATCTTGGGCCATCGTGACACCGTAGAACGGTTTTTTGGAAGACTGACAATTTCGCAAAAGAAATGCGGGACAGCAGGTGCTCTACAGTAGCTAGGCAGTGATGAAGAGCTGCGAGCCAAATTTGAAATGACTCTAGCTTCCGGCCTTTGACACCGATGCTTTTGGACCATATTAAATGATTGAGCTCCGAACGACACATTATGGAGATGGAAGATATACAGAGCTCTTAGATATTTTGATGCAGTTATCTTAATAGACATTTACGTAACGGTAACGGTTTGTTTTATAAGATACTCAAAAGACATAATGCAGATAAATAATACAAAGAAAAACATTCATTGACATAAATGCATAACACCTTTAAGACCCCCAAACATGGAACTTTCGTAATCACGAGCAGTTTTGGCTTATCGATCCTGTCCCATGAATGAACATCAGTTTGAAAGGGACTCTTTTTATCCCTTCCTGGATACTTCCTGTGCAGTGTTGGAATAGTTCAACACACACACATAAATGCACAATACACATCCAATGTATTATTTACGCAAAGCAAACTAACCGCCCACATGGGAGCATCTTCCCAGTGTGTCCTGCTAACAACATCAGTAACTGCCGTGTTATATATTCATGAACTGGATGAGACTTCATTTTAGATTACTGCGTATCGCTTTGACCCTACCGGAATGTATAGATGGAATACTTCTCTACTGACGAAACACTGTCGCTGGGGTAGTGGATGGGGTAACAACGAACTATTTGGCTAGAAGTTTGTAGCAGATGAACGTCCATTACAAGTATACTATCATCCCACGGCAGGAGAAAACTCTGTATCGATCTCCCATCGGAATTTTCCAAACGGTAGCAGCAAATATGCACCAATCTTGATCCAAGTAGAATCTTGGAAAGCTTTCATCCCTCATCGCTCAACTTGAGTTGTGCTTGAGCTGAACATTCTTGGTATCAGACACAAGGCGGAATCAGAACTATTAAAAGTTAATTCTGCTACACGGGATTTGTTATCTAATTCTTTAGCCATCGTTTTTTTTTTTCAATATCCTTATATGTGTCTAACTTATGTTTATCAATTCTTGCTAAGGTCAGCAGAGATGAGACCGTTATTTTATACATTAATTTTATGTTCATTTGCTCTCGGCTTGAAGTTTCCTATTGGATGAGAAAAACATTATGTATGCTGCATTGGAAAACCATAACCTTGTAATACAAAGCAGCTACCCACTCTAGTCTATTTGAATACATACACCCACATCATGTCCTAATCATTTTCTAACCCATAAAAAGAAAAGAACCTCGAATGCCCATGAAGGGCAGATTTATCTTACGCTTCAAATTATCTGCTTCCTCCAACATTATTTGCTTGGCAAGAGATGATAGCATCTCAGAACTGAAGACAGACCCCCCGCGCTGTAGGCGGCCTTATTGCTATAGATGAAACTTACAAAAAATTTCGATGCTAGAAACAAACATAGGTGGGCTTAAAATTCAGTAAAAATTGATTGGACTCGTTCCAAGCCAGCCCGTCCCGATAATAAACGAGCCCTAGAGCAGTCGAATGTAATCAAATTTAGCACTCGAATGAAATTACTTTCTACGGCGTCGAAATGAGCTAGCTGTTTTCGTTCGGCAAACAACAAATATCGATGGTGTGTACATGCTCAACTCATTTGCTTAACATATTTTGTGCATTGTGCTCTTTTGCAATGAACAATCAATTAGCAAACCTTCCTGTATACTGCCGTAGGTCTGTACAGTTTTTGCCTAAAATAATATGTTTACGATTCAGTGGTCCCACTCTGTAGGCTTTAAAATAGCAACTAATGCATATGTGTGCGTCTGCGACTGCCCAAAGCATGCACAAACTAAGCGGGTTGATGAATTATTGGTGGGCTGGCAACATAACCCTAACAACCCCGCACACAGAACAGTCCTCTCTAATTAAATATTAGTGCTTTTCTCGCTGATGGGTTTAACCGCTTGAAATGCGTCGATGCGGGTGGTTTTTGGGACACCACAAAATCAACTCATCAAGGCTGTTTACCGCACACGAGGCAAGGGGACAAAACGCTAACGCACACGAGAACTGCATAAACACCCTACAAACACACAACGGTACGGTACACCCGTTTTTCAGTTTTTGATCATTAGCCAAAATAATAAACCAGCGAATACTTTATGGCGTAGTTAGAGAAGGACGAAATGGTTTAATGAAGCTTGCAAACGTTTAATGTACCACGCGCACCCGGGAGCTTTTCATTCTTGTGCTGCTTTGAATTGGATGCTGAGGCCGTTTCTCGACTGATACACCACGCTTGCATGTTTAGGTGAAAAATATCCATAAATCTTTCCTCCCCCAAAGAAAACGCATACACACATGCCAAAGATATACTTAATGAAATTGCAATTCTACCCTTGTGCTGCGATGCCATATACACATCGTTCTACGGGTGATATTAATTTAATTTACTTCCTTCACACATGCGTGCACATCGAGAACGGCTTGGAACTCTTGCTACTTGTTCTGAGGGGTCCTCTGGGTTTCTTAAGCCGATCTTGTTCTGCTTAGTGCGATATATTGCCTCACAATTGGACATATTTCTTCATTTGCGTCCTTCGCTGCCACTGCTCGAACTACAACTGGGATCGAAGCATTCAAAACAATTGCACATAAAAAGGGATTAAAACCCTTCCCGAACGATTCCTTCGGTGGGACCAAACGGGAAGGTGGTCAGATGAAGGAAAATTCAATTCCCTCAAGACAGTCTTATAGCTTGTCTTGCTCGTTCTTCGTCATCGGTTCGTCGCATCAGAAATGATTCCAAGGGTAGAGAGTGCACTCATCTGATCGATCTCAAATACAAGACTTGAAAACAATTGAACAAGATAAACCGACAAAAAAAAATAATAAGAGACATAAAATAAAGCATACACACACAAAGTTCGTCACCTAGCGCTAGCATAAAACGGAACAAAAGGCTGCTTCCGGCAACAAACTACGCCGGTACGATTGGAAAGCTAACGAACGAAGGGAAAAAAACTTTCTTCCATTGCATTATTCCCATTTGGTTTTTGCTCTTCTTTCGCCATGCTCCCTTTTCCGCTCTAGTTGGACACGGTGGCGTCTACCAGAGAATGGCAATATCAAATGCTTGTCTTTATCATAGTCCATCGTGCAAAAACGGCAATGATTCATCGAGTTTGGGGAGGACGACTCCTGCAAACATTGAACGTACCACCACAATCGAAGGGAATATGCTTTGTTCGCACCGGGAGAGCCTGGGAGGAAGCAGAAGCAGAGCAAAATTGTCTGGAATCGATTTTTCCTGCAAATTGTGACTCTTTGTGCTTTCCTTTCCCCTACTGAGCAACAGCACATCCATCTAGAACCTTATGGAGTAGGTGCGAATATAAACCCCCAAAATGCCAAACCCGCTCGCCTGCTCTTGGTTTCTACACTGCCGGACAAGTTTGCAGGACTTGTATTTTTGTATTTTTCTTTTTTGCCATCCCGGAAAGACTTCCTCTGCAAGCCGTCTGACCAACATGGCGCGACTTGTCAGACATACCACCCATTTCCCGAAGGATTATTTCTGCTCCCAACCTATTCGAGTTCCCTCAGGCAGCCTTTCTGACATTCAGTACAACATTCTCGCTTTCCAGAGACACATTACCGTTCGGCGATAGGAAAATAATTAATTTTTACCCTCGGCTCGACGAAGTTTTCCTGGAGCTGCCAAAACGCGCACGCAAACTACGGCTTAATCCGGTTGCAGCCTGACTTTAAGGCGATTGATGTAGAAGTGTGCAAACGGAATTACTAATAAAAAAATGTGTTTTCCATTCAGAGTACTATTGCTAAAAAAACGAATCTATTTTCTAGATGACAATGGGAGATGGGTAAATTAAGAACAATTTATGTTGTGAAAATTATATTTCTATGCATAGTTTGTCATCTTTAAACTTTAACAGTATTGCTGTTTGCATCACAAAAGATGTATAGAAATAACTAACCATAAGCACTGTAATATGTTCTTAACAACTTGCCTCACTAACTTGTGCTGCTTCATCTACAAAATTGAAACCTTGCCAACACTTAGCTTCTTCTCATTTTAGCATTATACGGAAGATTACCTACTAGAACAAAGAGCACCCCACATACCGGCACAAAACTTCTAACGTACTGCAAACGCGCGCCCAAATGGCGTTTGTGCACAAAACATAGAACTCCCTGTTTCAGTTTTGTTTGCAACTCTTCGCAAACGGTTCTCTGCTACCTTTACCTCTGCCAACCGTCGCCAAAGCAAACTTGAAACATAGCCGGTATTATTTCATGTGTATGTCACTCTATCTCTATACAATCGGTGAAATGCACCACGGCGGTGCACGGCACGGCGACTGGGCAATGCTGGGCGCGATAAGTGAAACCGGAAACCGCCCCAAGGATTGAGCCTGATGACAACAAAGCGGTTCGTTTAGTAACCAACAGAGGGCTCCATAGAACATACACAAACACACACACAGTACCCGAGTCTCGCCAACACCTTAGCCCGGGATATGGAAGACACCCGACCGTTCCCGCGCTGTGCATACATCACCTCCCCGACACGCTCCCTACCATCTTCGTTGAAAGGAAATGTGCTCAGGATTTTATTTCAACAACGCCCTGTGTCGTTCCTTCAACCGTCTGAAGGCGAAACTTTCACCAATTGCATTTGCTTCTGCAAGCACAGCACATTTTGCAACGATTGTTGTGCGCACCGAGTGAATCTAATACCCTATTGTTTAAATGTTAGCACCCGTTTGGAGCACGATGTTCATCGCTGGGGAGGAAAGATGATACACGTCAATGTTTCTTCGGTTCTCAGCAGCGGCAGCATTAGTGCACCACGCACGCTATCTATGTCTTCTAACAGCTACGGTCAGCTAAGAAAGAGCAAGGGGAAGGAGAGCTGGTTTCAAGCTTTTCTGCACAATAATTGGAATCTCATATGCCTTCCCGATGCCTCTTTGCAGTTTGAAAATTAAATTGGAGAACATTTAATAGGACGTCTTAGGGAAATTTTAACCCTAAATAAAGCCTCAGTTAGTAGACGTCTATTTAAATCAAGCACAATTTGAATTATCAGCCATCTACAGCAACTCGTTAGATGCACCCGCGGGTGGAAAGAATTACCACCAAAAGCCCAAATTGCACAACTGCTGCCTCGCTGAAGGATCTATAAATAATCGGACAGCAGTGCACTTGAGCGCGTGTGAGTGTGCCCAATGAAATCCATTATTCAAACTACGGCAATACTTTATTTTATTAGATTTTATGATTTATTTCCGGAACGTGAGGTCGATGATTTAGGTGAGTATGCGCACCCGGTCGTCCCCGGTCCCCGAGATAACGGTAGCCGTAGACTGTGCTCTATCTGGAGCGAACACACGGAGGATAAACCTTAATGGCGCCGCGCACTGGACCTCACCGAACCGTTCCGTTCTAGTCGGGGGTTGGTGGGCCGGGTGAGTTGTGCTCTCGGGAGAGCTGGAAACGGAACGGCTATTCGCATGCGTCCCCTCCGCAATGCCTACAGTATGCGGATAAGTATGCAAATTGGATCTAATTTCATTTCGGTGCGCTCGCATTTTTATACCCCCCTGTCCTCTCCCCCTAGTGATGTTCGACAGGCCACCGAGGGGAATGATGGGAGAAATTGAGGTACCTTTTGTGGGTGTTCAACAACATGCGGAACGAGAGGAAGAAGAAGTGGAACAAGTTGACGATAAAATTTCGTTTGCGGTTGACTGTTTTAATTTTTGCGTCCCAACTTCACCAAACTGAATTAGGCACAAATAAATCTCCCACCTACCTTCATACAGTCTCCCTCTTTCCAGGTGCCTGTGACGGTGTGTGCATTTTCTTCCAGGAATGTCGTTAATAAAACGTTATTTAACTTTTCCATACGTTCGCAATCGTTGCTCCAATGCCTTATGGGGCAAACAGCGTTGGCGTATTAAGAATTGCAAACGTTTTCCCGAGAGCTCCGCAGGGGCGTGGGGGCCCACCGAAGCCACAAACATCAAACACTAAATAACAGAAAAAACGTCATTGCCAAACAGGAGCCTGCAACGCATACCCACACAAACAGAGCAAGTGGAGAGAAATGTGTACCCGGGAAAACTTTCTATTGTTTTTGTGCTCTCCATTTCAAAAGCAAAACAAACATGTGCCTTCTAACAACATTTTACCGCCGGCCACTTTTCGGGGGAGGGCCACCAATTTTCCGTCTCCGAATCGATAAGAGGCAAAATGCAAACTCAACAACAGTTCTGTCCCATGCCACAGCCGTCGGGGGAATATCCGTGGAATATGGGGTTCAAAAACTTTCCACTATAAAATACAAATGCTCTTTTTTCTTTTTTTTTTCATTATCCGTCTAAAACCAAGGAGTCTGCCAAAAGTAAGTGGCTGGTAACCAAAACAAAGCAACAAAAAAAAAAATGTCATTCCTTAAAAGTTTTGCCAGTTTCGAACTGTTTGCCAGTTTGTTTTTCCTGCCTTGATAAGCACACGGTGAGTCAAAAACATTCTCGACCGCCACAGAATTGTTCGTGTGAGTTTTGCTTCCGCTGACCGTTCCAGAGCGTGCTTTTCCCAGATCACAGCAAATTGTATTTACTCGCCTGCCAGAAATGATTCTAACAGCACACACAAACTCACCAAACGGTATCGAAAAACGCTTCTTCCTTAAAGCTTTCGATGGAAATGCTTCAAAGTGAAAATCAAGCTAAAATAGTCAGAACCCATCAACAACATTGCTTCACGTTCAAGGGGCAACGCTTTACCAATATTTGCAATATGCTGCTCCATTGGTATCCCGTCTTCCCTGCCAATTGATCGGCCTTCCGAGGCTTGGAACATGATCTTTGCCCAAGATTGAAACGTTTCGCCGAGGACTGGCACGAACACTGTACACATAAATAGTGTATCAAATTCGTCCAATGGCACACACTGGGGCGTATGTATGTATCGTTGCCCGTGTACGGGACACATGCGGATGCTTGAGCGTACAAAACGCGCGCCTGAAAGCCTTCCACGTATTATGTGTCGTCCACTCGTCTAAACCCTTCCCTGGGAAGGTAAATTTTGCATGAAATAGCACGTAAATTTGCTACATAAACAAAATCCCACACCCTCCCTTTGAGCTCATCTTCCGAAACATCATCAATACAGTGAAGTTTCCGTTCTGTGTACACGTCGACCAAGGCACACAGCGCTGCCCCGCTATTGGAACCAAGACTCCAATAAGCTAATGGACCTTGATGCACGGCCCTTCAACCTCACAGTCTCCTCGCTTGCTGCATGTCGGTGGTGGTACATGGTTAATGCAGTACAGGTTGTAAACATAAAACCGCCGAACGGATGCTTTCTCTTCGCAAACAAGGAAGCGCCGTGCGCACAAGACGGACGTCTGCTATGTTAGTGTCTCGGCAAACTCGGCAGGGAAGACATCACGACCAAGGGCTAACATTTCTTCGTATTGATACACACTAATTCTAGGTTTTTGCGATAGGTTCACACATTTTTGTCGCCTTAATACGTTCTAAACTAGTTAATATAAAATTTACATTTGTTTTGTTACGAAGAAGTTTGTAAAATAAACATCTAAAAGTACTATCTCATTGATCTCACCATAGTAAAAACTTCTACGGGAAGAAACACACACATCATTTCAACAACAGAGTTTGTTTTATTCTTCCCACTCTTCAAGAGCTTCAAACATTCCCTTCTGTTCGGCAACTTTACCCACCATTCAACAAAAAACGGGATGGTAACAGCTAGAAAGGAATTACGTCACACATCTGCAATGCGCAATAATACAGGAATCGACAGGAGAGCAATCAAACAATACGCGTTTGTTTACTTGCCGCGTCCTGGTGTTCATTCGGATTTGCTTTTTTGTTTATTTATTTTGCCATCCCGGGCACACCCTGCCCTGTGCACAACTAAAAGCTTGGCTAAAAGAACGACAGCCCGAAATCCAACCAGCCCGACGAGAAACGCTTCCGTCTTGAAGGATTCTCGAAGAAAAAGAGAGAGAGGGATCAAGATCCCAGGCAACGATAGACGCTTCAAGTGCATGCAGCAGCTTTCGTACGTTTCCAACAGTCTAACCCTGCACGATCTAAGGACAGGAAAGAAAAATAAACGAACGGATCTTCCTCGACCACTCGGCACCGTACCACGATTGTTTGGCAAGCGAAAGATTAAGATAAACGCCCAAAAATTCGTCCACAACTGGAGGCTCATTTCCGCCGCAGTAAGGAGCCCTCTCCGCTACTTCCAGGGTTTACGAGTCCCGCCGAAACCGCCGAAAGCGGCCAAGAACTGAAAGTCGAAACCCTTCAATTCCCGCGAGTAAATTATTAACCGAAAAGACCTTAGGATATTGCCGACTCACACACGCCACATGTGCAATGCGCACATGGATGGAACGATGAAGCGCGTGAAAAGCACTCGTGAAAAGGGCGCACAGAAGAGAAACACAAGAAAAAAGGGCCTTCCGAAAAATAACGGAGGGAGGACAGAAATCGCCGCCAGCGAAACACATGCACACGGTCAACTCTTTCATTTCGCTTATCACACATTCCCATTCATCGGGATCGGGAAGGAGCTGCGTCGTACGGTATGTCCACAGTTGCCCTATACCCCACCAGCTGACACACATACACCACCCCAGCACTAATGCACACCGAGCCACACAAACCCGTGCGACGGTGTGCCGGAAATATCTTCTCGGATATAAATTGAATCCTTGCGGTTCGCTGATGATGATGATGCTTCTTCAGGCCAACCGGCCGGCGGGACAGTTGTTGTTGCTGGTTGCGAGCCAGCCCAAGGCAACCAGGCACCGCATACAGCGGTGGACAATAGTTTGGAACCGGTGTTTGACTTTCGGAGCTGAGCGCCATCGGCAAAGCGTCTACCGAAAGTGGTTTTACTTCCTTGGAAGGATGTGCGCTTGCAAGACGAAACACACGAACAGGGTCGTGACGTGCTAGGCAGCGTCAAAAGAACGCACACATATTTGTCTACGAAGGAGGAGGAGGAGGAGGGGGGGGGGGGGCACATGACAAAAACGGCTCTTCTTTTAGCAGTTGCTTTAGACCACACGAAGGCTATAAAGAAGGCAGATAGGGAGGTTATACATTATATATGCTATAAGCGGAGTTAGTACATGGAGAGGTTTTCCAAACTTGAATGCCTTTCCATGTCACGGGAAAAAGCTGCAGGTTTTTTTTTAACATACTTTCACTCTGGGTTATTGAGCTGGTAACATTTTACTTTGTCGTATGATATCTTTCAATGGAGAATATATTAATTCTCTGCAACATGGATATCGTAAAATACATTTTAAAAGTAAAAAAAGTACATTGAAAAATAAACAACCAAGATCATCCTTCAACAACTTAAGATAACATACTTACCATACTTACAATTTGATTTTAATTTCTAAAGAAAAATCCAATTTAAAAGTAAAGTAAGTGAAAAGTTATTATATTATTTATTTGCTCAAAAAAGCACCTCGGACATACTTTTATTTTGACATTCTGTCAATACAAATATTGGCTAAATAATAATGTAACAACCGATAGCGAGTTTTGTACAAGGGAAAAATATATCGCTTCGTTGTGAAAGAGTAACGGTTAAAAATGAAGCAGAGATTATTATTTATGTGTTTTGGTTAGTAAATGAGTCGGGAAATTAGGAAAATCGTTCTTAATTTTTTGCATCCGACATTCGCGCAACTATGAAACAGTGAATCGAAGCTCACTGTAGTCAGCTATGAAAAGTGATTAAAAGTGCAACTCAACAACCCTTAATGTTACGATATAAAACCATACCTTAACATACCAATTAAACATAGAGCCCTACAAAAGAACACCTAGCCATTAATGATGTTTTTGTGCAGGAGCATACATCAACAATCGACACGCCCTTTACTACTGCAAACTAAAGAGCATTGTCAAATTGTTCCCAGTTGTTTCCGTCACTTAACCAAACCGCAACCGCACACTCGCCACTCTACACCCGCCGTTGCTCGGTGCGTCAATATCAATTAGCTCGGCGAGCTCACCGCCAGCCGCCAAACCAGCAATAAAGCAATGGAATTTGAATGAGCAGCTAAAATACACACAAACAAACACACACCCATACATGCTACACCACTACAGGGTCGCGACGTTCAGCATGATCGCGCGTTTCTCATCCACGGCTCAGCCCTTCGCCCCATCCGGAAAGGGTTGCCTCGGGACAAAGTACGAGAACAGAAGACGCATGTGCGGCAGTGCGAGGATCGCGTACACTTGGCCCCGTCCCTGTAACCGCAACAGCATCGGCGCAGCAGCAGCCCTGCACAGGAAAGGCTTTCCGGTTGAGCACACGCGGCAGAGACGCGGCTTCCGTAGCGGCACTGGGTTAGTTGGTTTCGATTTTCTGCAACGTTGCGATGACAGCATATCCATTCCCCCTCCCATATTCTCCTCCTGCACCCGACAACATGTGTTTTTTTTGTGTATGGGTGTGTGTTTGTGTGTGTGAGAACTAACGCAACCAACCAACGGGGGATGATAGGAAGGAAACGATCCGTCAATCCTTCGTCTCGCTATCTTCTTTGCGCTTCACTTTCGTGCAGGAGCAGAACGATCTTCCGTTACCCGTGATCTGATACCACCCTCCCGCACTTAGCAAGGGCGACGTTGACAAAGTAGTGGGATTGAAAAAAAAACAAAAAAGGGAAGGTGTTCTGATTCAGAGAATGCAACCAACAACGTCAGCCTAGATGTAAAGCAATATTTTATCACACAATCCGCGCGTTTTGTTTTTACTTTCATCGCCCGACTATCTCTTCCAGCGGAAGCGCGTGTGCGTGAGTAATTTTAAACCATTTCAACTCGGCCCCAGCTCCACAGCCGGAAAGTCCACAAGATTGGCCAAAACTCCACCAAAACGCGAACAGAACGAAGAGAAGGGCGGAGAGCTCATTTGGCAAGCCGCACCAAAAATAAACCTCACTGATTAATCACGCAACGGCGCATTCCATTTTCAATCTGCCAGATCCACCCGACGACCCCTAATGTGTTTGTGTTTACTTTCTGTTGAATGTTCCACGGGAATGAGGGAAGCGAAACAGGGTACGCACACACTGGAAAGGTGATATTCATCAACCATGCTATCCGGCACAAATGGCCGTAGAATTAGCCCGACCGGACGACGCTGTGGACCATTGTGTGTTGGGATTTTATTTAACGCACATTTTAAATCGTCCCCTCGCTCTGGGCTGCAAGGAAATTGCTGCAGCACGCAAAGAGATTATAAACAAACAATCAACCGAGTTGCTACAGCGCGAAGGGCCACATACAATGTTTGATTTTTCACGTCTCATAATTTCCCAGCAGTTGCCGTGTGGTGGTGCGATGAACTGTATCGACATGTACCCGAACACCCTGAGCGTGCAAACAAACTGCATCGGAACATTGGAAGGGGAAGAAAGATGCTCCAGCCAGCTGCACCCAACCTTGACCGTGGCATGTAATAGTGCGACCAAAGCGCATTGAACACACACACACAAACACTGCCACATCTCGTAGGATCGATCGATCGATTGATTGGACCATTTTTCCTTTCGATCGTTTTATTCGATCTGCTCTGTTTTCGCCTACTTGTGCTTTTCTTCATTCGTTTCGCATACGCTCCCCGGTCCAGAGAGGCTTGGGCACTGAAGACGTGCGCGGTCCCTCAATTATTTATTTTGTTAATAGTTTCCTGTTACCAGCGAGCAATGAGGTGCGCACTACGAACGTGATCGTCATGGTCTCGGGCGGGTGCGGATCACTTTTCCATCGTAACAAACAACAAAAACGCAGCACAATCAGCCGGAAACAATCAGCAAAGACGGAAACAAACATTAGAAGAGCACATAGCGTTCATGGTACAGTGGCGCAGCTCGCGGAAAAAATTGAAAAGAACAAAACCACTCAGCACCCTTCTTCTCGCAGAAACAATTTAAAAAAAGGGTCGTTCCAATAGGCAAGCGGGAGCTGGAGAAACATGAAAACAATAAAAAATTAATCGAAAGCATAAAACTACAAACGGTGCACATGGCAATAGCGGCAAAGCCATAAATCAACCCCTTTTTGACACACACAGCGAGACAAACGTGTAAAGACTAAACCGTTTGTTGGGAATATCTTCACTCACCAAACGGGCAACACCCCGCGCCTTTGTAGCGGTTCGAACTGCATCGAGTGCCTGTTCCGCCGATATAGGCTTGCACTATAGCATAAACAACGCTAAAGATCTGAAATCACGCGCTGTTTGATGTGCCTTTAACGTCAGCCCCGATTGTTTTTGTTTCTGTTTTTAGATCCGACGGCGATCAAATACTCAGAAAGTACAGAGGAAATCACAGCTTAGCAAATAGACCAGCGTTCACACACACAGAGAACTCTGCTCTTTTCCATCCCCCAATTGAGTTGTAGGATGCAAAGCTTGGAACTCAGTCCCCACTATGCCCCCTCAGGGCTGAAGACAGCATTTTTGGAAATTATAAATTAAGCCCACGTCGAACTTGATCAACTAACCACGCAATCGAAGAACTCCAAAGTCGTTGCCTTAAGCGTCCCAAGCGAAGTCAGCCAGCCCTGCTTTGCTTTGAAAGGAAATCCAGGATAAAAAGCAATTTCACAGCAACACGCAGAAATAGACGCATAAACGATTCTTCGAATGAAAAAGAGGGATTTTATGGAAAGGTGTGGAACAACACGGTGCAAAAACATAACAATGCTACTTCCTCCCAACACACGAGCCGCACGAGCCAGTGGCGGGTGTGGAGGTTGATTTCCTGGCAAAAAAAAAAGAACGCATGAAAGAAAAAAGAACATAGAAATTGAAGCAAACATTACAAAGCAAACATAACCCCCGCACCTTGTACGACTGCCCGAGGCAACCGGAAAAGGTAGTCCGGGATATACCGCATCTACTACACATCACACATCCGCGAGATATCCTTTATGCAGAAGAACTGCTGCTGGCGCATATAAAAAAATTGCTTTGTTTCACACGCGCGTGCTATGTGTGCCGCTCCACCACCGCTTTTACCACGGCAAATGGCATCGTGGCGTACCTTTTTTCCATCAATTTGTACCGACATGCACCAGGCGCAGCATATAGTGAGATTGTAAGCAGCCGTACTCTGAGAGCTACGAAGCTCCATCTCGCAAAAAAACAAAAAAACAAAACAGAAGCCTAGACATCACCAGACCCTTGTGTTTGCGTTTCGTTTTGTCTTCTTTTCTTTCCAGCACAGAACAGAACAGGAACACCTTATTCACGAAAAGTGGTATATCCTGTAGGGGAAGAAAACGACAAAAGGAACTCATTGGAACCTGGGAACAGCACTGCTCTACACACACCACCGTTACGGGGCGTAAGCGTGCGCAGTTACAACATCGGGGTAATTTGTAGGCTCTCCTACCAAGTGTACGAAAGCAAGGGCATGATGCTAACGCTATTTTTTGTTCGATACTTCCCCCAACATGCTCCTTCCTTGGTTGGCAACTGAAGAGCAACCAGAAATGAAGTGAAGCCATTATGCTTCCGTGTGTCTGTGTTTCGCTCGACACCGCTCCAAGAATAGCCGCACACAGCGCAGCGAGTATCGCAAAAACTTTCGCAAGATGTGCGGCAGTTACCTCATCAGACGTGTCGTCCTCCTGCTACCGTATGCGCCGGGCATGTGCGCGATGTCAAAAGTGATTGGATGGATTACCGAGGCAGTGTGGGGGCTTAAGTAGCTCGGTACGTCAGAAGGCACACGCACACATGAGTTTTGGAAGAGATACAAAAGTACAAAAAAAAAAAAACTAAACCATCACCGACGGTGTTTCCTTCTACCTTGGCATAACGAACAGTGGAATAGAAAGACTCCGAGAAATGAAGACAAGCCCCCAGTCTCCACGGCAAATAAACGACGAGAAAGCATTAGTTACAGCCTCTACACCGCATCACGAAATTCAAACTTTGCTTTTTGGATGGATAAGACTGTACCGAAGACATTAAAAACTTTCCAGCCCTGCTGCAGATACACCGGAGCACAGAGACGGTACGACGTGAGAATAGATTCCATGCAGCATGACGGCTAGGCTCGCTACGAGATCACACCGTTGGAAGGAGCATGATGCACTCGTGCCACATGTGCATTTAATGTTTGTTGTTGCTCCCGACCCATCAACACAACAGAGGAGGATCAGCATTGCAGAAAGAGTTGAAGCTCAAGTTTCGGCTTCAAAAATGGGGCCTCCTCTAGAGATTCTGGGCACCAATATAGCTCTTCTATAAAATGGGATTAAATTTACGGCTAGCTATGTTCAAGTCGTCTGGCTTTCAAATTAATGTGCAAAAGATCACGAATATTGTTAATCGTATCTAACCCCTGCAAAACCCTGTCGAAACTAACTGGAGTGTACATTTAGCGTAGCTGATAATTATGCCCGAAGATGCTTGAGAATAATGTTATACCATTACGAAGCAAACCACGTGCAAGAGCACATATCGCACGATTGTTTCACCAACGAACATTTTCAAATTACTTTTCGTATTGCCCCAAAAAGAATCCACCAACCAAACAACAACAATGCTCCAATAAAAGTCGTTCCATGAATGTTCCAGTAAGTGCGCGCCTCGAAGCGCTAAAGAGAAGTCGATAAGATACGTAACACATCCTCCAAAGTTTTAATCGCTAGTAAACTTTTTTACGATCCCAAAAGCAACGCCCGGGATAAACCGCAACCCCCCCGAATGTGTGAGGCTTTGATGCGTTTCGAGAGCATCTATTAAATTGAAGAGCTCAATCTCAACTCATAACTTCGTATCGTAATAGCACGAGCCCCCAAGTGGTCAAAAGATGGCCTACATACATTCTTCTTCGAGTGTATCATCCTGTTATGATGGATTCTTAAGAGAGAGAGAGTTTCACTTACTTCTGTTGAGCACATAAAAAGTGCGATACTTTCCAAGGAGCTCATTTCAAATGTCACTCCCAACACTGATCACAACACACGCTCCTTTTACACGCACACCATGAATTTAATTCGCTGACCAAACCTTAATATCATATCGTAGACACAAGCATACCATTTCGGTGGTTTCTGATTTATGTTTGACCTTTACCTCTCGTACATAAGTTTGTTCGTGTCTTTACCGGTGCCCTTTTTAACATTTTACTCCTATCCCTTGGCCCACCTCATCGTTCAACACCAACGTAAACCAGATTCTGCAAACACGCACCCGCCGTAGAATGCACGACACCTTGTCAGCAAGCAATTAAAGGATTATTGGTCGAAAGTGGAAAGGAGGCAAAACAAAAAAGGTAACCCCGCCTAGAGCTCACAGCACGGCAACTGAAACTGTTTGGTTCTGGTTTATGAGTGATGTTAATGCCTTAATGTGCCACCAGCAGCGGTGCCCCTGTGGGCACACCCGACCATCTTCCGCGACGGAGGAACGCATGGAACGCACGAACTAAACTAAACTGATACCTCAAACGCATTTGCCGCTCAGTGGGGAGCACCACTTTATAAACAATTAATTTAATCAACACAATCGACCCGAATCCGATGCACACAGTGCGTTGAGTTTGTCGCTCATCGTTACGCTTCGCTTAGCGTGTTTGACGCGCCTTTTATTTTAAAAGGGGGGTTGTAAAGTTGGAGAGTTTGTTGGCAGGCAAAAAATAATGCATATTTCATTGGCCGGCTTTTTCGTTTGTATATGTGTTTGTGGTGAGCGTCGGAATGCATGTTCTTTTTTGCAATAAAATAATCGGAATAAACTCAGAGATGAGACAAACGATAAGCGTTTAAAGCAATAATGGCCGCTCGACGAATTTCAGGGGATTTCAATATGGGTGCCCAATGCTGACTGCAGTTCCTGACCAATATGGGATTTAAAGGAAATGTTCTCATTCTAAGGTAGATATTTCAATCTTTATTTTTTTATTATAGATATGGCCTCAAATACCCGTAAAACATATGCCTTTACTGTCAGACATTTCGATTAGAATACAAAATCCCAAAATTAAATCGAAAACAGCTTGTACATTGATATTTCCCAGCTTGATCGTCGACATCTTGCTCCGTCTTTCCCTCTTAATGTTTCCCATTCCCATCCAGGCAACAATTTTCTCAAAAAGAAACCCCTCGCGGTTTCACTAAAGCGACTCAAAAGGCAAACGATTTTGCGACAAAATTAACAAACACGCTGGAAGCGCTAGCAGTGAACATAACGCAAATGGAATGATGATTTCCAGAGAGAAAGGTTTCAACATCACAGCCGTGCCGACGAAAATGGAGGACAACATTCCCTGCCTGCCAACACCACGTAAACACACAGACACTACGCCACAGAGCTTCAGTTTCTACAGTTTTTTTTCTGGCATTTGTATGATGCAATAGCAAATTTCCGGTGCATGAGTAATTAATACCGACGCATTGAATGTGCACCGCACTAATGGATGAAATATGGATCATCGCTAAATGCATTTCGAAAACCTTCCCAACCGCTTCGCGGATCCATGCTGTCGGCTCTATGTCTCTCTCTCTCTCTTTTACCCTGCTACTGCGTTACTATTGCGATCACAGGAACAGAACACACCGATAAGATACTAACGATGGAATGAGATGAAACGGAACGAACGCCGATCGCACCGCCATACGCTGGAGAGGACACGAATAAATGCACATTATTGATGCAACCTTGTGGAATAGCAGCAGTGTTTTGGGGTTTTTGCACCGACAACACACCTCACCCGGTGGAAATCGATTCATAAAACATGATCGCAATCAAACCCGCTGATTCAATTAACGAGCGGACGCTTCGATATGCATCGGTTATCGATATTCCGAACGCCACCGAGCCGCGGGTCCGGATGGGCGAGATGGTCGGATCCGACTGGAAGCACCAACGGAGGGATAAAAGCTTACCCAATCAAATTTAAATCCGAGAATATTTATCTGTCCCAAACAGGCTCTACAAGAGCAGTGGTGAAGGTATGCTATGTGACGTTATGTGACGTTAGTGACAAAGCGAGAGAGAAAATGTTTACAGCGTCAAATTGTTGCTTGTATGTTTAAAAAAATGAAATGAAAATAAACTCCCAACCATATGAAAGGGAAGACAACCATTCCAAACAATTTATTTTAAACATCAGACAAATAAACATCTAACAAGGCCAAATATCTTCTACTGTTAACCAAAAAATGATTACAAAACCAATGTTAAACATAGTAAGTTATCATAAAACATGAAATCTATCATTTTTATTGTATTTTGACAATTTGGAGGCTCGTCAATTTTTATTTGATTCAAAAAATGAAGACATGATTTTCCTTTAAATATTTCTTGTGTAAAATATTATTTTTTTGTTCTTTTTATTTGCAATCCCTCATATTTTCAAGAGAAATTCATGAAAACTAAATCTTTTCTATCCCATCACAAATACCAACAAAACAAGTGCAAAAACAATTCACATTCCTATCGCTTTGGTCTCGAACCTCAATCGATTGATTTCTACAATTAGACAATCCACCCTTAAATTGGCTTAGTCCATTCTTGCTGGCGCTAGAAATCATTCCACCAACGCACAACAAAACGCAACTTAACCCAAGGGAACATAGCCGCAACCCATCGACCAACGGAAAAAGAGGAAGCGCATGAGTCAGCTATTTGCCGCTCGGCTTGTGCAGCACTGCAGGCAGCATAGCACGGTGTGTGGTTTCGGAACTGTGGAACGCTACGCCAGAGATCAACTGGCTGAATCGCACCGACGTATTGAACCATCATATCGAAGACGAGAAGAGAACGGCAAGCAGGGGTGCGAAGGCGGTTCAAAGTTCACTGACTTGCGTTAACGCACGCGGTCGGATGCCCGAAAAGATGGGTGCTGTTTCATTAGGGCCGAGCCGTAGATGATGGAAACCCATGGGAAATGAAACAACAAAACGGCGAACCGAACGAGAGAAGTGTAGAAGCAATCGAACACACAGCTTCTGTAATGCTTGTGCTGGAGATGCTATTGGGAAATAAGAAACGATTACTTTCAGATTTTTCTGAGACGCGGTGTATGTGGTAGAGCAGCACAAGGCGCCCTTTTACGAAAAATTAACCACATCGCATCGAAATACCCGTCGCACGAACATAAGCTTCAAATATTGCAATCTTTCTAATCTAACCCGGAAGCACAACCTTAACAAAGGCATACACACATACACTCATGGTTCATGGCTTGATGTTTGGCACCGGGCGGCCGTACAAAAGCGGACCGGAACACAGCATAAAGCACCGACATTGATTTGGCCGCGCATTTCAACAATATCATAAATCTGTCAACGAGCGACTTTTTCCCCGCTACAAAAACACCCCACCACGTACAACCTCAATGGAATTCGCAAAATCTATAGTTGTGTCCCGGTACGAGTTGCGGAAGCACGAGAACACATAAAAGGCATGTCATTTCGGAACGGCTTTCAGTTTTGTCCAATACCTAAAACAAACAACATAAGCGCGTTCAACACACACACATGCACATAAAACGACCAAGCCCTTCACAGGAACCGGCAAGCGCTGAAATCATGCATGTTGGTGGCAGTTGCTCGTCAAAGCAGTGACACAACGCACACACCCACACACACACACACAATTCACTAGGAAAGAGCTTTGCATGCACTCAACAGGACAATAAATTCGTTCTTTCCATGCCGGTCCGTACCATGGCAGTCGACCTACCAGCATACTAGAGCCGGCCACTGTTTCGAGCATGACACTTAAGCAACAAAACGTGTGCCATTTTTGGGCGTGGGTGCGCGCCACTGCTCGTCAGCAAGGGAAATGAGTTTTCTCGCGAATAGAATGCCTACCGGGTTTCCAGCCACCAGCCAGGACACAGCAGCAAACTAAGCTTTATGTGTGTTTTTTTCTTCTTTTTTTTGAATCGTTATTTATTTAGCGCTACGAATTTTTGTTGCGCTCTAGTAAGCTTCAACATAGCAACACTTCAACGGGGACACGGATTCGTTTGACAGTCTATGGTTTTATTTTTGCAGTAACGTCCCATATGACAGTGCGGAGGCTAGTCCAAAACTGTGTAAAGCTAGCGTTCATCCAAAAGTGTCTAGAGGGCACTACAAGCGCTGAAGGGTGAAACAATTGCAAGCTTATCCCACCAAAAGAGCACGCGGAAAACATTGCATCGTCTTTTTTTCGAAACCCCAATCATACAAGAGAAATGTCACCAAAAGTACATGACAACACAACGGATTGTTGTGCACGAATGACTAATGAATCCATTAATGGGTATGCCTTTATTCGCGACTCTGTGGACGTCATACAGAAGGGCACACTTTTATTTTTTGCTCGTTTTGATGCTCAAATCATTTCTAACATCTATTATCTGTAAATGTGAATGCCGTCGCAGAATGATATCCATTAAAATGACCAATTCTGCCAGAATGTGCCAAAATAACTGCCTCATTTCTGTTGCTGGTGGACCAGTTTGGGCGCATTGACACCATCTGTCACTGCGGGCGATGGCAATTACGAATTATGATTGGCGCAATGCTGCCGCCCTGGGATGGGGTGAGAGGATGGACATGGACGTCCTATCCAGCTTCTACGGTATTCATGAACTTGTGTACCGCGGCACAATCTCCTGGGCCAAGTGACAGTATCCGTCGGTACAAACGGGCCCTAGCGGATCTGGAGAGGGTAAAAAAGGAACGCTTTCTCTCATTCTCTCTTTGTCTCTCTCTCTCAAAACAAACTGCACACAGGTCCTCCGGAGACACGATTAACATTAATGAGTAAAATAGCAAACTGAGAAGTGGAAGTGTTAGTGGAAGAACTGGCTGCAGCGAGAAGAGTTAAAGCAAATGCCAATTAATGTTAGCGGCGGGCAACATCCATGAAGAGTTTATGCACGCTCGTACCTAGAGCAGAAGGGGAAAACCCCTCCAAGCCCAATGCCTCAGGGATGTTTCGGTATGTTTTCGGACAAAACTGCCATGAGGGCGCCACCGGGTACTGACGATTGAGACCTGGCAGTATAATAAATTTTCATTACAACCAATTTAAATATTTATGGTGCCCTTCTACGAAATAACCCCATTTTTGCCATCTTCTAGGCTTTCGTTGCCTAACAATTGAGTTCTAGCTATGATGCATGCTGTTACTCTATCATGGGTCATTGAAACTTCCTAAAAGGCTAACCAAAGATGTTCCAACTTTTTTCAGCCTCTCAAAGCACCGGTTGGACTTAAAAATCCATGCTACCCAAATCCACCCAAAATCGTTAATCAGTTGCAAGAGATACCAACGCAGAACCTAAACGCCCATCTTTGCGCTTCGAGTAAGGGTCAGTCAACACAGTTAAGATTAAATTTATGCATGCGTCTTTCTTTTCTTAACAGCAAACCTATTCTATCACACAATCGCTGCTTCCGGGGGCCAACTCCGCCAACGAACCAGTACCGTCAGATGGCTTGTACCAGCTGTTGGGTGAGAAAAATCCGTTCCCAAACCTCATTTATTTAACATTTGTTTACATTAAGCCCTTCGCCTACGTACGACTTCCGGCCCAACGGCAATGTTCGCCGGTTCGCCGTTCGACAGCTTCATTCTTCTCAACCGTCAACATACAGCATACATATGGTAATCGTGCTCTTTGGTTGATTTTTATTCCCCAACGGATAGCGCAGATTTATCTATGAATCGAAAACTCTCGCACACACACACATTGTAACGAATTGTGGCAAGGAAGTTGGCGTTGAAAAAATAAACGCTAGTGAGACATTGACTTGATAGCCAATTAGTAGCCGGAAGAAAGCTGCCTCTAGTGGTGGTCGTCGTGAAGTGCATTGTTTGATAGGAGCTACATCTGTCAGAGTTATTCGAGTTTGTTTACCCGTGCCATCCACTTTCGACTGTCAAAACGACAATTGAGTCCGCTAGACAACACGTTGACATCGATATCATTTTACATCGACAACGAGTTACACGGCTCGTTGCCCCCGAGGGCAAACTCACTGTTCGAATGGAAACATAAATTAATTGGACAAGATAGCGAATGTACTTCAACTAGCCGACAGCGCAAGACAGATCGATTCCGAAAGTTTTATTGATCGATGTTCCCGGGATGTAGAGCGGGAACATGTGTCCGAACAACGATTTACAACTAAGAAACATTTTCCACAACGATTCTATCGTACGTTTCAAGTTTAAGAGGATCCAGCAGTCCAGAGATATGCTGCACAAAAGAGTCCGCAGACCTCCAAAGAAGTTGTTTCTCTTCAAATCCTACTCTTTAAAGCTGACTCAAAGCCGCGGCCTAATCTCTAGTGGACATAAAATTATAATACCTACTGCACACATCCATACGTAAGCCCTACCTGAGCTGAGGACAGACAGAGGAATAAAGATACCAAAGAGCATCAGCGGCTCCAATAGCTTCATATTCGTTTCATATTCAAATGTTTCAGTGGCACTTGGCGTTGCCCTTAATGCCCCTCGCTTAAAGCTGTCCACGGTGAACTAAACGTTTCTCTTCACTGCTTTGGGGTGATAATAGCTTAGCCGAAGCTACCCTTTACCGGGACTACCGACAAAAATGCTGTCCAATAATCGCTCCACCATGCATAAACGGGTCCGAGAGTGTGTGTATAATCCTAACCACCACTAAAGCTAAACAGACCGGACCAAGATTAAAGCAAATCCACCATCAATTAATGCACACGAGAGCCACCGGAATGTGTCACCGAAGTTCGCACTCTTTAATTTGCCTTCGGGCGGGCACCACCATAGCTGAACAAACACGTAGTATGCAAATGTTTGTTTTCATTCCATCCACCAAAAAAAACGAGGACGGGTTTTGAAATAAGATAACGCTTTAAGCGATGAGAAAGCTTATCGTAGACGTTGATCGCCAAACGGTGCGGTATTCATCGAACCTTCCCTTCCAAACTAACTCCCCCAACCTAGATGGGTATTATCCAGGCTCTACTCACCGTTGTGACCCTGATTGGTGATGATCACCCAGAAATCGATCGTTTTCTCCGGCCCGAGCTCCTCGTAGTCCCACTTCTTCTTCACGCGCACCGCACCATTCGTTTCGACCGTCACCCAAGGGTTTTCGTCGCGTATCTTAAACGTCTCGCGGTCCGTTTCCTTCTCCAGCTGGAACACGTTACGCCCCTCGGTGTCGCCGTCCGCTTCGGTGAACTCGATGCGCTTGGTAGGCCGCACGGCACGCGTAACGCGTCGCTTGTCCCGCCGGTGCGAGTGCTGATACTCGTGCCCCGAATGCTGCAGTATCACCGGCAGCGGATCGGGCGCCACAAACTCGACCAGCACGCGGGCCGGCTTCTCGCTCTTCAGGCTCGGCGTGCGCAGATCGTGCGCCTCCACGTCGACAAACAGCTCCGGTGCGTCGGGTTCGCCGGCGAGCAGCAGCTCGCCCGTTTGCGGCACAATCACGACCGTGTTGCTGGGGCTGGTCAGCCGGTACGCTACCTTGTCCCCGTCGGCGTCCTTCGCCTCGACCCGCCCGACACTGGTGAACCGTTCCCAGGTGACGGTTTCGTTGCCGGCCGGCGTGGTCGCCTTCATGCCCGTCACCGTGAAGCGATAGTCCGGCTTGCCAAACACCGGCCGGTTGTCATTGACGTCGGTAATGTGTACCGGAAGGTGCACTTCCGCCTTGTTGATGCGCTTCGTATCCGTCGCCTCGATCGCAAGCGTGTACTGTTCCCGGTGCTCTCGGTCGAGTGGTTTGGCCGACACCAGCCACACACCGTGCTTGCGCGGATCGTCGATGCGTATCGTTGTGCCGATCGTGCCCGTGCTGCTATCTTCCAGCGCGAACGCATCGCCCTCGTTTCCGCCAACGATGCTGTAGATGACCGTCTTGGCGCCGCGGGCCGAATTAGCCTGCAGCAGCGGTATGTCGCGCACCCGCGTCCCGCCGTCCTTGTTCTCGCTCAGCTGACCCACCACATCGGTCAGCATGGTCGGGAAGTGCAGCATGTCCTTCCGGTTCATCACGTACAGCTGCAGCTGATGGGTTGCGGTCGAGTTGGGCGTCTCCTCCAGCACGACCAGCTTCACCGGCCGGTTGACCAGCGGCGACAGGTCGGCCGTCGTCATCACCAGCCCGTCCTCCAGCACGGTAAAGTACTTCGAGTAGTCCGTCTCGAGCAGCCGGTAGTTGAGCGGCTTGGACGAGTAGGACGAGATCGATGAGAACGGTGCGTTCGGGCCAGTAAAGTTGGCGGTAAACTTCTGGATGCTGTACCCGGGATATGTGTCGTGTGGCAGCACTAAGCTGATAAAGCTGTTTGTTGGATCGAACTTAAACTCCTGCTGCCCGCCCTGATGGTGATGGTGGTGCTTGCCCGCTACGGCGGCCACATTAACACTACACACTAACGCTACATATATGGCTAACACGTACACACTGACACGCTTTGCGGCTGCCCGGCTGTTACGGTTTCTAATGGCGCCTCCTCCATCGCCCCTGGCGGCCGCCATTGTGGCCGTGGCCACGGGCCGCATTCGACTGGCGGCTCCGAGGCTGCACATGCGTTGCGTCACCACCTGTGACGCACCTTTTTATACACGCACTAGTTGTTCACAATGGAAAAACACACACACACACACACAGACACTTCACACAGACAGAGATCGAGATCTCTGCACTTGCACTTTAGCACGAGCGGGAGTTAATCTCCTCTTAAAAGGATTCTACAATACAATTACACACACCTAGCAATGAAATCAAAGATAGAAAATTTAGCACATAAACACACATTCACACAACACACACACAAACACACGATTGGAAAACCACTACTTATAACTAACACACGCTTTTCAAATTCATTTATGATCCCTGCACTTCATCTACACGCAACCACACAACCACGCAATTCACATGATTTCTAATGTGACACTCATCTCAGATTACAAAACACTTGACGCATTGTACGAGTTTGCACTGCACTTCAATCGTACTCATAGCTTCACGAACTTCGCTTAGGAAGCTTTGTATCTTTCATTCGATCGAGTACTTTACGCGCCAGCATGTTCCGATAGATTACTCCTCCCACCAATGATCTGGAAATGAGAAGAAGTTGAGAAAAAATGCCATTAGTATTGGTTGAAAACAAAACAGACCGCTTGTGCTGAGAAGTGACAGTAACGATGGACGTGATGCTGCTTAGGAAGCCGCAATAACCGCGCGCCTACGTTCACATGCCCCAGCAAGCTGGACTACTACTATAAGCTGATCGATCGAATTTCATTCCGGGTATCTCTCATCTCTCCGATCGATAGTTACCTAATCGATCACACATGTACGAGTTCTGAGCTATCGATCGCTTCCCTCATTTGCTCCGGCCTGCAGCTGTGATGATTTTTTGTTTCATTCAATTTAAAGTCTCCATGATGCGTTCAACACAGCTAAGTTTTCTGAATAAATGAATTGAAAAGGCTACAAAATAAACTAACTCATCGACCTGATCCACACTGTTCAGATGACGGTCGGGTTCTGACCATACGAGCGAAAGCAACCACCGCCTTACAGCATCAAATACAAACGCACAGTTTTTAGCATGTTTTTCGTTAGCGTGTCAGCAAGCATAAAAATAAAACGAAAAAAAAACCCAACGTAGTTCAACGTTGGAAAGCAAACACACATGGTCACCAGATGGGTGTAAGATGTATCGTGTATGCAAAAATGCGACAAAGTCTAGAGGTCTAGGAACAGTTCATGTCTTGCTCAAATTCATACAGTTTCTAGGAAGCGCACAGAAGACCTTTCCCAAATTTATGGCATCATTTTGCATATTCTCGATTTACGGCTATTGCTTATGCCATAAATAAGACACAATTGGTTTTCGAAATCTTCACTGCAACATTTATGTAAAGCAGCATAAAGCACGGTAGAATAATGCTAGCAGAGCTTTGTTGAAGATAAATAAGAATGACAGCAAACCCCGAGCAACGCGTTCAATTCTTCGCCGAGGCGTATAGAGAAACAAAACAAAACTAATTATCTGCACACGAATGAAGATAGCCTCAGACAGCTAGGCGACAGGAGAAATCCAATTTTGTGTCTAATTTTTCCACCCGACTGCAAGCTGCTAATCAGTATTAGCATTAGCTCATTTACGCACCCGGAGAGCATCTCTTGATGGTATTATTTTTCTTCTTTTTTTTTGCGTTTCGCTTGTGACCGAAATGTGATGCTGTCATTCAGATGAACGTGTCTTCGGGAGTGTCAAATGATGATTCACAAATAAAAAAATAGAGCATAAACATACATCTGCTAGGAAAATATGTGAAGGGATGGAAATATTGTCAGTCGCGCGATTTCAATTTGACGACGACAACTTTATGCTACATCCATACAGGCAAAAAAACGCCGCACAAAAAGTGATTTTTATCGACCGTAGCAAGAAGCTGTAGATACATCCAGTTGACCTGTGAACCCCTTTGCAGCAACCATGCAGATGGGACAGGATGGCGAGAGTGTTGTACGAGAGAAAACGCGCATACAGCCCACGTTGATTGAATTTCTTTTCGAGGAATTTTGTATAACAAAAAGCAAACTACTTCGAATGGAAATTCGTTTGAAAAGGAATGACAGAAAACGGTTCTACCACTCTTAAAATTGGAAAATATAGATCCAGCAAACACAACCCACGCGTTTGAGATTCTTTTTATTCCATGAGAGATTGGACGAAATAAAGTTGAATATTGTGGGTGAAATGTGTTATAAAAAAATCTACAGCCCCATCTGTCATACGACACGTGCATACGAATTTCCGAAGAATCGCACCAAAGCACCACAGCTGACACGACCATACATTCTGGTTTATCGGTTGTGATCCGTACCGTCAAAGAGTCAAACCCGCGCTTTTGACCCAAGCGAAGGATCAACAGCACATTCCCGGGCATGAGATTAACAGTAATAAGAGGAGATAATAAAAGTCATCGTTAACTTTCAATATTCATTAAACAACGAACGAGAAGTACCGGCACAGGGCAAAGAAGAACGGGCATGGCGCAAAGCGCAACAGACATCCTCCCCTTATGACTTTTGGTAGACGAGCCTGATCGACCGTCAGATGCCTACTCGGTCCTCGGTTCGATAGCAGAGATGCAATGAAGCCAATAAGAATGCAAGAGACGGAAGAGAGTCCACATGAACTGGCATCGCAACGGGTGACGCGGAAGACTTCAATTGGATGATGCGGCTCTGGGACTGTCTGCTTTCCCGCGCCTCGGACAACTTGATAGTGAGAGAGGATGAATTCTCAAGTGCGCGCTCCTTTGGTGTGAGGATGTCGTCGTAGGTCGCAGGCATCAAGCGAAGGTTAGATACGCGAGATGACGAAGATGAACTCATCTACTGGGCGCTCTTTGACGTCGCACCCCGACCACCAATGAGGGGTTATACATGTGTTTGTGTCGGTGTGTGTGTGTGTGTGTGTGTGTGTGTGTGTGTGTGTGTGTGTGTGTGTGTGTGTGTGTGTGTGTGTGTGTGTGTGTGTGTGTGTGTGTGTGTGTGTGTGTGTGTGTGTGTGTGTGTGTGTGTGTGTGTGTGTGTGTGTGTGTGTGTGTGTGTGTGTGTGTGTGTGTGTGTGTGTGTGTGTGTGTGTGTGTGTGTGTGTGTGTGTGTGTGTGTGTGTGTGTGTGTGTGTGTTTGGATGCTTGCTGCCAACTATGTGGCTCAGATCATGTGGTGTATCTGAAGCTATCAACTGGCCCCTTCAGAGGGGGATGGTTCAACCGTAATAATCATCTCATCGTCTCGAGCGGCACACACATCGTGAAGCGCAATTTACAAATTGAAGCTTCAATTTCAAACAGACGGCGTCAGGCTACGTCGATCACATCAGCAAAGAGGATGTCGATCATGATGCGGCAAACTGACGAGACTTGGAAGACAAATGGTGCGTTCAACGATCAGTCGGATACACTGCCGGATATCAAACATGTAGTCGTTTAGCGAGCGATTAGTTCAACGCAAAGCATATTTTACCATCAACCAATACTATCCATTTCTACTGCTATGTTATAGACAAATGCATCAGAGCTTAAGGAAAACGAAACTCATCGAAATTTTAATAGGTCTCCTGCAAGTCCCAATGCTAACATGGTCCCCTCTGAAACATGACCGCTAGCAATAAACATCAAACAAAATCGGTCGAGCTAATATACTTTATGACTGACCTACAAATCAAAACGATCCAGGACACACACTGTCGTACCAACAGTAACACCCACACACTTGGTCAGTTTTGGTTGTCCCTTTGATCTTAGTATTATTCCCCTCAGTTTCATTTCAACTGAAGGTCAGGCAGCCGGCATCCCTCTTACCCGTAACGAACCCGATTGGACACGAAGGCAGTGAAACCACAAACAATAAAGCTTGCAATGACCAGACGCAGCGAAATCCAAAAAGGATCTCCGCTATATGTACGCTATAGTTCCTAGCACATTGTGTCCTATATTTTCTGAGGTAACCCAACCACAAACGTAGAGACAGAATCGGAGAGAGCTTACCAAGTGACTGTCACCATCAAAGACATACAGCGCGTTTGTATGGTGGGTATCACTTTAACATCCAAACAGTTGCTTGACAATTTGAAACCAATTTTCATCCAAACAGAGTTTTATTTATTGTTATTTGTTAGTATTCTTGTCAGAATTTCGAATACAAGATACTCTCTAGACGAAAATGATGCGCAGACAGCTCGTAAACTCGTTGATCCAAGATGTCTATTATGCTAAATGCCAAACCAAAATAAACGTCTGGCCAAGGCTATGCTAATTTCAGAATATCTCATAATACAACGGGTGTTTGATGAATTGTTTATGATTAAACACAACACTGTGATTGAGTCCCGGTGAGACGAGACAGGACACTGCTAGCAACACTGACAACCTGGACAGGATGCCTATCTCCGGAACGAAGCTCAATTTTCACGCCCAATTAGCCAATGATCGTTACAGTCATCTCAGCGGATGACCGCAGGCTCGCAAATGAGGCGTCCGCGAGTCGTGCCCCTAACCGGTATGCGGAATAACTAATAACGCAGAATCCCGTCCACCAAACCTCGGTGCGTTTCCATCAGCAACAGATCGTGCCAGTACGTCTTCTGGCGGGGATTGAGAGGGCGTCGTCTACCACAGCAACAAAAAAGACAACATCTTCTTCTGTTCGCCAGTTCGTGGAATGAAGTCACGCATACCTCCCGCTGAAGGCCAACCGGCACGTTCTTTCCTAATTGGAGAAGATCGTGAATGGGCACCATCATCATTCATGCATCGTCAGTACGCGCAGCGTCTCATAAATCACAAGTGTAATTGAGGCACACGCACACAAACACTCTCCAAACCGTCCAAGTTCAGCCGACTGTGCCCGATGGCACCTCTAATTGATTGACAACAATTAATTCACAAGACAGGCGGAAAATTGCCCGGCGGTCTTTCGTGTTTGCATTTGTATGCAGCCACGCAACACGAGCGTGTGCACGCGGGCACATACGCGCTCACTCTTTTCTTCTATGCTCATTATCATCCAGTCGGTGTCGCTGAAGCTAAGGTAAAAAGGGTAACCGCTGTAACGCCGATGTTTCTAAAAACGCGTAGAGAAGACGACGAACAGGCGCACACCGGCAAATAAAGTCCAAGCCGTTTCTTAGCCGGGACGAAAGCGGAAAAGATGAATTATTTAAAAACTCGCTGCCGCTAAAGATCTTATCGATCATCGTTTACACCTTGCCTCTGACTGTGGTGAAGAACCCGCTGTGGTGATGTTCGCAGCGTTTACACTGATGTTCTGGTTTGATACTGACATTTCTCAACCATTTATTCAGGCACATTCACATGACTCGCCCTTTTTGAAGCACGGGAAGCAAACGATAAACGATGTGTTATTTTATTTTACATCACTCGTGGTTCTGATCTTTCTCGTTAGCGCGGGACATAAGAGCCAAATCCTCTTTGCCTTTCCACCCAAACAAGTGATGATTGATGCATTGATTTCATTTGAAAAGGTGAGATTTTTTTAAAGCACAAAAAAAACATTTTGCTTTTGGTCAGTTTGGTGACGAACGAATTTACGCACAGCATAATTACAATAAAATAACACCACAAGAGCTCTAAACAGTTTTCGTCGACCAGCAGGTGGACATGATCGTTTGTGATGCGATTTCAAATCTATCTCGCATAACGACAAACGACATTTTAACGAGCTGTTGTGGACCGAGCTATCATCCACAGTGACACCACCTTGCGCCGGTAGTTTCAATGATAGCAATCATGAGAACGAAAAATATTGCGCCCAGTGTTCACGGAAATCAGTCCTCCTCCACGCCGATGACTTTTCCCAGACTGTTGGATCCATCCACGTTCGTGATGTTTTGAAGTCATTAGCGCGAATGCTTGTCTCGTCGTCGTGCAGACACAGATGATGGATGAATGGATAAGATTTATTTAATGACTTGAAAAACAGACCTCGATACAAAATCAACCGAGAAGCAAATAAGTTTAAAAACCCCGAACTATCCTTCCAATTACTTGATAACAAACTTTTCGTTCTCGGAAGCTCTAATCCACAAACATGTCTATCACTTGAAACCCTCTACGGAACAAATTTGATCACCGGTACCAAACCAGCGCAGACAGACTGTCTGCCAATTTGCGCTCCCGTACAACCGTAGTCCAGGCAGACTCAATCATACTCTACCCTGATTCCATAACAGAATTCACTCGTCACTGTTACCTTTGCAAATTCGTGCACAGGGTTCACTCACTCCCGTGACGTTCACGCGAATCACTCGTCATGCCAGTTATGCACAACCCCTATTTACCGACCGTGCACAACTTGCAACGTTCTTTAGTATGTTCACCCATACACTCCTCTGCCAAGTCCTGACATTGGCGTCAAACTCAATTTCACTTCTTTCCCTTATCGAGGTTTAGACGATGAAACATCGTTTGGGAACCCCTCCGGAAAAATCATACCTCAAACTGGCTGATACACACCCCCTTTGCCAACCTTAAAACTCATACCCTGAGGATAGCTGAGTGACATTCGCATACCAGTAGCATGCGGAAGTTTTCATATTTTGCACCAATACCAAAACACACGAGAAAAAAAGAGCACGGCAACACAGCTGTTATAGTTACAAAGCTCCGCAGGGGCACACACGCACGATGTTTTTCCTCCCGGTACATTCAACGCCGAAAGTACCAGACAGTATAGCGCCAAACCAACGGTTTTTGTGGAGGATTTATCGGAAAATTCCGATTTGATTGCTACCTATTCAGTAAAGCCAATGCCCGAAGGGAGTTCAGGAACACACGCTAGCGATAGGACGCCGGTGTCAACAGACCGTACATCTCCCACCGGAGCGAAGAGACATGTACATGATGGCTCGAGCGTGCTACGACAGCCAACAATAGCAACACTATCAAATCCTCACCCATACTTTGTGCACACGACCACATAGCCACCTATGCGAGCGAATCGTCGTGATTAATGGTGTTGTGCGTTGCGGCAACAGACCAAAACGATATTGAGGTGTATACCACATCTCTCCAATATCATCATTCTCCCTGGGACGCATATATTGAGCTCACATCGAGAGATTCTAATGTGTTGATAATAATGTGCACTCTTTTCCCGGTTTCACGTGATGTCCTTTCTGCAAAGACCTCCACCATTCGGCGCGAGGCGCTGCTGTACACATCGATGCACACCGGACGGTGATGATAAAGAATAAAGAGATTTTCAACTTATGATAAGTGGTTCCTGTGGCTCACACACACACACACATACATTAAACCACTGCGGGGCGACTCCGCAGTTCTAGAGACACGCATCCCTTCCTACCAGATAAATTCTATTCAGAAATTATGACCAAACTAAATTAAACCCACTTCACGATGTCCTTTTACGATCGGTGGAGATTAGCAGAGTGTTCTGTATTGCAAGCGTGTGTGTGTGGATTTTATGGCACGCTTCTAGCGGCCTGTCCAGTCTTGTCTGCAGCAGAAGCAGCATTGCATGCCTACGGTATGCCGGGTAGAACGACCATGAATGCAGTTATCATCTTCTTCCACTTTTTTTTCGACGTTTCGCTTGCACCGTATGTGCAGCTGTGTGTTAAATTGTAGGGACAGACAACCTACCGCAACATTGCTGCAATGTATGAATCGTGTCTCCCTACCGGCACGAGTACCGCACCCTCATCCGCTACTCAGTGCTTCAAACGAACCCTCGCCATCTATTTTCCACGCTTTAATGAAAGACCGCAGTCTTCTCTCGAATGGCCCGCGGACAGCCTTACCGTTGTATCATTTTGTTAATGTGGTAACGATACCGAAGGACGAAGGAGCTAGCTAGAGCGTAATTTACGTTCCGAAATGTGTCTGTCTGTGATATGGTGCAGATACTGTTTTATGCTTCTGAAGTGATAAAATTAACGTGGAGAGGGTTCAACCATAATTCAGATTTTAGCTCATCCATCTTCTGTCCTGTTTCATGATTAACCAGCAAAAATGGTATAAGGACATTCGTATCTTGGTTTTTCATTCGGTGTAAATGACGTGCGTATATCTATTCCATGTAAGCTAAATGAATCCCATTTACCCATTCTATCGGAATAAAGTATTTGCGTACTTGACCTATGGGCACGGTATATCTTAAGTAGAGTCTATTCTCGAAATACATAGTTTAAATAAGTAAACGACAAGTTTGATGTACAAATATATATATCAAATAATTATATAAGTAGAATACTTTAGATTTGTGCCACAACTAGATATACTACAACATGAACAACAACACGACTATGTTACCATCCAGCTTAACGAAATTAAACACTTTTACCAAATATATTTCTATTACACCTCGGGATGAAGAAGCGGCTGCTTCAAATAGACTTTCGTATAATTAAAATATTTATTTACGTACGCAGATCACGTTGCATCCCGTACACAAGGAAAAAACATTGCACCTAACACAGTCTACACTAAACCTGATTCAAGCACCATTCCCAAACAATTCGACAAAGTGTCACCCCGCCAAAGCCGAGAACGATTGGATGTGTATGCTACGCTAACGAAAACTCCTTTTTTGCCCCGTTATGATGAGTCCGTATGTCATGTCTACGAGTTTGTTTCCAGGAGGGAAAGGTCAAACAATGGAATATTAAATAAATTCAATCAACATTTCAGTTAACGCCCTCCGGTACGCAGAAGAAGTCCGGCCCGGTAAAGCAAACCGCCGCTCGCGGCCAATTCCGTCTAGCGTGGTTTGGGACGCATCTCAATCTCGTGCCAGTGTGCAAACAACAATCGTCACTTGAACGCAAGCAGTCTACTATCCGGTCACCGTTACCAGTGGCCCCAGCCTCTGGTGACCAAACAAGTGAAACGTGTAGAAAAAGGTTCACACCAAGAAAGACGCGTTTCGGTGAAGATTGAATTATCTTTCCCTCTCTCTAGCACACTATCTCTCCTTGTCAACCAACATGCTGGTTAGGGAGATGTGACCCCCATTCAATTCAGAAAAAAATACAAACGAATCAGTCAGACTAGCCAGCAGGGCGCGGTGGTGATTTGGTTTTTGCGGTCGTCGAAGTAGAATAAGAATGTATAACAACTCACATTACCAACAAACCGATATTTCTAAGGGGCTAGCCAGCAACACAAGGGGAAGAATATAATTCAATTCACAACACCTTCATCACCATGGCTTACGACACAGTCCGAAAGGCGCTAATCAATCAGACGCGAACGTCGAATTCTTTCTGGCAGTGTCCACCAAATTCCTAACTCTTCGTATTTCTTTTCCGCCCGAGAGAAAGAAACACGACACTCCGGTCGATGCGATTGTTTACAACACACCTCCCTCCTCGAGAGCCGCTTGGAATTCCACGCTTTCAGCACTCGGGATCAAACAGCCGTGCGGCTGTTGTTTGGGACGCTGTTGGAAGAGAAAGATGCCATATGACCGTAACCTTGAGCAACCCGAAAGAGATATAAAGAGAGAGAGAGAAAGATAGAGAGAGAGAGTGAGAGAGAGAGAGAGAGAGAGAGAGAGAGAGAGCGACCGAGAAGGGTGTGGTGTACACGTGTTGGCGGTGGGTCGTAATCGAAAACGGAACTTCCGTCGATGCGTTACGGCCGTTCCGCTTTGGCATTACCTTCTTGCACGCTGGAAACCCTCGGCTCGCCAGCGCATTTTGTGCGTATGGAATGGAACCGAGCGAAGAATGAACCGAAAACACAAGAACCAAACTACGCTGCGTTAGAGTGTGGCTGCTAGCAAGAAAGTAAAACCGGGCGTCCCTTTCACGGGGTTTTGTTTTGGGTTGGAACCGAAAAAAAAGGACAGGGTACGGTGCAACCATCATCAGTCTGATTCCTTTGCGCTTTGCAGCGTGTCAATGAACTCGCACAAACTGCACCCTGCGTACAAAACACCCCTAAATATGCGATAGTCAGGGGGTAAATATTAAGTCCGAATCGGAAAACCCTGCAGTATCCTTGTCATTTCATCTCTTTCGCGCCAGGATTTTGCTTATTCTGCATCTCGAGTACAGGGAGGTTGATTATTTCGGTTCCTTTTCATCCCTGTTCACCCCAAAACAGCGCATACATATGCAACATGGACGCACACCCAAAGCGCAAGCGAACGGATGTATTTGTCCCGTTTTGATATTGCCACAATGCACCGACACCGACAGTTTCCGAACCTTCATAGGGGGCGCTGTGATGTCAAAGCAGCGAGATGAAAACGTTCCTTCTTCCCAAATGAGTCACCACCGCTCGGGGAAAATATGACGGTATGACTTTTCGTCCTATCTCAGCACGCGACATTTATCCTTTTTCGTCCCCTCGACAGATGCTACCAAACTCACACCACCAAATAGGCTTTGCACTGTTCACAGTCCGCGTACGGTTGAATTTTTTCGTGCACCGCACCGAGGCTCTTCAGCTGGAAATTGTTTCATAATTTACCTGCTAACGCCAGACTTTGAACTTTTCAAGTGGTTTTTCAAGCGAACCCTGGCTCTTCCTCCCGGGAGGGTTTTCATTGCGTTTTCCACCTTGGGCGAAATTATTTCGGGCGCATTAAAACCACTTGTAAAGTGTCCCAACCGTGAGGCGAGAATCTCCAAGCAGCGTGTGTACCAGTTTTTGATAATCGCAGTCGAAATAATCATGGCGCTACCATTTCTGCCTGTCTAATCGTATCAAGCAAAAAATTGTTTTTTGGATTAATTATGCATCTCACAGACGAAAAAAAAACACATAAACCGTTCATGCTAAACGCAAAGCGTTCGGTTCCACATGAGCCCAGTACAATATAGAATCGATTATCAAACGCACATGAGCTTCCAGGAAAATTCGTTGGCGGTAGTAGCAATTCCCCCATTATAGCATATCTTCATCCCTGTTGTGTGCGCTTTATGCAAACGCGTTCCCGTGCGATAATTAGCTCGCGATTGTGTTTCGCCCGGTAACCGCGCGAGCGTTAAACGATGATGGTCCATTGATTAACTCCCAGCGGGAGTCCACCATTCTTCTAGGTGGACAGACCATCGTAAAACACCGCTTGCCCCTCATTTCACCGCAACACCAGCGGACGGTCGCCCTTTGTTGGTGGTGTGCACCATAAATGTCCTAAACAAAACATCCAATTTCTCTATGTTTTACAGCACCATAAAATCAGACACGATTATCTCACACCATTATACACAATAGGACGGCGATGTTGTTGGCGGAGGCGATCGCAACCACGCGTGTGGTAGGGTAAGCAAGCCTTTCTGTGTAGTCTCAAAGCACGATTTCCAGTATCGAACCAGCGCTTCTAATTTGTTTTTCCACGAAGCCACCGGCCACAGGGTGTTGATGAGCCCATCAATGTTCTAATATCGTTTGCATTCATCACTTCTCGGGTGAGGTTTATCTTCTTCTACTTTCAGCCCACCATACGGACCCCGAATGGGTCTCTCTCTCCCGATCGCTGGGAAAGGAATGAAAATTGATGATGTATTTCGTCAATAGCTACGTACAAAGAACAACAAAACAAAAACGCAACGACCCAACTATTTCCGAGTTTGTTACGGTCCTAGAACCTAGACCACAGACTCCGGGGATCGGCCTTTGTGCTGGGATTGTAATCTTTCTATGCTCTACCTTTTTTTTCTTTCTTCTGTCCTAAACCACATACCCTTTTATCACTTACCACCAAACGACGCAATGGTAAGCAGCCGGACATAATAAACTGCCGTCTTCAGGGGTGAAGCGGCTCCAGTTCGGGGAAGGTAAACTGAATCCATGTCATCGACACTGTATCTTAAACTTGACATGTTTTGGATCAACAAAACTAGATCTCTGACAGACAGTTGTCAGCTTGCAAGTTGCTACTGATTAATGGGTGTTGAAAGGAGCGTACCTACAAATCGTTGCGTTGAAAAACGCTTGCATCAGGGGAAGGATATTAGATACTTTTTATTCTGGCGAAAGAAAAGGAGGAAGCAAACAAATACAAATAAAATATCTTCTCTATACGTAGCATTATATCGATAGAATGCTTCTTTTTGTTTTGAATTCATAACATCAAACCGTCAAAATCGAACTGTAATTTTGCAGGTTTGATTTAAGCTGAATGAACCATTTATGAACTCTTTCAATCATAATGTTTTTTTTTTCAATTTTCTAATTCCTGATAATTTCCGATGAACTTCCTTTGATCCTCAAGAGCTATCAACGAATGCACAATTTTGTAATGATAGATAGACCCCAAAACGCAGAATTTTGCTGCATCAAAGGAATCCTATCATTATATGTGCCTGGATTGTGTGAATTCTGGAAGTTCCATAAGCATTGCCCGATGAACTCATAACATAAATCAATATGCTATCGTTTATTTCACATCATCAAATTGATATTTTTGCTACTGCATCATTATACACAAACACACACACATACAAACAGAGTTTGTTAGCCACGATTTCAATATCCAGTATAAAAAACCCGACTAAATTGGCAGCTCAAAATTCTGTTGAATGATTCATCTCGTGGTTGATTATAAAGCTACTTTCGACATGAGGCTTGATGAAATGGATGTTGGGCCCAGCTTGATTATATATCGCTTTTGAAAAACAGCAGAAACCAGCGACCTTTAGCAGATAATTGCTTCCAATAAAACACGATACCATTTTTCACACTCTTAAGAAGGGCCTTACTTAACACCTTTCCATTCTAAGGACCACCCCTAAAAATTAAATAAAAAACAAAAGGGCTAGTAAGCAATATTTCAACACTTCATTCGCAACGTTATCCCTATCATTAAAGTTTTTTTTTTGCAGCACGCTACAATGCTCCATGTCTCATTCGCTGCCGCTTGAAGCGAACGCTGCAATCATAACAGTTGCCCGGCAAAATCTTGCTCACGCAAAGGCGCTTCCTTTGCACTGGTGCACCTAAGAAGCTTCCCTTTTTTCACCAGAATTCAATTATCGACTACAAAAACACACTTCAAGCACAATATCCCGAGGTATAGCCCGCAGTAAGCCGCGCTAGCGTGGCGCTTGTGCCAAACAAGGTACGCTACATACAACCTTTGCCAGTTGCATAGAATTGGATAAGCGAAAGAAATAACAAAAACTCAATCAATCCCAACGGAACGATTGGCTGGCTTCCGATCGATGATTCCCGGCACGCCCGGCTCTCGCTCGGTGCCATTATGATGTACTGCAAGCATTTGCTTCATTTTAAAATAGCATTTTGTTTGCCTGTGATCCATCGAATCGTATCGAATGTTGGTTGCTACGGCAGGATAAGCGCTTCGTTTGGTGGCTGGAGATACAAACAGCATCACCCCAAGGGTCGTTCACGACGCACGGAACAACATCATTGGTGACGTTTGTGTGGCGTCATATTGGAATGTAATATAATCTTTTGAACGTCCATTTTGCTTTCGGCCAAACGGAACGCTTAGTGTCCAGGAGATGATGAATCGGAAGTGATAAAAGTTCAAAGAATTTAAGCATCGTCCGTGAACATGCAATTGACCATGACGCTTCCTAAGGACGATGATTATTAACCACTCGAACATACTCTGTTCTAACCGTTTGTGAGGAGAAGTAACCTGCTTTATATATGAAGTGTGCTTCCAGGAAGGGAGCCATGGTAGAAGTCGAATAAAGCGTCGATTGCAGCGTTGGGGTGAGATACTTAAGCTCTTGTTCCAATAAAGTCGAGTAGTTCATAACACTTCATAGACATACGACACAACACAGCAAAAGAATAACTCCAATCAAACCGGGAACGTCGGTCCGTAAGGCTAGAAAATCCATCTCCACTCCAATCTAGAAAAGAACGCTCTCCTATAAAACACAATTAACCGTAAAGCGACCGTGAAAAGTAGTTTTTCTCCGTACCAAATATCCATCCCAGGGATCAGTTCACAGCATTTTTCAATCGAACAAAAAATAATTTAATTTGATACACTCCAACATAGATCACGCATTTCTGGAACACACGATCAAGTACTTTCGACATGTAGTCCCCGAAGACCCTCTTCTCCGTGCGACCAGTTTCAATTGGCGAACGGAAGAAGTGGAAATAAAGCACTTGAAAGGCAAAACTCAAACAGCAGTGCGTGAATCACAAGCACTAGTGTAAGGGAGATTGAAAGATTCATTCTGCCCGAATTTTGAAGCTAATGATGGCATGCCCAATGACGAGGCTTGTTTTTTAGATTTTTTTTTTTCTGTAAAAATCGAAAACATGCGAAACGGTTTCAGATGCTACGATTCCAACACAAAGAGCAACACAAAACTAAGCAACAAACAGACAGCTAATCCGCACACCTAAATACGATGGCGACGACGTTTGTCCACGCAGCCTTCAGTGTTCGGTTATGCCAAATTCTATGTCTTTTCTCGTTAGCAGCAGGACGGGATGGAACGGTTCAGATTTGGAATCAAAAATGAACAAGAAACGGAGGATGGTACTCGGATTATGCGTCATGGTCCAGCGCCTTGCCAAGCGTACATAGTTCGTAGCGTGAACATGAATTCAACGCGCTCCAACAATTGAGCATCAGTTGACGTACGTAGCTCTCTGCAATATGCCGGTTCTGCGTTCCAGCCCATAGCAACACTCGGACGAAAGGCACCGTAAAAGGTGGATAAGCCGAAACGTACATTTCGGCTGACACCGTGTCTCAAATATGTCTGTTCTAGTTCACGCACGATTGGTTATTTTTCGTTCAGATGTTCCAAACGCACCGGAGAACCAAAGATACCGTCCGGCAGCTTTTACTGCTGATGTTGCACGGCGCCCGTATGGGCAGGATGGTACATACCTTCGCCAATATTTGACGTTTAATCCCCAACGCCACAACGCTACACCACGGAGCCCCGTTACAAGCACAGTAAAAACTATCTTCCACACTTTTTTTTGTTTCTTTGGCCTCTTTGTACCAAATCGAACCGACCCCCATCTGCTGATGATTGGATTGGGGCGGTGGTATGCGGCGGGAAGATGACCACGAACTACAGTTTCAGCAGCATCACGAATGGATGTCAATCATCTCCCAGTCCTAGCGCGCCCGTGCACAAGAAGGTAACAGCGGGAGAATTGTCGGAAACCGAGAAAACGACGAGGCACGATTAAGCAATTTTTGTACCGAACCGTGAAAGTAATAACACAGGCAGGAATGGGGGATAGACCCACACCGCCAGCCCATTGCCAACACCGCTGGGACACACCCGCCGTGAGGAGTATGAGGGTCAAACAGGCAGAAAACGGAACGAGATAGAAAGAAGACGACCCGCGAAGTTTATGTACGGCGTGGGAAAACGTGACTGAGAACTCCACGGACGCGACCGTTTATCTTAGGGCACACGCATCGGACACGTTGAGGTGCTCGTTGCCTCGATCCACCCACAGTGTTGTCGTTTCAGCGTACGAAAACACCACGCTTAAAACGCATCATCGGCGATTCCGCTACAGGATTGAAAGAATGTATGAAAAAGGTAGGCTTTGGGAAATGATAATGTCACGAAAACCCGGCCATACTGATTGAGATGCTTCGTTCGGCACAATTATAGTGATCACGCGTGCGCCAATAACGCACGATACAACATCAGGAAAAATATTCGAATTCCCCCAGATGAAGAGCAATCCTCTTATCCTCACACTATCATGAATCTTAAACCTAAACAAAACACAGACTCTCCATTTGAATTGCGCCACAGAAGAAATACTAAGCAATTCGCACATAAAACTATCAACCGGTTCGTTTAACAGACCACCACAAACCGACCAGATCGACCTAAGACCTCGTGCGACGCATTCTCGCATAAATCGTTCCATCTTCAAGAGGGGTCGTAAAAAAAATCCGCTCGCACACCTCCAATTCCAACTACAGCTCGCAAAACTATGCTCCAGACATTCAAAACAAACCTCGTCGTAGTCTTCGTAGCAGCCTAGCCACCAAGTACTTCGCTCGTAAATATCCCGCCGTTGCCAACAGTAGAAAAAAAATTCCCTGCTCCATAGAAGACTCTGTACGGAGGAGTTCTAGCAGGTCACAGCCACGCTACGGTTCACTCGGTGGAGAACGCGAGCGATTGGTGAGACAACTAATTTACTATCCACAACGGAACACACCCGTACCGCGAGAACGCAAAACTTTAGCCAGCCCAACTATCCCCATAGCAGCAGTGTTGAGGATAAGCAACAACAACGGCAACAAAATCAACCAGTGCACACGAAATACAACTCCAAATGAAGACAAACGAGAACTCGATGGCTTGGGAAAGTGGTATCAGTCATTCTGGATCCGTGGAGACGACTACGGAATCAGGCAACGGGGTGTCGGGCCGTGGGAATGTAAGTGTGCCTGCCTGTGCAGTGTGCGTTCTCAAAAAAAGGGATGCTGTTAAATTTTATGACTGCTCTGCTACTGATTTTTCCCTTTGTTTGGTACCTTTCATTAGGAAGGGGAAAGAAATGGCTGAAAAGCGATTGCTTGGAGCCCGAACTTTTTCCTATTTTGTACGCTGCTTAGCAACGGAAGAAGGGCCGTTGATCGTAAAGTTGTACTAGAAACTTATTCGATATAATGTCACTTCATTAGTGGCTTCCTTATCGTGTATTGGACAAGGTGAGCGATAGCTGGTACGGAAGTTAGGCGACAGAGCATGCTACGCACACACTGGGTGGGAAACGTTAGCTTCTATTGACTGCACTTGTTAACAAGCGACAAGCTATTTATGGTCTGCTTGGGACAACCTACACGTTTGCTGGCACGCACTGCGTTCTAGAGCTTACATACCTTTCGGCTTACCGCTCTCTACTGCTGAAAAAAAACAACGATTCGTCCTATCACGATCACAATAAAGACTTTTCCAGTGCCGCTACACGTCACCGTCACACCATCAGAGAACACAAGACGGGCACAAGATCGAAGCGGAAGAGTTAATCATCCTTCCGTGAGCTGAGCAATCTTGTTGTTTAATGTAATTTCCCTCTTCCGCTACGGTCAGTGCAGTGCGTTCCGTTAGCCTTCGCAAACATGCCGGGGGGAATGTGTCGCGAGAAAAGAGAGTAACATTCTGCAACCCGTTACAAAGTGGATGTTCATTACCTCGTTCATTGCATTCTGGTGGAGCAGAAATTCGTTCCGGGCACAAAAACCAGCTGTTGCACTGTTGCACCTTTCACCCGGAACATTGATTCCATCCACAGACTGGCACGCCGCAAGTACACCCGCAGCATAAGTCTGGCTTTGGTCAATCTGGTGGATCGTGTTTAAAACTACGCCCGAATGAAGTCGTGTAATATCACAAAAATCGTGCTGTGTTAGGGAATTCCGTGACCAACGCTTCTTGAAAGACATGAACCCCATTTTAAGCAACCTGTTCTTTTATTCCGATTCACATCACGTCCACAGTTTTGATACCAACCGTGCTTAAGTTTCTGTTCGCTACACCGCTACAATACAGCACATGCATTTCGGCTTCAATTTAGTCTTGCACTGAACATGGATATATTTATTTTTCTCATTCCTATTTTGCAATTACTTTTGCCGTTGATCGATATTAAGTTGCCAGCAAGAAGCTACAACCTGATGCATTCTTTGGTGGGATGATATTTGAATGTATCCCCACCTAGAGACAGTGCGAAATTAGTGGTCAGCTGCGGTTGATGTCGTGACCTGACAACCTGAGCGCAGACCAACCCAAGACCAGAAAAAGGCGAGGTCGCACCATTATTCTCAATCAATCGCATTACAGTGATGCTCTATGATTACCCGGCGAGCCGCTCTTGACCGTGGTAGGTTATTTGCATTCTTTCACGACCGAAAGAAAGATGTATTCCGGTACAAATTGATTGATTTTGGTAAGCTTTAGCTACCACTGCATACACATTACTAATCAACATGAGAACAGACACAATCCTGCTCCGACAACTAATGATCTCATGCACAGCAGCTTCCTGCATTCCTTCTAAATGCAATACGCTCTACAAACAACTCGAAAGCACCCGTAAGTGCGTATCAGAAACAATTTGAATAGTTGCCTCCTGCTGTATGATTGATTCGACCCATTCCAGCTCAATCGTGAGAAGTCCACTTTGGCTTCCACCCGAACGCCGACGACGTCAATAAGCGGGACGGCGTCATTGTTCACTATTGGTTTGGCATTTGTTCTTTCCGCGTACCCATTTCCCATCATGCATCGTAAAGAGGGCCGTAATTGGTGTCGCTTGGCTGTTGCAGGCAAGAACTCATCGGCTCTCGCAGGCCCGATCCCAAAAACCGACCCCTACCTCCAGCCGGTACCGTAAGAATCACGGCGCACCGAGCACGGGTACAGTAGTGTGTGGTTGAACTTTCGCTAATTGGATTAGTTTCTGCATCGCAACGAACGACTAGCGCACTGTCAACTAAGGGCAAGACGACAGCACGGTGGCAAACGATTTGCTGTCACGGGGGAGGGCACACCGACGGCTGTTGCCAGCTTCCGTCCCGCCATGCACTTTATTGCATTTCCAAGAAAGGAATATTGAATAATTGAATGCTACGCTTCGATATCAAGTTTGAGGAAAAAATCACGGACAATACTGGGAAAATTGCTAGAAAAAATTCTAAAATTAAAAGTGATTTACGAGGAAAGTGCCATTATTTACTTAGATTTTTAGCATAGATTAAATAAATCATGGAGTATATTGAGAGAAAAGTTTCACGATTTTCATGATGCTGTAAGGATTAAAACCATTCAGTGATATTATTAAAATATTATTTAAAAAATCATTCAAAGTCCCGAAAATGATAACAAGATCATATAAAACTTTAAATGACTATATAATAAACAAAAATAGTTTTGTTTGTTCATTGATAGATAACTAGGTAATCAAAGTTCAAAAAGTCGTTTCTGTCATAAATTAGTAAAAAATGGCCATTATGTTTCATGTTTCATGAAATATTTCCTTGCAAAAGTACGCCATTCCCAGAATATGTTACTAATCTTCGAACTCCAGCTTCTAGAAAATTGATGCTTTGTTCATTTTGCAATTAAAAGCCTCCACTCTAAAAGATAAGCGATTCGAGTGTTTTTTTTTTCCTTTCATGCCCTGCTTTTCCGACCCAGCCGGAATGAAATTAAACCAAGCTGGTAGAGAAATCACCGCACCTCCTAGGAATCAGCAACAGAAATACCGCAAGGCATTTGCATAGAGCCGCAACAAAAAAAAATCTTTCCATCTTTATCCTCACCTACATGCCAACAGTTTCACAATCTCGCCTCTAGTATGGTGAAGAACCAGAAGGAACATTTCCCCAAACATGAAAGAGAATTTTCGGGACGGTCAAGTGTCTAGCCGACGAGAGTGAGGGGTGCGCGCGCGCGTACCGAATCGGGATGAGAAGCTTTGCAACGTCCCCGAACCCAACGTCGAAAGGAAAAGGTGTGTAAAACGCGTTTCCAGAAGAACGTTGCTACCAACATCAAGCAGTGCTTGCAAAAGCCACAAAGCCACCATCTCACAAACAAACCCACACCCTCCGTGTTTTGCTTTTTGACGCTTTTGCCATGAAAACACAAATGAGCACCGCCGCCGGCAACCCTCCCGCTCAATGTACAACATTCCTAGGCCGTTTTTCCTCGACAGCAGACACTAAATTTAAGGATCATAAAAATTAACATAAAATCATGAATCGTGAGAGCCACGTTTGCGCGTATTCGCAACGACCGTCGAGTTTTCCCCTCCCGTTCAGGTTCCTTCTTGTGTGAGGCGTTAGTAGCGCACCAAGCACTGCATAACATCCTCACCGCCAGCACCGCCACAAACACACGAGCAACTGGGGCCGCTAACTGGGCCAGCTAACATGCAATAGGATAATTTTGTCAATTATTACATCGCTCGCTCGATAAATGTAATCGCATGCAATCGTATGGTATTCAAGGTATTTACAAGGAATGTAAGAAAGGAGAAAAAGAGGCAGAGAGAACATGCCTATGGCACGCGCGTACGCTCCGTTACGATCGATCCCCGCGTTAAGAAGGAAGGCATTCGGTCGGCACTTTCCAGGGAACAAGCTTTTGGCTGTCATTCACGAGGATCCGATAAGCGAACGATTTACGTACGTACTAAAGCTGTCCCGCAGGTCAAGCACAGGGCGCTCTACACTCCTTCCCGGAGCGATGTTGAGTTAAATGAATAGGAGCTATAACCACTTGACGGTAGGATTTGTAGACGGTGGTGGTGTTGGTAAGAGCTTTTCAACTGTTTTCATCGCCATCGTAATAAAAATGTTAGATTATTTCACCGCGAAACAATCACGCCTCCATGTGCGGTCACACGTTTGCTCCACAACATCTATGAGCAGCTCGATACGGTTTCGAAGCTAAAACAATTCCTACGGTAACAACGCTAACCAAAAGAAAACGATGCAACAAGAGTCATTAAAAGTTTTATCACTTCGATTGGGAAGAAGCAATTAGTAATCACATTTATCCACAAATACATTAACGTTCAATTTGGAGGGTAATGTACAGACTGCCACCAAAGAGCAAAATCCGCGATGGTGGATGCATATTTAGCGAGCGTAAAATTAAACAACCCAGCACAACACAGCAGCAGCAAACTGCAGCTGCAGGACATCAAAGCGATCATTTACGAACGTTCTTTACCACCTTAAATTCGGTTTTGGGTGGCGAGAAGGATTGTGTACGGAGAGGCAAATTTGTACAATAAAAAATAACTGGCAAATTTCATTTCACTAATGGTTCGCCCGATCGTGAAAGACGTTGCTCAAATAATTGCTTGCCGTACCGTTCAGCAACAGTACACCGTGCAGCAACAGTACGTACACACACCAGCTGGAACAGCAAGCACAGGAACAGGAAACGTAGGTACGGTCGAGAGCACCGCCATATTTGTAAGCAGCGAGCTCCTTGGTTACGTACATCCGTTCGCAAACCATTGCACAGGATTGCAATTCCCTGGCTCCCTGGTACCGCTTCCTGCTCTATTGTGTAGTGGCATTTGAAAATTCAATTTCCAGTTATTAATTCTACGTTTTGTGTAACTTTTTTCCCCATTCCTTTCCACCGAGGGTGACATTCTTGTTGCTTTATCCGTCCTTTCGGGGAGGAAACTTCCGCTTTTAGCAACGCCCAGCCCAGGTACGTTTTAGTTTGAGTCTTATTTGCACATTGCACTCTCTGCCATACCACTCTTAAAATCAAACAAAATAACCAATTGTGGTCACCAGGGGCAGAGCCAAGTTTGCCTTCCAAGGATGGACATTGTTAGTTGCTTTGCTAACGTCTGCGATTATCGCCACCCATGGTCTTCTTTCGCTATACCAAGGTGGTTCAGGTGTCAGGAATAAAATTCCAACGAGCGACGCGCTGCACGTAGCAAACGTCATGCTGTTACCTCTCGCACAGCTTGAAAACGGTAAGAGGACGTAAAGGTACCAGCAAGGTTAGAGAAAACTGTAAGACAAGTATCTTTTTGCTCCGGCAAAAAGTAATTAAATGCCGTGGCGCCTCACTCGACTCGAGACCAACACCGGAAACTGCGCACTATGTGGCACACGCCACAGGCATCATCTTGAGAGCGGCGCATTTAAACAGGATGAGACAAGCTCAAGTAAAACGCATCAGCGATTTAGTATAGCTAACCTTGAGGCGGGTTTTCCATATCATTCAGGTTTGGTTGGTGTTGAAGCTTGTTAGGTTTAAAGTAAAATTGCCTACCGTTTTGACGTGTACGCCTTTTCACGGATAATACGGTTCAATTTTGATCATATTTCTCTACCACTATTTGAAATTCAGATTTTTATCATACCAATCAAAAGGGCTGCATCTCTTCGCTAACACGCAGCGGTATAATCGAACAGACCAAATTTTATTTATTTAGTTTTAAATATGACGGCTTTTTACTAGCCGTATTGTTAACACTTTTTGTGCTAACGATTTATATCTTTCTCAACAATAAAACACACCATATAAGGAAGAAAATTTTACTGTCAACATTTGATTGTATCACAAATGTAGAGAGCCTGTTTAAGCATATATTTGCGATAATTAATATAACTAAAACATATTTGTAACATTTTGCTTGTCTATTTTACTAATATTACTCTTTGCCAGTAGTTTTCCTATTATGTTAGGACATTTCAATGGTGTCGTGCTAAAAACGCAACAAAAAGCACAACCAGTTGCAATGGTGAATACCGTAGCTATGTGGAGAAAATTTATTGCAAGTATAAAAGTATCCATTCACGCGCTCATAACGGAAACAGAAGCACAATCCATTTCCAAGAATTTTTGACCAAGCTTGCACCGTTTTCCTCGATGCAACGCATTAAAAATGGAGAACACACCGCGCCGCTTGAATTCTTCATCCTCCACTTAAAGCTACATTATGCAGCCAGCAATAAAAAAAACTTCATGTGTGCAAAATGTACAAACAAATGTGAATGTGCTCTGAACACATATACACCCCAGAGAGATCGCCCGTGTACCTATTGTGTGATTTATGTGATTTGGGAACTGCACACGGAATTTCGCGTTTCCCACCAGGGAAGAAAAACGGCCGTTTTTTCCTGCTCTACTATCGGCACGGCACAATGCAACGAAAAAGCAAACAAAAAGTGAACTCCCGCTCTCCCGTTGAGATAACTCGGCCCCTTTGGGAAAATGTTGTAGTAGCGAAATTATCTGGCAAACAAGCCAAAAAGAGAGATAGAGAGAGAAAGAGAAAATGCAGTTCCACTCTCGATGTTCTGAATAATGTACAAATTTCCTTCATTTTTCCAACGGTGATGTGCATGTGCTGCTGATGATGCTGCTGCTTTTACTCAACCGTTTCAATCGGACATCATTACTGCTTCTACACCAACGCCTACACACACTGTCGAAGAGGATATAGCCTGACTCCGAGTCTCAAAACTCATTATAACGTTATCCTGAGCGACACATACACATTCATGATGTGCTCCACCGTCGCAGGACCGCACGAAATGCAGTTTTTGTATGTGTTCAGTAGGCAAAAGAGTGCAAAAACCATTCCGAGACCATTCACTGTAGATGGAGAACACATTGCTCGGGGAGGCTTTTAAAAGGAGTTCGCGTGGCCAAACCACCAACGAAGGGAGTTTTGTGGCGGAGGGTTTCCAACACTTTATTCTATTCCTACCATTTTTCGCAATCGCAAACTCTCTTTCTCTCTGTGTCCCTTCGCTCAGTCCCTCACACACATACATGCTTAACCATCAGGATAACAGCTCTCTTAGGTAAACCCACACAAACACTTACACTCATGCTCGTCATCACTACCCATTTTACATCCCCGATGGTGTCTCCACCGCACCGGACCTGCTCGCGCGTAGTAGTATTTCCCGCTTTCTAGCGCTTTCCGCGCCGCTACTAGGAGCGGTGCCCACGTACGCTCTCCGGCAGCTCACTCCGGGCTCGCTATATCGGAATTTTCAGTACACGAGAACTCGGGACAGCTGCCATGCGCCGCCATATTTGTTTTCTCTCGCCAAAAAAGTGTATGCTCGGCAGGAGCAGGTTCAGACGGCGTTATAAGGATAACGCTATTTTCCCAAACCACACATACGCGAGCAAACCCATTTCCACGCACGCCGCATCTCCCACTCCCTTCATCGCACTATCTGCTTGCTTCGCTCCGAACCGTTTTGTAATTGTTCATTGCGTTGCATGAAATGTTGTAATTTACATGATTTTTGTGATTTTTGCTAAAATTAAACACTCCTGCACACACAAACACACGCAAACCAAATTTACACATCCAACTTTTCCCTCTGTCACTCTCTCTCTTTCTCTCACTGTCGCTCTCCTTTTCCCGACCAAGCTGTCAGGTGAAAAGTCCATTCATGCTCGCAGGCTACACGCGCATCACGCAGATGGAATCGGAAATGAGGACACAGGCTGCGCCCATTTTTCCGGGCGGTGGTGTGTAGCAGCGCTACGACCGACGATGGAATGACGCAAAATTAATGTGGTCGAGCTGCTTGTGCGAGCGGTAACATCCATCTTCTAGCCACTGTAAACTACACTTGCTTGCTTACCTTTGTAGTAAACGTTTTCGGTAGATGAAAATTGCTCATTTCAGCATCCTGAGCAGGAGATGATTTTATTCCATTAATGGCCGATAGATAGCTTCAAGCAATGACTGCAGAAACAGGTGCCTTTTTTCTTGCAATTGTAATTGCACGTGTTTTTCTCCATTCACTTAGTATACCAAAAACAACATTCACTCTGCAACTTAAGCTTTCGCCTATCATATAGCCACGGAACTGTTATCCTTCTATTCGGCAAGCGAAAAGGAAATTCGCAAATCAGAAAGCACAACCACGCCGACACACCACTGTGCACGCTTGCTCTCGTTCCCTCTATTCCCGGGAGCTCCAGTGAAGAATTTTCTCCTATTTGCCTTTTTTACACGCAAACATCATAACCATATCACAACTAACCGTGCGTTTGTAGAGCTTTTAAGCACTAGGAAAAATCACACAATTCAACCACACAAAAAGTAGCCACCTCTGCAATCCACCCTTAGAGAGAAGGGAGCGACTTGTATTTTTTTCACTAATCTTTTCCCTGCTACAACACTAATCGATGGCACACTCGGGGTGGCACAACTTTCTCCAGACGACTTCTGCACAACTTCACCACAAACTGAGGATGGCCAGAGCCGAAAGAGCTCTTGGAAAATCTTGCACCGAAATACAGCTCACAAGTACACACACACACACGTTCACACAAAACGGCCGCTGAGAGCATTGGCTCTCTAACGTTCTATCTCTTTTCGATCGTTACAATACGAACGAAAAGGAAAATCCTAACCTCTCTGGAAAATGCTGTGGTTGGTAGTGGTGGTCCACGGATTTTTCCCAGTTCCAAGAGAGAGAGACTGAGCTGTTGGCAAAATGGTTCTGACGGTAAAATCAATAAAATTTACCACCACCCTTCCACGCACGAACGCACGCGCCGCGTACGGTGCGCTTACGGGAAGAACGGCCGTCTCGTCCTTGCTTTCTCGCTTCAGAACACACAGTGCAATTAAGGGGTCTCTTTCTCATGCTCTCTCTTCCTCTCTCTCTCACTCTATGTTTCTACCTCTCCCTGTTTGGGTTGTGGAAATTCGTCCTGTCGATGGTGTGTGCATAGAACTTGTTCTCTCTTCGTTCGGAAGTATCGGAAAAGTGCTAGCTTGCGTGCGGTTGTGTTGGTGTTGGGCTGTTAGGATGAGAGCAAGTTTTACTTACACCAGCTACCACACCAACGCACACACGCGTAGAATTCAGCACCAAGTCATGGCGCGGAGCAGAGTCGAATTTGTGTATGTGTTTGTACTGTTTTGTATTTGTGTTTGCGATTGTGTTAAATGTAGATACAATAGTTGCAGACTTTTTTGCAACAAATCATTTTGTACCCAACGTCTAAGATACTAAGATTGTTACATTGTTTTTTTATATATTATAAACTATTGAAAAAATAATTACAATTATATTTTCAGCTATGTAGGTGCATCTCCGCACAATTCGTTTCTTTCTGCCATACAACCAGAAAAAAATACAATCCCGGCTACTTTTGTAATGTAGCACAAGCTAGTGTTGATACGATAGTAGATTTTACCATTTTTGCAACAACAAAAAAAAGTGAATTTCAGCGCAAAAAATAACCCTCTCACTCCTTCTTTCTTTCGCTCTCTCACTCTCATTCCGCAAGAAAGCGATTCGTGTAACACCATCCACCGCCATCCTTGAAAAGAAAACTCCACTTAGGAAAATTTGTAAACATACTCGACACACACACACGCATACTAATACAAACACGGAAGTGTTCCGGACAGGGTCGGAAAAGCGTTCAAAAAAAGTGCGTCCATCGCTGTGTGCGCTACTCTCCTCCCCCTGAGCTGTTATCGCCCTTGTCCAGGAGTAGGATTGTGTGTTTAGCTGTATGCGTGTACGCTTGTGTCTGTGTGTCTGTACGATTGTTTTCGCCTAAATTTACGCCTGCCATACAGTGTAGAGTGTGCTAGCCAGTGTGCCAGTATGTGTGTGTATGCGTGTACTGGGAGGATTTGTTTGCGAATGGTTATGAAATACTCCACACTAAACCATTTCGTGAGACCCCTAAATAAGCATCCAATAGGATGGAAGGGTTGGTTCTGCTCGGGTTGTGCATTTTCAGCCCACCCACACCACCACCCATGCACCATAGCAGACAGTGACGATATACGCTACAGGGCAGCTCATAAGTCGTCCTCTGCTTCGCCTACATACCGACCACATAGCCTCCTCCTTTTGCGATTCACTCACTTTGCCATGCTCTACGTCTGCCATGCAGCAAACCCGTTTGCGTAACGAACGTGTTGATTGGGTTCTATAACCTTTCGCCCCATAGTGCCACCTCCACTCGGACGACTATCCATACATGCCGGACGGTGGCAGGTGGTGCTTTCTGCCATTACGGCTGAACGTTGCACGGTCTGCAGCTATTTCCAAACCCCTAAGCTATAGCTCCAGCCTTCCACCCCAGTGTCCTTATTAGGGTGCCATCGTTCCCTCGCCCTTAATCGCAGGACGGCACTACCAACAGAGTTGTATATATATATAGAACTTTGGTTTCGTCGTTCGTCGATAGCGCGTCGTCTATAACGAGACATCCTTTTTTCTCCACTTAGCTCCTTACTCTCACTACATCCTAACTTGGTTTGCGGTCACAAGATTCAAAAGGACGATTGGTTGTGAAGCGTATAGACTGCGCGCCCAGCCATATAAGCAGTTGTGCCCACTTCACACAAGGCACAACACACATCACTGGTAAATGATTTGACCCAGCGGTTTGATTCCTTTGCCGTCACCACTTTTTGGTGAAGGGCTGAAGAGCATTCGAACCCAAACAGACTATCGGCGTTGGTGCTATTCTGCTACATTTAGACCTACCAACGAAGACTCTTGGAAGGGGCAAAACATCAAACACGAACAAGTCAAGCGCCTCCATTTCAACTTACCAATCACATAGCAAGTTAAGTTTGGAGAGGTTCTATACGTCTAATTGGCATACTTACGAGTTGAAAGTAAAGAAAAAATGAAACAATGATTAATTAAAGTCAAAGAATATTAACAAACATTGGGATATGGTTACCAACACTAAAAAGAATGGAAAATAAAAAATAGATTGAATAGAAAATACAATAATCATTGATAAGTAAGTAAGTAATCAGTACTTCCTAAAATAATGTTATCAAACACATTTATCTTGGCTAAAGTATTTCTTGAACATGTGGAGAATTTCTAATTTGATTTTCCACCTCCCGGATGGTTCTAGTTCCTTTGTCCGCTCCCATAGCAAGCCGTCCATGTAATGTAGTTCCTCTTTCTGTTGTTTCCCCTATCCCTTTGCTTTTCCCGTTCAGCCGCTTTTGCCATAAGCGAATTCCAATCAAATCAAATTCGATTCCGATGATATTTGCCACCGTCGATCATAAAAATCCTTGCACCGTACTCGTTTATGTATTCATGGTGCGTGCCTGACACTACATCCTTCCATCTATGTGGCGGTGGTTATGGTGAGTTTACTTTCCCTTTCTGCAGTTGCCCGGTCGGTACCTCTCACTTATTATTTGATGCTCTTCGTACAAAGAAGTAACCACAATTCTTATCACACATAAAAACACACACACGGACACATTTTGACGCGATGGAACAAACACAATCCCTGTAAACGTTTCCACTTGACCAGAACGTGGTGTGCAGGCAGTACTCGTCAGCCAAACCCTTACGACATAACACAAAACACCAATAATATTTTGGGCTCGTATTTTACACCCTTCCCCCTGCAAAACACTTCCTTGTATTGGACCACTTAAAGTCCTTGAAGAAAAAAAAACAACTGTCAGCATTACCTCCCATCCTGTTCACCGTCGGTAAAAAACCCTACAAAAAAGCCCAAAGAAATCCAGGACTCGCTGGATGAACCCTTTCATTCCTCCCGCAGAGATGTAATAGCACCGCGGAGGTTGTGTATCGCATAAGAAAACAAACTTCAAGGCATTCGGCGACGGGTTCGATCGGGTGGAGGGGGAAATATATAACGATGTAAGAAATTAGCATAAAATCGAAGAATCGATTATGGTAATTTCAATTCCACTGAGCACGTTAGTTGCGTTAGCGTAAGCAGAAGACACCTTTTCATTCGATGCAAGCAAGGGTTTTAGTGTTCACAGCACACATATACACACACACACCAACAGACTAAAAGCTGATTTGGTGAAGTGGTGTACATATCCGCCATAATTTCCCATATCTGTGGTAAGCGATCGGCGATGTATCCATTTTGCTCTCCACACTAGGGGTTATGCGACTTTCGTGAGGCATCTTCCGATACAGGCTTATGATTCGTTGGCTTTAATATAACGAAGAGCAAAGGCACGGAACAAGGCGGAAAAGGCTCATCTGCTCGCATTGGGAATTACACCTAAATGCATTGCATTCAGTTGCAGAAAGTAACCAGAGCAGCAGAAGGAGCACAAAATGTGCACGCGCACGAGCGAGAGAATGCACTACACCTCCCCGAAGCTTCCTGCGCTGTAAATGGGCCAAGAATGAATGGGTGCTAAGGCGATTGGTTATTGAAATTCAAATGCGGTTCCATTCCAAAGTGACAATGCGATTCTTATTGGTATCGTTATCGAGGTGTAATGTGACGTGAATGCACGGGAAGGGTTGCTTGCTGCAGACGCTCGAATGGCCAAAGCAGCAAAAACACACACACACACACACATTTGCTCCCATTTCGGGGGAACACATTCTGTGGTTGCAAGAATCGTTGAAATCTGGTGTACAGGCTGTTGAGCAATATTCAAGCAATGTTTAAGAGCTAACTTAGCTCCCTCATGGTGTTACGGTATTTCAGGGTAAGCAAGGGAACATTGCCTCTTCTCAACTTTTCCAAGCACAATCACAACGAAGATAAGACGACAGATGGCCTTTATTATCCCGGAACATGATGCACATCCACGTAAGCCAGTTCCTCTTTATGCCTTCAGCAGCACTGTAACGCTTTATCACTTCGATAAAAGGGAATGAATTTGCACCGTCACTTAAGCATGTTATGTGTCTAATCTAACGTGTGACACCACAGCGACAATGCATAGAACTTCAAATGCATCATTCGAATCTAGTTGAAAACTAAACTAAACCCGTCTACATAGTGCATCTCAACATTGAGTAAAATTGAGTAACACCCTGCTGATTGGAAGCTACAATAAATTATAGAACAAAATTGATGGTTTATATTATCATCAGTACGTTTTTTAGCATTAAATGCAAATCTAATCGCTCAGTATTTTTCAAGATTACGACCGGTTTATTTTGAGCATTTGTTTAATTTTGAAGCAAATGAGAGTTTTCATATTACACATAGTTTAATAAAAAAAAAACTAATTTGTATTATTTTGTCAGGCACAAGTGTAAGTCATACTGACAAGTATTTCATGCGCGCTTTTCTGGACCTACTTGTTGAATGAAGACGCCAATTGTTGCCACTTGGAAGAGTTTGTCATGCGCATCCCGAGATGTTCACCAATGAAAACAATGAACATACACGTGGTAGCTTTATGTTCATTGCTGATACTCAATGACAGTGCGTCATGCCATTCCAAACGCGACATGCGAATGCTTGAGTCCAACGTGATACTCTGACTGACAAGCTGAGCTTAATGCCGGCGCAAGCATAATACTGATTTTTCTGGCTGTAAATAGTGTTGCCCAATACCACTGCTCAAGTCACTATCACTCATGACTGCAACGAGGCGCAAATCAGCTCACATACACAACTGAGATGATCTAAGGTGAGACTAAATCAGTTGGTGACATGCTTGGTGACATTTTGTTTAGTACCCAATTCTTGAGCACTTACTTGGATCACCGACAGAAAATATCGCGACCAAGTGACTGACCGAGAGTTGGTTGCACAAAATGTCACCAAGCATGTGATGCTCACACCAATTGTTTGAGTTGAGTCTGACATGATTTTGTTTCAGCCAGAATTAGTCATGACTAAGTCAGTGACATTTTGCAGAACTGCTTACAATAAAACAAAATCATGACCAAGTGACCACTTTTTCAAGCAAAATTCTAATTTAAAAATTGTATTATAATATTAATATAAAAAGAAACAGTGAAATAGAAATATCTTCCCAGTGGTATACATGACGCATTTTTTCAGATGCGTCCTGGAATCAATTATCTCACTTTTCATAGATACAAATTATATGGAAAAGCATCTCCCGCATAACGAGTTAGTAACTGAAATGGTTTAAACTCGTTATGCGGAGTTCCACTGTATGTTCCATATTGTATCATAAGCTGTGTGATCACTGTTCAATGTCATTGAAAGCCTAACTTTGAAGGTGATCTTATTAAAGCAATTTATCACATTTCACACAACATTCATAAATATCCCTCACCGCGTGATGGCGAAGTTTGATAAATTCTATAACATTAAGAGGTACACCATATACATCGTCCGATCTTTATGGCATCAACTTGTATGGTCCCATTTCACCGAGATTTTAAAACATGTAGTGTAAATTGCATTAAGCGCACCCTTCCTGGAAAGAGATTTATAGCTCGCAGCCGCTACACCTTCATCATTATGCGTCTAATTCGATCAATTTTATCATTCACAACGAGGGTGAAAATGTATACCGTCTCTCCCGGAACTTTCCTACCTCATCATTCATCCCGATGGTTCGATCGTGTGCGAAAATGATGCGAAAATTAGAATAAACTATGTCCAGCGGTCCGTTGGAGACCCATATCATCAGCCATTGCATGCAGTGCCGATCTCAAAACACACCGGGCACCTCTCACGCTGCGGTCGTGGAGCCATTTTCGAGGATCTCAACTCATTAATCAATCTGCTCCGAAACACTTCTTGAGACTGCCGAGCTCCAGCCAGGCGCGCACGGAAGCATCATTTTCGGCAGCTAATTAGATCACGAACCTATCTTTAAGCTGTCACGAAGGCGCTCGTTTAACGTTCCCTTCGACGTTTCCTTTCCACTCTTTGTCCGTTCCTTGGCATGGCGCTCTACAGTGGCATTAGAAAAAGGGAAAGAAACGGTGCGCAACAAAGACTGGTTGGCTTTGCCGCTTCTCATATATAGAACCGTATAGTGCGTACCTACACACTTACACACACACACACACACGACCTGGTGGTAAACAAATTTTCATTGCAAAACCTGACCGTTCTGGAGGAGGGGGAGCAAAGCCACAGCAACGGAAGAAAATCAAACATCATTAGCCGGGACGGGAGGGAAGAAAGCGAGCGAGCAAAACGGTAATGATGGGTTCACACAGTTCGGTTCAAGGGGAACGGAATTATCTTTGCGTTAGTAGCATTGCGCGGGTTTTTCTCGCTTTCCTGCAGTTGTTTCATGCTGCCTCGACTAATTAGGCGTCATTTGGCCACAACGAGTGGCCTTTGAAGGCCCTATTTACAACGGAGTTTTTTTTGCGTACTCTGCTACGAACGAACGATTTCATACGAAATAAAGAACCAAATACTTTTTACAAACATGTGCTAAATTCACAAAAGCTTAATGATTTCTTAAAATGCAAAAATAGTTTACGCAGCGTCCAGTTTTGCTTGCATTTCAAGCTGCCGTAGTAATTTGATTATTCGATTTAATTCAGTTGTTCACTGTACGACCGCCCATCACGACACGTCACTGCCAGGCCGGCCGAGCGTCCGATAATCCTTGTAAAACAATAACGTAATAGTAGCTATTAGGTCGAAGTTTTCCAGCGTTTCACCTAGAAGGCAGGGTGCATCGGGGCGAAAGAAAAGCAATTATACAAATTGCCACCCTTCTTCGAACGTCAACGTTGGGGGCTGAAGCGAACGAAAGGCTCATTGCCGACGACAGCAATCCATTCCATGGCTGGCTCTTCCAACGTTGACCTACACATCTACACCCACACCGGGAACTGGCTCCCACACACACACATATCCTTCCTTTCGCTTCGAACAAAACCGGACTCAATCTAACCGAGCGCAATGGTGGGAAATTGTTTTTCTCAGTCGTACGCCTAGGGCCTAGCTTGAAAAAATGCAAACCCTGCTTTCGTTTGCTTGATGAACGGGTGCAGTTTTGGGTTTGGATTAAAATTTACCATCGATGAACTTGGTAAGGGGACAGGCTCTTTCGGACCCAAACCAATGCCTACCAACACTGCGAAAACCAGACCAACTAGCCGGAAAACTTTCGCCTCGGAAGCCGGCAAACCGTTTTTCTATCAATTGCATACCATCGCCCAAGTGCGCACGATAAACTAACTCATCCCCTCATCCTTGTTGGAGGTGAAACTTTTCCAACAAAAAATAAAAATAAAATGAAAATAAAATCAATTTCATCCTTAGCCTTTTTCGTAACGGGCTTTCTATATGTTTCAACAAAAGCGGCTTTTTTTTCTCACAAGCTTTTGACTGTAAATTGTGTAAGGTTTCACCGCAAACCTGTCCTGGCAGCGACACACTCACGAGACAAATAGTCCAAGGGTGGAGGAAGGTGGATGGCTACCATTTCTGCGGAATGGAAATTAAATTTTATGAGAATTAGTTTCACTCCAGCAGTTCGGGACGAAGCCGGTCTTCCAAGCGGATCGGGTCCCTTTTAACTTTACCCAGGATACGATGCAGCATTGCACAACCCACGGATCGACCAAAACAACCAACGACAACAACTGCTCCTTACACCCTCGGCTCCCCGGTGTCGCGTGGAGCCGCCACAAAAGCCCAGAATGACGTACACTACCCGTTGGAGTGTGCTACGCGGCAAGAGTTGCGCTACTGGGCAATGCAGTTCCAATTGCTGTTGCCGGCGCGCAGCAACAGCATCAGGCGCTGCATCACCAACAGCAAGTAGTAACTTTCATTTGCTCACTCGCAGCAACTGGCAACCGAACACCCCAATTTAACGGACCGCGCACAATCCGAGCCGGGAAGCTGCAAACCGGAAGGATCAACCATAAATATGGTCGGCAGACCGAACCGATTGTTGCAGCGTGCGGCTGAGAGCGTGTTTGTTACCCCGCATACCCGAGCCTAGGGAATGCACACCGCATCCCCTTCTCCGCTCTTGCCGGGGAAAGATAACACCAACAAAACGGAGGAACGGGATTTGGATCCACAGATTCGGGTAGCGTTTGCCAGTAATCTTCTCCAGCGTAACGCAATCGCCCCCGTTCCTGCCATGTCTAAGTGCATAGTTGCAATAGTTATTAATAAATAAAACTCGCCGCGTTCGCGAGAGCCTTCATGCAATTTGCACGCGGAAATGGTAGAACGTACCACCACCCACTAGCAGCCGGGCAGCGGAAAGGAAGAACCAAACGCTGGCGCAACAGTGAAATGCAATTAAGCCGAATCTCACTCCAGAGAGCTGCTGGTAAGGAAGGAGCTGGAGGATTCTCGCTGGTTATTCATTCATTGCATTATGAAAGTTGGGTTTCAAGTGCAACAGTTTTGCATTCGGCACTTCCCGCACACTCTTCGTTGCCTTGTTGGATGTGTAGGAGTGATTTTACAAATAGTTCGAGTAGGTTCTCGAACACGCACTGCAACAAATGATGCACTTAAAAAGGGTGAACTGGATGGAACGCATTGATGTAAGACATTTCAATCATTGTTTCCTGTGATAGTGTCAGAAAAATTAAAAAAACAATTCAAAATTCTCTGTTCCAAACAAAGACAGGGTCTAGGGTCATCTAGGATTTTAACAAAAACTCCCATGTATTCCCGCGCCGCAGGGGATCAATTTAATACAAAATACACGTCTTTAAGAAACATAACTTATGATACCTTCAGCTTCTTTGTTTATTGAACGTTAAAATCTCATTTTGATAAGTTAATGAAACTATCAAATATTAAATAATTTCCTATATTTTAATTTTACTCAATCACATAAGCCGTTTGAAATGGATTACATATTTCATATTGATTTGAAATTTGAAAAAAAATCAATTGAAAATTATGAAAAAATGGAAAAATTATGGTTCTCTCAGCGTAAGTAAAAGCGCGACTGCGCAAAGCTTGGAATTGAATTACAGTTTTTATAGTATCTCGAAATGTATGTAATTCTCGAAAGCCTGCATAAGCCGACATGACCAAGTAGGTCATTACGCAAAAGGTGTTTAACCACAGAGCTTTATTTAACGTTGATCACTTCCAGTGTTGTTCCAAAATTAACAAAAAAAAGTTGCATCCATAATATTTTTTTTTTTAATTTAAGGTGGCTAGATAGACTACAGGTGAGATTATGAGTCTGATGTTGGTCGCCATCATGGATGAGAATTTATATGGAGATTGGCAGGATGTGAGTAACGCTTGGTAAGTACTTTGTATGAAACTGTAGACTCCCTAACTGTCAAATGAAGGTTTGTTAATGTACACCGGCCGGACTGACCTGTAGTAACTTATGGGCCTTGAAATGAAAAACACTAAAGCATAAGTATAAAGCTATGTCGTTCCATATGCACGAAAAAATACCATTAAAGCTGCACTCTACGGGATTTTTATTACACGTTGTTCACCCTCGAGACTCAGTTGAGAAGGTAAACGTTTGATAATGTTCTACAATGCTGCAAATGGTAACCCGAATTACAAAAGTCATTCTAGCCAAAGAAAACATCGAATCTCTATTTCAAACAACATTGCAGCATGCAATATAACTATGAGCCATTTCACAATCAATCTACTGAACGTGCTAAAACCCTTTTTACTACCACCAAGAGCAAACCTGCACCGAGATATAGGATTTGATAAAACCCACTTCACTAATGCGACCGAGCCATGCAAACAGCAATTCACTTCAAAAATATATCAAGAAGATAGTGCTGCACACCAATAAACGGTGCACCAGGGCGAACGGTCTGCGGTCACATTGATTTTACAATCTATATGTGAAATACGGATTGTGAGATAATTGAGCCCTATGTTATGTAGGGAACGGAGATTCAATGAAATACACCAGCCATGGACAATTATAAACTCCATCTGATTCTATTTGCAGCTCCATGAGTCTATCTGTGTTTAAGCAGCTTCAAACCAGGTTACAGAACGTCGTAATGCATTGAAGAGCAAACGTTCCAATAGATTCGGTTCCCTGTTTAATTGAATTAATTTCGAAATCTCTAGGCAACCACTGCTTCCCGGAAAGAAATGGTACGCGAGGATGCTATGGGTCACTTTATTGTAGAGAGTTCGGATCCATTCCGCAAAGCACATTCGCTCTATACGACTATGCTCATGCTTGCTCAATTTATCATAATCAGCAACGCAGGTTTGTCCCGTTGCGTATGCTTCCGTGACGGCTACGAAACAAAGCCTCACAACACACCTTCCACAGGGGTCACCAGCGAATGTGACTTTTAATACGTTCCTGATCCTATTAAACGGCGACAGAGCGCCACAGAGATGAGTGTTATTTTCCCTCGATTTCTTTAATGCTCAACCAATGCCCAGCAATGCGAGAATAACAAAACCAGGGGGAACCAACGAACGATAAAAAAAATAGTTTACCAATACGCTCGAAACCTCCTGCCACTAAGCAGGAAGAGAAGTTTTTAACCGAATTATGATTTTACGCTCAAACTGAAACTCATGAAAGATAATTGAATGGAGAACACACCGATGGGGGTAGACCCCACCAATACCGGCCATGCATGCCGGTGTGTGCTGAGAAGATGACCGCACGGTCATGACTGTGGCCAGGGTAGGAAAAACCCTAAGCAATCGGACAACCAAAAACCAACACCGACCCCGTGTGGCTGCTGCCGTCGTTCGAATGTTTGAAAGAAATCTTTGATAATTAAACTCCAACACTGCGCTCCTGCTGGTGGCACCGTCAACAGCAAGTATAAGAAGAAAACGACGACAAATGTATTTTCTTTCACGTTTTCTTAGACATATTTGGCGAATTCAATGGGAGTGAGGGTAAGCGGATGAGCACATGACCGGGGTGAAGGCAAAATTTAATAATCCCTTCCATTCGGTTTCTACGCATGGTCGGGCAAATTAAATCAAATAATACATTCCCTCGCTCCGTGACACCACCTCCATTCGACTAAAGGGCGAGTCTTTGCAACATTGTGCAAAGGAGAAGGAACATGATTTGCTGTCTGAGCTGTGTGTTGTTTGTTGATCTTTTTGTTCGACCGGTAAAAAGCTTGATTTGAGTCATCGTGCAAACAAAGCCTAACCCACAAATTCGCTTCGTTTCAATCCAAAATTGGGAGATTTTTAAAAATCCAAAACCCCTCAAAGAGCATGACATATTCAGGTACCAAATAATCCATTTTTCTGAAAATTTTGCATTCGGCACACACAGACAACTGCGAAGGAAAATTCCGTTCGAAACCCTCTCCTCGGTACACGCCGAACTACCAGCACACGATGGATCATTCTTTCTTTCGCCTTCGACATAAAACCACCAGAAATAGCTAAGATGTCGCATGCGTTGGTCGGTCGGTGATTGGAATGCTCGGTACAGAACGTCCATCACATTCCAATACACCACGACCCACGGGCGCGCGCTCATAGTTAACTGACGCACACACCACGGCGCTGCGCGTGTTTGAGTGATGGATGCTGCAACGTGCTAGAGACAATCGACTGTGCAGCATAATTGATGAACCACGGGCGCGTCCGTGTGTCTTCCATCCCGGTTGCTTGACCATGGAGCAGGATCATTTTTCATGAAATAGCGAGACACATACGCGCAGTGCCCTTAAAACGGAAAAAAACGATACGTACGCTTCATTGTGATACCTTTGCCTTGCTGTGAATCTTCGAAAAGAAAAACGCATGTTTACGAGATAATGCCATGGAAAGACACCAAAAACCATACACACCAAAATTCCAAAATACACACACACACGCTGCTCAATAAAAAAAAACCCAAAACCACCCTAGTCGAGGTGCCCCCGGGAACAGGAATGGGTCATCGGTACGGTTGCTTCTCCCGTGAACCATCATCCCGGTCACGGGCGAATGAGGAAAAGGTCGGCATCATTAGCAGGTGCAGATGGGAAGAAAGAGCGATAAACGCACGCATGGCGAGATGAAAAATCACACCTCGAGATCGTATGCCACGGACACGATCACAACAAACAACGGCCAGTGGGGAGAGCCCCCCACAGGTCAAGGGTTTGGGCAATAAACAATTGACCTAACGGCGACGCATTACCACGTTCCTGCCATAGCTGGACGACATGCCGGACATGGAATGGGGAAACCAGAGGAAGATCACCACAACCGTAGCGTCTGGGAACGAAATGGGAAACAAAAATCCCATTCAAGCTCCAAAGCATCCACCCAAAACGACCGACAAAAAAGTGCAAGCAATGTGATAGGGTGTTTTGATTTTTGCCCTGATGGTTCACCTTCTTATGCTTGCTCGCGTTTCGCCGAATTGTGTATCTTTTCTCGTCTCGTGCTGGTGTGTTTGCTTCTAAAGTTGGAGGTTTGGATACCTCTCAAAGGTATTTTCGCACTGGCCGGGTCTCCCACTCTCTCTCTCTCTCTCTCATTCGCTCGTTGCGGAAGCTGTGGTTTATGCTTCCCGTATGTAAAGAGCTAACGCTGCTCGTCTTCGATTTCCTCTTCTGCTCCGCTTTGCTTGGCTGTTTCTCCATCCAACACACCACTGACGGGGAGCATGTAGTCCAGCGGGGCAACACGCTAAAACACTGGTCCATGCTCGCAAGAGACACATGTGAAGGCTCTTTTAGCCTTTAAATTTAAGACGCATCTGATGCTTGTGTGAGATGCTTTTCGTAGCTCTGAATTTTAATATCTTACAGAATGGATGCGCGCGTGCGTGTGTTGCGTTTTGTTTGTTTTGTGTGTATGGTAGAATGTATATACATACATTATTTCTCTTCATTCTAGCTACTTTTATTACACCCAAACTAAGAGTAATGCATCAGGGGGGAAGAATTGGAGACCATCATTGCACGATGCCCGATGCCGGGAACGCGCAAGTGGGTGATCGTCTCTGCGCGCCGATGTTGTTGTATGCGCAGAACAAACGTGACAACTGTGGTCTCCCCTGATGATTGCTCAGACATACCCTCATCGCACATGTTCATAAAGTTTGCTGTGTTTTTTGAACGAATGGTTTAGAAAAAAAGAGTTTACGCGCAGAAACCCGACCAGTACAGTCTCGAAAGACCGTTAATCGCAAACATGGCTCGTAAAAGTACCAAGATCAATGTTAGGTCATGGCTCACTACAAGCCAAATTAAATATTCTTCCTCTCGTAAGAAAGTATAAATATTATTCTTAAAAAAAAGTGATTGTAGCACGCGAGGATTAGCTGTGCTTTGTACGCTGTACACATTCCATCATTTGGCCATATTTTTATTGAGTTAACATTTGACTCATGATAACATTCTGATAACGAAGCAAAGGTGATTATCGCATCACTTAGGTTTTTGATGAAATTCTTTCCAATCGTTGGAATGTTGCGCCGTTTCTGGTGCTGATAACCTCGGTAACGAAAGTCACTAGAACCAGTGACATTAAGATCATCTTCATTTTTAGCACAACAACTGTAAATTAGTCGTCGACCAAAAAGGGACCTTGTATCGGTGATTAATTCATTCGTCAATTGCAGTGTAAGTGTGGATAACAGTTGTGCAAAAACAACACACCAGCATTCATGTCATTGAAGCTTTCTGGATAATTAACAGTCGTTGCCGCTAAATTTTGACTCTATTTTTACCTATTTTTGTCTCTCAGGCATTATTTTTTAACTTGATATCATAATTTTTGTCTCTAAGGCATAATCTTTTGGCAATGCGCATCAATTTTCGTCTCTTAGACATCAATTTTTGACTGTGAGTCATCGCTTTATTTACAAAATATTAGGTAATGTTTGAAATTGTGTGTTCCAACATTATTGAATTTAAATGAAGTAGTTAATAATTTCATTGATACCATTTTAAACATAACAATTCTTACGCCAAGTTTGGAAGCTTAAATGGAGAGGCAAAAATTGGCATGGATTTTCAGGTGTAAACAATAGCTTTAGAATTTATAAAATATCGCCACTTTTTCACAAAAAATAGTCAAATTACACGGTTTTTGTTTTTTATGTGATGTAAAATTACAATTGTCATAAATCTGCTCAAATACCTTGTAGAATTAGCATGATTTCTACCAGAGTCAAAAATTAATTACTTACAGACAAAAAAAGATGCCTTAGAGGCAAACATTGATGCGCACTGTCTAAAATTGATGCGTTTGAGTTAAAATTTGGCGTCATCATGGCGTCGCACAATGGCCTATGGGTATACAGTTTTTACATATCAATTAGAATATTGTTTGACTAAGCTGGAGCAAAACAAAATGAAACAATATCTAAAAACATGGAAAACTAAGCCATATTATTGATTTTGACGAAATTGACGTTCTAAACTTATTTTATGTAACACATTCATACAAGTATTAATGCATCATATGGATCAACACTAATGACTAGAAACTAGAAACATGGGAAGTTTAAGTAACTCGTTTTGATGAGACATAGAGAATGTTTAACTTCAAATGGACCTCACACCATTTACGCCTTTTCAATTAAACAATTTTTATATATATCTTAAGAGTGTCCTCAACGATGTATCAATCAAGTTTTCCGATAAATTGTCTGTCCAGAAAGTACCAAAGTTAGAAGATAGATGAAAATATCAGGTGTCCAATGTTAGGTTGCCGCCGCTGTATAACAGACCACAATTGACCAAAGCAGGGATTATGGTAGGGTAGCACTTAAAAATGCTCCATTGTAATCCCTTGTAACGTAAACTGAATATAATATTTGATGACCAAAGATGCCAACACAATAATTTATACTGGAATGAATATGAAACTAAGGAAGGAGTTGAAACTACAAACCTGGAAACAAGCTCCATGGCAAAGGTTGCGTTGATCTGCATTTACACACTCCAGCCTAACTCCAAGCAATGTATGTGCCGCCGCCCGGCATGTCGTCGCTCTTCCAAAACGTTCAAGGTTCAACATCAACCCTCCTCCCCCAAGCGCACGTCGCACTCACAGGGAGGTCACGATCTTCGAGCCCCAGATGAAACCGTTCGGGAGCAGAACAGCAGAAGCAGAAGAACGGAAAACAACACGCAACTCAAGAAGCGGGAAAATATAAATAAACCGCCTTAAAGTATCGGCAGCAGCATCTTCATCGCTCGCTCCCCCAACGGGTTCAAATATCGCATCTTTTCACGTTCAAACGCGCGTGGTTTAAAAGCGGTACAACACACACCACACACCGCCGACGACACAACAGCAGCTGCCGCGCACAGAGCAGGCCATGTTTTTCCTGTTCACCGGCCATATTTGCCTTCTAATTTCATACATTTATAGCTGGCACTATTTTTCACCACACGTTGTTCACTGTTTGAAAGTAGCGCCAACACTGATATTGATAAAATAGTGCAAAATTCAAACACTGTACGCAACTCAACCGAAGTACCGGCAATGGTAACCGCGCCAAGTATAACCGGCATTTTGCCGGTATACGCACACGCATAATTGCCACCACAAGCACGATATTTTTGGCATTCTTTTATTTTGTTTTGCAAAACGCTTTTGTGCACTACATACTCCACACACGCATGCAATGTAACAAAACACAAAAATCAATAACCCGCGCCATGCGTGGGAGAATCTTCGTAGCACACTCACTAGGGATGAATTTTACATAATTATGCTTATACACACGAACTCCGAACGAAAACATCTGCTCGTAAAGCACGCACAAACACTTACGCACGTTAGAACGTTTCTATTGTTTTACTAATTACCCGCACATCTAAACAAAACGCGCACACACTTTTCAATTCCGGCGAGCGACAGCTCCACCTCTCTCTTCAACGTCTGATTTCAAACTGCTTGCGCTCGCTTATCCGTGGCTCGTTTGTACCTCGGCACGGATATTCCGATACCAATGGATTTGTTGATTTTTTCACAGCACATTGAGCGTAAAGACATATATAAACTGGACAAAATTGAACAATTTCACAGTTGAAAGTTTATTGCCAGCTCATTCTTGCTCGAATGGAAATTATTTTTTGATTTCGATAATAATCTTGATGTTTTATTGGGGAATTATTATAAATGAATCTATCTGTGTTGTAAAATCACAAATAAACATAAATTTGACCACATATTCTCAACCACAGGCCCGCAGTACTAGACAATGCGAGGAAATTTGTTGCTTGGGTGACATTTAGTCCGAATGTCAAACTCTGGGCAACAAAAAATAACAAATCACCAAAACAAACCCTCTGCTTTGCTCGCATCTACGAAAACGCTTTAGAAATTGTCTCAAAATGGTACGTAAATCGTTGGAAATCTTAAAACATCTACACCATTCATCACAAATACCTACCTTTCCTTAGCATGGTCGTTTAAAAGTCCGCACGAGCGCTGAAGAGGCGGCTCGGAAGAAGCTGGAACAGCAACAAAAAGTGAAGATGTTCCGCGCAGCGATGGGACGTATTTTGGAGAAGAAAACTGCGCAAGAATACGATGCCGAAATGATGGAGCTAACGGCGAAACTGTTGAGCAGCAATCCGGATATAGCTACGTTGTGGAACCTGCGTCGCTTGTGCATACTGGCGAGGCCAGAGGGGTGAGTGCATTTTATTGTCCTCGACCGATTTGGGATGACTCATCGGTATGTTCTGTTCTAATGCCGATGCAAACACCCAGTGAGGACAGCTCTGCGGTGTTCGATAAGGATCTTGGATTTACGGAAATGTGCCTGATGGTGAATCCAAAATCGTACTGCGCCTGGCACCATCGTTGCTGGATACTGGAGAATGCACCAAAGGCGGACTGGCAGAAGGAGGTTGACCTATGTACCAAGTACCTCAAGCTGGATGAGCGTAACTGTAAGTGCACTGTAGACACGTCATTGGAGCAGTCCTAAAGCAATGTTTTCTTTACTCCCTCAATTACAGTCCACTGTTGGGACTATCGACGTTATGTGGTGGAAAAAGCAGGCGTGACTCCGGAGAAAGAGTTCGCCTTCTGTACGGAGAAGATTGAGAAAAACTTCTCCAACTACTCGTCGTGGCATTACCGCAGCAAGCTGCTACCGCTGCTCTACCCGAACGTGGAAGATCCATCGCGTCCAATCAGCGAAGAAAAACTGAAAGAAGAGCTGGAACTCGTGCTTACGGCAGCATTTACTGATCCGAACGATAGCAGCGCGTGGTTTTACCAGCGCTGGCTGCTAGGCTATGCACAGCCAGAGCTCGATCTGGCGGCTTGCCGTATCGATGCCAAGCAAAACCTGGCCGTACTGTCCTTCAGCAAACCGATAAATCTGTCAACGGGTGGATACAAGCTTACAGTTTCTTGCTGTGATAATTGCAACGAAGCAAGCAAATGGATGCCAGCTACCGACGGGAACACGTTTGATACGACATGGACGCTTAGAAGTGCGTTTGGCATTAAGCAAGATAGCAACCCAGGAATGGTTTCAATCGTCACGCCTGATACAAAAGAGCTCACCCTTCAGCTGCAAACCATACAGGCGGAGGGTGCGGTCGGTGTAAAGAAACCAAAGTTCGGATACGAATTCGGGTCGGTCATTGTGGATGTGCTGAAGGCCCAACTCGCATCCTGCCTCGAGCTACTAGAGTACGAACCGGACAGCAAGTGGACGCTGCTTACCGCAGCCCTGCTAATGAAAGCCATCGACCGTCGTGGCTATCACGAAACAATACGCCAACATCTGACGAAGCTGGAAACGGTCGACGCGCTTCGGAAAGGATATTATCTTGATCTTGCCAGCAAATGGGCGATCGAAAATCGGCTAGAACAGTGGATCGAAGCTGGTAAATTGAGTGAGGGAATCGATCTTTCCGGACTTCAATTGAGCGTTGTACACTACACTCCCTACCTCGCCACGGCAAATGCTATTAATCTGAGTGAAAATCGGCTCGTAAATCGAAATTTGGGAGTGTTGCGTGATTTAGTGTTTTGCCGACGGCTTAACTTGACAAACAATGCGGAGGAGCTGGATACGACGGTGCTGAAATTACCGTTGGTGGAAGAAATAATCTACAATGGTAACGAGCAACAGCAATTAGCAAAAGAGCTGCCTACCAAAGTTGAGAGCTTAGTGCTTTAAGTACATTCCTTTTTGTTTAAAAAACCAAACATGGCTTATGTAATGGGAAAAATGAGCACAAATAAATATTTCTACAACTCACACGAAAATAAAACAGAACGACTTTTTTTTATTGCAATTCAATCATGAAAAAAAAACGGTTATCATGTTAGCGCCATCTAGTATCGAATAGCAAAAGCACAAGTAACGCTTTTTGTGTTACAGCCGTTATTTGTTTATCCTCCCGATACGAGAACCAGTAACGGGATGCGTGCTAACGTCGTTACTGGTTGGTGTATTGAATTAATGTAACACTTTGTGTTAGAAAAAGGGAATAAAACAGGAACGTGGTTAAAACTAAATATAACGTTAAAATAATTTTTGCAAGAGATTTTGGTGATCTTTGTTCAACATTTGGAGAATGTTATTTATTTGCATGCTACTATTTGCCTTAAGTGCTTAACACTGATATCTGATATTTATAAAAACAGGACGCCCGAAGACAAGAATTACTAAAATAGATTACTAAAAAGTACACGATACAATTAATGATATATTGATATACATTCAATCGCCCCTAGTAAAAGATTTATAAAGATATGATTGCCACACCCTATTCCAGCTGAGTATACGCTATACTTGCTCTTAGGCCTGGGCCTATAATTTGTTTCCAAATCGTATGGACGAACTGCTAAACTCATGTTTTGTTGCAAGAGAAACAAATCGATTTGTTTCATGTTCATTTATTGCAGGTACATTGTAGGACCCATTTGCACACCAATATGGATACAAAAATAAATTGAGCCTAATTTTAAAATATGTTTTAAAATGTTCAGAAATAAATAGGAAAATCCAGCAATGTTGCCTTTGAACATAGTCCAGGGCCTTAGTGAAGAACAGATCTTGTTCTGCATTAATATTAAACAGATTCTTTTTTGGCATAAAGTGTTTATAGATATTTAATTTACATTCTTGATTTACTTCACTATCGCTGAAAATTAATTAACTGATTATTACAAGCAAAAAAACAATGTTACTGATCCTTTGGTTTCTGTACGGTGCATAAAATATGTACTAAAAACAACCATTCTTATCCTCAAGAAACGCTTCAAATTTACACCTGTTGATTTTACGTCTTCCCCCTATTTAAAATCGTATAAAAAGATGGGGAAATTCGTATCGTTTAGAACGCTTAGTACGGAAAGGATTGAAAAGTTGGGACGGTGTTCAAAATGTTTTGCTTTCTTTTTCAATAAGTCTTATTCATTTTTTTATGTCTTTTACATTATTTAAAGGATGCAAACAAATAAATGTCTTTTTTTAGATTGAAATTTTTTAGTAGATATAATAGTAGTAATTAATAAATAAATTTAGTATAAATTAACATATACTTTTAAATTTGAGTACTTGTTTATCAACTTACTTTCTTATTTATCTACTAACCTGCGTACTTGCTCTTTCACTTACCGAATTACTTATTTACTTACGTTAGCTTTGACATTTAGGCTCCTTTCCATACTGCTTCACTCAAACTGCACAAGCGTACAGCTGCATTGTTTGAGTTTCTTTCGTACGTATAACAACCACGCGTCTTTTCAAAAGCCGCAACATAAAGTCGCCGCCAACGCTTCATTTACTCTTTGGCTTTTGAGGTTATCCACTCACCGCATATTGATCGTGTGGCTTTTGTCGGTAAGTAGAAACGTGTATAAAGAATAAATACCACCAAATCATTCAACCGCTTGCCCATTAAAGAGCTGTGGTTACTCCACGTTGCCGAATGCAAATATTCCTTCCAACCCCCCTCCCTCCACCCCCCAGCATGTATATCCTACATAATGCATTTTCCATCCTGTTCTCAGTTTCAAAACACATCCCACGTACTACACTAGTCTAATTCCACTCAGTGTGAATGGAGTAAAGTCATGCCTGTGCACACGGCCCGAGGCCATCATCAGCTGCCTTCGCCTGCACAAAAGGTGAATGGTTCCCAAACACACGTTTGTACAGGCGTAAGTCGCCATTCGCAAAACAGCTAATGAAATGCTTGATGATGTACAACTTGTTTACCGTGTGTCGTTTAGCTCGCCAGGTTCGTTTGAACGATGAGGGGGGAGATTTTTCCTTTCGTTTTTTATGGCTTTGTATGAAAGTAAAAAAAAAAACTGTGTCACATGTCCCGTTTCTATGCCGATAGGGTAAAAGCTGGCCAAAAGAAGAAAAACATAAAACCTGAAATCGAGAGCCCCACGTGAATGTGAAAGATAATCCGCTCCGTTCCATGGAAAGGCAAAAGTCGTACAGGAAGCGAAGTGAAACGA